>NC_040916.2:24602478-25265770 GCF_004126475.2 Phyllostomus discolor | reverse complement strand
GCCCCGTCCTGGATTCTGTTTCTCCCCCCTCTGCTCCCGCCCTATACGGTCTCACCCAAATCCGTGACTCCCCCATCTTTGTGGGGCTCACTTCCGAACTCCATGTAGCCCACAGCTCCAGACCCGGTGAACTGCCTGCTTGACACCCTTGTTGGCACGGGCCCCAGGCATTTCAAAGTTAATGTGGCCCTCACTGAATTCTTGATCCCCTGCCCCCTGCCCATCAGGCACCCCGAGCCCAAACCTGAGACCCTCCAGAATTCCTGAGTGGGAAGATCGATCTGGTTAGAAAGACGGGAAAGCTGTTCCGTGCGTGTAACCCTTTCTTTAAGTGAGACTGAAAAGACCCAGGGTTACCGATGGAGGGGAGCGAGTCACAGATGTGATGGGAAGCATTGGACCCTCTTTGTCCTCCCTCCGCCCAGCCTCACAATTTTGGAAGAGGCGCCGCTGGCTGCTGGGTTACTCAGACCAAACCCTAGGGGTTGCACTTTCTCTCACACTAGCTAGTTGTGTTTTTCCACAAGGTAATCAGAAGGCGGCCTCTCCGCTCCGTATCTGCTGCTCCTTCTGTGTCTAGGTCCCCTCTCCTCTCGTCGGCCTCACGCATGAAGCCCTGAACCTCTTCTCCAGGCATCGTCCACACCGACCTCCTTAAACTGCAAACCGTATCGTGTTCTTTGCAAACTCTTAAGTGAGCACCCACATACTCAGAGTGACAGGTAAGCCCTGACTGACGCTGGCCGCGCCCGCAGCCCGCTCACGCCATCCGCAGCAGGTACGGCTCTGCACCCGACTGGATAGGCTGCGGCCACACCACCCGTGCCCCGTCCGTTCTCAGGGTGCGCCAGGCTCTTCACTGTGTGGGGCCTCTGCATGTGGCGTCCGTCCGTCTGGGATGCGCTTCCTCCAGTTCCTCACACGACCAGCTCCGTGCTGACTGCATTTCCCAGCAGCCTGAGACGACCGAGCAGCTGCTCAAAGTACACGAAACGGTGTTTTCCGTGCATTGGACCTGAGGGGCCAGAGGTGAGCCATCCCTGAAAGAACGGAAACCAGCAAAGGTGAGCCCCGTGCCTGCCCAGGCTGCTGCCTGGGAAGAGTATCCAGAAGGCGGCACCAAGTGGGGGGACCCAGACGGAACCCCAAGGTCTTCCTGGGAGTGATAAGGGAGTGACGTCGGCTGCCTAGGCAGGCCACAGGCGCCTGCCTTCGCAGGACGGAGTGCCAGAGGAGGGGGAGCAGCACTGAGAGAGAGCGCTGGCCACCAGGGGAGGAGCGCCCTCAAATCCCCAGCTGAACGCTGGTCCGCACGTGTGTGGGAGGAGGCCATACCGCGCCAGGGAAAGACCAACCCCAGGGGGTTAGAGGCACAGTCCTCGAAATTCACACAGGGCTAGGCACAGTTTGTCCCCGTCAGCCAAATGCAGGGGTTGTCGGGCAGAGTCCTCAGAGGGCGTTGTGTCAGGAGAGGACAAAATTAGCCCTGGGGGCTGCTCTGATTCCGAAGAGCAGAGCAGAAAAACTAGCTGTGAGAGAGGGAGAAACTAGACGCAAACTGTTTCCAGGCAACTCTGTTCCAGAGTGTGGATGGACACCAGCCTACAGTATCCATCTCGGCTGCAGATGCTCGTCAAAACATGCTAAAAACATACACAGAGACAACCAGGTCCTGTGGGGAATGGGAACAGCAGGGCCACTCCTCACGTGGGGAGCACACCCCATTCCCCCTCTGGAGAGGCTTTTTATTGGTTTCATTTGCATAAGAATTCAGGTAAAAGCTCATTACTCATTGCTAGGAAGTTAGGATCAAACAATAGATAACAAGGAAGTCTGAGGGCCTATTTTGAGTCAGGGTCAAAGAGCTGTAAAAAACTTTAAGGAACAAACTTACTTCTTCCTTGGACCCTTATCATTCAACTGAGAGCATTCTAAACAAAGAAGATTTCACAGGATCTTACATATTCTTTTTTAGGCCTGATCACCCCGGGAATCCGCCCTTTTCAGCACAGAGCTGCACCACCCTGTCATTGTTTCAGGCTTAGGTGGAGCACGGGAACTGAGGCAACCAAGAGATAAGGAGATTTTTCTCCCAGACAATGAGGACTCAGGCTCTGTCAAAGCCGAGGAGCGAGGGCCCATCACCCCCCTTTGCTGTGGCCCCCAAAGTCCTTTCTTGGGGTCCTCCCATGTGATTGTTCCTGTCTTAGGTCATTGCCCCCTTGGGGAATCTTACCCGTCATTGGCTAACCGACCAAGCATTGGGGTTCAGTTATGAATGAAGCAGCAGAAGCAGTGTTCCTGCCAGGAAGAAAAGCTTTTGTCTCCTTGCTGGTTTATGGTCCAAGCCCACTCCCTCACCCTTAGCCTTGGCGGGGGTTACAGCTTCCAATACCAGGCAGGGCGGTCCCCAACACCAGAGCAAAGCACAAGAATATTTAGGACACTATAAACATACGAAGCATTCGACATGGTGAAATTTACTTTGCTCATCCAATCGAATATCACCGAGTTTGTAAAGAAGTAGGACAACACAACCCATAAGAAGCAGAAAAATCAATCAGTAGAATCAGATCCAGAAATGACACAGATGGGGAATGAGTAGACAGAGACGTTAAATAATCGTAACTGTACTCCATATTACAACGATGCTACGTAACATGCTAATCATGTTCAAGCAGAGGAAACACAGACCATGCTAAGTAGAAATCTGGAAGATACAAAAAAGGCTCCAGTGAAAGTCTAGAGAGGAAAATTAAATGATCTAATATAAAAATACATGGAATGGGATTAATAGGTTAGATACGGCAGAATAAAGATGATTACACATGAAATAGAAACGGAAACTGCAAAATGAAACAGAATAAAGAGACCGGAGGAGGAAAATGAGCAGAGCCTCAGTGAAGGTGGGCGACTTCAAGCTGCCTAAGGGGGTGGTGAGGAAGCTTTGGGGGGCAGATATGTTTGTCACTTTGATGGCAGTGGGTGGTTTCACGGTTGCGCACTTATGTTAAACCTTACCAACTTGTATGCTTTAGGTATATTCGATCTATTGGACTTCAATTATGTCTCAACACGGTTGTAAGAAGAGTAAGGGGGAACTACAATCCCAGACGTGATCAAGCCGGGAGGTGGGAGTGAGGTGGGGGGTGCCTGGGTTCGTTCGCAGCGGGAAACCGCCCCCAGGTGTCAGACCTCTGTGGGGACAGACTGGGCCCAGGTGCAGTGGCCTCAGTCCTCAAGTTCTGGACAAGACAGAATTCGGAGGCAAGACTTAGAAAGTCACGGACCTGGAAGACACGGGCTCAGGAAACCAGTTATGGAGGCAAAGACAGGCCCTTGCAGCGTAGGGAGGAAGGGAGAGGCAAGGAAAACACACCTGGGGGGAGGAGATGGCGGGGGACACAGGTGCGCTCCACAGAGAGAGCCACACTGGGCCCCGGTACCGAGCACTTTCTCTGGAGGCCTCGGGGGGAGAACCCTAATGGAGCATCGTGAGCTTTTCAGGTGTGCCCCCGCTCGTGGTCTCTACTGGTTGGTCGGCACGGCAGGCCAGTGTAGCTGGTCCCGACGGCAGAATGGCACTGCTCCATCTGATTTTGGGGTCTTTGTGGACCTGAAGCTGAAACACCGCTGAGGTCTAGATGTCACCTCCAGGGAGTAATGCTTAAAGGCATGGTCCTGCGAGGGCTTGTAGTTTTGCCTGTTGCTAAGCACCCAGGGTTTTGCTCCCTGGTGACTGCTGCGCCTGCCTATCATGCCCACTCTGCTGACGCCTGTCTCACTGCCTGCTACGGGTTGGGAGACCAAGTGGAGAGAAGCAATCATTTTCTAAGCTGTTTATTTATTAATGTTCAGGAAGAGAGGGTAAGAATGCCTATTTACTGTATGGCTTGTTGTGAAAATGTATTAAAACAAGTATGGGCAGCCACTGACTGAAGCAAAGCTGAATGTGCTTGAAACCAGTGGAAGGGAAAGTACAGAGTTCGGTAGAGTGGCTAAGTATGAAACTCACTAAAATCAGTACCTCCACACCAGCAGTAACCAATCAGAAAATAGAACGGGAACAAGAAAGTTTTCACAGCAGTGCCAGATATGCTCTAGGAACAAAACTAGCAAACAATGAACCAGAACTTTAACACTGAATCTACAATATTCAAAGACATTATTTTAGAGTACCTAGACTTTTTACAATCCTCACCAAGGATGTGTTTATTGATTTGAGAGAGACAAACATCAATATGAGAAACATGCATCAGTTGCCTGCAGGACGTGTCCTGACCAGGGATTGAACCCGCAACCTAGGTATGCGCCCTCACCCAAGATCAAACCTGCTGTTGGGGACCGCCCTGCCTGGTATCAGAAGCTGTGACCCCTGCCAAGGCTAAGGCTGAGGGAGTGGCCTTGGACCATAAGCCAGCAAGGAGACAAAAGCTTATGTCCCTGGCAGGAGTGCTGCTTCTGCTGCTTCATTCATAACTGAACCCCAAAGCTTGGTCGGTTAGCCAATGACGGGTAAGATTCCCCAAGGGGGCAACGACCTAAGACAGGCACGATCACGTGGGAGGACCCCAAGAAAGGACTTTGGGGGCCACAGCAAAAGGGGGTGATGGACCCTCGCTCCTCGGCTTTGACATAGCCTGAGTCCTCATCCTCTGGGAGAAAATCTCCTTATCTCTTGGCTGTCTTAGTTCCCTTGCTCCACCTAAGCCTGAAACAATGACAGAGGGCGGTGCAGCTCTGTGCTGAAAAGGGCGGGTTCCCGGGGTGATGAGGCCTAAAAAAGAATATGTAAGATCCTGTGAAACCTGCTTTGTTTAGAATGCTCTCAGTTGAATGATAAGGGTCCAAGGAAGAAGTAAGTTTGTTCCTCCAAGTTTTACGGCTCTTTGACCCTGATTCAGATTAGGCCCTCAGAGTTCCTTGTTATCTATTGTTTGATCCTAACTTCCTAGCAATGAGTAATGAGCTTTTACCTGAATTCTTATGCAAATGAAACCAATAAAAAGCCTCTCCAGAGGGGGAACGGGGCGCGCTCCCCACGTGAGGAGTGGCCCTGCTGTTCCTATTCCCCCACAGGACCTGGTTGTCTCTGTGTATGTTTTTAGCATGTTTTGATGAGCATCTGCAGCCGAGATAGATACTGCTGGCTGGAATCCTGCACACCTGCAACCTTTTGGAGTATGGGATGAGGCTCCAACCAACTGAACCACCTGGCCAGTGCTCAAAGGACATTAGTTTAAATCTCGGCCTCTTACTGTTCCATCCCTAACACTAAAAACTACATTAAAACACACACACACTTTTGCAACAATGATGTTACTTAAGGGGGAAAACACAACAGTATTGGTTAAGTCACTTGTTTTTGTATTTGTTGTAAGTTTCCTTTTTTGCAAGTTTCTTGCGGGAAAAGCTCTCCTTCGCACTGTTCCTCACTCCGCCCCCAAGCATACCACTCACAGTGCTAGGCACACTTGGCCCTTTCCAGCCAGTCGCAAGCCAGTAAGGACGGAAGCACTCGCCAGCCCCCTTTCCTCTCCCTGCTTGCACCCGTGTTACGCAATAATACCCACAAGTTGCTCCACACCCTCCACGTGACAACGCCCTGCCCACGACTCATCGCAGCCAATCAGAATGCTTCACAGCTGCGGCCGCGCTCCAACCCTGCCGCCGCACGCGGAGGGATCTTTCCTGCCACACTTGTGTTTTCGGCCAGCGCGGCCAATGCGGCTGCGCGCCGGGTCCTGATTGGCCGAGAGCTGCGGGGCTGCGCGCGCAGGCGCCGCCTCGGTTATTTAGGGCGGGAGCCCGGCGAGGGCGCCGGGGAGCCGCGTCGTCCTGGGTCGGTGGAAGCCTGGCCGCGCTCGCCATGCCAAACCGCAAGGCCAGCAGGAACGCCTACTACTTCTTCGTGCAGGAGAGGATCCCCGAGTTGCGGCGGCGGGGCCTGCCTGTGGCTCGGGTGGCGGATGCCGTCCCCTACTGCTCTGACGACTGGGCAGTAAGTCTGGCGCCAGCGGGCTGGGCAGTTGGGGACTGGGAGGGCGAGGTGGAAGGGACAGCGACCCCGTGGCCCCTGCCGGGGTGGTGGGGGAGCCCCCCGTGCCCAGTCCAGGGCAAACGGACGCCTGAACCCCAGCCCGCGATGTCCAGGCGTCCCCCTGCGGGCCAGGGCGCCGGGGCCTCACCGCCCCTTCTCTCCGTGTCTCCCCTGCCGTGTCCCCAAGCTCCTGGGCCAGGATGAAAAGGAGAAATACGCAGACATGGCTCGAGCGTGGAAGGCCGCCCAGGGAAAGGAGTCTGGGCCTCCGGAAGAGCAGGTAAAGGGCCCTGGGGAGGAGCAGCCACCTGCCTGGCGTCCGGGCACGTTCAGCAGGCGCTGGGTGAGCGAGTGGGGCATGTCAGGGCAGCCCGGCTTGGTTAGTGCAAAGCCGGTTTTCGTGTTTCTCCCTGGTATCGGGAGGCCTGCCTGTTAGCCCGCCCGAACTGGGGCGCCCGCTGGTATCATTTGGCAGCAAAGGCCGGGACATGCCCTTGGAGGACCCGCGCCCGGTGAGTGAACGCTGATCGGCAGCGGGCGTGGCGGCATTCAGGGCCTGTACTGGAGGACCTTGAAGCGTCCCTTTCAACTCTATATGATGAGACAACCTTTTTTCCTGGGTGTTTAAAAGTAGTTCCGACCAGTCTGTCTTTTTAAACGACACCCGGAACCAGGCCCCTGCTTTGTTTAAAATACTGACATAACGAGACTCTCAGGTGTTGGCAAATACGTGCCTTACGTGTGAGCATCAAATAAAGTGCATTTGGGGGGATTTTTGCGTAGGTAGAACATAAAAATACTAAATGAGATTGGCCTTGATTTGTGTCGAGTAAGTGCAGGGTAATTGCATTTCTCTTCTCCTGGGTTCTTAACGTTCTTACATAGTGAAATTCCATTTTTCCTTCCAGTTGCCCCCGTGGATTGGCATTCTAGAGAGGTTCGCTTGTTTTGAGAGTTTTATTGTGAGCCTTTGAGTAGAAGCTCTAATCAGTTTAATTTGTACTTTTTTATACTTGTGAATTTAGATATTTTTCTTCCTCCTTACAATTTGTTCTGAGTTTCCCTTTGAAGAGTAAGTGGGGTTGGCCCTGCACCTCTCTGGTGCTTGGAGTCAGCTCGACCTGGTTTTCACTTCCGGTGAAAAGCAGACTATTAGAGACTTAACAGATGCCGTTCTTTTGGCCACTGGGCTGGCACGTGCCGTTGAACTCAGTAGAATTCGGCAACAGGCACATTTGTTACTGCTCTCCTGTGGTTCTGGGTATCGATAGATTTTGCGTTACCTGCCTTTCCCGTCACTGTTGTCCAAAAGTGTACGTGATTACTCAGTGAGTTCGTTGGCCTGGAGATGTTACCAGAGCAACCTGCGTGATGTTTTCTCAGTCTAAGAGTGTGGGGCAAAGAGGGAGAGTTCAGGGTTCATTCTCTTTCCCTCCAGAAACCTGTGAGCACCCCACTCCAGAAGCCGGGCCCCATCGCACCGAAACCGAGCGTCTCCCCCCTGGATGTGTCCCGCTTGTCTCTGAAGAGTGATCAAGGTAGAGTCACCCTGACGAGTTCGCTTGGGTGCACTGGGGGCTCAGGACACTGGTATGTTGAGCCGTGAGCATGTGCTCTGTGTGTGCTGACCCTGCGTTTCAAGGTAAGTGACGACAGGTGTTGAAGTCTGGCGCCAGAGTCGTGACAGGTCGGCTCATTCGCTTTTGTTGGAGTAGCCCTGGAGAAGTTTGTTTTTTTTTTTTGCTTTTTTAGTTTTTTTTTTTTAAGAAAAATTTATTCTGTTGGTCTCTACCACTTTGTGTGTTATTAAACATGCTTTACGGGTCTAAGTGTTTATAACTAGGTACTTAAACACATAGAGACCTAACACGTTTAAGTTACGAAGGTAAAGATGCATTTTCAGCTCCAGCCCAGAAAAGAGGAGAGCTGGTAGGGGCCCACGCTCTTCCTTCGGGCTGGCTGTCTTTGTTCATTGCGGTCTGACTTTATTGAAGATTAATAAACTCTTAACAGTCTTAAATGTAGCCAGTCCTGGTAAGCAAGGCCCGTCTCACACTTTTCCCCTTAAGATAATTTACACATGGTCTCGGGTGTACTGGTGGAAAGTAAAGGGTGAACTACATTGTCAGTGGTTTCTGTCAGAGATTTTCTGCACGATCTACTTGACTCTGTCTCCGAGACCCTTTTCCTTGTCGGCCCCGGGTCTCAGCCCTGCTGGCCGCGTCCCTGAGGTTCAGGGCCCACGTTCTGCTGGCTTGCCTGGAGTGGGCTGCGAGTCCGCGCCATCGCATTGCCTCGTGCAAAGAGCAGTTACCGCTTTAACCCTTGGGGGGAGGTAACTGGGGGACTCGGGATTCCTTCCTGCCTGCAGCTGGCGGGTCCTCTCCGTTCCTGCTCCTTGCAGAACGCAGGGACGCGAGGAAAATGGTTCTAAAGGGTTTGCTTTTGCAGAAGGGGCAGACGGGAGACAACTCACCAGCTCATGTTGTGCTGTGATTTTTTTTTCAGGTCTCCTTAGAGGTGTCTTTTATTTCCTGAACATTTTCAGCCACGGCGAGCTGCCCCCACACTGCGCACAGCGCTTCCTGCCCTGCGAGGTCGGCTGCGTGAAGTACTCCCTGCAGGAGGGCATCATGGCCGAATTCCACAGCTTCATCCACCCCGGTGAGGGCCCGAGGGCGGGGCTGGGCACAGAGCGTGGGCGTTGCCGTGGCCTCCTTGGCTGTGCCGTGTGTGTTCTCGGAGCGGACGCGCAGCCCAGTTCTGGAGGCTTCTCGGTGCTTCCGTGGACGCTGCAGAGCTGGGTGCCACCGCAGGACTGTGGTTCCGGCTCCTGACCCCTAGTGAGCATGTGCGCTAGGTGGGGAGCACGCCGAGACCCAGCAGCCCGCCGTGTGCCTGCCCATGGGTGGCCCCACTGGAGTTTTCTAGAAGCTGCTTCTGTGAGGCTCCGCTCATGGGTGTCCTCACCCTGTCCCCCTCCTTGGCTGTCCTGCGTTTTTAGCAGGCATTGCTCCGGAAGACCAAGCAGAACGCTGAACCCTCCGACCTGTCAGCTCCTCTGCAAAGTGGGGGGAGAGCCCCGTACCTGCAGGCTGTCAGTCTCGGGTGTCCCCAGTGTCTGCCCCCCCCCCCCCCCCCCCCCCCCCCGCTGCCCCACTCGTCTCCAGCAGCTTGTGACAAACACCCGGGGTGGGTCGGGTCCCATGGGGACAGGAGTGAAGGGAGCACAGGACCCTCGATGTACGCGGGGACCCACCTGTGTTTGGAGGGAGTAAGGGACAAGAGGCTGGGGACAGAAGAGGCTGGTTCTGTCCACTGCTTCACGGCTCCTGGGGACGGCCCACCGTGCTCCCTAGGTTCCGGGTGACGGAGAGCCAGCCTCGCTCCCACTGGGACGGCGGCGGCGCAGGGCAGGGAAGGAGCCGCCCGTTCTGTGTGGCTGTGAGGGTTGGGAAGACGGAGTCCAGAGGCTTTTCCCTCTGAGAGAGACTCGACTGCAGACCGTGCTCCGCGGGGAGCGCGGCCCCCGGGGCCCATTCCCGGACCCCGGGCAGGGACCCCTTTAGCGCAGAGGTGGTTCTGCATCAGTACCCCGCCTTTGCCGTAGCTCAGACTGCACACTGATCCTCTGGTGGTCGCCGCACCTGCGGCTGAGACACGCTGTGAAACAGGGCTGAGAGCGCGTGTGTTCACGTGGCAGGGACAACGACCTGCCTGTCCCAGCCTGGTCGTCCCGGGGCTGGTGTTGCCGAGGGGCGGCCACGGGGCCACCAGGGCGCTGCTGCTCTCAACGAGATGTTTTGTGTTGCAGGGGAAATTCCACGAGGGTTTCGGTTTCATTGTCAGGCTGCAAGTAAGTATACCGTGGCGGGCACTGGGTGTGCGTGTGTGACCGGCCCCGGCCAGGGCGCTGCTGTACCCAGGCGCACGGAGTGTCTGCTGAGAGCCAGCCCTGAGCCGTTGTTGGAGGCTGTGCCTGGAGGTGGGGGGTGGTGTGTGGGATCCCTAAAACCTTCCACGTTATACAGCCTGGGGGGCAGCGCCCCGTTTCGTCCACGGGGGTGGCGGTGGCACTTGCTGGATGCGTCCGTTGGCTTCGGGATGGGCGCTCCTGCCGGCCAGGCGCACGAGTCAGCCCTCTGGGGGGTGGTGTCAGGTTATCGTCTCGATTCAGGGCAGTCCACGGGGGTGTCCTTTCAGAGTTAAGGAAAAAGGATGGTGCTTCAAAAATGACAGTTTAAACGTTTAAAGAAGCTCTGAATTAATTTTTTAGGTGAGGAAAACGGGCTTTTATTTTCAGTGTTTTGGAGCCAAAGGACATGACTATGTATAACTAAGCGCTTGAACTAAAGTCTTTTATAGAAACTGGATCTTAACCAGCTTCCTGTTTGACTGGAATGGAAATCCTGCTAACAGGTGCATGTTCAAAGTTATATTTGGAAGTGTCAGTGTGGACTAAAAGTACTTTCACCCAACCGGGGCGACACCTGGGTGGGTGACACCTGGCTGGTGGAAGTGTCTGAGGTTGGAAGGACGTTTTCCAGGTCTGCCACGGCCGGCTGCTCTGGAAGGCTCAAGTGCTGTCCTGGGTCACTTGGGTCGTGCCTTTGGGGGTTCCCCGCGCGGAGCGTGTGCACGTGTGTGGTGCGGGCGGGGCCCCCGGGAGAGGGAGGCTGAGAGGACTCCGTGTACAAGTCGGCTCCGGGTGCAAGGAGAATTTGGTTATTGAAAAAATAAAACTTCAGAAGAGAATGAAGACTGTCTCCGTGACCGCATCCCCGTTAAAGACAGATTAGTTAGCCTGGCTTAGCTTTGTCGTTAAGGGGGCTTTGTTGTCCCGAGGAATGTGTTTTCAACCTTTGGATTCACACTTGGTCCTTTTTTAATAGTTCTCCTGAAATTACTCATTTCCTTGAACAGAACAGCCCTCGGTATTTGGGTGCCTTACAATGGATAGCCCTGGTGGAGGGTTCTTGCACGGTCTGTTGTCGCGGGCTGCTGGGCGTCTCGGTGCGCAGGCGGGTTTCCGGGCATCGCCGTGGGCCCGGCGGTTTTCCGCTGAGCGCCAGGCAGCGGGTGGGAGAACGTGCCTTCTCCCCAGGGAGGACGCCGCTCTGGGGCACAGCACTGCTGGGCTCACCCGCCGGGTCGCTCAGTCTGATTTCAGGCTAAAACCAGACGCAGGTCTCATGGAAGTCAGCCTGCTGCTAGTTGAGCTTACGTTTAACGGGGGGAAGCCGGACAGAATTGTCAAAATATCATCAGTAGGATTTCTAATCGACTTTACAGCATAGACAGGGGGAGCCACAAGACAATCGAATGTTTTATATACACAATAGTACCGGAGTATTGTTCCTAATTCTCACTGGCTCTTAAGTCTCCTTCTCCGGACCTGGTTGGTGAATGCCCGGAGCCTCGCTGACCCCGGACACCGGGTCCAGCCCAGGGTCTCTTCCTCCCCGAGACCACGGCTGTCTCCTGGCCGCACCCCTCTCCGCTCTGCGGTGCTCGCACATGCGGGCGCTGGGCCGGTGCGGCTTCTCCCTCGTCCACCCACCGTCGTCCGTGGCCGAGCTGGCCCTGCACACTTCCCGCTTCTCCTAGTTGGCGGTCTGACACTGGAATTCGTACTTGGGCCTTCTTCCGTACAGATGTGGTTGGTTGTTCAGAGTCTGCCCGGTACTGTCAGCACCTGGAGTGCTGTTTCTGGATCTGTTTCCGTCCGCCCTGGTTTTCATCCTGGTTTCGCTGTGTGCTTGCTTATTCCCGTGGGAGGAGTGTTGGAAAGAATCGTTTTAAAGCAACTTGGGGCTTATACTGGCGTTTCCTTCTTTTCACTGGTTGGTGCTTGCACGTGTCCTGGCTGGGGATTGGACGGGGCTCTCGCGAGTCCAGCTGCCCAGCCAGGACACCCTGCCCCCTCTTATCACCGAGGGTTTCCCATTGCTGCCAGGCCCCCGGCGCCGGTAAAGGCACGCCTCTCGCCCAGTCACCTTCCTCTCCCGGAACCGGCATGGGACCCCGGGGAGCCGCTGCCCCCACGGCAGGCCTTGCTGTCTGGATCCATCTTCACTCCGTTGTCAGCGAATGCCTCCTGGCTGCTCAGTGTTCTCCCGATACCCCCAGGCATTTCACATTCTTGTGGTGAGGTCGGTCTGAGTTACCTGGTCCATGTTTTGCTGGAAGTGGAAATCTTACAACCTTTGAAAGCTGTCATTGTTGCTGAGTCCTCGGCCTTACTAACAAAAGACGTGTGAAAGGCAGCAACAGGCTCGGTCACGTGCGCCTGGGTTTCTGTCCTGACCGCCCTGTTCGTCAGCTGCTGACTCCGACAGCCACGCCCCTCATCCACAGGAGCACGTTCCGAGCCCCTGTGGGTGCGGGGACCGTGGGGGGTGCCAAATCCTGTGTGTCCTGGGCGTTTCCTGGCCCGGACGGCCCTGTGCTGCAGTGCGACGTATCAGGCAGGCGCACGAGGGAGGAACGGCTGTGACGGTGAGGGAGGACCGGCTGTGACGGTGAGGGAGGACTGTCACCACAGTGTGCTTCTCCTGTCGCGGTGCGACCGGGGCTCCTCTCGGACCTGCTCTTGTACTGGGCTTCCTGGGCTTCGAGGTTTTTCTTTCTCTGCAATTTCATGGGTGGAGGATTTGTTCTTAACGGTCACGGCGGCCTCGGCACGCAGTTTTTTTCTCGCTGAGTCGGGGACTTCTGCCTTTTCCCTTGAAGGCAGCTCCTCCTGGCTTCTCGGGGGCGGATTTGAGTCGCCAGCATCGTTCCTCCTGCACGCGGGGCGGTGAGCGGGTACAACAAGGGTGACTTGCACACCGGCACTGCAGCACTGTGTCGCTGGGGTCTGCTGACCCAAACTACCCAGTGACCCCGGGGCAGGTCACGCGCACAGTGGGGTGCGCCGGGCAAGGGGCGTGTCGGTCCTGGCGGGACGCTGAGATGTCGTCACGTGACTTGGGGTGCTGCTGCACCTCATACTCCCAGACCTACTTTGGGGGGGCCCTCTCGGCACCGTCAGACCGCAGCTGAAGCAGGTAACAAGCCACGGCGGGGCCGCAGGTGGGGACCGCTGAGGCTGCGGGGGACCTCGTCCTGGGTCCCCACCCCTGTCCCCGACGCTGGGCGCGGTCCGATTTCGAGTCCAGCCTCGTCTTCATTCCTTCAGGCGACGCCAGTCACAAGATCCCGATTTCGAACTTCGAGCACGGCTGTGACCAGGCGACGGTGCTGCAGAACCTGCACGAGTTCATCCACCCGCAGCCGGGGAGCTGGCCGCCCGTCTACTGCAAGGTGAGCGTGCGCACGCCCGGGCTTCCGTCCGGGGGTGCACTCGGGTGTCGGCAGACCCGCCACAGGCGCCCCAGAGCGAGCGCGCCGGCGCGTTAGCCGTGCCTGCTGGTGCTGGTGCGAGGCCCTCCCCGGGAGCCGTTTCCACGGTGACTCGCTCCTGAAGGCCCCGGGGGTCGGTGCCGGTTTCTGCGCTGGCAGAGGAGGCTTTTAGTGCCCCCTCCGGGGACACCCTCAGGGTCCCTCCCCCCGAAAGTGGGGCGCTCTCTGCCCCTGGCCCTCTTGGCAGGACCGCCCTCCACTCGGTGCCGTCCTGCCGCCGTCCCTCGCGGGGCTCCCTCCCTCTCCGGTCTGCAGAGTGTCGTCCTTGGCATTCGCCCAGACCTGGGCCGGGAGCTCGAGGACCAGGCTCAGCGTCCCTGCTGTTAGCGCGACCGGGAGCAGGTTCTCTCCTCCTCCTCCTCCTCCTCCTCCGGACGGCGGCTTCTTCGTTTCTCTGCCCGAGCCTCAGGCGCCGCTCAGGCGGCCCGTGGACGTGCCTGTGGTTCACCTGGGCACACGCTGCTCTTCCCGTCACCACAGCCCTCGTCGGGTTGTCACGGCCTCTGCGGTCTCTCCCTCCCCAGCACCCGCCCTGCCTGCCCGGCCCCAGCCTGAGGGTGCGCGGCCGCAGTGCCTCGGGGGGCGGGGGGGGGGGGGGGAAGGCACAGACAGGTGGGCGTCTCTCCCCCGCAGTCCGACGACCGGGCCCGCGTCAACTGGTGTCTGAGGCACATGGGGAGGGGCTCAGGTGAGTGGGGGGCCCTGCCCGCGATCCCCCACGGACGGCCAGGGTCTGCGCGGCCGCGGCGCTGACCGTGTCCGTGCCCCTGTGCCGACGAAAGAGACCAGGCAGGACCTGGAGCTCCTCGCCGTCGAGGACCTCGTGGTGGACTTCTACCAGCACAAGTTCCACAAGGAGCCGTCCAAGACCTGGGTGCGCAGCATGCTGGACGTGTCCGTGTGGGACTACTCGAGCAACACCAGGTGCCCGCGCGGGGCGGGGCGGCGCGGGGCGGGGCGGGGCTGCGGCCCGGGGGGGGGGGGGGGTCTCTGCCCTCCGCCCTCCAGGCCTGACTTTCCCGGGAGGCCCTGGAGTCCTGGCGTGTCCCTGAGGGGAGGACCCCGCTGACCCTGGCAGGTGGACACGTGGTGGCTCTGTCTCCCACTAGAGACCACGACAAGCCCCAGTGAGACTGCCACAGCGCGGCGTCCCCCCAAGTGCCCGTCCCCGCTGGTGGAAGAGGGCGCTTGTGCGGGAGTTGCACTCCCGGAGTCCTTGTGTTCACGCTCGGACACGTGGGAGCGAGGCACATCGGCAGGAGTGTTTTCTGTGTTGAAACGGTGTCAGGCCCGAAGTTGCGGGAGCGGCCCAGGGAAGCACCGCCTGCCGTTTGCTCGGACACGCTGGCTGCCGGCGGCCGGCACCCCTCCTGTGTGACCCTCCCCCGGGGGCTGACACTCCGTGTTTTGTCAGGAAAATCCTGTCGTTTCGGCTTTCTTTATCCCGGGAGTGAACGTGATACGAGGCCCGTAACTGTCCCCACAGGCCTCTCCGGGTTTGTTAGTGAACTCGGGCACTTGTGCCCTGTGATCGGCGTGTCGCCCTCGACAGGGGGGACCAGGCAAGTCGGGGGGCGGGGGGGACGCTGGGAGTGGACAGGCCCCCAGTGTCGGGTCAGGGAGGGCCAGGGAGACGGGCAGAGACACTCGGGCTGGTGGCAGCCGGGATGTGGGTGTGCCCGGTCCCCTGGGTCCTCCATCAGACCTCCGGGCTGTGGGCGTGGCCCTCCTGGGCGAGCTTGGCCGCCTTCGGGCTTTCCCGGGTTCGGTGCAGGTGCAGGTGTGGGGGAGGCTGCAGGGCCGAGGGGTGCCCCATCGTTCAGTGGGGTTGGCGACGGTGTGGGGACAGAACCAGGGAGCGTGGGCACAAGCAGATGGGAAGAGGGTCCTCTTGCATGGCGCGGGCGGCCGTGGACAGCACAGGGTGGCATTGCCGTGCAGCCCTCATGGACTCGACCCTTCCCAGTGGACGCGTGGGCCGTGCTGATGCCCGTCCACCTGCACGGCGTGATGCAGGGCCTGGAGCGCCCTCGGGCCTCAGCAGCACCCGACACGCGGGGAGCCCCCGGCCACACGCAGGTTCTGGCCCTGTCTGGTTCGGGGTGGCTGTGTCCCCCCAGGTTTGCAGGGGTTTTCCTGGGGATCGGGTTTTTGTGGGGTTTGGTTCTGTCGTCCGTTATCCAGGTCCTGGAACCCGCCGCAAGCATCTGCTTCGGTTTCATGTGCGATGCGATGCGCAGGGACCTGTGTAGATGTGAGCGGTACCCGGGGTCTCCAGCTCCGATGGGGGGGGGGCCGCCGACCGAAGTCCGGGGTCCCCTGGGTCCGTGTGGGCGCGGGAGGGCGTGGGGTTGGCTTCAGCCCACGGCTTCGCTTCAGAGTTTTATGAATCGTGTTTATGAAATCCCCTTGTGGAAGGGCCGTGGGAAATCCTTCCCTTTGTTCTCCGACGGCTCCCCCTCGGTGAGACGGCCTCCGTTAGAGCAGGGAGCCGGCTCTCCGCGCTGGACGGGCCGGCCGGTCCGAGACGCGGCGCGGAGCTGCCTGCCTGACGCCGACTGCGCGTGAGCAGTGGGGGGGCGGGGGGTGCCTCCGCGCTTCCGAATGGTGTCCCTTTCTTCACGCTCTTGCCTCGGCACCGACCCTTCGGGAACTGCCTGTCTCTCAGGCCTGCGCTTCTCTGGTTCACTATGCGGTTTCGTGTGGGCAGGGGTTTCTGCGCCTCACTCAGTACTGTGACCCCGGGACAGTGCCCGGTGCCCGACGCTGCGCCCCGGTGCCCGGTGACCGGGGCACCCGCAGCCGGCGTTGGTGGAGGGAGGGCCTGCGGACCCCGGCCACCGGGGCACCTGCGAACGCTCGTTCTAGTCCAAGGTGAAGCTGACTCTTACTTGGTTCTGTGGGGCTTGCACAACATCGTGAAATCGCACCTGAGCAGGTAACGTAAAAATCTGTGTTGCACGCATTCGATTAGAAATTTCGTGTTTACGTAATCACGTCGGTTTTCCTCAAACGGCTCCGAGGCGGTGAAGCAGAAGGCGGGCGCCCAGAGGCCCGGGGCGGCGCCCCGACTCGGGCGGCCGGTCACGCCCTGTCCCCTCCGCAGGTGCCGGTGGCACGAGGAGAACGACACGCTGTTCTGCGCGCTGGCCGTGTGCAAGAAGACCGCGTGAGTCGCGGGCGGCGCCCCGTGCTGGCCCGCGAGGGTGGTCGGGGCGGCTCCCCCCTCCCCCATGTCCCCCCACAGCTCTCTCCCAGAACCGGGCGGGTTTCCTTCCACTTGCCTTTCGTCGCCCCGCCAGCTCTCTCCAAGCCGTCAGAGTCACTGCCTGAGCGGCTCGGGGAGCCTCGGGGCACTCTGGGGGTTCCCTCCAGGCTCCACGGGCGTGACCTGCTGCTGTCCCTGAGGCCGGCCCTTCCTTCCCCGGAAGGTGCTGGAAGCACACCGCCTCTTTCCCTCGCTCTGTGGCAGAGGCGCCCGGACCCCGCCCTCCGGGTGCTCGGGGGTCCCTCCCGCGCTGCTGTCCTGGGACCTGAGGAGGGCAGACCTGTGTCCCAAACTGTAGCCTTGTGACCGGCGCCGCCTCCCCCCCGCCCTGGTCCCTGGAGAGTCCCGGCACCTCTGGCCTCGCTCGCGTTCCCTCTGATGAGGCCACCGCTCTGCCTGGTGGTCAGCGTGTCGGTGACAGTGTGTGTGACACGGTGCTGACTGTGCCCTCCCAGCGGCGGCCAGCCCCCCCCCCCACCGCTGGCGTCCCCGCACCCCCCAGAACCTCGGCAGGCCTGGTTTCCCGGTGGAGCCGGCGTCTCCCCCAGCCGTGGATGCTGGAAGCCGGCAGGGCCGGGCCCGTGACCACCCGCCCCGTCCACTGCAGGTACAGCATCAGCAACTCACTGGCCACGCTCTTCGGCTTCCGGCTCACCGAGGCCCACGTGCCCCTGCAGGACTACGAGGCCCCCAGCAGGGTGACGCCCAAGATGGTCATCCTCGACGCCGGGCGCTACCAGGTGAGGGGGTGCCCACGGCAGCGGCGGGGCCGCTCGGGCCTCCGGCTGGCCCTCCTCCCATGCACAGGTTTCCAGAGTGCACGGAGCGCCCGGCGGGTCCCCGCCCGGGTGGGTCCCGCGCAAAGCCCTTTTCCTTCCTGCCGCATTTTCCTACTCCAAGTGCTAAGAAAATTAAAGTTGGCGGTGTTTTTGTACAAAACACGTCCCAACACTTAGTCCAAGAATTAAATATTTAAACGTAGACAATACAACTCTAAATCGTGTGCAGAGGCGGGTGTCGCTGGATTCAGGGAGTGATGAAAAGTGCTGTCTTCTCCCTGCCGCCTCCCCCCCCCCCCCCCCCCCCCCCGTCCTGCCAGCCGGGCGTCCCTCGGGGCCTGGCTCCATCCAGGCCAGGGTGGCCTCCCCAGCCCCGCTCCTCACAAGCTGGCCAGGTGCTGGGACGGAGCGGTCTGAGGTTGGAGTCCGTGGTCCAGTGATGAGAAGTAAGCGTTTCTCCCCCGGTGGTTTTTTTCCTGTTTTCATAGAAGCTAAGGTGGGAAAGTCCAGGATTCTCTGGTTCCAAACCTTCTTATCAGGAGCTGATAATACGCACCCCCACCGGTGAGCGGCCCGTCCTGTGCAGGTGCATGTCCGGGGGTCCGGGCGCCACCGGTGCCCGAGGGGAGGCTCAGCATCAGCCTCGGGAGCGGGGGGTCTGGTTGAATGGGGAGTTTTGCCATCAGGGCCTTCAACAGCGGGCACGTTTTTGTGTCACTCGGAGACGGCTGGACTCGCTCTCCAGACGTGTTGGGGGCAGTGAGAAGGAGGCCGTCACTCCTGTGCGGCCGGTTCCCGAGCGCTGGTCCGGCGGTGCCTGGGCAGGTGGGCGCTTTGAAGCCGGGGACGTGAAACTCGGCGGTGCCCGAAGGACCCCAGCTGTGGTTTCCAGGGCCAAAAGCACGCCGGGGTGCCTCGTCAGCCCCGGGCGTGGGGCCCGGGGCGGCCGTGGTGGGGGAGCCGCACGCACGCCCACGGGGGTCGCTGTACGACGAGGCTGCGAAGCACTGACTTTTCTTTCCCACGTTCCCCTGGTCCCAGGTGACAGCCCCGTGGGGGTGAATATGGCGGGCCCGGCCGGCCACGCACGGGGCAGGGGCATCACGCGGCTGCTCGAGAGCATCTCCGGCCCCTCCGGCCAGGCGCCGCCCCGGTCCTCCAGCCAGGAGGCCCCGAAGGAGGGGGGCGGCCCTTTCCCGCCCCCGCCCCAGTGACGGCACTTGCTCGGTCCCTGGGAGAAGGGCAGGCCCGGCCGCCCCCCGACTGCGGTCTGCTGGCCAGCGGGTCGGGCAGGTGGCCGGCGCCGCCGCTCTGAACACGGCTTCCCCCACGAGGAGACCGGCCTCCCACCTGAGACGTGGCCGGGGCTGCGGGAGGCTCGGGCGGTTCGCTTCCCCCAGGGCCAGCCTGCCCCCTTCTCCACCACCTCGCAGAGGAGGTGCCTTCGCAGGCGGGAGTCCCGCGAGAACAAAACCGGCCTTTTCAGAGGGCGCTCCCGGGAATGTTGTGTTTATCCGCCTTCCTCACAATAAAGGTATCGAGTGTCTGTTACGAAAGGCCTTAAGTGGTGTTGATGGCTCTTTTCCCATCACAGCGTGCGGAGCCTTGCTCTCCGGACCTGCGGGCTGTTTTCACTGCAAATATCTAAGAAATTTAGCCTTGAACAAAAACAGGTTTGTTACTTAAAGTCTTTGAAAGGTGCTGACTTTGACAGAAGGAGCCGTTGGGAAGGTGAGAAGCAGAGTGGGATTAGGTGACGCCCCGTCACGTGGCCAGGTGGGGACCAAGTGCCAGCGGCCCGGCCGGTGCCACCACATGCACCAGGCCGAGGTTACATGGGCCCAGTGGCCAACCGGCTGGCACTGGCTGGCACTGGCCCGTGTCCTCTGCCTGGGCTGGTCTGTGACCCCGAAGGAGGAAAAGGGACAAGGGAACCCTCTAGCTTGGACCCCGGCCAAGACCACGCATGGCTGTGGCAGACTGCACTCGGGTTTAGGTCTGCTGGGCCCCGACTCCTGACCTCAGGGAGTCACGTGGGGTCTGCCATGGGACGTGGGCCTTCTGCCCACCACCTTCCCTGTTCCAGGCCGCCAGGTGCCTCGTTGTGCACGGATGTGTCATCCTGTGAAGTCCCCGTCACCCCACCATTACACACACACGACTCGGGTCACAGAGCATCCTCATGGGGCTGTGAGCCCAGCCTGACTCCGGAGACTGTGCTCACTCGGATACCACGTGCTCTTCTGCCTCCCCCTCCTATAATTCTGACGTCTGCTCTTCGAACGAGAAAGTTGATATATTGCATTCTCGTTAGCAGATCTTCTGGAACTCTCATATCCAAGCTTCAGAGTTTGCACGAGGGGAACTGGGCTGGGGGCGGGGGGGAGGCCTGAGGTCAGAATGCCCACCCGAGTCTCCAGGGCCCGCGAGGGTGCCGTCCGAACTGACTCCCGTGTGTGAGGCTCAGCTGCCGTTCCCAGAACCGCACGGGCTGCGCGGTACATCTGAGGCTGGTGTGGCCCGGCCACGGTAATCCGGGAGCGTTCGGGGAGAAGTTGGCTAGGCTTTTGCGTGGTTCCCGGTTAAGCCAGTGATTTTTCTCTTCTGTACACCTCGTGCAACAGTTTCAGATGGTGCAAAGTAAGGAGTAGTGGGGCCCCGGGAGACACAGGCGGGTACGGCGGGAGCTCCAGCACAAGGGCGTCGCCGGGGAGCCCGGCGTCCTGGGCGCGGGGAGCGGGCGGAACACGGGGGAGTTCCCACCGACACGCTCGAAATGGCAGGTGGTTCGCTGAGTTCCGTTCAGACACGTGGGATGTTTCATTAAATGGTAATCTCAGTGAATTGCAGGGTGTGGACAAGTCATGTTTTTTCTCTATTCAAAAATAATTTCAAAGACCTCATCTCATGTATATGGAAGTCACAGTGGAATCGAAAACCAACCTGTAACTAAATGATAGAGAAAGTTCCGCAGAGCAACTGAAGAGTGGGGTCTGCGTGACCCACCAGGGTTTCGGGGAGGGGAAGGACAGCTGTGAGTAGTTACAGCAGACGAAAAGAAGAGCCGAAGATTGCGCAGCAAACAAACATTTTAGAAAAAACATTGGAAACGAATAGAACAGGGTCGACTATAGTAAATCTTTAGTCAGAACAAGGACCACACACCGTGAAGAACGGGCGGGAGGGCAGGGTTCCATCCCCGGTTGAGGCGAGTGTGGGGGCCGAGGGTCAGCGTCTCCGTCCGTCCCCTCTGGAAACGTCTCTGCAAAAATGGGGATGGGGGGGGGGGGTTGGTGTGAGTAAGCACCAGAGAAACAGAGAACAAACGTGGCAGCCGGCAAAGCCCACGGGCTCTTGGAAACCTGTGAAATAGGAACTGCAGCGCAGCGAGCTAAGCAAGCCAGAAAGCAGGCACAGACCGTGCTAGGAATTAAAGGGGGCCCGGGCCAGACCAGCGCAGGGTGGGGAGCAAGTGAAATAACACTATGGATGTCCTACCAACGAATCTGAGAGCTCAGGTGAACTGGAAACACAGTCCGAGGGGTGTAACTCACCAGAGGCGCCTGGAGAGGAAACAGCCATGCCCTCTGTGACAGAAAGGGGAGCCTTAGACGTCCCCAGGACGGGGGGCCCCGTGGGTGGATTCTACTCGACTTCCGGGCAACGGATCGTTCCAGTGTACGCAAGTACGCAACAGGTGGCGTCCACACTGGGTTGACCGAGGAGAGCGAGGGTGATTCAGCCTTAGAAAATCAACGAATGTCACGTGTCACAACAGACCCGAGGGGGGGCAGCGCGTTAGCACCGGGACGGGCGGAGAAAGAGGCACCTGGCAAAACTCAGCACCGTCCGTGACGCGAGGTCCAAGCACGGCAGAACCAGAACCCGCGCTTCCTGGGCCTGATGAAAACATCTAGAAAATTCTACAGCCAGTAGTAGTCTCCATGGGGAAACGGGGGAAGCACTTGCTTCACGATCAGGAACGAGACCCCACATTCCACGACTGCTCTGGCTCAGCGTTGCGCCGGCTGGCGCTCCGGCAAGGGCAGCAGGAGGCGGCGCGAAATAGAAGCCAAGATTCGGGGAGGAGGCGATGGCACGGTCACCGTGCGCAGAAATGGTTGTCTTCGCAAAAGCTAAAGAAAAACCCGGAGAGTCCTATCAATATAAAATAAAATGCATTTCCATATGTTGACAGTTCGTGGTTTAGAAAACAAGTTGTAAAAGAAAAATAGCCCAGCATCTACAGTAGCAAAAACCTTTGAGGTACCTAGGAATAAAACTTACCAAAAAACTTACAAGATCTATATGCAGAACGTTAGAAAACCGTGAAAAACAATGAAGACCTAAAGAAATAGGGATTCCTGTAACATTGTAAAGATTTATTAGAGATTTCAGTTCTCCCTTCACTGATCTGTAGATTGAAGGCAATTTCCGATAAAACCTGAGGGTGTTGCCCTGGCGACCGAGGTGGCTCGGCTGGGAGTCACCCTGCAAAGAGAGAGGTCGCCGGTTCAGTTCCCAGTCGGGGCACATTCCTAGGCTGCAGGTTCGGGGTGTGTACAAGAAGAGGCAACGGATCAACATTTCTCTCCCTCTCTTTCTCCTCCCTTCCCCTCTCTCTAAAAATAAATAAAATCTTCTTGTAAAAATCCGAGTTTCTGTGGGACTTCACCAGCTATTCTGGGAAGAATCAAGGCATAGAAAAGCCAGCACACGCCCCCAGGGGAAGAGTGTGATCGGAGGTGGGGTGGGACCCCCCCCCCACGAGATCTGCAGTGTATTTTAAAGCCTACAGTGGTAGCTAAGATTGCAAGATTCTGAAGTAAGGACAGAGATTAACAGTGGGGCTATCAACTTACAGAACTGTGGTGGGTGACAGGTGACATTTCGGACCAATGGGGCTGTTCAGGGAATCGTGTAGGAACTTACAAATGCACGAAGGGGGGGGGGGGAATTGGCATTGGGCCCCCTCCCCGCCTTATTCACCAAGACCCTCCCCTGGGCTGAAGGACGTAAACGTGCAAAGGAAGCTCTTTCAAGTTTTTAGGAGAAAATGTGTCTCTCTCTGAGTTCATAAGGATTTCGTCAACATTTAGCATGGGAAGAGCTCACTGTCACACTCTGGCCCCGTGTGACCGCATTAACGTCGGAACCCGTGTTCGCTCAAGAGAGAAAAGTGCAGAGAGTGTGCAAAAAGGAGACTCAGGTGGGAAACTGGAAGCCCAGAACCAGGAGGCGGGCGCTTCTGGGAAACGGGAGGGAGAAAGGAGGAATCTCAGGGTCCAATATGACCTTTACGGGAATGCAGCCAGCAAACGTTGATCGAGCAAATGTTGATCGGGGCCTTTTGGGAAGCCAGGCGATCAGCAGTGAAATAAAGTTTCTTGAGCTCCAATTCTCTCGTCACCTTTCTTGACATTCCTACCAGCTGCCGTGGGAAGGGCCGGCGCTGAGGAATTCCCGAGAGGCTCCCGTCCTTGGGAAAAAGGCAGGGGCGTTCCGAGAGCCAGCGAGCAAATTAGGCGTCGCAGCCGCTGCTGAGCCGGCCCCTCCCGTTGTCCCTTTGCGTCAAGGGCAAACACAAAACTCTCAGTCCAGCCGCAGCTGGGTGCCACCCCGGGATTTGTTCGCGGACCTCATCACAGCTGGAGGAATCTAGGAAGCCCAGTTCTTGCTCGGAGCTCACAGGCACAGGGGGCGATGGGAATGAACTTGGCTTTGCAGGAGTGGAGAGGCAGGCCTGCCTGCAGGGCCCAGGGAGCGGCCACCGTTTGTTCTGGAATCGGCTAAAAATGACGGCTGCGTCTGGCCTCCTGCCGCTCTCAGCGGTGCTCAGTGCATCACTGGGCGGAAGCAGGTCACAGTGCGGGGCGGCGGTGGGGGGGGTGGGAGGGTGGGACGAGCACCTAAGAAGCCTTTGACTAGTAGCAGGAGGCCCTTGACTTTGACCACATCCTATCCGTGCCCTTGGGGAACGCTTTCATTTCCAGGCACCTGCTTTTTAACCAGAAAAAGGGAGTGTGTTAGAGGCCGGCGTGCCACCACTGAACACGACCCGAACTCGGAGATTTGCGCACGGCTTCCAGCCCCTGCTGCGAGCCACTGAACACGACCCGAACTCGGAGATTTGTGCACGGCTTCCAGCCCCTGCTGCGAGTTCTCACCACGTGTGTTTCTGTGGCAAAAGGACACTTCGTTTGTAGCCCAGCGTCAGCTTCCCCCCCCCCTGTCAAATGTGTCCATCCTTTTCATCTGCTTGTCCACTCCATCCACGGGTTCATTCCTCCATCACTCCAACACGCAGGAAACACCCGGATGCCGGGCTGTATTCCAGGCGCAGGAGAGAATGCCCTCCCAGCCCTCCCAGGGCAGTGGGCACCCAGGCGGCACCCAGTCGATGCCGGGGGAGTGTCAGATACTCACAGCTCACGGTCAAGAGCAGGGGCCCTGGGGCAGGGCCTCTCTGTTAGACCTGGGCTCCACCACCTACTGGCCACGTGGCCTCGGGAAGATTATTTAACCTGACCGCCCTTCATCTGAGAGGTGATCATGATGCCCTGCAGTCCTTACGAGGATTAGGAGATGCATGCACTTAGAATATTCTGGGCTCCAGGTAAATAAACTCTAGGGAGACACGCTGGCCCTGACCCCCAGCCCCTGGCGGGGAGACCTCCAAACGCTGGGGCGAGATGGCCTCTTCCTGCCGCCTCACTCCAGTGGCAGAGGGTCCCCGGGGCCCAGGACACGGCAGCACCCGGCACCACCGCCTGCTACCCACACCGGTTTCCACGTTCCCCCACCCTGAACACAGGCTCAGGAGCTCCGGCCCCATTGCCAGCCCTCCCCACCCCGTGCCACCCCACCTCTGGGCCGGCAGGCGCCCTGGGGCAGGGGGCAGGGCGGCGGGTCCCCTGTGCACACCGTCCCTTGGGGCTCCACCTTCATGCCCCCAGTCCTTGCCACACTGGCTGCCCCTCTCCCTACCCCCGGCCCCGCAGGTGAGGTGGGCGCCCCTGGCTCCTGGGTGCCCTTAGAACACCATCGGCCCCCCTCCCCGCTCAAAGCCTCAGGTGTGAGTGTCCCGTGGGGAGACCGTGCCACCCACTGCCCTCCCAGAGGACACCCACTCTGTCCTTGGTGACTTTAGCTCTGGACTCGTGGTCACTCTCCCCCATGCCACGTCTGCCACGGCTCCTGGCGACTCCGGTCTCCATGGCGATGGTCCTTTCAAATGCTGGTGTCTCAGTTCTTGGGCTTCCTCGCTGTTTGAGCTGTCCTTCACCCCCTGTGACAGCCCACTCTCCCAGGCGTACCCCGGTTCTTGTTACGACCACAAGCACCCCCCATGCCTTCCATTCAGGCTCCCACGCTCCACTCCCCCCTTGGGGTTTAGACCTCTGCACCCCAAGTTCGGTCATTCCATTTCATCGCGACCCACGACCCGCTGATTCCAGGCCCGCGTCCGTCTCCTGTGGCGCTGTCTTCACTCTGCTCCTAACCAGGTCCCAAGTCCACGATCAAGGGCTGCCCTCACTCCCCCGCCGACATTCTGGCCTCCTTTGCTCATTTCCCGTCTTTGTTCGGACAACCGGATTCTTGCCGGTCCGCATCAGCACCACCGCCCTCTGGCCCCGGGGTCTCAGCGGGGCCCCGGGCAGCACCGGGAGCTGCCATTGTTCCCGCCAGCTGCTCCTCGGCCCCACCGAGCGCCCCTGGGTCTCGGAGCTGGTTCAGAGGGATGGCAGGATGTTTTCGAGTTCGTGGGGGAGACAAGGAGAGAGGGGCGGGGGCAGGAGACGAAAGGACTCCTGGGGGGGCGGGGGAAGGCTGCCCGGGCTGATAGCCAGAGTCACTGTTCCCGAGGGGCCGGACTCAGGCCCGCGGAGTGTGGGCTGCAGCCACCACTGTTTATTTGGGGGTTCTGCCTCTCTCTCTCTCAAAGAAGTTCCCACGTGAAGCGCAGGCCTGAAGGAGGGAGACCTGGCTGGGCTTCCGCCATCGCTTAACCAGCTGCCTGGGGCCTGCACCAGGCCCTTCCGCCTCCGACTGCGGTTTCTTCGCCTGCACGCTGGGGCTGGTGCGGCCCGGCGGCTGGTGGCCGGGCTGTGAGGACTAAATGGACCGCGTCTGCACGGCTTCACCAAGCCGGCACTGCGGATCCCGAGCCCCCGGGGGGGAGGGGGGGGACCTGGACCTCCAGCGCGTGCGTGCAGACCACAGGCTGCTCGGCCAGGAGGCCCCGCGGGCTGTGGTTCACCAGGGCTGACTCGTCTGGGAAGTTGCTCCATTCGGGGTTGATCAGGTTCCTCAAGCCTCTTCCTGGCCGCGGGGCGGGAGGAGGCCTGGGGTCCAGCTCCGGAGCCCCCGCTCGGAGGCAGCTGCGAGTGGCCTCGGCCCTTTCTGCAGGGGAATGAAATAATCGCCGTCGGCACAGGGAGCCCGTCTCCTCCCGGTGGCACCAAGGGACTCTCAGAAGCCTCTCCGTCCCCACTGCCAGGTGGGGGAGGGAGGGACAGGGGCCACCACTGGAGCCCCGGTGTCTCTCTGCAGGAAGTCACTCCGGCCTCCGAGAGGCAGACGCCACTTCCTGCCGCCCGCGCCTCCTGAGCTCTGGCTTCCAACACCTGGAGGTCCCATGCGTCCTGCAGGCTCCCAGCCGGAGAGTCCTGGGGGGCTCCCCGACCTGGCAGGAGGGCGGGGGGAACAGGTGTCTGTCAAGGCCACTGGCAATGCAGGGGGAGGGGTGTGTGTGACCTTCAGGTGGCAGCAGACAGGCTTGTCTGTCTTCACTCAGGGGAAGCAACTGAGGACGGGCTCACTGAGCCGCATCCCGCTAAGACTTCTGACTGTGGAGCGCGTGTGTTGCCCTGATGAGGTAGCTGCGCCTCGTGGTGGCTTGTTGGGTCCAGCCTGCGGCCGCGTGCAAACCAGGAGGGCTGTGAACTCGGGCCAACACAAAATCGTCAATTCACTGAAAGCACCATCAGATGTTTTCGTGGTGACTGTCGCGATGTGTTTAATGTGTGGCCCAGAGACGCCATAAGGCTGGACTCCACTGGTGGAGGGAAGGCCGGGCTCTGGTGCCCCGCGCCCCTCTCCTACCCGCCCCCCGCCTGCGTCTGGCTCCTCTTGCCACAGCCCTGCGTCCTTGCTCCCCTGGGGCTCCCGCTCCGTATTCTATGACTTGACCCCCCCGGACTCGCTGGGTCTCCCCAAATTCTGCACCTGTTGCTACGATTCTTAATCAGCGCTAATCAACTCGATCTTGTTTTCAAAAGGGTTGAGGTGGGTTCCAAAAACACATAAAAGACAAACACTGAACATAGCGGCCCCGCTCCACTTCCTGTGGTCTGCTACCCACAGCCACTGATGTCCAGAAATAATAAAGGGGAAGCCCGGACACGTGGGGACGTCGGGTGTGGCGAGTGGCAGGTGAAATCTCGCGAGCCCTGCATCTGCCCCAGGCGAGACTCCTCCCCCATCCGGCTCCAGCTCCGGACGCCCCGCCCTGTGGTCACCGGAGTGCCTCTGGCACCAGGTGGACAGTGGCCGCGCCGCGTGGCTTGGGCTCCAGTCACCGCAGCCTCATGTCACAGGGGCTGCAAAGCGCTGGAGCGGTGACGCTAGCGGTCCCCGTAAGCCCAGGAGAAGCCTAACGTCATCGGGCCTACGTCACTCAACCTCCTTCATGACGTCACCGGGGCCTTGCGTCATCTCGGAGCGTCGCCAGGAGGCGGTGAGTGCAGCAGTCACGTGTTAGAGAGGCCCTGCCCCTTCGTGTTTGTCCCAGTCTGTGGTTACAGCTCTGTTTTATTATTTTTTTTTTTAATTTTTTTTTTTATAGAGAATTTTTTTTTTAAAGATTTTATTTATTTATTTTTAGGGAGGGAGGGAGGGCAAGGGAGAGAGAGAGAGAGAGAGAGAGAGAGAAAGAGAGAGAGAGAGAGACATCAATGTGCGGTTGCTGGGGGTTATGGCCTGCAACCCAGGAATGTACCCTGGCTGGGAATCGAACCTGGGACACTTTGGTTCCCAGCCCGCAGCTCTGTTTTATTACTGGGTGTCGCTGACCTCCTACAGCGCCTCATGGATCAATTAAACCTTATCACAGGTGTTTGAGTGGGAACCAATGGGTATGCACGGGGTTCGGTACTTCCCGCGGTTGCAGGCATCCGCGGAGGTCTTGGCTTGTATTCCCCGTGAATAAGGGGCGGGTGGGGGGGGCGCAACTGACGGCACTTGCCCTGCCCTGCCCCGGAAGGGTCAGCTGCTCCTTGCGAAAACAGCCGATTCCAAGGCTGGAGTAGAGAACGTGCGGAAAGGAGCCCTCGATACCTTACGCCAGGAAGGGAGGAAGCGTACTCAGAAGTATAGGGACCTGGCAAAGGCCAACGGAGCCGCCCAGACGGGGGCTCCCTCGGCCAAGACGGACACGATTTAAGCGTCCAGATAAATAATGACAACCGTGGATTATCACCCAGGGCGGACGATAGAGACGGGTGAGTCCGTAGAGGTTTAATACATTCATGCATAAATTAACAGCGGGGTGCAGTCCTTCCTGACCGGCGAGAAAAGCCTCTTCGTTAACATGAGTTGAGAATGAATAAAAAATGAAAGCAGATTTTACTGTGATAATTTAAAATAAACTTGTATTTTAACTCCTTCAAAAAAAAAAAAAAGAAAGGGGATGTTTAGCCTCTAAGAACCTCGCGACAAAAGTACCGTATTTTGCTGTGTATAATGCACACCCACGTTTTTGTGCACATTATACACAAGCTTATTATACCCATTACTATACTTATGGTGTGTAATCATTATATCCCCGTATAATGCACATCCTTATTTTCTCCTTGAAAATTTGGGCAAAAAGGTGCACATTATACACGGCAAAATATGCTACTTATGAACGGCAGCGGGAAAGCAAGTGATTTCAGAGGAACGGAGAAGCCTGGTAGAGACCACCTGACCCAGGAATGCACGCGCACAGCACGGGTCATAGGAAGGTGCAAACCCCCCAGCCCCCCGCTGGGACGCAGTGTGGCGTTCTTGACAGAGACGCACGAGCTCCACCAGGGGGCGCCACCAAGCCCAGCTTGAGGGACAGTCTCCAGGGCTCGGGACCCAGAAACGCCAGTGGCGGGGGAACCGAGGGAAGACTGGGAACCGTTCCAACTGCAGGAGACTAAATCCACGTGGCAGCTCCCTGCAAGGAGCACTTCTGAGCTGGGTTCTTTCGCGCTGATGGACATTTGAGGGAAAACCGGGAAAACGGAGGGGGTCCGAGGACGTCGGGCCGACTTCCCGCCCGCCCGTGGGGGGCTGTAGGGCGTCATGTAAGAGAAGAGCCGTGTCACAAGGAGGAAAATGCGCCACAAGGGACGCGGTCACGGTGGCGGGGCGCTCATTGTGTTGACCGTTGGTTCCCGGATGGTTCGGGTTCCGGTTGTGTCGTACATGTGTGTGTTTCGTGAGTTGGAGGTTATTCTCAGAAAAGCAGAAGGGAAAACATCTGGTGGAGAGGAACCGTGGGACCCACCACCTTCCTGCATGTGTGTGGCATGGCCGTGGCATGCCTGCAGGCTGGCCCCACCCCCTGCGAGCACATGCAGACTGTCCCCGCCCCCTGCGACAAGGCTGCGGGCCCAGCCGTCTGTGGATCCAACCCCCCACCCCCCTGTCCTGGAACCGGAAGGACGTTGAATGGTGCTCGTTCTCGGGGGCCCCCAACGTCGGGGGTGCGTGTTTCTGAAACTCCTTTCTCGGGACGTGGGCCGGGTCACCGTGGATGAGCTGGGGGGCTTTTAGAGGGTGGGTGGAGCCTGCCCGCCCCTTTAAGGGGAACAGGAGACCCAGGCCCTGGGGGCTCACAGTTGGTTACAGGTGAGGGCAGGTGTACCTATGACCCTCATCTGACTTCCTGCGCCCCCCCCCCCCCCCCCCCCGCCTGCCAGCCGTCCCCCTGGCTTCCCCGCTTGGCACTGCAGGAGGTTGATCCCTGTGGAGGGCACAGCCGGCCTCTCAGCAGCCGGCTTCTCCCTGGGGTCTGCCCGCGGGAGAGCAGAGAAGGTGGCGTGACAGTGGGCCCCCGCCCACTCCTGCTGTTTGGAGGGGGCATCTCGCCTCCACACACCTCCTCTGCTCTAGCTCCCATCGGTGCTGGGAGGAGCCGCCCCCTGCCCCGCCTTGTCCTGGGGAGGGACGGCTTCCCTAACAAGGAGCCAGCTTCCCCGCGCGGGAGCACACAACCTCCTCTGGCCGGGACAGCCTCCCTACAAAAGCCAGTGTACTGCCCCCCCCCCCCGCGCCCCCCGCCCCCATCCCCTGGCCTGGGGAGGGAGCAGCAGCGCCTTCGGGAGGCAGACGCAGACGCAGGAGGAGGGGTCTCCACCCAGTGGGAACCAGACCCTCGTCGAAAAAGAAAGAATTTCTACTGACCACTTTATTTTTATTATTGACAGCACTTTGAATGAAGCGAAGAGTTGAACAAATATGTAAAAGATATTTTTTACCACACATGGACAGATTTTAAAGATCCCTTTTCTGATCATTCAGAAAAGACACCGTTTCTTTAACTGTTAACAGCATTTGCATGAGACTGGCCACGGCCCGAGGCCTAAGTGTGGACTCCTAGGGGGAGGAAACAGCCCACGGGGGGAGGGGGGGGCTGTCGGAGGGGCAGCACGACCCCCAGCCAGCAGGGCCGAGCCAGGAGCTTGCCAGGAGCGGGTGGGTGGGGCAGGGTTAGGGGTCGGGAAGCAGGGTGGGCACGGCGGTTACTGGGGCCTCGAGAGCGTCACTGTGACGTGCTCGTTTAAGTCAAGTCACCGTAAGTCACCAAAGGGGCGGGTGCGTTTGGGTGGGTGCCCATGGTCGCGGCAGGGAGACCGGCGAGGGGCAGGCCCCGCCCGTCAAAGCAGGGGTGAGGCCGGGCCCCAGGAGCCGAGCCTCTAACACGGAGAGACGGACTCGGTAACCGTGCGCTGTGGCCAGTGATGGGGGTGGGACACCCGGGCAGAGCCAGAGGACTCACCGGGGGTCGAGATGGGCCCGGAGGGCCGGCTGGGGTGTGACAGGCAGTGATGGGCGCCCCGTGGGCAGCCACGCGGGAGGGCGCGGCGGGGCCGGACCATGGGGAGGAGTCTGGGGTGGGGGGGTGGCGGGGGTGAGGCTGGAAAGCGAGCTCCAGGCCAGGCCAGGTGGGCCCGGGGCGGGGAGTTAGCACCTGAGTTGGATGATGACAGGGAACCCTTTCTGTGCCCATTCATTCACTCGCTCACTCATTCATTCAACAAACCCCCCTCCAGGCACTGCCCCAGCGCTGGGCACACCGCGGTCCCCTTAGGCCCGGCCGTGGGGAGGGCTCCCTTGGCAGGTGACAGCCGCTCAGCCAGGCCCAGCCGGGCCCCCACCGCTGACCCAGGGGACAGAAGCACCGTCAGTACCCGGGGGGAGGCTCAGGAAAGTGGGCCGGAGTGGGGGCGGGGTGGGGGAGCTGGGGAGGGACCCCTGACTGGCGGCAGGCCCTGGGTGCCCTCGGCCAGCGTGGTCAGGAGTGACGGCGGCTCCCCGGGCCTCCCTGCTCGGAGTCCTCGTCCTCCGGCCGCCCTTGTGACAGGTCCCTCAGCTGCTCCTGGGGCTCCCGGTAGATGGACCGACTCCTGCAGCCGTGAGGACAGAGGGACGGTTAGCCCAGGGGAGCTGGGCCCAGCCCCCCTCCTGGCCTGCCACCCACACCCTCCCAGCTGCAGAGGGACCATGGGCTGAAGGGTGGGGCTCGGGGGGGGCAGGCAGCGGCCCAGACCTGTTCCACTCGTGAGCCGAGGGAGTCAGGGGGCACGCAGGGGGGACCCGCCGGGGACAGAGGCCGCAGCCCGCCAGCCCGGCACCCACAGGAGCCCCGCCCTGAGATCCACGGGCCGTGGGCCGCGTCGGGGACTCCCACGCCACTTCGGGGCAGGCTGATGGGAGGGACGGCCGGACGCACCTCCCGCCCCGCCCAGCCCCGCGCCCCCGGGCCGCCCGCACTCACGGCCTGGCCGCCTCCTCCTCGCCCTTCGACCGGCGGCAGCAGCAGCAGTAGATGAGCACGCCGAGCAGGATGAGGGCCGCCACCGCGCCGCCGGCGACACCCGCGTACAGGGCCACGTTCATGGAGGCTGCGGAGGCGGAGAGCGGCTGCACCCCTCGCTCTGCCGAGCCCGGGCTCCGGGCTGAGCCGGCCGGCGGGGAGGGGGATCCCCCACAGCCGAGGCGCCCCCGGCGGCCCCTCCCGGCCCCCAGGCACCCCGGTCCTCCCTGAGCCCAGGGAGCCAGCCTCTGGCTCGGAAAGGCGTGGCCTTGTGGGACCCTGACCGGCCAGGCCTGGGGCTGCTCCTTAGGGGAGAGACACAGACAAGGGCAGGTGGCCCTGCCTCCGCGTCCCTGTGCCCCGGGTTCCCCAGGCCCCGGGGGAGTCCCCAGCCGTCAGCCAGGCGGCCCCTGCTCCAGCTTGTCCCTGAGCTGGTGAGTGTCCCACCCCGCAGGATGGGGCCCGGACTGTGCCAGCCGGCTCTGGGTGCGCCCCCACCTGCTGATGGGGCCGGTCTGTGGCGGCCAGAGCCCAGGCAAGGGGGGCCGTGGGGCCAGCAGGAGCCCGAAGGAGGCCGCGATCCCTCCCCTCCCTCCCCCCGCCCTCGACCCCCGCTGCTCTTACGAGGCCTGACGGTCACCGTGATGTTGCAGGACTCCGTCCCCACCTCGTTGCTGGAGGTGCAGATGTAGAAGCCCGAGGTGTCTGTGGAGATGTTCTTCAGGGTCAAGGTCTGCCCCAGGCCTGGGGAGGAGGGCCAGCGGGTGAGGAGAGGGCGGCGCGGCGGAGCGGGAGCGGTGGGGCCCGTGGCGCCCCGGTCCACCCACCTGCGGCCCGCCTGCAGCCCCGCCTGCAGCCCTGCCTGCAGTGAGAAGACCGTCTCCAGGCCACAGGGTGGGAAACGAGCAGGAGGTACCTCTCCGAGGGGTGTGCAGGGCGGCCAGGCACCCCGGGTTTGAAGCCCGGGTCTGCGGCCTGTGCACCGTGCGACGGTGGCCAAGCCCCTCAGCGCCACTAAGCCCCGTTTCCTTAGCTACGACGGCGGTAACAGCAGCGCCTGACTCCCAGGACACCCACCGGGGGCGTCTGATGAGCCACCCGTCACCGTTGGCCCGAAACAGAAGGCGCGAACGATACGCAGCGTGTGTCACACAGAAGGGCCTTCGATGAGAAGGTGTCACCGTGACCCCTTCACCTTCTTCTGAAACCGAACCTTCGCTGGGGCTCACGCGGGGAAGACTCTGGAAATCTCCATCTCTGATCTCCCGGGGCTCCTGCCATGGGTACTGTGTGTGTGTGTGAGAGAGAGAGAGAGAGCGAGCATGTGTGTGAGAGAGAGAGTGTGTGTGTGACTATGTGTGAGTGTGTGTGAGTGTGACTATGTGTGTGTGCAGGTATGTGTGTGGTTGTGTGTGTGAGAGTATATGTGTGTGAGAGTGAGTATGTATGTGTGAACGTGATTGTAAGAATATGTGTGTGAGAGTATGTATGTATGTGTGACTGTGTGTGAGTGAGTTGTGTGTGTGAGTGTGGGTCAGAGAATCAGCATGTGTGTATGTGTGTGAGTGTGTACGGGAGTGTGTGTGAGTGTATATATGTAGGTGTGTTGAGTGTGTGTGTAGATGTGAGAGTGTGTGTAAGAGAGCATGTATGTATGCGTGTGAGTGTATATGTAGGTGTGTGAGTGTGTGTGAGTGTGTGAGTACATGTGAGTGTGGTTGTGTGTTAGAGTATGTGTGTGGGTGGGTGTGAGTGTGTGTATGTGTGTGAGTTGTGTGAGTGTGGGTAAGAATCAGTATGTGTGTATGCAGGTGTGTGAGTGTGAGTGTATATGTAGGTGAGTGTGAGTGTATATGTAGGTGTGAGTGTGAGTGTGTGAGTTGTGTGAGTGTGGGTAAGAATCAGTATGTGTGTATGGAGGTGTGTGAGTGTGAGTGTATATGCAGGTGTGTGAGTGTGTGTGGACAGGTTTTGAAGACAGAGCTCTCGAGCGTCTGCTGTGCTAGCGAGCGCCGGGCAGTTAGGGGGTAACCGTCTCCTTTTCTAGACTAATGGGACTTTCTAAAGAGGCAGCTTGAAGGCACCCACTTCGGGACATGCTGCCTGACCCTGGACATGCTTTGGGGGTGAATAGCCTTCACCAGACCCCCACTATTTCAAAGGTGAAACGCAGCCCACCCTTCGGCACACCACGCATGGAGGGGAAGGCTTGTTCAGGGTCGAGAGGGGGGCTTCCCACTCAGGGGTCTGCACCGTCCTTCCCCTGTCCCTCACGCAAATGGTGGGCATTGGGAGCTGCGCTGGGGTGCGGCGGTGCCACCGGCGCCCCGAGACCTGCTTTGATTCCGGGTCGGGGCTCCCTACCCCTTTTCTAGGGAAGGTCCTAAGAGTGCGTAAATCAGGCTGCAACTGATGTTGCTGCTGCCGTGGTGACCCCTGGTGGTCGGGAAGGGTGGAGCGCCCCGTTCGCCCGGTTTGACGGACGCCTGAGTCGGTGGGTGCTCACGGGGCACCCGTACCCACCCCCTCACCCTTTGCACTGCTCGCCTCCTGTCACCCTGAGCCGGAGGACCGCCCCCCCGGACCTCCAGTGAGGGGTCCCACACCGCGGGCGGGCTGCACAGTAACGACAGGAGGATATTTATGTAGTTTGGGGGTTGGTTTTGGTTTTTTGTTTCGCCTTGTTTTTCTAGTATGTTTCCTGACCAGAGGCCAACCACCAGGCTGCCCCGGACGAAACCGGTCCCCTGGCAGCTGTAAGCAAACCTTCCATCACGGCCCCTGAGCCCCTGGGAACGTGGGGCCCCCCCAGCAGCCCTGGTCTGGTGGTGCGGGGCCGGAGGAGGGGGCGCGTTTGGGGAGGCGGGGTTCGGGGAGTCTGGGGTGGACCGGCCTGGGGGGTGCGTGCGGGGGAACGGGAAACTGCCACCCTCGAGTGGGTGCAGTTGAGGATGCAGCCACGGTCCACGCTGAGACTGCAGCCGGAGTGGCCGCTGGTGACGCCCAGTCCAGAGGCTGCGTCCTGGGGCTGCAGGAGGGCCAGGACACCCGCCCTGTGCGTGTCCTTCACTCAGAGCTTCCCTCGGAATCAGCGTCCTCGCTCACAGCCACCCGAGACGGGGCCGGTGTGAAACCGGCGAGAAAACAGTGCTTGGGGGTTGACCCGAGAGAGGTTGCTGTGCCAGCTGCGGGGGGGAGGGGGCCGGGGCGGCCTTCAGGGTCCCGACGGGTCAGCCGGGGCCTGCCCCTCACCCCGCCAGCACCCGGCTGCGGCTGGTTACCTGGCGGGCCCACCCGCTCCTGGTTCCGGGGGTCGAAGCTCTTCCAGCTGTACTGCGGGGCCGGGGAGCCCTCCTTGGACTGGCAGGTCAGCTGGATGTCGTTCCCGATCACCGTCTCCCCCTGGATGCTGCAGTCTGGCTTGGAGGGTGGCACTGCGCAGGGAGAGGCCGAGGAGAAGGCGCAAGTCAGGGGGACCTTGGAGACAGCCAGCCCCCCGCTCCCCTGTGCACACACACGGCTGCCTGGTTGGTCCACAGGCAGAGACAGGCACCACCTAGACGTGAGGTGTGACCCTCCAAGGTCCGTCCACCCGGGAACACCGGCCCAGCGGCCTGTCCCTGTCACGGGGCAGCGTCCCCACGGCCAGTATAGAGTCATCGCCTCGTAGAGATGGGGGTACAGGGCGGGGCTCCCCCACCAGCCTCGAGCTCAGGGACTCGGCTGGGCCGTTTCGGGTCCCGTTCCCTGAAGGGACCTCAGACGCTCTGGGAAGGGCCACATGGTGTGCTCAGTCACTGCTTCTTTTAAAGGACCCTTAGCGACGTAGAAGCCACCTCAGCTCCCAGGTCACACAGGGCGGGCTGCCTACCCCCGGGGCCAGGGCAAGCCCCTCTCTCAAGCCCCTCGCCGTGTTCGCTTTGGGGTAAGCGCGCCCCCTTTTCATGCTTCGCTGGTAAAATGCCCTCGTCCTGAGGGGTGGGGGGATGGGAGAGACCCCGGGGGGAGCAGAGGCGCAGGGTGAGAGTGAGGGCCGAAGGGCTGGGCGGGGACAGAGGGACAGAGACAGGGAGGAGGACACAAGAGCGCGTGCCTGACCCGGCCTCCCAGAATCCCCGCAGACCTCCAGCGGAGCCCCCGCCCGGCACCGCACCCGCACGGCCGTGGGGCGTGGTTCATTCTGCAAACCTCGTGGGCCCCTCCTGTGCGTGGGGCCCTGCGGGGGACGGGGGTGGCACCGTGAGGGCGTCCCTGCGTTCAGGGAGTCCCGTGGAGGCACCGCGTGGGTGCTTGGACGATGGCAGGCAGGAGGCAAGGCTCGGGGCGGGGGAGGCACAGCCGAGGGACACGGACGTGGCCCCAGCAGGGACCGTGACCAGAGGGAAGGAACAGCACACAGGAGGCTGCAGCGGAGGACGGGGGGCGGGGCGTCCGTCCCTCCGGGCAGAGGGGCGGGTGTGCCCAGGCCCTGGGGAGCATCGGGTGCACCTGAGACTTCTGGGAGTGTGTGCGTGTGGGGGGGTGAGCAGGAGGTCACAGAGGGTCAGGGCTGTGCCGGAGGCCGGCCCCTCCACCTCTTTCTGGGCGTGCGTGCCCTGCAGGGTGCGGGCCATTCCCCAGTCAGACTGCGGTGCAGCTCTGGGGACGCTGTTCAGAGCAGCCCTTACACCCGCTCCAGGGGCCCCGGAGATCTCGACCTCCGCTGGGACAGGAGGCAGATGCCACCTGGATACTTATTGCAGGCAGAGGGATGGGCTGCAGGCCTTGGAAGGCCTGCAACTCCTGCTGTGGACACCAGGGGGCGCCAGAGGCCGTGAGGCGGCCGAGCCCGCAGGTGCCACAGGGGTTGCAGGTGTCCCAGGGCCGCGTGGTTTCCCCCGTGGTGACTTGGGACTCCGTGTCCCGCTTCAGTCAAGAGGTCACCCAGCCCGAGCGTGCGGCCACATGTAACGAAAGTCCATTTGCTTGAAAAGCAAGACAGCCACTTGGAAAGAAAACTTTTTAAAGAGAGAAGTTGCTGGACTTCTTAACACACAGTACGAAATGATCTCTCTCGCTCTTTTTTTTTTTTAGAGCAAAACGTGGCTTGCACCGAGCGCCATAACCTCAGATGCAGCGCGGCCCCTCGCCCCACAAGTTAACTGAAATGCAGCAGCCCTGGGGGGCCACGGGTGGGAGGTGGGGGCGGGGAGGGGGAGAGCTGGACAGTCACACCTAGGTGGGGTCCGCTGCCCTCCCCAGCCAGCTCACTGCTGCAAGAGGGGAGCCGTTTAGGGGGAGCCAGAAGGGGGCAGAATCAGGCAGAGGAAGACCAGGCGGGAAGCAAGGGACTCAGCTGGGGGAGCCTGGGCAATGGGAGAATGGGGGGCGGGGAGCAGTGCGTGCAGGAGAGAAACTGGGTAAAAACGCTCGTTCTCCTGGCCCGGTGATCCCTCCCCAAGGAGCTAGTGCCGATGGAGGGACGTTCTGTGCACGCCCGGCGAGGCGTCGCCACGCCATCGGGGGGGGGCTGTGTGGTGGGAGGCAGCCTGGGCGGGCCGCGCGTGCTGGGCGCTCACGGAGCACTGAGGCCACGGGAGGAGTTGGGTGACGCGGACAGGAAGGAACAGAACTGACATGTTGGCTGCAAACCCGGGGAGGGCTGGGAGGAGGCATGCACCCTGGCCCAACAGGTGAACGCTGTTCAGTTTCTTATGTGTAAAAAAAGGAGCATTTTTTTATGTGTGCCTTCTCCTCGCCGAGGAGAAGGGGACGGTCGCTCCTTTGGGGGGGCATCGGTCACAGAGCAGCAGGTGCCCACTGGGGTGTCCCCAGCGACTCTGACGGTGAGGGCCGGGCCTCCTTTCTGGGGGCCTTGGGCACACAATGAAGACACTCGTATCCATGGCGGTTCAGTTCCTTCAGAGCCACACGCTCCGATAGGAAGTGATTTGCGTGGAAAGAACGGTGCCCTGGAGCGTGTTCCAAAGGCGGTAGGACCTGGCCGAGGGTGTGGTGCCGGGGTCCCGGGGGGGGGGGGGCGGCATGCGGGGCGTCTGCCGGCCGGGAAGGACACAGGGCCGGCCAGGGAGTCCCGGTTCGCCCTTGGCATTGCCGGGAGGCCCAGGGAGCGTCCTTGCAGAAGGACGGGGACTGCTCTCCTTCTCTCTGGGTTAGCGAGTTTGGCGTGAGAGGGGGGCAGGAGCCCAGGACGGGCTCTGGACAGAGCGTGGACAGGCCTCCCAGGCTGGCCCGGAGGCCGCGCCCAGTGGGCCTCTTCCTCTGCCCCGCGCAGCTCCCGCGTGACTCAGCGCACCGTTCGGTTGGCAGCGGAGGCGCGGCGCCCCCGCCCTGAGACGGACGGGTGGATGGACGGACGGACAGGTGACGGGACAGTCTGAGCTCCTGGCCAGGCACTGCTGCCTTGGGCTCAGTCTCCCCCGGGCTGCCTGCCCTCCCCGCCCCCCCGCTCCCTGCCGCCCCCGCGGGCCCCGGGGGCCGCTCACCGAGGACCAGCAGGCGGACACGCCCCTTGGAGGTGCCGTCCAGGTCCTTCAGCAGCGACACGGAGCACTCGTAGGTGCCGTTGTCGTCCATGGTGAGCTGGTGGATGGTGACGGAGGCGTCGGACTGCTGGGCATTGCTCGAGAAGTTGACCCGGTTCTGGTACCGGTCGCCGTAGCTGAGACTGTGGTCCAGAATTGTCAGCGCAGCCACCTTTTCCTGGGAGGGAGGAGAGACGCCACTTGGTCTGTGCCCTCAGGCCCTGGCGCGGTGCTTCCTCCAGTCGGCGGGCGCCGACGGCTCTCAGCCACCCCACCGCGGCTGGCCCGGACGTGCTGCCGCCGGCCCCAGAGCAAACAGTGCCCGCTCTCGGGGGGGCACCATCGTGTAACGTCCCCCTACATTCGGTGGCCGGGTGGGAGGACTGGGGCGGGCGGGCCGACCTCCATGCCGGCAGCTGCAGGTGCAGGAGAACGGGCTCCCTTGGGTCCCAGCACGGCCGCCTCCGTGGCCTCCCGCATCTCCCGCTCGCCCCGTTTCAGCCCATTGTCTGTTCCCCCTCGTTCAGGCTGCCGGCGCTTATTGAGCACCTACTGTGAGCCAGGCTTGGAGCCAGGCAGCCACCCTCTGCTTCCACGCCGCTCGGTCAGTCTCCTTGAGTCTTGCCCCTGGAGTTTATTTATCCGCCCACACGCTCATCGCTTGGGTCAGCTCTGCCTCCGTGCAAACCCCGGCTCTGCCGCCGCCGCCACCCGTGCTCCTTCCCGGGGTGCCCCCGCTCGCTGAGGGCCCTTACCGTGTGGCTCCGCAGGAGCTTGTCCCACTGGATCAGCCCCTGCCGGTCAGAGGCGGAGGTGCGGTAGGTGCAGGGCAGCGTGACACTCTTTCCTCGGGCAGCCCGGAGGACTTCCTGCGGGGTGTCCACGGAGATGGCCGCCACCGTCACCCAGACTGCAGGGGAAGTGGGAAGGGGGAGGAGAAGTGAGGGGCGTGGGCACACACCTCCGTGGGAATGCCTGGGGACGTCTGTGTTCCTGCAGCTGCAGCCGACCCTCTCCCCCTTTGGTCCCAGCCGCCCCGCCCCTCCCTGCTGGTGCCCCCGCGGAGCTGGGGGGGACCAGCACAGGACCAGCACCCCCTGACCCCCCACCCCCCCCACTCCCTGCAGCACCAGGCGGGCCTGGCTCCAGCCTCAGCCCACCCCCTCCCACCATCCTTCCCCGCCCCTGCTCTCCTGACCCAGAGCGGTCCCTCGGATGCTTTCCTTCCCGTATCCCTGCGCCTCCACATAACACGCAGCATCTCCGTGGCCGTTTGAGGAAGCAGCGTTGCATGGCGTTTAAACACTGGAGATAGGGTTCCTTCTTTACTAAACTCGGGACCCCGAGGTACGCCCACCCAGGCCATCCTGGGCCTGCGTTCTGGCCTGAAGAGTGAGCTGCGTGCGGGAAGGGTGCGTGGCACGGGGCGTGCACTGGGCGCAGCGCGGCCGCTGGCCCGTCGTCAGCGCCCAGTACCTTGGCTACGCTGGGTGTGCGCTTGCGTCCTCGGGACCGCCTCCGCTCTCCTGGGCAGGCGGCAGCTCCTCAGGCCCCGCCCCCTGGGCTAGAGGCGAATCCCAAGCGGTAACCCACCAGCCCCCGGAGGGCTCTCAGGAAGGGGCAGTGATCGCCAAGGGCTTCAGCTAGAGAACAGGTCGGTTTTAGAGCTCCGAGGACAACGCGCGACAATCGCTCCGTGTTCGTGGATTTGCGAGGGAACAGACGCAAAGGGGTGGCTGGGAAAGAACTCAGGAAGGAAAGGAACAGCCCTCCCCACCCCACCCCCCAGCATGTGCGGTGCTCCTGATGAGCTACTCGTAAGCCCGAGAAGGCTCCTTGAAGGCCAGTCCCGCCCCCCCGAGGCACCCTGACAGGTTCCATAATCCTGGATGAGAGCTGATAGTTCGTGCAAGAACTTCAGGCCAACAGCCGTCCCTGGGGGTCCTCCGTGGCCAAGGCCACCCCCTCCACGCACACGCTGACACGCGCAGTACCCCTGGTTCCCGCTCCACTGGCGTCGCAGGCCTGCAGGCCCCGGCGTTTTCGCCACCAGCCTCCCCGCTGCGTCGGGGTGAGTCTGGGCCCTCCCCCGCCTTTTCCACCGGCTCCTCGGCCCTGGTTTCCTCCGCTGTGGGACCTTCGTCCCCCTCCCCCGAGGGTGGCACGGGAGCCCCAGTGGGACGTCTGAACCGTGATCACACAACTAAGAAGTGGAGGAATTCTAGAAATTTCTAGAGCCTTCCAATCACCTTTCCACTTCCTTGCACAGGTCGATGTTGGGCATCTTTGTCCCCACTGCCCAGAACCTGCCCCCCCGCCCCCCGAGCTGCAGCTCTCTCGTCCATTTGCCCCCCTGGAGCTGTGTCCGTCACGCTCCAGAATGTTCCTTCCTCCTCCCCTCTCCCTGGGCTCCTTCTTGAGGCTGAGCTCCTCAGTGAGGTGCTGGCCTTCTCCGGGCGGGGGCGGGTGGCCAGGGTGCAAGTTGGAAGAGCAGGTGCCTTCGCCCGCAAGGAGGACTCAGCGCCTCCCCACGCCGCCGCCGTTCTCGGAGGAAGATGTTCGGGTGCAGATGTTGCCTGAGAGAAAATGCCCAAACTCTCCCAGGCAGAGCCGATGGCTCCGTCCTTCCTGCCGCCCGCGGCCCCTGAGTCCCTGCGCCCTGAGCTTCTCGCTGGTGAAGGTGGGAGGGGGGCCCGGGGCATGGCCGCCGGAGGCCTCAGCGTCCTCACTGCAGAGCGAGGGTCCTCTTCTCTAGCGCGGGGCGGCGGGAGGGTCGCTGACTGAGCGCACGTGGCGTCCGCGCCCGTCCCAGCCCAGGGGCCGCACCGGCCTTCTGTGTTACCCCGCCCCTGCCCTCGGCCGCGCGCCGATCCCTCCCCTCCGCCTCCCCGGGCTCTACCCCCCGCCCCCCCCCCCCCCCCCCCCCCCCCCCCCCCACAGCACGGGCTCCGGCTCGCGCTCTTCCACAGCCAATGCTCGAGTCACAGAGGGTCCAGGCTCAAAACGCCGGTCGGGTGAGGGACCAGAGACACTCGGTTGCAGACCCCAGCCCACAGGTTGCTAGACAATGCCCTCCACCCCCAAAATCAGATCATGGAGACCCCGGGAGCCCCGGCGAGGGGAAGCCCCGACAGTCGCTGGTGAAGGACTGAGGCTCCTTAGCGAGACGCTGAGCTGTCTCCCGAGAGCGGAGCGGAGCGGAGAGTGATGCACCTCGGAGGGTAATGAAATGCCTGATGGCCTGGCGGCCGGAGGCGCCCCGGCGCGTCCTGGGGCCCCGGGGAGCGGCGGTGATGGCTGCACTCAGGAAGTGCGTCTGCTGGGAGAAGCCACGGTCTCCAGAGGCGGGGCATGGGTGCCCTGACCAGGAGGAGCCCCGCCTGCACCCCCCCCACACACACTGGACACCTGCTCTGGTGTTGGGAAAGTGCTGGTCTGGCGGCGGGGGGGCGCTTCACACTCGCAGGTGGGTTTATCCTGACCCCCACCCTTGCATGTGGCCTCCGGGGGGGCTCCAGCTGGCCCCTGAGGGAGGAGGGACGAGACATCAGCATGTACTTGTGGGACTTTTTGTTCAACGTGGATCTGAGGAACCTGCCGGTGCTGATCAAGTTGATGACCTTTCCCAACGGCCCTGGGTGAGGGCAGGGCACCGGGATACCGGCCCCAGGTGTGTCCATGCCCCGCCCCCTCTGGGAACCCACCAGCAGCAGCCCCGCCCCCACCGCACCGGCTTCTCCTGTGTCTGGTTATTTAGTTTAAGTAGCGTTGGCGTGCAATATTACATCAGTCTCGGGTGGGCAGTGTAGCGATTCGCAACTTATGTGCCTGACAGTGTGATTGCTGCCCCAAGCCCAGCTGTCCTCTGTCACCATGCAAACTCGCCGTAGTGTTGTCAACCGTAAACCCCTTCGCCTTCTTCACCTCCCCCCCCCCGCCCCGCCCCGTGCACTCCTGCCCCTCTGGCCGCCATCGCTCGGGTTGACCTCTGAGTCGGTGAGACTGTTCCTGTTCTGTTTGTTTGTTTGGGGGGTGGGTGTGTGTTGAGATTCTGCGTGGAAGTGAAATCCTGGGGTATTTGACTTTCCCCCGACGACGACTTTCACTGAGCGTGACGCCCTGGAGGTCCAACCCCGTTGTCCAGATGACGAGAGTCTGTTCTTTTTCATGGCCAAGTAATATTCCACCGCACATGTGTGCACGTGCCTTCTCTGTCTGTTCGTCCGTGGGTGGAAACCCGCGTGGCCGCCGCAGCTCGGCCACCGTGGAAGTGCTGCTTGGACACGAGGGCGCAGAAGTCGTTCCGAGTTGGTCTTTCTGTTTCCTGCCAGCTTTGGGGGCCACGCGAGGCCGTGTCTCCCCCACGTGCATGGTTCCCATGGTGATAAGGGGGGGGCGGGGGGACAGGGCCCCCTCCCCTCCCCAGATGGTGCTCCTTCCCCCCCAGGCTGCCCACGCAGAGCCGGGTGGTGACGCGGCCCTGGCAACTGAGTGGCTCCCGGCACAGTCCCCGCCCGGAAGCCCTTGGAGGCGGCTGTCCGCCAGCGTCCACCTGGAGCCTCGTCGTGGGTTAAACCAAGTGTCCAGGTCAAGTGTGCGGGGAGAGGGCAGGGGCTGTGGGGGGCCAGGACGGCAAGGGACAGGCTTCCCGCGGGGGTGGGACTTGAAGTGGTCCCCCTGACATTCAGTCCACAGCACCGACTGTGGGGACGTGAGGGGCTGGATCAGGATGCAGGACCTTGCACACGGCCCCGCCCACCCCCGGGTTGTCACGGAGGGAAAGCGGATTCCAGAGGAAAACAAACAGACCCAAACGCAGGGTGGGGGACAGTGGCCCCTGGGTCCTGGGGTCGTGGGGCAGCGTGGCATTCCTTCCTGGAGCAGCTGTGGTTTCCGAGTGCCCCCGACACCCACGAGGGGCAGCTGGGGCCGCAGGCAGCGCGGCAGCCGGCTCCGCAAAGGCACCAGCCTTCCATGGGGTGTGGGGCCACTGGAGCGGGGACACCCCGGCATCTCAAAGAGGTCCCTCTGGTCCCCACGGGCACAGAAGGCGGAGAGGCACGAGTGGGCTTGTGGGCTAGAGGGCCGGAGCTCCTGAACGAAGAGACTGACAGTGGAGGGGGGGCAGAGGGAGGAAACCCTCAGCCGGGGGGTGGGGGGGGTCAGGGCATGGCTGGAGGACGGGCCCGGCCCTCGACGGCCGCCCCCCAAGCCCGCCTGTGCAGACGGGGGCGAGTCTGCGGGCAGGTGCAGGCAGGGAGCTCAGCCAGGCGCCCTGCCCTCCACGCCTCACGCCGGACTCCCGTGGACTTTGTGACGGTGCTCGGTGGGGGCGTCTCCCTGCCGCCGCGCGGCGCCGGGTGTTTATGGCCGCTCTGACTCACGGGGCGGAAGACAGGAGAGCGGCCCAAAGGGCGCTGGGTGGCCGCGGGCAGGGCGGCGCCTCGGGAAGGAGGCCGGTTCCAAGGCTGACAGCCGGGGCCCTGGGCAGGGGATCCCAGGACGGCCCCAAGCCGGACTGGCAGAGAGAGGGGACAAAGCCTGAGCACTGCCAAGGTCGGGGGCCACCGGCCTGCCCTGCCCTCCAAGCCCAGCCGCGCCTCCGCGGGCTGTGTCCGCACGGGACTGCAGTTCACGCCAGCGCGGGGGGCGATACCCGGGGGCTGGGAGGACACGCTCGTCCTTTACCCTTTGGGACAAATCCATTCATTTCCCCAACTGTCCGTCTCACCCGCCGACCCCAGGAAGGGACCCAGGAAGGGACGTTTCAGTGGAAGCCAGTGAGGTCAGGGGGTGAGGCTCAGAGAGAGGCAGGGGCGGCCTGGGGATGGGGAGGGGAGCCCCTGAGAACAGCCCAGCAGCCCGGGGACGGGGATGGGGATGGGCAGGAGCGCCTCCCTGGTGGCCACCCAGCGGGCAGCCCCTGGGCCAGGTCTGGTGCTAGAGGTGGGGACACGGCCGGCGGGGACGGGCACAGTTCTGGGCTCCTGGTGTTCCGTCCTCTGGGTGCGGCGAGCGGTGGTGAATAAGTAACCACCGGAAACTGCCCCTGAAACCTTTATGGCAGCAAGTGTGACACATCGGATGACGGGACAGAGCAGAGGGCGGGGGTGGGGGCGGTGGCGGCTGCCCTGACCAAGGAAGGGCCTTCTGAGCTGAGGTGGGGCGGGAGAAGTAGGAGCAGGGGTGAGCTGGGGGAGGAGAGGGCGGGTGCGTTCCAGAAGCCGGCACAGCCACCCAGGGTCTAGGCGGGGCGACCCCCTGTGTGATGTCCCAGAGCCTCTGACTGTGGCAACCAATATGTGAATGTGCCAAGGACAAATAGCACACTGTCCCATCAAGGTGGTTTTGGGCAAATCCCGCCTCCTGCCTCCCCCTGCCCCCTTGAGTGTCCCTACAAAGCGACTTGGGAGTCGCAGCCCTGCCAGCGTGGCTGGACGGGGGCCCCCGGCCCTGCCCCCACTCCACCATCTGCCCGTTGTCCCAGGTTCCGCTCCCCAGGGCATGCGGACCCCTCAGGTTGGAGGGTCGAGCGCCCCACCTCCCGCAGCACGGGTGGCAGTGTGACCGCGAGCTGCCAGCCCCCTGTGGAGGACCAGCCTCAAGTCCCCGAGGCGACGGGGAGCCGGCTGCACATCAGAACCGCCCCGGCCTCTCCTTCACAACCAGGGAGCCTGCTCTCCACCTCCGAGTCTGTCTCTGGTTTGCTCGTCAGTTCGGCTGGGTCGTCAGATCCCACACGGGAGTGAGGCCACACGGCCCGTGTCTTCCGCCGCCTGGCTTGTGTCGCTCAGAGCAGTGCTCTCCAGGCCCGTCCGCGCTGTCGCGAAGGGCGGGGTTTTCTTGTTTCTCACAGCGGAGTAGAATTGCGTTGTGCAAATGTCCCACAGCTGTTTCATCCGCTCAGGTAGTGGGGGACACTCGGGCGGCTTCCAGACCTTCGATGTTGTGGATGACGCTGCAGTGAACACGGGGTGCCGCTGTTCTTTCAAATTATTAGTGTTCCGGTTTCTTCGGATAAAGTCCTGGGAGTGGAATCACTGGGTCATACGGCAGTGATGACATTTTTCATTTTTTTGAGGTGTCTCCACACCGCTGTCCGCCGTGGCCGCCCCGGCCTGCATTCCCACCGACGGTGCGCCGGGGCCCCCTTTCTCCACACCCTCGCCAGCACTCGCTGCCTGCCGGTTTGTGGATGACACCACTCTGACCGGTGTGAAGCGATGCCTCATGGTGGTTTCAATGTGCGTCTCTCTGATGGTCAGTGATGTTGAGCACCTTTTCAGTGTCCATTGGCCGTCTGTCTGTCCTCTTCGGAGAAGTGGTTATTCCAGTCCTTTGCCCGTTTTTTAAATTGGACCATTTGGGGTTTTCTGGTGTTAAGTTTTGTAAGTTCTTTATACATTTTGGATACTAACCCCTTATCAGATGCATCGGCTAATGTGTTCCCCCACTCGGTGGGCTGCCTTTTATTCTGTGGGTGGTTTTCCTTTGCTGTGCGGAACCTTTGTAGCGTGACGTCGTCCCATTGGTTAATCTTTTTTTTGCTCCCCTTGCCCGAGGGGATGTATCAGATGAAATGTTGCTATCGGAATCACATTAAGCACCCTCTCTGCCCACAGTGCTGTAAACTGGAAATCAATCGCATGAAGAAAACCGAAATATATACAAAGACACAGACACCAGACAACACGCCATCACACAGTGAACGGGTCACCAAGGAGATCCAGGAAGAAATCAAGACGCCTCGAAACACAGGAAAAGGAGGACAATGACCCCCATTCTGGGGGACTCGGGGAAGCGACCCCAAGAGGGGAATCGAGAGCATTACAGGCCTATCTCAAGAAACAAGCAAGATCTCAAATAAACAGTCTACCTTCGCACTTAAAGGAGCTTGACCAAGAACAGCAGACGGCGCCCCAGGTGAGGAGAAGGAAGGGAATAATAAAGGTCAGAGCAGATATAAATGGAGTCTTTAAAAAAAGGTACAAAAGATCAATGAATCTAAGGAGCTGGTTCTTGGAAAAGATAAGCAAGATTAACAAAACTTGAGCCAGACCCGCTAAGAAAAAGAGAGAGAGAGAGAGCCCGAATAAATAGAATCAAGAGTGAAAGAGGGGAAGTAACAACCAACACCAAAGAAACACGGGGGACTGTAGGCAAATGCATGGACCCCCCCCCCAGGCCAGCAGAGCGGACGGCCTGGGCGGGACGGGTGCGTTCCCAGAAGCACACAGGCTCCCACGACCGGACGAGGAGGCGTCAGAGCACACGGACAGACAGGTGACACCTCATGGAAGCAGCAATCGGAAAACTCCCCAGAGTCAGAAGCCCCGGACCGGTTGGCTCCGCAGGTGAATCTCAGCAAACACCCCAAGAAGAACTCACACCCCTCCTCGCCAAACCGGCTCAGAGCGTTCAACAGGCGGGAAGACCCCTAAGCCCGTTTTACGGGGCCAACCTTATCCTAATTCCCAAACCGGATAGAGACACTGCCAAGAAAGGAAAGTGTAGGCCGGTATCCCTGAGAAACACGGTGCTAAAATCCTCAGCAAAGCATGAGCCAACGGAGCACAGCCGTGCAGCAGCAGCAGAGCGCACCCCACGATCAAGTGGGGTTATCCCAGGGACGCAAGGCTGATCGGTAGCTGCGACACGCCCCACAGGGTTGTTTTTAAAGTCCTTAGCGCAAACTGCCTTGTGTCTGCGTCCCTCCTTATTGTCTGACGTGGTGCCTTCTCCCGCCCCAAAGCCCCAGGGGCCCTAGGCCCCTGCTCCTCAGCGCGGTGTCCCCCTGCCCAGCACGTCAGCCGCGTCTGAGCGACGTCTGGGCGACGTCTGGGCGACTTCACATGGAGCAAGGAAGGAGGGCGGAGGCCCGGAGGTCTGCTCGAACCCAGCTCAAGCTCCACCTCCTCCGGGAAGCCCTCCCTCATGTCCCAGCCCCTTCCACTGGTGTCCTCTCCTGAGGCGTGGTGGGGAGGGCCACCCGGTTGCTTTCAGGGTTGACCTTTGAAGGCCTTCATTGCTCGCTTGCACCGGACCGTGGCTGGTTCTCCCCTAAAGGTTTTCACTCGGCAAACTGGCCTCACGCCCAAGCTGGCCGCCAGGCCTGGGTCCCTGCAACCCTGTGCCCCAGCCCCTTCCTCTAGGGTAAGGTGGGGGGGCGAAGGGGGGGCATGTGGTTGTGCCCTGGGGGGGTGGAGGGAGGGGCAGGGGTGGGAGCAGAAGACACGCAGCTTCTGACCACAGGCCTGAGGACTGGGTCCCCCGGCCGAGGCTCCCCCACCGGGTCACCTGCCTGCTCACGGGAGGGGCGGACTGGACCCCTCCCTCTAATGCCAGGCTAGGGCCGCTTTTCTCTCTAAACCGGGTGAGCATTCCCTTTCTTTAGTTTGGGGTTTGTTTTCTGAGCCCAAATCCTTTCTTTTTACCCACCCGAGGGCTGCAGCCGGGCTGCCAATGCAGGGCGGGGTGGGGGGGAGGGGAAGCGGGCCTCGCCAGCCCAGTGCCGGGCGGAGGGTCCTTTCCTCTCCTGCCTGGATCTGGTAGCTGCATGTGTCCCAGACCCTCACCCCTGTGGTGCCCCTGAGAGCTGTGTGTCCAGTGAAGGGCCATCTGGATAAAGGCACGGACCACCTGGACCACCCGGACCCCATAGCCTGGTCACCAGGCTCTGTGACCCCCAGTCAGCTGGACCGCCGGGCGGGCTTGAGCCAGCCTGAGCGAATCGGTCTTTTCCAGATCTACCTCCAAGCCTGGACCCAGCCCTGCTCCAGCACCAGGCTGCCCTCCACCCAAGGGCCCTGCGGCCGGGCGCTGACAGAGGGGGGCGCTGGGGCGCAGGGGGCTGGGAGGAGGTGCCAGGCTGCACAAGCTGAAGGGGGAGCTCCGTCTGTCCAGCCTCCAGGTCCATCTGGCGCTGCGGCTGGGGACTCCGGCTGTAACCCTTCCCCTCCCCCCTCCCTTCCCAGATCCCCGGGGCCTTGGGGGCGCCTAAACGGCAGGCCTCTGGGGCTCCCCAGTGGTGCGGAACCCACCGCCCAGAATCCGCTCCCCGAGTTCCCACCCTCGTCTCCCAGCTTCCCTCCCCCGCTCTCCTTCCCACTGTGCCCAGGGCCCCAGCGCCAAGCCTCCCGTCCTGACCCTGGACACCGCGCGGGCCCCACACGGGGGCTGGGCTGTTGAGCGCGTGACTGGATTTAGCCGGCTATGGACCACTGTCTGGTTTCAGTCCTGCGGGGTTCCCTGCCTGTCCGCCGAGTTCTCAGGGACCAGAGCATCGGAAGGCTGAGGGGCGTGGGCTCCCGGAAACGGCTTATCTAGTTTCTGTCGTTGCTGTCGAAGGGTTGAGTCTTGCTCTGGGAATGGTGTTGGGGAGTCGAAGTGTCTTCCTGCCTCAGTTTCCCTCTACGTGGTACCAAAGCTGACACTCGTAACATCGCCTCTTTCTCCGGTTTTGAGGCAAAGGTTAAAGTCCCAAGCAGGGACCGAGTTCGAATCCATGCATCCTGGATTTTGCAGGACACACTTAATTTCAAACCTTTCAGCCCCATTGTCAGCCAGATCTTGTGTCTGAACCTGTGTTCTATCTGGGACCAGAAAACACGGACTGTGAGAATTCACGAGTTCTCCCTTCCGGAGCGGGCTGGCGTTTCACTCACTAATACATGCGCACGAAACACCACTCTGATCCCGGGTTCCGGACCGGAGCCTGCCCTCGGAGCGACGGGAAAGGTCGTTCTGCCCAGCAGGGGCCCAGCCCCGTCCCCTCCCCGGGCGGCTCCGGGAGAACCCCCACCCCAGACCCCGGACCGGCAAGGGGCTACTCACCTGCACACAGCACGCCCAGCACGGGCTGCGCCCTCCCCGCCATGCTCTCGCTTCCTCTGGGCCCCGGCCCAGAGGTTGCCTGTGGTTTCCTCCTCTTCCTGTTCCCACAGACCCGCCAGGGCCGGGCCGCGCACCCCGCCCTCACCCGGATTGGCAGGTGAGCTCCCCTGGGGGGCTGCGCTTGAGTCGTACCTCCTCCCCCAAAGGTCCCCAACGGGAGCCTGTCCACCGCCCCCGAGAACCAGCCTGTCCCTGCCTTTCCCACACTCGCCGGAGGTACAAAGTCCCGGGCGTCTCACCAGGTGTGGCTCCTCCTCCAACGGACAGGGAACTGCCGCTGGTGATAGAAAAGGAAAGGGTCTCAGAGAAGGGTCTGAGACCAGGGCAGGAGTGGGGTTGCCCGCATCCGAACCACCTCCAGGCGCCACATGATCCGTCCCTCTGATTTCTGCCCTGTCTGCGACGCTCCCACCACGAGGGGACGGAAGGTCTGTCCCCGCGGAGCGCTGGCCGTCTGGCCACGTAGTGACAGAACGCAACTTCGAAAAACCACGGCCACCCGGTCTCCGGTTGCTTGGGACCCTCCCGGTGTTAAACCCGCAGTCCCGGGAGCCGGAACTCCTCTGTCCGGCAAACTGGGATGGCTGGTCATTGGCTCCAGAGTCCGAGTCCCGGGGGGACCGTCGCCTGGGAGGGGTACAGGGCCCCTCCTTGGAGCAAATGGGGAGATGGGTGGGCGGTTCTCTGCAGTTCAGACGGGGGGCTGCCTCTCGGAGACGTGACGTGACGTGGGCGCCCCTGGAGCTCCCACCAAGAGCGGTCTCATGTTCTCCCTCGCCCCCTCATCAGCGGTCCTGGTGTCACTCTGCAAGGTCAACGGTGGGGGGGCCCTCAGTCCCCTCTCCTCCCGGGTGGTCCCCTCCTTACCAGTTACCTCTCTTGTTGTGTTAGCTCTCCATGTACCCACCCCCCCGCCTCCCTCCCACCACCCCTTCCCTGTGCTGGGCGGTCACCCGGGGCCTGGCCCTGCAGGGTGCCCCCCGCTGCCCCTCCCTGCCCCTCCCTGCCCCATTCCCACTGTTGGCAAAAATAATACAAGCGGAGCCACTAAATGGCACGGAAGCTGCCGCCCTGGAGGAGCCGTCTGGCACATCTGATGCTCGAATATTGGATAAAAAAAGGGCAAAAGGACCTCGGCCGGGGCCTAGGGCAGCCGCGTGTCCCAAGGAGCTGCCGGCAAAGAGAGCGCGGAAGCAGCTGTTCTGACTGCTGGCCGAGAGTGTGAGACCCTCGCAGAGTCAACACCACCGTGCCGTGCGCGGCACCGACAGCAGAGCCGCCCTTCCGTCATGTCATTGTCTATCCCCCCCTTTCCCAGAAGTCCCCCCCGCCTCTGCCTCCTCCCCAGACCCTGTCCGGGCGTCTGCCCGGGTCAGTGCTTCCCGCACGGCGGTTCTTCCTGACCTCCGATGTGTGCTGGTCGTCTCTCCCTCTCAAAGGCCTTTTTAGTTTTGAGTTAGCGTGATCCACAGTTGGATTAACAATTTGCCCTAGGAGGATTCCCCAGGAAATTCATTCATTAAAAGAAAATCGCCAAAGCCCACCAGGCACCAGGCGTGATGAGGTCCCCGGGCAGGGGTGGCGGGAGGGGTGACCTGGGTGCCAAGCAGCACGGGGCTGCCCTCTGCCCAGTTCCGCTGCCAACAGACGGCTTCTCGTAGCATTTGTTTATCCACACGCACACGGAAGGCGGGCCTTGTGGAGGCGGCAGAGGGGGAAGTGAGTCCCCTCCCAGGACCGTCTCCCCGCCAGCCGGTCCCACTTTACGGGGCAGCTGTGGTTCCCGGTCTCTCCACGGCTCCTGTGTGCGTTTATGATCTCATTTACATGCCAGGGTTTGTTCTGTGACACAGCCTGCCTCCCACAACACGCGCCCTGCACTCCGACCCAGTTGGACGCCTCCTCACACCCAGGAGTCGTGCATCCCCCCCACCCCACCCCGGCCGGGCACTGTGTCCGCACCGTCCCCTCCGGGACTCCTGTCCCCAGGATGTCTGCTGTCAGAACCCACCAGCTTGTCCTCTGAGAGCCAGCCCTGCATCCGGGAGTGCACTCCAGCCCTCTCCAGCCGGGCGGGCCACCTCCCTCCCTCAGCTCCCGCCGCACGCCGGGGCTCTCGCAGGGAGCTGACGGCACTCTGCCTGGTGCTTGAGTTATTTTTGACCCGTGTCTCATTCCTCCTGATAAGACAATGAGCGCATTCGTGTCTTCAGCCAGTTTTTTGTGATAGCGTGTGTGTGTCAGGGATCATTCCACCTGGCCAGGAAAAAGGGCCATTTGAAGTGTGCAACTGTGTCGTTGCTAACCCGGGTCAAGTACAGTGGCACATAGTAGGCAATCAGCAGATACCTATGAATGGGAAGGCAAATGGGTGGGTGGGTGGGTGGGTGGATACGTAGATGGATGGGTGAATGGCTGGGTGAGTAGATAGGTGGGTGGGTGGGTATGTGGGTGGATGGGTGGGTGGATGGGTAGGTGGGTGAGTGGGTGGGTGGATGGGTGGGTGGATGAGTGGGTGGGTGGGTGGATGGCTGGATGAGTGGGTGGGTGGGTAGGTGGGTGGATGAAGGGGCAATCATGGGATATGTGGGACCAGGGGGTGAATTACTGGACTCTGCTCCAATCACAGGGTTGGCGGGAGGCGGTGTCATGGAGCAGGGTGGCTTGTGAGTTTATACGAAGTTTATGAAGCTTGAGGAATTTTGGCCTCGGCCAGGCTGTCAGCTGACCCTCGCCGAGGGGTGGTGGGATTTTGGAAGGGGAGTACCGACAACGCCCGGTCTCCTCGCCAGGGCCGTCTGTGTTGACAGGAATGTAAGGGTTCGTGGGCTCCGACTTCCCGGCAGTCACTGGTGCACCCCACACCTGTGGGAGCCCCGCCCGCTCTGCTCGGCAGGTGCCTGTCCCAGCCGCCCCCCAGGCCGACATGGACTGGGGTGCAGTTGGTCTCATTCCTCTGAGCCCTGCCGAGGCTGCCCCAGGCGGAGGGGGTGGGGGTATGGGGAGAGGGCCCCCAAAGGCTTCCCTCTAGGCCGCCCCACCCGCAAAGCGCAGACGCCCCCACCCATGTGGCCACCGGCTGCCCGAGGGGAGAGCCGGCCCAGAGAGAAGGGGTTAAGTGGCCTGCATTCCTCCCTCCCAGAGACGGGCCGGCTGTGGGGGCCAGAGGCTAAACTTAGAAGGCAGCTAAGGTTTCCTGGTAACAGCTGTCCTGCCCCGCAGGGAGGAGGCGCTGGGGAGACAGGCGGGCCCCTCCCCGGTGGGGCCTCGGCCCCTTCCCCCGGCTCCCTCAGTCCCCGGGAGGCCGCCCCTTGGTGTGGAGACTACTTGGGCAGCTCCGCAGTGAGTACACGCCTCTCTCCGTGTGCCCATGGGGCCCAGGACCCAGGGCGGGCAGCCGAGGGCGGCAGCTCTGTCCTGGGGGCCAGGGCCCAGCCCCGGCTGGGGCGGCTCTGGGGATTTCTCAGTCCTGAGCTGGGGGCGGGGGTTGGGGGGGTTGGGGGGCACAGTGGCTCCAGGGGCCAGCTGCCCCTGCCCCAGCGGGGACCACAGTGTGCGTGGGGGCGTGCGGGTGCCTGTATTCACGTCTTCCTGGGTCGTTCTGAACTCCCTGTATCACCCTCTGGGTGCCCCGCCGCCGCCGCCTCCCTCCTGGCACCTGCGGGAAGAGCCAGGGTGTCACTTCCTAAATCTCGAGACCCCGAGGTGGGCTCTCTGCTCGCCAGGGCGTCCCGGGGACAGTGGCTGTGCCGGATGCGCCTCGGTCTCCCCCGAGGGTCCCCTCCCCAGGAGGGTATTAGCAGGTGGTGGCCCTCCACCCCCAGCCTTACGGAGGTGACATTGCCGGCCCGCCCCCCCCACGAGGCCTCCGGCGCCGGTTCCTAAATGGCCTTTCTCCCTCACAGAGCCTGACCGGCCGTCATGGCGACCTGCAGGGACCGCGAGGAGGAGCAGGTGGTCCCCAGCGAGGAGGATGAAGTGGACGTGAGGGCGGTGCAGGCCCGGTACCTCCGCAGCCCCTCGCCCAGCCGGTGAGTGAGCCCTGCCTGGGGGTGGGGGCCAGGGAGCCCACGGCCGACCCCCAAGTTCACTGATTCAACAAACCCCCGGGGGTCCTTTCTGTGTGTGGTCCTTCCCGGAGCAGGAACAGCAGGACAGACTGCCCTGGGGCGGCGGGGGGGGGGGGGGGGGGCGGTAGTGTGAGAATCCCCGCCTGGGGTCAGCGTGTGGCGGCCGGGGGTGGGGACCGCTGGACTTGGGTGGGGCATCGGGGGCTTCCTGGGGGAGGGGATGCCGGACCTGGACCCTGAAGGGAGGGCGGGAGTCTGGCGGGTGAACCCGGAGGGCGGGTGGCGACCGCAGACTGTAAGCGGCCCCGCGGCCAGGCCCGGGGACAGAGACACTCTGATTGGTGACCAGGCTGGGTCTTTCCAACCGGCCTGCCCGGGGGCGAGTGGTGGTGAGCCCCGGGCATGTAAGCATGACAGGGCCTCCCGGGGAGTCCCCTGTACTTTATGACAATGGGGCTGGGAGGGTTCCCCGCGGGAGCGAGAGGGGCGTGAAGGCGGGCACGCAGCCCTCTCGGGCACGCACACGTGTCCCGGTGGGGCCTGGGCACTTGTGCTTTGAAACCCGGCCTTCCGTTCCCGCGTAGAGGAACCCCCAGGGCGGAGAGGGTTCAGGCGCCCGCCCGCCCCGCCCGCAGGCCTGCCCGAGGCGGCGGGATCAGCGGGCGCACCCGTGGGCAGCGCCACCCCCCTTCCACGCTCAGAAACTTCCGGAACGGGGGCCCGAGTCGTGACCCAGGAACCCAGGCTCCCGTTTATCCTGAAGGCCCTGAGTTTCTCAGTGTGCCTTCTAAAATTAGCGCGCCTCCGCAGCGAGACCAGGGGGAGAGAGCCGGGACTCGCGGCCGGCCTAAAAGCGGCCGCCGGCTCTCCGGCCTCTGCGCTCCCCGCCCCCCCGCCCCCACGCTGGGACGGCGGGCCGTCACTTCTCGTGTGGAGGGTGGGTGGTGGGGGTCCGAGCTCAACAAGGGGCGGGTGGGTTTGCCCGTACGGAGCCGTCCCGGCCGCGGTGCACCCTCCAGGCAGCTGGGGTTCACGCACCCTTTTCCCCACTTGGGGGGCACACGGGCGGCCTCCTGAGGGAGGAAGCCCCGAGTCCCCTTCCCTCCCCGGCTGCTGTGTGGAGTTCAAGGTCTCGTTTCAGGGCTTACAACACCCGAGGGCTTTGCTAAGGCTCCTGGTCTCCTTAGAAATATGATCCTTAATAGGTTTCCAAGCTACGCGGACCAGACAACTCCCTGAGTCAGAGCCGCGCCCACAGTTCTCTCCTGGCCCCGTTTCCACCCGGATTTGTTTCTTCCCTTCTGGTCTCTGCGCTTTGCCACTCGGCTTGGCAACACAGGCTTTCTGAGACAGCGGGTTTGAATGGGAAGTCGGGGTGCTGGCTGTCGTTTCCAGTGTGACTGTCGCAAGTGTCACAACAGAATGTACGGTTAGCAGTCTGATGTGGGGAGGATACAGTCACAAAATATAATCAGTGCAGAAGGAGGCAAGAAAGAAAACAGACACAGAAAATAATAACAAAATAATAAGAAAATGTAAAAAAGCATAACAAATAATAAGAAAAAGCACAAGAAAAAAGAAAACAGTAGACTTAAACTCAAATACCTGGCTACATTAAACACAAAGAGACTAAATACTACAATTAAAAGGCAATTGTCAGACTCAATGTTTTTTTTTTAAGATTTTATTTATTTATTTATTTTTAGAGAGGGAAGGGAGGGAGAGAGAGAGAGCGAGAGACAGGGAGAGAAACATCAATGTGTGGTTGCTGGGGGTCATGGCCTGCAACCCAGGCATGTGCCCTGACTGGGAATCGAACCTGCGATGCTTTGGTTCACAGCCCGCGCTCCATCCACTGAGCTACGCCAGCCAGGGCTAGACTCAATGTTTTAATGCCCTACATACTGCTTACAAGAGACGCGCCTTAAAAATAAAGACACACAACGGTTAAAAGGGTAGAAAGCTCACACCACACTGTCCCCGTTAGCACCGCTGGTGACTTCACGACTTAGTGACCCAGACCACTGTCCTGTCACAGTCACCGTCAGGAACCCAGACAAGGGACAGTGGCAGGGCTGGCCTTCTCTCCACAACGTCTGGCCTCAGCTGGAGAGAGTTGAAGCAGGCATGTCTGGGGGGTGGGGGGGACTCCACAGTGGGGCTGGTATGGTAGAGGCATCTTCACACGCTGGCACTTCCTGTTGGCCACACACGGTGACCCCTCCGTGGGGGCTTCCCCGGAGCCCGGCCGCTCAAGTCCGAGGGGATGAGACAGAAGCGCGTTGGTTCCCACGATGCAGCCTCAGAGGCTCCTGAAGGACCACAAGGTTCTGGAGCAGGGCCATCTGCGCCACCCCCACACCGGAGGAGGGTCTGGGCCCCCCTCCGAAGGGAGCAGGAGGGTGGCACACACTGTGGCCCCCGCTGGAGTCCACCAGCTGCCGCAGCCACAGATACTAACGGGGAAAACAGCCTCGGATGCTCACTGTTTATGGATATCGGACCCAGGAGACGTGGGGTGGGCGTTACTGCAGGCAGAGCGGGAAGCGCCACGATGACGGCAGGTTCGGTCCCCAGGGAGAGCTGATCCTTTCAGTGTCTGCGATCCAATAATGTCACCCCAAAATACAGAAAGCAAAACACTGGCAGAACGACATAAACCACGAAAATTTACCATCTTGGGCCAAAGCATATGTTTCACAAAACAATCTCAGCAACTGGTAGAAGGAGGCAAAACATCATTAAAAATGTGGGCGGTTTTACAACTGGCCATGCACAGCCTCGGGGCGTGCGGTGCAGCAGGGGGAACACAGCCGACGGTATCGTGCGGTAACTCTGCGTGGCCCCGGGCGGGCGCCAGACCCACCGGAGCGATCGCTGGGTAAGGCACGTGAAGCTCTCACCACTGTGCTGTGTGCCTGACACTGAGAACGTTGTGTGTCCACTGTCACTGAAAAGTCAATGTAAAAACGCATCAGCAGGAAGCGTGAGCAAAACAAGGAACGGAACGAATCTAGCCGGCATCTCTTGACCACGCACCTACCCAGCCTTGCAGAATACGCCCGCCCCTTTATCCCAGACACACGGTCTGTTTGCCGAAACGGGCCACACGCTGGGCATGGCCGACATCAACACATTTTTAACGCTTAAAATTACGCATACCGTGTTTTCCGGCCCTTTGGGACTTGAGCTAGAAACCGATAAAAACAAAAAACGTATCCTAGAAATCCAAATTAAGATGACCACTCAGTGCCACCGCCCACTCACCGCGCTATCTAAAAATCAAAGCCCAGCGATGGTGAATGTTCCGAGGATACGAAAGCAGCGCACCTCCCCCCTCCCCCTTGTTGCTGTGAGTGTGTTCATCCGGAAGACCATCACGTAGCATGGACTAAAACTAAACACGTGCCTGTCCCGTGACCCAGCGGGCTCCCTGCTGACCCACACGTAACAGAAATAAGAACCTGTGTTTCGTCCACCAGAAGAATGCTTTAGCGGCCAACAGCGACTGAGGGTGTCGAGTGTGTGAACAGCAGGAAGAGCTGTCCAATTAACAGCCGGCCGGCCGCACGGAGTCCGTGTGCATGTTTCTAATCACTGCCCTGGGCACAGGCATTTTGCTAAGTGCCTGGCGCTTCGGTGCGATGGGGCAGCTCAGAGTGCGGGCCGGGGAAGGGACTCGGGGAGACCCCACAGCTGGGGAGGAGGGCGGGTCTCCTTCCTCCGTTGCCCCTTCCTCTCTTGCCAAGTTGAAGTCCATTTCTGGCTTTGGCTTTTTGGGTCTGAATTTTTCGAGCCTCTTCAGTGTTTTAGAATACCTGGCCAGTCCGGTCAGGCCGTCCCTCGCGGTGGCGTTTCCGTCCACTGCCAGTGACCGGTGATGTTTCTTAGCGGTGCTCCGCCTGCTGCTCTGGCGGGGAGGTCCGACTGCGTGCCGGGCGCGGCGGGTGGGCGGCTGGCCTGGCGTGTCAGGCCCGGTGTCCCCAGGACACCGCGCGTCCTGTCTCTCTTTTCGATAGTTCTTTTTCCCTGGTGATCTTTCGCCTCTGCGCTTCCTCGCAGCCTGCGGACGCAGCTGGCTCAACACCCACGCGCTCCAGGTCCCTGGCTCCTCCCCTTCCTCGGAGCCTCCGCTCGGCCAGCGTGCGGGCACCTCCCTCGGAGGTGAATGAACATTCTGGGGGAGCTCAGAAACCCGTTCCTTTCCTGCAAAAGCCACATTGAGAAAAATGCCCCCTCCCGGGCCTCTGCCACGCTCCGTTGCCAGGGGCCTCCTGGAAAGGAAGCGGCCGGCCGTCGGGGGCGCTGGGTCGGAGGACCCCGTGCCGCTTCACTCTGTGTCTGAGAGCCGCCAACCAATCAGCTTGCGGCGGTGGGGCCCCCCCACCGTGCTGAGTGCAGACCTCAGTAGGACACACCGCTTGCATCCCAGCTCAGAACGCGCACACAGGGATATCCTTCCAGGGGGTGGCGCTGTTCTATGATTTTTTCTTTGTTTCCTCCCGGACGCTGGGCACGACCCGTTGGACTGGTTTGTGATTCACTCGTGGGTCACCGTCCGTGGGTTTGAAAGGCGCAGGCTTGAAGGAGGGTGACCCCCGTCTTTCGTTCTGGGACAGGAAGTTTGTCAAACTCCGCTCGCTTTGCGGGCTCCCTTTCAATCCGCCCTCCAGGCTTTCCAGCTGCCCCTTCCCGGCCCCGTGACGGGTGTGTATCGATCTGAGGTGCTCTCTGTCCCCGCCTGTTGCCCTTGGAGCTGCTCCTCAGGGTGTGAGTGCGGTCCGCTCCATCTCAGGGACGCGGGGGATGCGGGCGCAGGCGGAGGAGGTCGTAAATCAAACGGCCCGCGCGTCTTGCTGGCCTTGCAGTGGAGGCAGGGCCAGGGTGCAGGCCTGGCCCCTACCCCCTTCCTTCCTGGGTGAAGCCCCCGCTCCTCGGGCCTCCGCCCACCCCGGCCCCGGGCCTGTTGGGCCCTGCCCCTGCGGTGCCTTACAGACCGCTCAACCGTGTTGGCGGCAGAGCAGTTTCACGGCTGCTGGGTGCCGTCTCTGCTTTGGTCTCATAGAGACTCTGTGCCCCACACCCTGCACGCGGCCGCGCTCCCTGGCCTCTCGCGTTCGAGTCAGCGGCCAGGAGCAGACGTGCTGTGGGGTGGGGGGGGGGGGGGGGTCCTCCCAGAAGGGTCCTGGGCCGCGTCCTCCTGTGCCAGTCCCCGGACTGGCCGAGGGCTGAGCTGGGCTTCGCCTGTACCACCCACAATGGTGTGGGGGGGGTGCTTCTCTGTCATGTCTGTTTTCAAGTTTTAGTTTCAGACGCCCCCTGTCAAACCCACAGCCTCCCACCTTAGGTACATGCGGGAGGGAGGCTCCGTTCCCGGTGCTGGTCGCTTGAAACCGCACCCACACCACCAGGGGCCAGCACTGGGAAGGGAGAGGCCGGGCCTCGGGGTCTCGGGTGGACAGTCCCAGGCTGGGCACCCGCTGGCGCCACCTGCCGAGCCCTCCCCGGGCCTTTCCTCGCACCCCACAGGGGAGGGAGCCCCCTGCCCCTTTCCCTCTGTGCCCCAGCTTGGAGTGCGGAGTGCAGCCCAGAGAAAGCCCCCCAGGGTGCAGGGCCCTGGAGGCCGGCGGAGGGAAAGGGTGTCAACCTGTGGGAGCCAGGGGGGCTGCCTGGAGGAAGTGCCTGCTCCTCTCGCAAGAACAAGAACCCTCAGCTCACTACCTGTCAGGGTTCTGTTTGTACCTTGTCTGACATAACACTGACCCCTAATGACCCAGGCACCTGTCAATAGTGGTGTAAATGATGTTAATCCTTATAAAAAAAGAAGTAACTCCCCCTTAATAAATATGGTTGGGATGCGGATGGGACTCACATTTACATAGAAGCTGAGGCTCTGATGGGAGTTTTATGAGATGCTGGAATTTAAAACTCAGGACTGCCCCGAACCCCTGGCCCAGACGGCCCCAGGCTGCAGTCGCTTGTGGTTCCTACCCCCCGTGGAGGTGGGCGTCGGCCCCGGGTCCCGAGGAGGCTCTGGACCTCGGTGAGGAGGGAGAGCAGGGCCCGGCAGTCTCGAGAATGTCACTCCTCAGGCCTCGGAGCGGTCCGTTCCTGTCGTTTGTTGTCACTTTTGGTTACTGAGTCTCCCTGGAACGTGATGACGCAAGCCCATGACATCGCTTCGCTCCCCTTTCTGTGGGTCAGGAGTTCAGACAGAGCTGCCTGTCCGTGTCACCCACGGTGGCAGTGGGAGGGACAGGACGACGGGTGCAGGCTCCGGTCTGAGAGGCTCAGGCACGTGGTAGCTGTTGGCGGGGAGTCCGGCGGGGCCTGCTGACCGGTGGCCCTCCCAGCGTGGTGGCCGGACTCCCACCCAGCAGCCTGGGGCTTCCACAGAGAGGGACGGGAGCCAGCAAGGGAGGCTGCCCTTCAGCCCGGGTTCAGACCCCGGTGCAATGCCGCTTCCAGAATATTCTACCGGTGAAAACAGTCACGAGACCAGCCAGATTCAAGAGGAGTGGGCCAGCCTCTCTGAGTGAGGGGGAACGCAGGTCAGGCCGACCCTGGGGTGAGGGGGGCTCTCGTCCGGGAGCCAGGCCCTGCCCCGACGGTTTCACAGGGGTTAACGTCAGCGTGCACCTGAGACAGGTGCCCTGAGGTGGAGGGTGCCCTGAGAGGAGAGGTGGGTGAGGAGGGGGCGCTGGGCGTCCAGGCGGCGGGCATGGGCCTCCGCCACGTCCCTGGGCAGAAAGAAACTAGGGGGGCTGTCAGGCCGCGAGCCCCGGTCTCGTGGGAGCGAGGCAGGGGGCCGTCCCTCAGGAAGCACCGCGGCGACCTCACGTTCCGCTGGCCCCGGGCGGCAGGGGCGGTGCGGCCACGTCCCAGCGGAGTCCAGGATGCAGCTTTCTCCCGGCAGAGACGTCTCCTCCTCCGCAGCCTTGCGGGCGCCGCAAGCACCCACCGTTCTGCCGAGGCTGGGCCCTGGCGGGGATGCCGGGTGCGGCGAGCTCACCGCTCCGCAGATCCATTCGGTGCCCCTGGCCCATCCCCGCTCTGTCCCGCTCTGTTCAGCCGCAGTCAGCATGCCACGCCCGCCCACCCACCTGCCCACCTGCCCACCTGCCCAGCCACGGCTGCAACGTGTGTTTTCTAGGCACTTCCCTGTGCCGAGTCCGTGTGGGGACGGGGCACCCAGCTGGGGTGGCCCCTACCAGCTGGCTCACCCCTCCCCTCACCCCGTCGGCAGGGAACCACTGGGTCATGGGGGAGAGAAGGTCGGAGTTGGAGCAGTGCCCCCTGTGCTTGTAACTCAGCCCTGCCCCTGCCCCCCGCCCCGCCACCCCCTCCGGGCTGCAGCGCCTGGGAGCTGCCGTCTCGCGTCTTGGAGCAGGGTGATGACACCTGTTTCCGGGAGTGGTGCCAGAATCACACGCGTGGAAGGCACTCAAAAACTGTGTCCGTTCCCAGCACAATGGACGAAAGCAGACCGGGGAACGCCGTCGGCAAACTTCTAAACCCCGGCGGAAACGAAGCCCCCTGGGTTTCCCTCCACAAAATAGGTCGGTCACAAAGATCGGGAAACACGTCAACTTCACACGTTTCAGAGCAAAATGATGGCGGGCAGAGGCTGCAGCTCTGGATGAAGGTGACAGCGCCCCCCCAGTCCCCCCCACCGGCACTGCCACGCCTGGGCAGGGTGACACGGTGGGGGTTCGAGGGCCGTGGGGAGTCAGCAGGGGCAGGCAGACTGGGTGGGGGGAAGACCAGAATCTGGAGGGCCACCAAACCAGGGGCGGGGGTGTCACTGTCTCCTCGGGAGCCCTCAGCCTTGAGGCCAGCCAGCGTGACCGTGGCGGCCGAAATAGCCGGAGGTGCTTAAATAATAAAACGGTGTTGGGCAATAAAAAGGAACAAGTTATTGATTCATGCAATAGGGTGGGTGATTCTCGGATGCCTTTTGCTGAGTGCAATAAGCCGTCTCCAAAGGATTCCATTTCTGTGCGACTCCGTTTATATAACGGTCTGAGAAGGTCACGTGCACTGTGGGGACATAAAACTGGCTGGCAATGGCACAGGGACGAAGGGGCAGGGAGGGGATGGCGGTAATGGGGCAGGATGAGGGAAGTTTCGTGATAGAAAAAAAAATGGTGTCCATTAAACCTTGTCACTTTTTTTAACCTCTCCGGACCTAGGAGATGCTAAGCAGAAAAAGACCTGCATCTCACCCAGCCCTGGAAAAGAGGGGGCCCCACCGGAGGAGGACACCGACCCCTATAGGGTCATCCTAACTCTGTCCCGCCTGAGACTCGCCAGGTCCCCCCAAGGCCCCTGGGTTGGCTCTGCTGAACTCTTTCCAGGAAACGGCCCCCATGTTCATTTGCCTCAGCTGCTGCATCCCGTCCTGGCCCAGGCGGGCTCTGGGGGTCCAAGGTCCCTGCAGCACGGCTCCCCATTGCCCTGGCGATGCGCCTGCCCTGCATTCTCAGCCCCTCCTTTATAAGCAGGCCCTGGGGCACCTGGGGCATCCGGGGCACCCAGCCGCCAGCCCAGTGGAACCCGGGCGGGGTGGGGGCAGACACAGGCTCAGTATTGACAACAGAAGAACAGGGGACAAGAGGAAAACCGGAGCGGCAGGACCACCAAGGGTGGGGACGCAGTAGAGACGGTCATGCCACATTGGGGGAGTCCCCTTAACCAGAGACGTGCCTTCCACAGCCTCGATGCCCTCATCTCCGGTCTGAGCACGGCTGGACCGCTGACCCGCACCCCCAGCCCTCCGCCCACTCGGGCTCCTGGGAAGGCACTCCCTCCATGTCTCCTGGCTGCTCACTGTGGCTGAGCCCGGGGCCGGGTTTCCCATGTAGGAGGGGCCCCTCCCTCTCAGGCTCATCTCGTCTCTTTTCTCAGGTGCTCCGTGGTCTCGGAGGCCGACACCGAGAGCATCTTCATGGAGCCCATCCACCTGTCCTCGGCCGTGGCGGCCAAATGCATCATCAGAGAAGGTAATGCTGTCAGAAGCCAGGCGGGAGTCCCCCTTTGAGGAACCGGGAGCCAAAGGAGCAGGAGGAGACCGAGGCTCACTGAAGGGGGCGGGTTTATGGGGAACCCCAGCTCCTCCCCCCTGTTGTCTGAAAGGCCCGGGCGCTGTCCTGGCGGCTGCCGCCCGGCCAAGGCACAGGCCCGAGAAGCACAGGCGTGGACGCCGGGGCCGGGAGTGGGCGGGGCCCGCAGTAAACACGTCAACTGCACGTGATCCAGCGGAAATGACCGCGGCGGGGTCCGCTCTCCCAGGGTGGCTGCGCTTCCTGAGAAAGGGGGCCGGACCCGCCGCAGAGGGCGCTGTCAGGAGAGAAGGCCGCTGGCTCCTTGGGCAGCCGCCTCTCCTCCACACGGGGCTCTGGGGGAGCTGTGAGTGCGACTCAGACCTGGGCCGAGGGCCCTGGTCTAAGAAATCGTCGGCCGGCTTTAGGGAACTGGGGCGGGGGGGGTCGAGGGAAGCCGGTGTCCCCTCCCCGGCACGGCCGCTGGTCGGGACCGCACGGGTGCAGGAGTCCTTCCGGCAGACTCCACCGGCAGTGCAGCCCACGCTGGGCGGGAGCCCTGGCTGCACACTGGCCGAGCGAGGGCTGTCCCCGGGGGCCGGGAGGCCGTGGGGTCCCCGCTCTGACGCGGACGCTCCTGTCCCCCCAGAACTGAAGCCGCGGGGGCCGAAGGCCGCGGCCGAGTGCCCGGGCATGCTGGAGTCCGCCGAGCAGCTGCTGGTGGAGGACCTGTACAACCGCGTGCGGGAGAAGATGGACGACCGCAGCCTATACAACACGCCCTGCGTCCTGGACCTGCAGCGGGCGCTGCTCCGGGACCGCCAGGAGGCGCCCTGGAACGAGGTGGACGAGGTCTGGCCCGGCGTCTTCATAGCGGAGAAGTGAGTCTGACAGCCGGGCCCCGCCCCTTTGTCCTGGCCCTCTGGGGAGCGCCCCGGCGAGGGGACAGCCCCCTGAGTCCACACACGTCACACACCCAGGAGCTCCATCCAGAAAACCGATGCTGCCTGGCCGCCCACCCAGCCCCCAGCTCGGAGAAAGGCCCCCACCCACCTACCTGCACCCAGAGATGCCCTCACCTCCAGGGCCACGGGGCATGGTGCTGGCACGATTGCCCCCGACTCTCTGCCCCTACTCCCCGGGGCTCTCTATCGTAGCCTTGCCCCCCCACCCCCCCCGCGCCCTCTCTGGGACTCCTTCCCGCCCAGAGCCTTGCCAGCACGACCTGCTGACACCATTGTCCCCGACACCCACTCAGAGCCATGGATGATGGAGACTTTCTACGTGCATTTACCAGCGCGTGAAAAGGCTCACAGTGCAGCCAGAAGAGAGTTAGGTTGCACGGCAGCACAGACACTGGGCGGTGCTGTGTCACGTGTGGGTGTGCGTGCATGTGCGTGTGCATGCGTGTGCAGCTTCCTCAGAGGGCACAGATTCGAACCAGACGTGATAACATGTTAATGGGGCTTCTCGCCAGGAGGGGGTCCCGCCTCTGGTTTTTATTTTCTTCTTTAGGTTTCTCTTGAAAGGCACAGGTTTCCCAGCGTAAATGTGCATTGTTGCTACCATCAGAGAAAAGCCTTATTTTAGGAAGTTTGTCAGTGGTTTCCAGAACACACACCCCAAAGCATCTCGCTCACGTCCCGGTCCTTCGGGGTCCTGCCGGGGCGTCAGTGGAGCCAGAGGCCGGTTTGTGCACCTGAGTGTTGCTGGTCCGTCAGTCGATGGACCAGGAGAGGGTCTCCCCGTGTAACTGGCCGTCTGTCTAGGAGCAAAGGCCTCCCCCTGGGGCCCCAGGGGGCAGCAGGGAAACTGGCTGTGGACGGTGGGTCTTGTTCTGCACCACGGAGTGGTCCGTTGCCCAGAACCTGGTGGCCAGAGCCGGCGCCAAGCCCCAGGGGACTGGTCATCAGCACCGTGGATGCAGACTCACTGGCGTCGAGGGCTGCAGGGACACCAGGGGTCTGCAGACGGCCCAGCCAGAGGCCTCTGCTCCGTCTCAGGCCGCGCCACGCTGGGGCCTCCTCAGACTCTGCTCTCCGTTCTGCTGCGGCCAGAGGGCTCTGAGCTGGACCCCTGTCCCTGGGTCGTGTGCCTCCTTCTCCGGCCAGCCTCGGGAAGCCACCGGAGCTGTCTGCGGCGTTTTTACAGCCTTCCAACGGGAACGAGAGTAGTATCTCGTCCACCTCGTCTGAGTGTTATTAGGATAAAATAAAGCAACGCGTGGGAGAGGGTCCGGGAGACAGAGCGTCTGGACCACCTGAGCGCGCCTCACGGGGTATCGCCTTCGTCTGCCCCTTACGCGTCTCGGGGCGAGTCTCCTCCCACGGCCCGCGACTCGACCTCGACAGCTCCGGGCCTTTCAGAGTTTCCTCCCACATCCGCCTCGTTCTCTTCTTCGCCCTGCCCTCCCCGGCCAGCTCCCGCGTCTTCTCTTGTTTGCCGGGACCAAGTCACTTGTCCCTTTTTATAACCGTCCCCGACCCGCGGGGGAGCAGGGAAGGAGGCCCTCAGCGCTGTGGCCGCCCGGCCCGGCCGAGCTGACCCCTCTCTCCGTGCCACGCGCCTTTCTGGTTCCCGTCTGGCGAATTAAACAGAACTCCCCGCCCCTCTGTCCCCAGGAGCGTGGCCGTGAACAAGAGCAGGCTGAAGAGGCTGGGCGTCACCCACATCCTGAACGCCGCGCACGGCACCGGCGTGTACACGGGGCCCGAGTTCTACTCGGGCCTGGACATCCAGTACCTGGGGCTGGAGGTGGACGACTTCCCCGAGGTGGACATCTCCCGGCACTTCCGGAAGGCCGCCGAGTTCCTGGACGAGGCGCTGCTGACCTACCGAGGTGAGCGGCGGGGGGCGGGGGCTGGGGGCGCCTGCACTGAGCAGCTAGCCCCCAGCCTGGTGGCGGGAGAAGCAAGGTGGCCGTGTTGTGAAGAAGACCTCCCGATCGTCTGCCACGTGGACTGGGGTCATCTGTCCTCAGAAGGTCGTCGTCCTGTTGTAAGAAGGGGGGGCAGCAAAGGACCATCGTGGGCCCAGTAGGTGCAGACTGAGGAGCCTGCCGGTGTCGGCTGCTGCTGCTCCCGGCCTGGGGACGGGGACGGGGGTGGTGGACACACACAGAGCCGCTGGCCTTCTCCTCTCCCTCGGCAGCGAGGGTGGAGAAACGGACAGGAGAAGAGAAAGAAGAACGTGAGACACTCTGGTGAGGCAGAGTGCATGCCCGGGTGGCGTGTCAGAGTGACGGGCCAGCCCCTGCAGCGGCAGGTTGGGGGGGGGGGCGGTGTGAGCTGAGTGACGTGGGGGGGGGGCGCCTGGCCAAGGACAGTGCCGGAGCCAAGGCCCCCGGGGGGTAAGCTTGTTCGGGAGCCCTCCCGGGGGCGGGGGGGTCAGTGTACAGGGGCCCCGCGTGCAGGAAGGTGAAGGCCAAGGTCAGGGGTTGGGAAAGGACTTGATGAAGGTCACCTCTTAGAGTCAGGAGGCTCCAGCTCCGGAGGCCGGGCAGGTGGGAGCGGGAGGGGAGCGGTGCCGGGGCCCCAAGGGAGCCCACAGGAGACCCACCTGCGGGGTGTTGCCCACATGGCTCCAGGCACGGGGCACAGGGAGAGCTCAGGGTTGGTGCTTGGGCCTGGCAGTGGGGGGAGGGGAGGTGTCGGGACTCGTTGCGCTCTCTCTGTCCCTCGGGGCTCCGGGCCATGCCGTGTACCCCTGGGACTCCAGGGACCTTATCTAGAGACCAAAGGCAAGAGATGGATCCTCCTAAAATTGCTGTAGGATTAAAAGGTTAAAGATGCATGTGTGAGAACATGAAAAGAGGTTTGAATGTTGATTGGAAGACTCAGAACAGCCAGGAAAATAAAAATAACGTTTAGCAAAGAATGTAATAGTGATCTTCGCAAAGGTTTCACGTGACAGGCCTGGTTCACACAGATGTGCTCAGCACCAACCCAGGGTGTTGGGGGGGGGGGCCCCGAGTGCCTGTCACAGAGAGCCATGCTCTGTCCTAGCAGGTGCAGAAGTTTCCGAAATATTAGAGTGATCTAATAAACATGAAGTGAGGTGCGTGTGGGTGGTGTGTGTATACATGTGAGTATGTGTGTGGTGTGTGTGCACGTACACAGGAGTGTGCGTGGTGTGTGCGGTACTGAGCTCCCCATCACTGGAGACACCCTGCAGAGCCCGGATGGTGGGCGATCCGGCCCCGAGGACGTGGCAAAGGGAATCCTTCAGTTTCGCCTGTGCTTTTCCGTGCTTTCCAGCCTGGAGATCCCACATCTCTGGGATTCACGCTCCTTGGCCTCATTTTTTCTTTCTCCCCTACCCCCCCCCCACACCGCCCCCACTCTTGTATCTCCCCTCCTCCGAGGCCCGGTGTGGTGGGCGGGGAGAGACAAGCAGTGCCCTCTAGCGTCTCTAAAGCAGGGACAGCGGTCCGACCCTTCCCCTGCTCTCTCCCTGCGCCCTGCCCGGCTTCTGACAGCCCAGAAAATGTCCTCTTGGACACAGGGTGCACCCCCCCCCCCAGCTCCGTCCGACATCTGGGACGGGCAGGGCTGGGCCTGTCTGTGGAGGGAGACCAGAAGCCGGGTCAACACGGGACGCCCGGCCATTCAAATGGTGCTTATAAGAAGGCCACCCGGGGGGTCGTTGCCGCCCCGTGACACGTGTCTCCCCCCCAGGGAAAGTCCTGGTGAGCAGCGAGATGGGCGTCAGCCGCTCGGCCGTGCTCGTGGTGGCCTACCTGATGATCTTCCACCACATGGCCGTGCTGCAGGCCCTGCTGACCGTGCGGAAGAAGCGGGCCATCTACCCCAACGACGGCTTCCTGAGGCAGCTGCGGGAGCTCAACGAGAAGCTGATGGAGGAGAGGGACGAGGACTTCGGCCAGGAGGGGGACTCGCGTGAGGCGGAGGAGGGCGAACATGCGGGGAGCCCCGTCGGGGCCGGAGTGCAGGGCCTCACCGTGGAGGAGGTGGACGATGCCACCAGCCACCTGAGTGGCTCCTCCCTGGGGAGGGCCAGCCTGGCCTCCAAGCCCCTCCCCCTCATCGACGAAGAGGAGGAGGAGAAACTGTACGAGCAGTGGAAGAAGGAGCAGGGCGTCCCCACGGGCACGGGCACGGCCCCCCGGGGCGGGGATGGCAGGGGCTCAGCCCAGGGTGGGGAGGAGCCCGAGGACCAGGACCTGGAGAGGATCATCCGGGAGTGGCAGAGCCGCAACGAGAGGTACCAGGCGGAAGGGCACCGGAGGTGGGAGCGGGAGGAGGAAGAGAAGGAGGAGGTGGAGACAGAGGAGGGAGAGGCCAGCTCCCAGGTGGGGAGCAGGCGCAGGCGGACCCTGAGCGAGAGCAGCACCATGGAGAGCGTGAGCAGCCGCGACAGGCGGATCCTGTCGCAGCAGCTGGAGGGCGGCCGCCAGCATGGGGGTGGCCGGCGCCGCTGCGACTCCACGTCCACGGAGAGCACCTGGGACATGTGGAACCAGAGGCTGCTGGAGATTGAGGAGGAGGCTTCCCGGAGGTACCGCTCCCGGAGCCGGAGAGAGGAGGTGGACGCCGGCTCGGAGGCGGGGAGCAGGGCGCGAGAGGATGACGAGGAGAGCGTGCTGTCCGAGGCCAGCTCCTTCTACAACTTCTGTAGCCGGAACAAGGAGCGGCTCACCGCGCTGGAGAGGTGGAAGGTCAAGAGGATCCAGTTCGGGTTTCACAGGAGGGACTCGGAGGCGGGAGACGGCGGCGGTGAGCAAGGCACAGAGGGGGCCGTGCAGGAGAGGCGCGCGTCCGACGTCAGCCTGACCGCCTACCAGGCCTGGAAGCTGAAACACCAGCAGAAGGTGGGCAGCGAGAACAAGGAGGAGGTGGCCGAGCTCAGCCAGGGCGAGGCCTCTCTGTCGGCCAAGAAGAGGCAGCGGAGGCTGGAGCTGCTGGAGAGGAGCAGGCAGACGCTGGAGGAGAGCCAGTCGCTGGGCAGCTGGGAGGCCGGCAGCGCGGCGGCCACCGGCAGCATCCCCCTGTCTGCCTTCTGGTCGGCAGCCCCCTCGGTCAGCGCCGACGGGGACACGGCGTCGGTGCTCAGCACCCAGAGCCTCGGCGCGTGCCCGTCTCGGGCCGTGAGCAGCGCAGGCGGGTGCCCGGCCTCCGCCCCCGCCACGCCGCTGCCCGACCTGCCCGTGGGGCCCGGAGACACCATTTCCATCGCCAGCATCCAGAACTGGATCGCCAACGTGGTCAGCGAGACTCTCGCCCAGAAGCAAAATGAGCTGCTGCTGCTGTCCCGAGCCCCGTCCGCGGCGAGCGACAGGGCGGCCCCTGCAGCCGGCCGCCCGGGGGACGACCAGGTGTCCACGCTCAGCGTACAGAGCGCCTCCTCCGTGGGCCTCCCCCCTCCGAGCCACGCACGACCCAGCCCCGACACGCAGTCCGTGCTGTCCGATCACAGCGTGCTGGGCTCCGGGGCCAGGGGCGCGGGCAGCGGCGTGAGGGGGACCAGCAAGCCTGCCTACAGCCTCTTCGCCGACCACGTCAACCTGAAGGAGCTCGGCCAGAAGGAGAGGGAGATGCAGGCGGAGCTGAGGGAGAAGATGTCCGAGTACAAGGTGGAGAAGCTGGCCTGTGACCACAAGCGCAGCCACCTCTTCAAGAAGAAGAAGAAGGTCCGGGAAGAGGAGGACGGGGGCATGGGGGACAGGGACGAGGACGCGGACAGCGCCATAGGCAGCTTCCAGCATTCTTCCCGCGGGGGCTCCCAAAAACCGGACACGGACGCCGGCTCCTCCCTGGACGCCTCCGACCGCTACGGCAGTGGCGGCGGCAGAGGGGCCGGCGGCGAGAGGGACAGCAGTGTCACTAGGTGGCTCAGCGGCCTCGGGACAGAGGGACGGTCTTCTCCCCAGAGCGACTGGTCTGGAAGCTCGCGGGGGAAGCACGCCAGGTCGTCGCTGCTCCGGGAGACCGAGTCCAAATCCTCCCGGTACAAGTTCTCCGAGTCGCGCTCGGGGGAGCAAGACACCGCCTACCAGGCGGCCGATGGCAGCGCCGTGAGAAGCACTTCGCGCTTCTCCTCCTCCTCCTCCAGGGAGGGCAGGGAGACGCACCGGTTCTCCAGGGCCCTGTTCAGCGAGGCCTCCAGCTCCCCGGAGGCCAGCCCGGAGCCCTCCGCGGGGGAAGAGTCCCCGGAGCCCCGGCGTGCGCCCTGGGCCAGGCCCAGGGACTGGGAGGACGTGGAAGAGTCGTGCAAAGCAGACTTCTCCGAGTTCGGTGCCAAGAGGAAGTTCACACAGAGCTTCGTGCGGTCCGAAGAGGAGGGGGAGAGAGAGAGGACGGAGCGCAGGGAAGAAGGCAGGTTTGCTTCTGGGCGGCGGGCCCGGTGCCGGCGAAGCGCGGCCGGGGAGGAGGAGGAAGAAATGGACGACGAGGCCGTCATCGAGGCCTGGAGGCGCCGGCAGGAGGAGACCAGGACCAAGCTGCAGAGGAGGAGGGAGAATCCGCGGGGAGGTAGCCCCGGGGGGGACTGAGGACGCGGGGCACGGGGCACACGGTGCCCCTGCCCATCCAGCGACTAGGGTGTACACAGGCCCGTGGAAGGGGCAGAGCTGAAGTAAGGGGTCCCAGGCAGAGGGCGGAGGGGCGGAGAGCCACGGGGGCGGGTGCTAAAGGCGGGGCCAGCTGACACCGTTTCCTAGCTTCACTTGGGCAGCGAACAGGGTCAAGCACGGACTGAAGCGGTGAGGCGGAGCGCTCACCAGGGCGCAGGAGCTGGTAGGAGGGCCCAGCCCCGGGCTGGGAGGCTGCGAGTGCGGGGCGCGCTCTGGGCGGCGGTGTTCCAGCGGGACCCGGAAACCCACCCGCGGCGAGTCTCCCTGCCCGGCGATGCTGTGTTCTGGTTGTTTCTCTTTAATGTTTCGGATCTGCATTAAACTAGCATGTTGTCCAAGGTGTCTTCCTCATTCTGGTCACTTTTAGCTCTTGGGATGTCGGGGCAAACTGTTACACACACACAGCTGAGTTATCACGAGCCGGCTTCCCCTGGCCCCACACAGCACCGTCCTCATCGCGTCATTACACGTGACGACGCCTTTTGTGTCGGCGGGAAGACACCGGGAAGACCCTTGAGAGTAACAGCGGGAACTGGGGGAAGAGAGGACAGACTTTATTTGTTATTTTTAATATGTTTATTGATTTTAGAGAGAGGAAGGTTAACAAAAGAATGAGAAACATTGACTGGTTGCCTCCATACACACTGCGGCTGGGGGTTTAACCCACAACCTTTTGGGACGATGCTCCAACCAACGGAGCCACCCGGCCAGGGCGAGAGCGGGGATTCCATCTTGGCCGTGGTGGGGAGAGACGGGTAAAGGGAGGGCCCCTCCGGGAAGGCGCCAGCAAGCCGTGGGGAGAGAGGCAGGAAGCCCCTACTGGGAGAGGGAGCCGCAGTTTTGGGAGACCCTGTGGCCCTCCTTGCTTGTTCCTCCAGGGGTCACTGCCGAGTGCGGAGGGCCATTCCCTCAGTTCCTCCCGGTGCTCTGGGTGGGCTGGGCTGTGAGGCCGCTACCCTGCAACCCCAAGCCTTGCCCGTCCCTCCAGAGCACGGGCTGGGTCGCTGGGGCAGGCGGGCACGAGGTGAGCATCCCAGGCCTGGGTCCTTACAGGGCTCCAAGACCTCCTGACCAATCGGAGCACTGGGCAGGGCGTGGGGGCGGGGCCAGGGCCAGCTCGCTCTCCTCTGGGGTTTGGGTCTCCTGCTGGGGACTCGCCGGGGCCACACCCGACCGACCGCACTGCAGCAGGTAGCAGAGCCTGTGGTCGGAGAGCGGAGAACAGATCTGGGGGGAGCACGGCCAGCACGAGGGGGACGCAGTAACGCGGAAGAAGGACCGGCGCCACGGAGCCGCTCCTCTGACCTCGCTCTCAGCGACGGAGAACGCGGCGCGCCCTGCACAGGGTCTGCCCACTCCCGGGAGTTAACTGACGGTTGCAGCGGGGCTTGAGCTACGAGTAGGGTCAGCGATCTTGTCTTTCAGGAAAGAAATAGGCCTCTGCCCACTCCTGAGTTATGTAAGGCGTTCCCTGGAGAAGCCCCCCTCCCCCAACGAGGGGAGAATGGTGCTCAGAAAGGGGCCCCCAAGAGCCGATGTTCTGTACAGAATTCTGGGGCGGGGTGTGTGCATGTGCGTGTGCGTGAGTGTGTGGGGGAGAGAGAGAGGACAGGAGCGAGTGAGAACCTCCTGGGGAGGCCGTGGAAGACGAGATCCTGGAGGGAAAGTCCGGATGCACCGGCTGGGAAGAATCAAGGCCATTGGAAGGATGCCGGCAGGGAACAGGGCCCACCCAAGTGAGGTAACTCCGTCCAAATGAGGGCAACCCAAAGGGGCGATTCTGTTCACAGAGGTGTGGGCAGACGCCGACCGGGCCCCAGCGAGGGCCTCCTTCCCTCCGAGGAAGAGGCCAAGGCGGGCGCTGTGCTGGGCCCTGCGGACAGGTCCAGTGTGCTTGGCCGTCCTGCAGGAACCGAGACCCCCGTCCGGGAGCCCACCCGAGGGGAGCCCACACAGGACGGGACCGGCAGACACGGTCACCCTGTGCTGGCCTCCTGTCCGACTCTCACAGGTGCACACGGTCCCCTGGGTCGGCCTCACGGGCACAGAGGAGGGCAGGGACCATGGCCGTGTCGCTCTGCCAGGGCACAGGAAAGTGACCCCACGGCCAGGGCCAAATCTCAGGCCGGCACCTAGTGAGCCACGACATGCCATCGGTGACTCGGGGTTTGGAGACCACTGGCGTTGGGAACACCACCGGGAGGGGGCGAGTGAACATCTCTGGACTCCCCAACTCACTTGTCCCCGGGCCAGCTGGGGAGAGTTACCAGCCCAGGGCCAGTAAGTAGCAAACCCAGCCGCCACCTGCCTTCACGCCTTCTCTATACATAGTCGCTTGTGTGAGAAAACTCTTCCGTACAAATTGATTCCTAAGTGTGGGACTGGCTACTCCTGGGCGTCTCCACTCAGGACTCCTGTTTCAACACACCATCAGTTTTCTGGGGCCATTTCTGGGGCCAGCCCACCCTCCGCCCTGCTGGATCCGCAGGAGCCCCGCCCCAGACCACCCCTCAGCCATGCTCCCTGCGGCCCTGCTGACCCACGCAACTCGGTCTCAAAGCCAGGGTGCCCACCCCCACGTCACAGATGGGGGGACTGAGAGTTAGATGTTGCGTCCCGAATCACAGCGGGAGCAGGTGAGCACACACCTGGACCTGGGCGTGTCTGCAGCTAGAGCTGCTTTCTGCACTGCCACCACCTTGCCTTTGAGAGCCATCTGTGCTGGGGGGGGCAGGTTGGGGGGCTGTGGGCGGGGGCGGCTGCGGGGCCATGGACGGATTGGCCATCCAGAAGATCCAGTGCCGGAATAAGGCCAGGCTCCGGCTGGCTGCCCCGCTCCCCCGAGTCAGCTGCTCACTGACAAACGGTCCAGGGCAGGAGTGAGGGAGAGAGGACAAGCCCAGGCCCCCGGGGACTGCGTGAAACCTGACCTTTACTTAAAGGACGGGATGCTTAAGGAGGGGAAGATGTCCGAACTCGCTCTTTTCCCGACTCCCGGGGGGAGCCCTTCATTCCGGGGAGTCACAGTGTCCTTGCGTCTTTGGGCGGCTTTCTCCTTTCAGCACTGCGAGGCACCTGGAGCCGTGTGGCTCTTGCTGGCTGCTGGGGAGATGGCGCAGGGCTGGAGGGCATGTGTGTGCGTGTATGCGTGTGTGTGTGTGAGAGAGAGACAGAGAGACAGAGAGAGAGAGACTGGGCAGTTCTCTCACCCTCAGTCTCTCAAGCGGAAGGGAAATTGTTCCCTGGTTGATGACCGTGCTTGCGGTCAGGATGAGTGAGGACTCCCGCCCGCACGGAGACACACCGGCCTAACACCAGCCCAGCTCTCCAGACCCGAGTCACATTCTCTTTATTTTATTTTATTTTATTTTATTTTATTTGTAAAAAGATTTTATTTATTTATTTTTAGAGGTGGGAAGGGAGGGAGAAAGAGAGAGAGAGAGAAACATCAATGTGTGGTTGCCTCTCGTGTGGCCCCCACTGGGGACCTGGCCCACAACCCAGGCATGTGCCCTGACTGGGAATCGAACCAGCGATGCCTTGGTCCGCAGCCCACGCTCAATCCACTGAGCTACGCCAGCCAGGGCTACGCTCTCTTTATAATCGAGGACGGTGGGGACCTGCCACGGATGGTCTCCCGCCTCCGCTCCGTCCACGCGTCCCTGCTTTCATTCCCCGAGCGTCTGTGGAGCCCTTCCGGGGCACGGGCCTCGCTCCGGGCGCTGCAAACGCACACAGATGAAACGCGGCGACGGCGTCTCCCTCTGAGGAGTCTGAATGCAGGCCGTGCGTCCGGGAACAAAGAACGGCACTTCAGAGCCGGGAGCGCCTTTGGCTTGAAATCCCAGCCTTGGACGCTTTCCTTTGAGTTAAGGCACCGGCCGCAGTTAAAAGGTCTGTGAACGAGAGAGGGCTCAGTGGCACGGATTAGCCGACGCCCCTTGGAAATGGGACAGGCGCCGAGAAAGTGCGTTTTGATGAGGAATATCAAAAGGTGCGGGCACCGCAACTCAAGTCAAAGGAAGAGCCATGGCAAGGTGAGGCCGTGTGCAAATCACGGGGAGGCCCCCCTCCCCCTCCTTCTTGCCTGTTATTTTAAGCCTCAAGACCTACGGCTCCGAGCGGCCGTGAATCACAACACGGAGCACAGCCCCCAGTGGACACGCCGGCCGTCCGCTGCAGAATTGTGAAAAGCCGAGGGTCAGCGGTTCGGCCAGGCTGACCAAGGCCTTTTATTCAACCGTGACGGTTACGGAGTTTTCGGTGATACGTTCACCGGACACAAAAATAGCGACTTTGCTATGATTGTACACTGAGAGATTTTTTAAAAATTGCACTTACGTCGTGAAATATTTCCCCCACCCCGTGATACTAATAATACGAGCGAGGCACGCTAAACTCTGACCTCGCCGGCTGGACTGCCAGTCGGACCTCAGCTGGAGACCGACTTCCGTCAGGTGAGAGCCGTGTCCCAGTGACAGTCGGCCACCGTGTCCCCACGGGGACCCCTCCCCCATTCTTGTCCAGATGTGGGGCAGAGCCAGCTCCGGAAGGCAGGGGAGCCGGACGATTCGGTTCCATGGAGAGCGTTCAGACGCTCCTTCCTCCTGGCCTGTGCAGGGTCATCTCACTGACTTGCCGTCTGTGGACGGTGGCGGTCACGCTGTGTTTATTTCATGACAATAAAGTCGCCCCACGAGTAAGGAAATGGCACAATCGAATGACATCAGACACTGTACTTCCATGGTTGCTGCTGTTGTTAAATAAAATGACATTTTCCCACGTCTGACGCTCTAAGTCTGTTTTCAGAAGCCCCTCCCTTGACTCCCCCCCCAACCGGAGACTCTGGGGCACCGGCTACACCCCAAGCTGTGCCTGCAGCGCCCCCTCCCCACTGCACAGTCTCCTTGGCCTCCAGAGCCCGTACTCCCCCAGCTCCGTAGGCCCCTCAGGGGCTGGAGCGGCGCCTGCAGCTTTCCTGACCCCGCAATCCCAGGGCTGGGCGGCAGCCGGAAGGGGGCCTCTCCATCGCCCCTCCTCGCACGGAGGTGACTGGCTCAGCCTCCGAGAACTAGGAAACGCAGAGCAGGAAATCCACCTTAAACTCGGACCCTCGAACCCACAGCTGCCCCACTGCGCCCTCTGACTGGTTTCAGTTCTAGATCCAAAGCCAGCTGTGCAGGCATTTCAGCTTGTTAACTGAAAACGTGACCAATAATGAGAATGTAAATGTGCCTCTTGCAACATTTTTTTTTAGGGCTATGGGTCAGCAACATGGATTTCCACATTTTTTCACTTCTCGTTTCACCTTCTAGCCATGAGCAACTTTCTAGAAAATGATCAGTTTCTTCGGGGTCAATTCTTAGAATTTCCTCGTTCAAGGAAATTCTGCTTTTCTACAAGAATACGCTTAACATGTCTAAGCGACACTCCCTTCCCCCAGCCTTTTTGGGGACGGCCATTTCTCTTTGCCATGTTTTGCGGGTGGGCTTCAGCGTGGAAGAGAGGGATGAACCGAAGGTCCCGTAAACACGAGTGTCGGCCCCATCAGATGTGACTGCTGCCCGTGGTCACCCAGGGGTCTAACCCCATGGTCACTCTAGGAACCGTTCTGGCATTTTCTCCAGGGAGGAGCTGGGTGCCTCTTCACAGCACCCCCTCGTTTGCATCTATCTGTTTCTCCAAGTCCGCTCCGCTTCCCTCTAGAGCCCTGGTCCCTGGACGTCACCGCCCCCCCTCCGCCACCCCCCATTGCTCAGGACCGTCATTGGTGGAGGGTCGCGGGCCCTGCCCCCGGGATTTGTTGTACATTCTCGCACTGCACGTCCCCCGCATCCTGCGAGGTCCGTGTTTCTGCGCCCTTCGCACAGACGAGGAGTTCAGAGAAGGGTGACCAGTCGCCCGGGGTCGTGCAGGCAGGCAGGGCAGGGGCTGCAACCCCATTTCTGCCTCCGCCTGGAGCCGGCACCGTCTCCCGCCCCCTACGTGGCCTCCCGGTTACAAGGCGCCCTGGCGGCTGTGGGCTGGGACTTTGGAAGCCCACTGACGTTCCTGATGCTCTGGGTTGATTTTATCTGCTGTTCCCAGGTCTCCAGATCAAGGACCCACGTCATCACTGAGGCCTGGGCACACGCTTTAAATCTCACGGTCTCTGACACCGACGTTAGGGCTGGGTGGCGCTCTGTCTGTTCCTTTTTCCTCTGGAAGGAGGTTTGGGAGTGCACCTGTTATTTCTGCGACGACTTTCTGGTTTGGCTCGGAGCGCGCTGTGGGCACAGGTGCGCCTCCTCAGGTTTGTAGGTGCGCGCTCCAAACGGTGATGCCAGCGGCTCGAGAATGCCTGCGTGAAGCAGCGACGGTCTTCGTTAGCAATGCCACTGTCGGCTTCCTTAGTTAGGTTGCTGGTACTCGGTGTTCTAGGTCCTTCGAAGGGGGCAGGAGAGAAACGGAGCCCCGTGAATGCAGAGGAGGCGCTGCGTCTCGGTGCCCATGGGAGAGACCCCTACCCACCCACTGGGACCGCAGGGCTGCCGCTGAGGCTGCGGGCAGGTCAGTGAGTTCTGCTGTCCTTGGGAGCAGAGAAAGAAATATTAAGAATAGGGGACCCCCCCCCCAATGCCAGAAGGGTTTCCTGTAAGTCATATGAGTTCTAGGTTGGAAAAGAAAACTAACACTCACGGACCAATCAGAGACTGGTGCGGCTCAGTGGATTGAGCACCAGACTGCAAAGCAAAGGGTTGCCGGTTCGGTGCCCAGTCAGGGCACACACCTGGGTTGTGGGCCAGGTCCCCAGGAGAGGGCATGAGAGAGGCAACTGCACACTGATGTTTCTCTCCCTCTCTTTCTCTCTCCCTTCCCCTCTCTCTAAAAATAAAGAAATAAAATCTTAAAAGAAGGAGAAGTGTGAACTTGGGCAATATAAACCGTTATATTTTTTTCAATAACCTATGTTTTTGTCAATAACCTTTTCCTCCATTACCAAAAGAGAAAAACCATAGAAAACTTCTCGAGAGCCAATTTGGAAGATATAGAAGAACACAAAAGGAAAAGAAACGCTCCCTGACGTCACACCACCTGGAGGTAACGAATCACTATTGATATTTTTCTATGCCTAAACAAACACATACTTTTGAGATCATATTATACGGACAATTTTTTAAAGATTTTATTTATTTATTTATTTTTAGGGAGGGAAGGGAGGGAGAAAGAGAGAGAGAGAGAAACATCAATGTGCGGTTGCTGGGGGCCATGGCCTGCAACCCAGGCATGTGCCCTGACTGGGAATCGAACCAGCGACACTTTGGTTCCCAGCCTGCGCTCAATCCACTGAGCTACACCAGCCAGGGCTTATATGGACAATTTTAAAACTTAGTTTTCACATAATATTTTTCCATAGAAGACAGTTCCCTGCAACGTGACTTTGTGACTGGGGGCACTGAAGCTGGGACAGTGAGACAGGGGAGGGCTCGGCACAGTGGGGGCGGCCCCAGGAGAGCCCAGGCGGGGCTGCCTGAGCTCACTGGGGGGTCGGGGAAAAGGGGGCTTGGGGACAGGTTCGGGGGGTTGGCCTGGGGCCCTGCCCCAGAGTTCAGGAGGCACCTGTCCTGGTGAGGGGGGAGAAGTGGGGGAGGAGGGAGGGAAGGGACTGGTGCCGGCAGCCGTGGCCTCTCTGCTGCACCCCTCTCCTGCAGGCGGGGTCCTGGGGGGGGGGTCTCAGGGGAGGGTCTCCGCAGAACCTGCGTCAGTCCCCTAGATGTGTCCTTTCAGGGTCACGGGCTCCCCTGACTGGTCAGCGGCAGAGCAGGGGGCTCTTAGTCATTGCAGCTGGTCCTGGCCTCGCCCTCCCGGTTCTGCTGCTTTTCTGGGCCTGGAGCTGCACCACCACTGGGGCCCAGATGTCCTCTCCGGGGGGAAACTTTTGTCAGTGGCTGTGAAAAACCACACGTACATTATTTTGATAAAACAAAAATTAAATTTTAAAAAAAGGAAATAATGGGTGTGGAAAGTATCCATAGCTCGCCCCAGTCACGTGCTAAACCGTTACCTCTTTGGTTTGCTTTTTGTGTGTTCCTGCCGAACTTGACTCTCCCCACGTTCGCTGACTGTCGGTGTTTCGTGTCTGTAGGCGGTGCCAGGTGCCGCTCCGTTGCTGTGCCCTTTTCACTGTGGGGCGCTTGTCTGTTGATGAGTCTGCACGCTTTCTTTAGGTATAACGCTCTTTGTCATATACCTGCCATGTTGTTTACTTCAGTTTATGTTCTGGTTGTTTCAGTAAGGTTGTATGCAAAAGTTCTGTGTTTTTGTGTTAGAAGCTCCAGGCTTTTTCTTTATGGCTCCTGCTTGGAAAATCCTTTCCTATTCGGTAATTCCCACGTATGTGTATTCATCCAGTCACACATACACTTACGTACACCCGTGTTCACAGTACCCCTCAGAACCCTTTTCACTTTTGCAACGTTGGTAACGATGCCCTGCTGTAATTCTCGACCTTAGTAGTTTCTGTCTTCCCTCTTTTTCCTCCTGCCCGACCAGCTTGAGATTCGTTACTCTAGTTTCTCCCCTCAGAGAACCGACTTTTATCGATTAGTGTTTTCCTATTCTACTTATTTCTGTTCCAATGTTTGTTATTTCCTTCCCTTCTTTCTATTTACTTTGTGTTTTCTTTGCCCTTTCCCCCCTGGTTTCCTGGGGCGGGCGGCGGGTGGTGGGCGTGCCGTCACGCCTCTGGGACGCAGGTGTTTCTGGTTGTGCCCCCCCCCCCCCCCCCAGCGCCGCTCCGGCCGCATCCCACCGGCGTGCGCGTGCCGTCTTCCCGTGCTCACTCGCCTCGGAGTGCTTTGTGTTTTCCTCTGGACTCCTTCTTTGACCCATAGAGCGCTTCCTTAGGAGTGTGTCGTCTGATTGCCTCCCGGGTCCACCTGTTACTGACGCCTGCCGCACCTCCACCTTGGTCAGAGAGCAGGCTTCGTAAAGGAGAGCTCTCTGAGTTTGCTGGGTCTCGTTCACGGCCCGGCTCGCACCCCACACAGGGGCGAGCTGCGGAGGAGCTCGCGGGTCCTGCCTCCGCTGGGCGTGGTGTTCCGTGCTTGGCCCTTGGGCCTGGGGAGCGTTCACTCGGCCCCGCCTCTCTGTTTCCACGGGCATCTCCCACGGGGCTTTTTCTGCAATGTTAAAAGTGGGCCTTCCGTGGGTTTGGGCTTCTCATTTTCTACATCTTTTTGAGGGCATCTCAATGGCTTCTATTTTCCTAGAAGACGGTTTGTTTAACGCAAATGTTAAAGTGTGTCGTGTGAGGCATACTCCTGTACCTTGTCTTCAGGACTTACGGCTCTCTTTCTTTCTTGTTCCCAGTGTTTTTTTTTTTTTTTTTTAATTATTTATTTATTTTTTAGAGAGGGAGAGAGAGAGAGAGAGAGAAAGAGAGAAACATCAATGTGCGGTTGCTGGGGGCCGTGGCCTGCAACCCAGGCATGTGCCCTGACTGGGAATCGAACCTGCGACACTTTGGTTCCCAGCCCGCGCTCAATCCACTGAGCTATGCCAGCCAGGGCTTGTTCCCAGTGTTTTATGTCTGTTTATTCATTTTTGTTTTAGGTTAGATAGTAGATGATCTCCTCTCTTGTACGTTGTCAAAAACAACTGCATTTTACCCTTTGTTTTCTAACAAATAAATGTCTGCCTCATCTTTATTGACCCCTCCCTCCTGCTTTCCTCGGGCTTGTCCTGTCACTCTGTGGCTAACATCTTGACAAGAAGGCCTAGTGGCCCCGGCACCTCGAGGCTTCTTCAGTGAGGCAACAGCCTGGTAAGTCGGTCCTTGGGCACATTGGCGATCCGGTCCGCACCTTCCCCTTTTAGCAGCTGCTGCATGGGCTTCGAGAAGGTAGTTGGCTTCGCACGAGAAATGATGGGGTAGGCAGGAGGGGCGTCTGAAGTGGAAGAGTGACGGGGTGGGCATGGGGTGGGGCCCGTCCTAGCACGCCCCCTGAACGTGGGTCCCCTCCTCAATTCTGACCTGCCAGATGCCCCCCGTGACGTCAGAGGCCCCGGCCAACTGCCAGGAGCAGGTGGGCACGTCACCAGCTCTCCCTGTGCTTCCACACTCGCGTGACCGCCCCGGTTGGCTAGAAAGGGCTTCCCGGGAGTCTTCCTGCAGAGAGAGACTTTGTCGGCAGGGGGGTCGGGGGCCCCAAGCCACCTGGGTGGGCATAAATCTAAAGGTGCACGAACAAGTGGGCATCTTTGTCTTCACGTCTGTGTGCCATGAGCTTCGGGCGTGCTGGCCGATGCCCGTGGGTCTGATCGCCCCGGGACCCTGGTCAGGTGCACTTCCCCGGCGTCTGTGCGCACTGGCCGGACCCGGGTCTGCCCGAGCTCGTCCGGGCGGCTGCGCACCCTTGTTTTGTGTGTGTCTATCATCTGCGAACTCCCAGTGAGGAAGACCGCACTGATGGAGCGGGGCCTGAAACAGCCGCAGAGAGAAAAGAATGTGCCCACGATATATTTTATATGCACGGCCTGAAACGAGAGCCTGCGGCTCCAGAGCCGTGTCAGCCGGGGGTCTGCCGCGGGGCTGAGGGTCTGCCGTGGGGCCGCATTAGCAGAAATGAACAGGGTTTGTTGGGATCTGGCTTCAACCTCTGCCACGGTGGGCTTCGAGTTTCTCTGGGCTTCAGCCCCTCCCCCAGTGCCCCCACAGCCCCCACAGCTATTTGGTGACATCCCCAAGGAGTGCTTGTGTGTGATGAGGTCCTCAGCCACCCCTGCCGTTGTCCTGTGTGCTTCCAGGCACTCCCGGGGCAGTGCAGACCACTCCAGGGGCCTCCTGGCACCCGGCCGGGCTTCAGCGCCGACCTGGGCTCGTCTGCACTGGAGGGCGTGTGGGGAGCGCCTCTCTCAGCTCCTCTGCGTTGCAGGGGACCCGGGACCCTGCACTGCCGACTGGTGTGCCCAACGCATTGCCGCCACAGTCCTCAGAGCCTCGAGGAAGGCTCTTCCTGGCCCAGCCAGACGAGGGCAAGCCCACGGTTAGGCAGAGCCCTGATGTTGACAAGCTCTGGGAGCCACGCAGAACCTCCCAGCCTGGAAGGACAGGGCCCTCGGCAGCAGGCAGAGGGGGCCCTGGGCCCCCCTGACCTGTCCTGACAGCCTGGAGGGAGAGAAGCGTGAGGCTTGCCATTGTCACTGGAGAGGGACCGGGTCCGAGCCACGCCTGCCTCAGCCCAGTGTGGGTTCTTGACTTTGCACAGGAAGAAGACTTCACGACACGAGTCCAGGGGACTCTGAGAGCATGTGCATCAAAGCTGCAGACGGTGAAACGAAGGAAGGGCTTAGGACAGAGGAGGCAAGACCGCAGCAGCAGGAGTGGGCTGGGGTGAATGGACTCAGAAAGGGGGGCCCTTGGAGGTGGGTCGGGGGTGAGCCCTGGACAGCCGCTGGGGCCCACTGCTCCCCCGGCGGCAGGCCTCGAGGGGACCCTGAGAGCTCAGGGGACACAGCACAAGGGCAGGCCTGAGGCCGGGAGGGCGCGAGCCGGGTCAAGGGGGAGTGTGGGGTCCTCTGTCTTGGGGGCTCTTATCTGCTTTCTGAAGGCGGGACTTTTAGGGGAGGTCTCAGAGGGGGGTCTCTACAGACTATCCAGCAGCTGTCCAGGCGTGTTCTTCAGCATGCTGGTGCATCAAATGTGCGTGTAGGGAGTCTGGGGTCGTTCTCTGGCCAGGTTCTCTGCTTGGCTTTTACCTTGGATGCGTGTGACTCTAACTGGTTTGTTTGTCTGTTTGTCTGTGTGTGTGTTATTCCCCTGACTTCCCCGTGCCGGGGTCTGGCGGGCACTCATGGCACCGACCGGGCCTCTGTCCTCTCTCCCCACCCGGGGTGGTTGACGCGCCTCGCGCTCTGGCTGGGGAGGAGAGGCACACACCGTCTGCTCCCCAGGGTCCTGGTCTGCGAAGATAAGATCGTGCGGTTTTTGAGCAGGCTGTGCCCTGGCCGCGCTGCCGTGCACGAGTCACCTTTACTGTCCTCAGAAGGAGGTGGCATTTCCAGCCGTCCCTGTTTGAGGAGAGAGCAGCTCCTCCGTTTAGTCTGGCGCTCACGGTCAAGGACACGCACTGCCGTGGAAAGTCCCCGTCTCGGGGACAGGGTCACTCCTGCCGACGAACCACATAAAGTCGCTGATGAGCAAACCTCGTTGGCTGGTGTAGAGAGGTCCCACGTCCACATGGACCCGACTAAGGTGCATCCGAGACCCCCCCCGGGGGGTGGGCCAGGTGAATGGGGCTGCGGTGGGGCTGACCCTACCCAGGCCCAGCCACTACCTCCCTCGCGTGTCCCTGTGAACGACCCGTGCACACACGTGAGCACACAGTTCGTCCAGGGCCTAGGAGATCCCCAGGGCTGCGCGCCCGCCCTGGGGCTGGTTTCCTGTTCCCCAGCCGCTCGCTGCAGGCCTCCGGGTGGGAACCTGGAGACCCGCCCTGGTGGGCGGGCTCTGGGGCTGCGGGGGCGGAGCCTCAGCGCTACCACCCGCCCCGCTTCATTGCGTGGGGGGGCCGAGTCCTCGCTCCGCAGGCCCCGCTAACCCGTGTCAGCATTCCCTTTCTGCGGCACCGTTCTCTGCTCCCACGGGTCTCCTGCCCGGTCCCCCCTTCCCTTCGGACCACGGGAGGGAGGAGCTGGCCACAGAAGGGGAGGGCGACCTCACCCTGCGATGGGTAAGGTAGGCGCAGGGACTCGCTCCCCACCCGCCCCCCACCGGGTTTTAAATCAATTCGGAGGAGAACGCAGCGTCCTTCCTGGAAGGACATCTTTACTCCCTCCGCAGAGAGTGTGCGGGGATCCGTCTATAAAAAAATCCTTTCTGGGCCTCTGCCTTGCTTTATGCTTGGGGTCGCTGGAGGGGCTGTGACGCGCTGCATGTCCTCGCTCCGTGTCTCGGCTTAATTCGCGACATCAGCTGGGTTAGCGGGAGGCGCTCTGGACTGCCCACACAGCGCACCGTCCTGCCTCAGGCCAGGCTGGTCCCGCAGAGCGCAGGGGTCACCCCTGCCCGGCTCAGGGCTCCCGAACGCGTCGCTCACATTCTGCGGCGGCACCGAACAGCGCGCGGCTTTCTGCTGGCCTGACAGAAAGTAGGTATAATGTCCAGCCATTCACGCCGGGCGGCCATGGTGGTGTGGGCTGCTGTCATTTTTTTTCATTCGACCATCTAAGGGAAAAGAGGCCAGTGTCCTGACTACACAGCCAGGTGCTGCGTGGTTTAAACGTTCTGGACGCTCGGGCTGAAAATCGCCGCTTCGCAGTTACTCTCAGCGTCTCGACGACTGGCCTGGGTCCCTTGGTGGGTAGAAAGGACAGAGGGGCTTGTTCTGTACACGCAGCACATGCAGAGACACACGGAAACACATGCAGACACCGACACGCACACACATGTAGACACACAGATGCTCACACACACGAGAAGTGAACCTTCCGGAAGGGCTCCTCCCCCTGGAACCTGCACCTCTTTCTCGGGGAGCGGGGCGTGCAGTGACGTGCGCATGCCTGTGCCCCCAGCGTGGGCCCCACACCCCTGCCCTCTGAGGGAGGCCGGGGTCGAAGGGGCGAGTGGACAGTGGGAGGAGAGGTCATAGCTGCGCTGGGATGGAGCTGCCGGGAAGAAGTCCATGGCCACCTCCTGCTGGGGGCCCCTGTGCCCCCCAACGCTCGGGCGGGACGTGGCCGTGGCCGTCCTGGGGGCCGGGTCTCTGGTGGGGGCCGCTCCCTCACCGAGACCAGCGAGCATGCCGTGGGGCGTGGACTCTCTGGGCCAGACTTAGAGTGAGCAGCAGAAAGAAATGCATTTAGCTTATTGTGGTTTACATGACGTTCTGTAACAGGGAGAATGATTTTACTTGTTTAGAGACTTGGGACTGGATTTCCCAAGTGATGTGTCACCTGAGCAGCACAGTTCTCTGGCCTTCCTCCCGCCCCACGTTGTTCTCTGAGGGTCTGTCTCCCAGCGTCTCCCCGAGACTCTTCCTGCAGGATCACAACAACCTTCCAGGGTAATCACGCTCCTCAGCTGGGGAGCACGGGTATCCACCCCAACCCTCGGGAGATGCCTCCCCTCGCCCCTGGCCCTCCTTCCACCCCAGCCCCCCCCCCCCCCCCCCCCGCTGGGAGACCCGAGTTCGCTGCAGGTCCGGAACACGTGTCCCGCACGATGCCTGGCCACCGCCGGTCCCGCTCGCACGACGGGCACAGGCCTGTTCTGTGCCAGGCGGCCGATGAGCGCAGTGTCTGGAAGACGTATCACTGGACCCTTCTCGTTTCCTGTCTCGGAGGACACTGAGGCGCCTCACGGCCCTGGCCCAGGCTGCGAAGGGGCGGGGCTAAACTGAGAGAGAGGCCCCAGATCCTGGGATCGCACGGCTGTGAACGCTGTGGAGTTTTTGTGTCGCTTTATTGAGATGTATTTCCCTTGGTGCAAACGTCACGTGTTTAAAGTGTGCGGTGGGGTGATTTTTAGTACAGTCACCAGGCTGTGCAATGATCACTATCTAATCCCAGGACGTCGGCCTCCCCCCCTCAGAGGAACCCAAACCCTTAGCAAGTATTCTCCCTCCCCGCCCCCCAGGCCCCGGCAGTCCCGGGTCTACTCTGTCCCTGTGGATCTGCATATTTTGGACATTTCAGTGTAAATGGAACCATGCAGTGCGTGGCGATTTGGGACTGGCTTCTTTCAGCATGCATTCAGGATTCACCCACAATGAGACAAAGTATCAGAATTTCATTCCTTTCCCCGGCTAGGTAACCTTCCATGGCGGCACTGCCGGGCACTTTGTTTCTCCCGGAGCCTCTGCAATTCCAGGTGCATCACTTCTGGTTCCCAAACTCCAGTCAATGTTGACCTCGCCTTATACGCTTCCTGTTGGGTCATCAGACTAAATTACATCTATTTAAAAAAAGAAAAACAACTTAGGCATCTCAGCCCAAGGAAGGGATAAGAGTTGGAGGAAAAATAGAGAAGTTTTGCATTTTTTTTTTATTCTTTGGGGGGGGGGGGCGGGACATGGGACGCTCTGTAGACCAGAGACGTTTTCCCCTCTTTCCCTGCGCTCGCACCTGTCTCTGCGCGTTCTCAGGCCCTGGAAACACAGAGCGCAGCGCGCGCCCGCTGGGTGCTGAGCCCCGAGTCCCCTGTAAGCGCTAAATAAAGGATGAATGATGAGCGAACGGAGCCACCACCTTCTCTCTCTCTCTCTCTCTCCCCCTCTCTCTCCGCCCCTCCCCGGCTCCAGCACGTTTGACCTTCCTTCGCTGGAAGCGGCCGAGCAGGCGGCGGTGGGGGAGGGGCTGCCGGAGAGGTCAGCTTTCAGCTTAATTAGAGTCAACACCCCCGCGCAGGCCGCTGCGCGCCGGGGAGCAGACGAGGTCGCGCGGGGCTCGGAAGGCAGCCCCTCCACAAACACGGGGTCGGCTTTTACTGTCGCAGCTGTTAATAAAGCGGGCGCTCTCCGAGCTATCCTCCAACCAGTGACAAGACTTGGAAAATTGCTGTCCCTTTGTCCTGGTGGCTGAAACGAAATAAAAGCCAAATGAAAGTTTAATTCCCCTCATAATTTTTTCTCCCTGGCAGCTCCGCGGGGCCAGGCCGGCGGCAGGGCCCGTTCCCTCCGGCTCCGCGCGCCCTCAGCGCGAACGCGGCCGCAGCGGAGGGAGGGCTGCGGCTCGGCTGGGAGCAGAGAACCCTGGAAGCGTCCGGGTGACACCGAGAGGACCTCCCGCCTCGGGGCCTGGGGTCTCCATGGCAACGGGGGGCAGCGGCTAGGTATCCCAGCGGCAGGACCTGGGCCTGCGTGTCTCCAGGCTCCTAAAGGGCGCAGCGCCGTAGATACCGCGAAGCCTACGACCACAACACACAGCAGTGCCCGCGTGGCGGGGTCCCACGAACAGTTCGCACGTGCATCCAGTGAGCTCTCCCGTGCGATCGGTGCGTGAGTGAGCGAGCGAGCACTTGACGTTGCTTTCCAGGTGTCTGATTCCTTTTAAATCGTTTCCCTCCCTCCCTTCCTTACTTTTTTTTTTTTTCCTATGACATACAAACAGCCGAGGACCTCCCGGGCACCCCTCCAGGGCCGGCAGATGCGCCCCCAACGTGCTGAGAGTTCGCAGCTTGCCAACCGTGTCAGCTCCGAGTTGGCTTTTGCTGTTTGAGATGCCTCGAGCGCCCTGTCCGTGCAAGCCAGGGGCCTCTTTGTCCAGCGGAAGGCTGAGGCCGGGAGGGGGCTGAGCACCAGCCCCCAGCACAGGCGTGCGGGTCCAGAAGTGCCGCAGGCAGGGTCCTGCAGGGACAGGGGGCCGGGAGAGGGAACACCCGCAGGGGCCGGAGGTCCTCCTGGGGCACTAGCCCCCTGCTCTATCGCTCAGCCAGCGAGCAGGTCTGCGGGCGCCAAGTGCGCGGGCCCCGCAGAGCTGAATGAGACCAGAGGGCCCGCAGGCCAGCAGGGGGGGCCCTGTGGTCACGAACTGTCCCCCTACAGGGCGGCAGGAGCCACCGCAGGGACGGAAAGTACGGACCGCGCAGAGGAGGTGCGCGGGCAGGTGCGGAGGGGAGCTTGGGGAGGAGCAGGAGCGAGAGGGCCGCTTCTCAGCCCCCTTCCGTCTCCGTCCGCCGCGGGCGCCCTCCAGCAGGCAGCGCCCCCTCCGGGCGTCCTGGAAGACACCCCGGGCTTCCTCTCGGAGACGGCGGTGGTCTCCGTGTGTTCGGGCGGGCGTGTTTTCTTTACCGGTGGGGAGACGGCTCCTCGCTCGTGTTTCGGGATGGGGTTAGAGAGGGCGTGGAAAACAGGCCCCGGTGGAGTGACTTTTCGCTGTGTTGTGTAAAATGCCCCGCAGGCCCTGGAACCGCTCCCCCGCCGAGCAGCGCGGACCTCCTCTGTCGCACAGGGAGCCGAGCGGGGTAGGGGCACCGGGCGGGTTCCCGAGAGTTTCCAGGCGGCTGCAGATGGACGGCACAGGTGTTTTCTGCGGCCCCTGCGGCCCCCGCCCGGGTCAGCCCTGGTCAGCCCTGGCCATGGGGGTGAGGAGCAAAAGGCTCCGGCAGAGGGGGAGGGGCGCAGGGTTTGCCCCCCGGGTGGCGCAGGGCGAGGGAAGGGCTGTCTTAGCAGCGCGCGCCGGTGCCCTGGCGGAGGCTCGGAGCGCGAGTGCCCTTCTCCCCGCCTGTCACAAAATTCGGCATTTCACGGGCGGCGTCAGGCTCCCTCCCGGGTGTGCCAGCCTGGGGTGCTGCTGCAAGGGCGGTGGAGGTCCTCTGGGAAGGAGGGGAGGACACGCAGCGAGAGGCTGGAGAAAGGAACAGGGAGGGAATGGAGGCACGGGAGAAGCAGAGAGGTAGAAAGAAGAAGGGAAAACAGCAGTCCTGATCTTCTTTCCCGGTGCGCGTGTCCGGATCGGACGCTGCCTCGCGGCCTCCGGGCCTCGGGGCCTGTGCACTGACAGGCCTGACCCGCTGGACTATCTCCGGGTCTCCAGGGGCCGCCCCACCCCCCACCCCGCCCCCAGCCAGGGGGCGTGCCGGCCCCTGGAGAGTGCACTCCCCCCCGGCGCTGAACCGGCTCAGTGCTTCTCCGCAGCCAAGACCACCGCGGGCCGCAGTCCCTGCGCACTGGTTTGCTTGTCGTGCTTCGAAGGGATGTAAGCTTCCCCAGCACAGCCGCATTTCTTCTTCTTCTTCGTTTTCCAGTTGCTATGAGTATTTATTGCAACCTCAAAAAAAAAAAAAAAAAAAAAAAAAGAGAGAGGAGGCCTAAGCATTTCCAAAATGAGCTGGTACAGAATCCGAAGCAACATTTTTAATAGGATTATTTCACTTAACTGATGTAAACATCTGGAATTCTTTGTGCAAATATTTTTGCAGTTTGTCAGAGCTGATTAACCCAGCTCTGTCTAGGGCGTTTGATAACATCTTGGAAATTATTAAAGTGCATTGCCTGCCTCTTTCTTTTCCTTCCTCCCTCCCTCCCTTCCTTCCTTCCTTCCTTCCTTCCTTCCTTCCTTCCTTCCTTCCTTCCTTCCTTCCTTCCTTCCTTCCTTCCCTCTTCCCTCCCTCCTTCCCTCCCTCCCTTCCATGGACTCTGGGTGGGTTTCCAGGGTGCAGTGCAAGGGTGGATGTGGTGCAGGTGGTGAAATGACCCCACGGGTGGTCTGGTTGTCGTCCGTCACCACGCCGACTTTCAAAAAATTACTTTTCTTGTGATGAAAACTTTCCAGACGTACTCCCGTAGCAACTGTCAAACGTGCAATACACTGTTAGTCACTCAAGTCTCCCTGCTGCCCATTACATCCCCGTCACCGACTTACTTTATAACCGGAAGTCTGTGTCCTCTGACCCCTTCCCCCATCCTGCCCACCCCTCGCCCCGCCTCTGGCAACTGCCACTCTGTCCCCAGGATCTGCGAGTTCGAGGGGGTTTTGTTGCTGTTGTTCATATTGTTTTGTTTTGTCTTGTTTTTAGATTCCACGCAGACGTGAGGTCATACAGTATTTGTCTTTCGCTGTCTGACTTATTTCACTCACCATACTGTCCTCAAGGTTCACCCATGGGGCCCATGGCAAGATTTCATACACACACACACACACACACACACAATTTCTTTCACTAAACAAAACCAAAAGTTTCGGCACTCAAGAGCCGTACAGAGGGGCAGACCGAGAACAACCCCTAAACTTCTTGCCGTCTTTTGGCCCTTGGGGACCCCGAACTCTCCCCCGTGTGTGTGGGGGGGGGTCGGTAGTTCGCCGCTGAACAGCAGCTGCCTCGTCGAGGCTACGGTGCTCGCACCTGCTAGGACGGAGCATCACCCTCCGTGACGGGCACTCGGGGTCCGGGCTGAGCACACCTGCGTGAAGCAGGCCCTTCACACGAAACCTTCAAGAAGGTCACTGTCAGGCTCTTAGCGAATTTGTATTTGTCTTTGGGTCATTATTCAAACCCCTTTTCGTGCTCCATTACTGTACTAGCTACTCTCCTGCAGGTCCAACTTTCACCCATCAGTTGCTTTTTGTTTTCCCCCGTAGGCGCTCGTGTCAGGAAGGAGCGAGGCATTTCAGGTTCGGGCCGACCCGCACAGAGCAGGGTGCCCCCCCACCCGGGGTCCACGTGGCGCGTGAACAGCTGGAGGTGCCCAGGGAGACGCCCGCCCCCCCCCCCCCCCCGCCGTGACTCATTGTTCGGGGCCTGTGTTTTTGCCTGAGAATCAGGCATCAGTGACTGTCCTTGCTCCCGGCCAACAGAGATAAAATCTAAGAAGCGGTTTTTACTTCGTTTTTAAACAAACAAAACTGTATCCAGTGATACATTTTCTCCCCAACTGAAGCTGGCTGGAGAAGGTTTTAAGCCGAAATTAAAATTCCAGGGATGTGTCTGAAGGATGAGAAACATCACTAAGCCGATAGCTCTCTCTTAGGCTCTTGATTCTGTTATCTCGGCAGGATAATCCCGGTTTCCTAGTCAGAAGGACAGTGACCAGAGGGGAGAGGGGAGGACACTGCAGGGGAAGAGGGGAAGAGTTTGCAGGAACAAGGACAAAGGACACGTGGACACTAACAAGGGCGGGGTGGAGACAGGAGGCAGGTGGGGAGGGGGGTGGGCTGGGATGGGAGTAAAAGGCAGAAAACTGTGCTTGAACAAGAATTAAATTTTTTAAAACAACTGAAAAAAAGAAGAAAAAATCAGGAGTCAAAAAGGCTATTTATTCCTCGGCTTGGAGGGCCAGGGCCTGGACCGATGCACCAGGGACTCCTATTCATCCTTCAAAGCCCAGCCGAGGCGTCACCTGTCCTGGGAAACCTCCCCCCCACTGTCCCACCTCCAGACAGAATCAGGTCTTACGCAGCCTTGTTATACGTAAATCACCAAATTGTAATTTGTCACCTACTTTGTAGGATCCCTGAGGGCAGGGATGCTGTCACCTTTGCCTCCAGATCCCCTAGATCTAACTTAGGGACCGCGTAGCATAGGATAGTCAGTAACCGGTGGGTGAATTGAACGGAATGATAAAAAGAGAATGTTTTCTTACTTGTGAATTAAATTGTGTGACGTCTTACAATGATGTAAAATGCCTTCCTATTTAGTTATATCTTAACAAATTGCCTTTATTAAAAAGATTAAAATTGCATGACATCAGAGTGTCCTGAAACGAAGTCGCACCGTACCGACATCCCGGATGTGTCTAAGTTGCCTGGAGTGAGTGCTCAGTAGCGTTTGAAAGAAATGTCAGACAGAACCACAGAGGCGGGGCTGGGGGGGCCGCGGGGGTTGGGAAGCGGGGGAGGAGGATTGTCGAAGGTAATTTCAGTTGCCAAAGGGAAGCGGTTCCCTTCCGAGTGATTTGTTTTGCCTCTGATACATTTTCCTAGCTCAGCCCCCGGTCGTATATCTTCTAGTAATTGGTTTAATCCCTTTGGGCATTGCTTGGCCTTTTTTCACACACGCCCTGAACAACTCAGTTTAAGAAAACACTTGTTATTAAGTACTTGCTAATTAAAGAGCTAGCTTCTGCTGCTGTTCAGACTAGGTTCTTGGGGACGTTAGGAGCAGCGAGAAGTCCAGGGCCTCGGCCAGTCGGACTGGGAGGGAGTTGGGGAGTGGCGGGGACTTGGTCTCCGGAGCCGGAGACTGACACCCGCAGCACGTCACGCATTCCACCCACCCGCCTGCTCCTTCCACACGCTGCCCCGGGGGCCAGCACAAACGCTGCGGCGGCTGTGTCGGTGGGGAGGACCCCCCCCAAAGTGCTTGAAAGGTGCTGCCTGCAGGCTGAAAACTTAAATGCCCCCCTGAACGAGCTGAACTGTATGTCATAACTTACTTTGGTTGTTGAGGCATACAACAAACTCTAACGGGGGTCTTAGAGGGAGGGGCCACACGAACCCTAACCCACTCCCGGCTGCATGGGATTAACCCGCCCCCTCCCATCTCAGATCCCTAACTGCAGACAAAGGGGCTCGGTATTCACAAGGCGTGTGTGTGTGTGTGTGTGTGCGTGTGTGTGTGTGTATGTGTGTGTGTTTTCAAACCTGAGTCTTTGTTTGTTTATTTGTTTGTTTGTTTTTAACGAGCTGCGCCCTTCAGTAGGTGAAAACAAGACCAGTTAGCGTGTAGAATCGGGCTCCTCCCGAGCTCCCCCCTTTGTCCTCAAGACCCTCCAAAGCCAGGCGTTGACAGTGGGGGTCTGCCGGACGCTGCAGGCTATCACGGGCGCAGCAGCATCCACTCTGCACCGCCGAGTGCGCGAGGCACTGCGGACGCCGGCACGTGTCGGCGTCGGCCTGTCTTCACTGCGTTGTAGACACACAAGGAAGAGAAAGGGTGGGATTCGTGGGCGAGAAGATAGAAGACTGGAGCGGTGTGGGAGGCTCGGTGGGACGCAGACACACAGGATGGAGACCTGGGCCCGGAGGGGAATTCCAGGAAGGGTGGGGGTGGGGAGGGCAGGCCCAGGCTCCTGCTCTCCCTGCCCAGGAGGAGGGGCCAGGGCGTCCCAGAGCGGCGGTCAGACCAGCTGGGCCGTGGTGCAAGGTGAGCCCAGCACAGTTCACCTGTGGGAGCCGGGGGCCTGACTCTGGGCAGCAGAATGTGAGTTACTCGGACTGGATACAGTCTGAACGTTAAAAAACTGGTAGCTTCATGTCAAAACCTAGACTCCTGGGAGCCTCGTAAACATCGGAAAGTCCTGCCCCGGCCGCCGTTGTGGGTTCCTCCCTGTGGGGGAGCCTAAGAGAGGTGACCAGTTGGTGCGTCTCTGCTCCATCCGTGCTCCTCTGCCCTACAGAAGCAATGAGGAACACAGCCTCAGGTGAGGATTTTTGAAAACATCAGAAAGTCTGGCAGCGATGGGCCTGCATTCCTCCTGTGCAGTCCCGGGAAGCTGAACCACTACTGCGCCCTTTGGACCAGAGTGGCGGCCGCGTGGGTGCCATCCCCAGCAAGGCGCTGCTGTCTGTCCACTTCCTCCTCTTTTGGGGGCAGCAGCAGCTGTGGAAACAAACACTCCGCCAGCCTCAGGCCTTGCGTCTCCCAGGCCTCTCTCCCTCCCACGTGGCGGGGACGCAGCGCCAGGCGCTCTAAACCCTCGGCTGGGCTGCAGCATCTCAGCCTCCCGGAGCCCCGCTGACCAGCACAAGTCACCGTGGGCAGTTCGGGAAGATACGGTTCTTCCTCCCACGGGGAGGCTCAGCGACCAACTGGGAACATCTAATGCAATTTCCAACTGCGTTTGAATGTATCTCTCTCTCCTGATGGGGAGACTCTGGGAGTGGTGGTAAGAGGGGGCAGCCGAGGGCCTTGAGTGCCGACTCCCAGGCCCCGGGAGCCACAGCAAAGTTCCGCGGGCACCGAACACACGCCCGGGGACAGCCCGACTCCAGGACACGGGGCTTGGATGTCTGCGTGCGGCCGAGCGGACAGAGGCTAATGGAGGAGGAGAAAGGGTCCCTCCTTTCGCCCCTGCCTGTGTGTACTGCAGAGGGCAGGACACTTCATCACCCTGGAAACAGCCGACAAAGGCCGTGTGCAGCTGTGAGGAGCCCCTGTCTGCCTGCGGAGCGGTGGCGGGGGCTACGTAGTGGGGTGGGTCCCCTGCCTCTGACCGCCCTGGGGCTTGGGGAGTGTGCAGGCTGGCGGGCTGGTCCAGCTGGGAAAAAAAAAAGCCGTGTGGCCTTTGATGCCCGCCGCTGACCGCGTAATCCCGGCCTCCTTGTCCTCTGTGCTCGGAGATGACAGGGCGGTCCTTGAAGAGCGTGCCCACGGCGTCAGAGCCTGCGGCCCGCCACAGGGACCGGGCCGTCTCCCTGCTGCCCAGCTCTTCTGTGCGAGCCTCCGGGCGGCTGCCCTGGCTACCCAGCCGGGGCCACTTCCCCTGCGAACGAGCCGCCACGCCCTGGAGGTTTGGCCGCTGTTCCCAGAGTCACCCGTGTGTCACGGCTCGCACACGGGTAGTCAGTGATCTCTTCTTTGCTTCCGATGCCGCGCTGAGTGACCACCTCAGCTCTGAGCCAGGTCACCCTTACAGCCGGGTCACCCTCACCGCCGTGTCCGCTGGGAAACCTGACGGGGCAGCTCGTGTCCTGCTGCCGTGACCACTGCCCTGCCAAAAGGTCCTTCACCTTCCGAGTGGGGTCTGGGGCCTCTTGGGCTTCCCAGAGGTTGTCAGGCAGACCGCACACAGCGTCTACTGTGAGAGCGGGTCACGCCACACGCCTGAGGCCAGTCCCACGCAATGAGTCCTAAGGGGGAGCGCCCTATAGGTGCATTTTGCCAGAGACGGCATCTAATTCTGCTCGAGAGTAAACATTATTGAGCTCAAAACTCTGTGATAAATTCCGGTCCTTTTGAATGTTAAACGTCAGCGTGTTTAAATGTCTCTGCATGAGTCGGGGTGTCCAGGATGGCTGTGAATGTGGCCCAACAGAAAATTGTAAATTTACTTAAAACATTATGAGATTTGTGTGTGTGTGTGTGTGATTGCGTGTTCAGTGTGTTTAATGTGTGGCCCAAGACAACACCTCTTCGCCCTGAGTGGCCCAGAGACGCCGAAAGCTCAGACGCCCCCGAAGAGAACGGGTTTCCCAGCAGCGGCAGCGGATCCAAGGGAGCCTCAGCTTCAGGTGCAGCTCAGGCACTCGCCACGGGACGGAGACACGTCTTCTTCGTTTGAACAGAGCGGACCAGGATGGGGAAGAGGCGGCAACCGGGACTGGGGTGACATCCCCCCGATCCCAGATCCTTCGCCCTGGCAGGCGTGACTGATCAATCGTAGTCGGATTCTTACCGATCCTTGAGTGACCCTCAGGTTCCTTCTCCGTACAGGAGTCCGGGCAGCGGCCACTCACCGCCGGAACCGGCGCTCGGGTCGGCATCTGTGTAGATGTTTAGCCGCAGACCCTCCGTGGTCCGTGGAGATGACACGGGAAGGTGCTTCGCAGAGTCCCCGTGTCGTACACGTGTAAGGGGTGGTTGTTGCCATCACATTCGCTGGTTCCAGAGCAGGCCAGGCCAGTGCAGGCTGTGTTCAGTGCTGAACACATGCAGGGTGAGCGGGGTGGTTTGTATCTTGTCAACACCACCTCTGTGTGTTATTTTTTTTAAGATTTTATTTATTTATTTTTAGAGAGGGAAGGGAGGGAGAAAGAGAGAGAGAGAAACATCAATGTGTGGTTTGCTGGGGGCATGGCCTGTAACCCAGGCATGTGCCCTGACTGGGAATCAAACCTGCGATGCTTTGGTTCGCAGCCCGCGCTCAAACCACTGAGCTACGCCAGCCAGGGCTCTGTGTGTTATTCTAAGAGCATGTTCTAAACGCTCCTGGCCTTTGAATAGCAAACATGTCTGGGAGAGTGGTCTCCAAATACAGGCCCAGGCCCAAACAGGCCGCCTGGGAAGCTGGTCCAGGACGGAAGTGAGGGGTGCCCTGCGGTGATGGGGTCGATGTTGGGAAGGGGAACCTGGGGATTCCTGGTGACAGTTTGTACCTGTAGGCAGTGGGGCCTTGAGACTTCTAGGCTATACAGTATCAGTGTGGTTTACACAGTTTACCTTTTAAGCAGAAGGAAGAGAATTCGGTTGTGCTCTATAACGAGACCCTTATTTATTCCGCATCATTAGGAAACTCGATAATAGCAAGTACTCCCAATTCCCAAAGGAGCGAAACAGCCCTTCTACGATTTACGACATTCGCATCTTTGCTTCGGAAAGCCTGCGGAAACACGCCGTACCCTTTGCTACTCCCTTAAACAGAGCTAACAGATGAACTTGACCCACTCCTTGGTGCCTCTGAGTCCCCAAGGGCACTGACTCGGGGCCTTCGGGTGGTGACGTCCCCGGGATCTGGTGGCGTTTGCAGGGCCCTCCTGAGATAAACTGCACCCAGGCGGCCGCGCTCCCTGAACGTTAGGGCCACGTGTGGTGGGATTTTCTCTCCCACTGTTCCCAGGCTGTCGAGAGACACTTCTTGCTTCTTGAGGGGGGGGGCCATTTCTGGGACTCCCCACCCCCCATTATGCTTTTAATTTGGTATGTAATCTGCTTTGGGTCTAGAAGTCCCATGACTCTTGTGAGAATTCTGCCTTAAAAAGGCAAAAAAAAAAAAATTAGTTTCTGACTTCTGACAGAGGGTGGCACAGTTTTGCCTAGCAGTGAAGTCTTCAAGAGAGTTATTTTATCTATTTGGAGGAATTTTAAATTAAATTTGGTCTTATGCAGAATGAGGTGGTGTCTACAATTGAATAATTCAAACAACTTGGGAAGGACATTTAAAATGTTGGGGTCTAGATGATATTCAAAGGTGAATTTTATCTTTTTATTTTTAGACAGAGGGGAAGGGAGGGAGAAAGGGAGAGAAACATCGATGTGTGGTTGCCTCGCCTATGCCCCCTACTGGGGACCTGGCCCACAACCCAGGCATGGGGCCCAACCAGGAACAAACCCGTGGCCCTTTGGTTTGCAGGCTGGCACTCAATCCACTGAGCCACCGCAGCCAGGGCTCAAAGGTGAATTTTGTATGAAGAAATAAAACAACGTAGTTTTGTTAGAGTAACTTGCCTTATTCCAAGGGAGACCATCCACAGTGTCATTTACATACTGACCCGCCCCTCACAGGCCCTGCTTCCCAGAAAACAGATGCCAGGGAGTCCGGACTTGATAAATATCGAAAGGCTGTCCCGGCCCTGCCGCTGCCCGTTTCCCTCGCGAAGACCAGGGGGCGTGGCACGAACGGATTTCCTACAACAAGCCTGTGTCCCGCCCAGAGAAGACTGGAAGCCGGGCGCGAAGCGAGCGGTGCCCCTGGATCGTGACAGGAAGCCCGCCTGCGTAATCTTTGCAGCGAATAAACTTCCTCAGCTTCTAGTATTATATCATCCAATTCCAGGAAAACATTACCATAATGTGAGATAGACGAGAAAATAAATAGCAGTCGGGACTACCCGGCAGTGAGAACTGTGAGGTTTCCCCTCTCCCGACTCGGGGCGGCCTCGCTGCGTGGGGAAAGCCGGTGGGAGGTGGTCCTGGGTTCAGATCTCAGTGCTGCGTGACTCCCCGAACCTCAGTGCTTCTTTGAGGTGCATCGTGGAAGCTATCCTTCCTCCCCAAGGGTGACCCGATGTTTAAATTCAATGATGTACATTCAGGTCCCGCCCCATATCCCTCTATTGGAAAGAGCAGGGTTGCTGGTCCTCGCCCCCTCGCTGTGTCTCACCTGTACAGGGGCCCCCAGCCTCCCACCCTGCAAGCCTTCTCCATCTCCTGCATCCTGCAGGCTCCGACACCCTCCCCGCCACCGTTCCTGTCCTGAGCCCGGAGCCAGGGGCTTCTACCTTGAGATCGCCTGCCCTACCCACACTTCCTAGACTGTGCCCAGCCGGCAGCGGTGAAGGCTCCGTAGCCTACCACTGTGTAGAGGGAGGGAATTGCAGTTTTTATCTCCTGAAACACATCTCAGGAACCGGAGCGAAAGGACGGAGGCATAGCTCCAGGAGTCCCCGCTGGCTCTCTCTCTGTCCCTGCTCAAGTCTTGGACGTCTGTGGCTCTCGTGTCCCTGGCTCTGGCCCTGCCCCTCCGTACAGGACTGGTCCCTGGTGGGAGCTTCTGGGTGTGTCCCAGAGTCCCACCACTCTGCAGAGACAGGCAGTCCTGAGAGAGCACGGGATGCCCCTTCACAGGGGAGGACCCTCGGGCACCAGGTCCCTGGCCTGACATCAGACGGTGAGTGAGGGCCGAATGGGACCCAGCTCAGGTCCAGCTGATGCCAGGAGTCACCTCACACCACACTTCGCCCCCTCCTCCATGCATTGGATCGTTACCATGGCAACCCACAGTGTATATTTAAAGGAGATGGTGCATCCCTCTCCAAACACTGCTATTGCTTTGGGTTGGTGCTGCTGGTCCCTGTCCCCAAGCACGGAGGTCCCTGATTTGCCAAGGCTGGTCCGAGTTCCCCCCCCTCCTGTGCATTAAACTGTATCACAGGAGCCTCGGTGTCCTATACCAAGTTTCCCGAGACGGTGTGGCAGACGGGGCTTGCGCTGTTCATCAGGTGTGCCCTGGTGAGGGTCGGTTGTGTGTCCTGTTCGGTCAGTGCTTGTGTTGTTCTGCGTGTTAAACATTTCAAATATCGCCCCTGCTTCCAGACCTTCCGCTCCGCAGGGATCCATCGAAGCATGTTCCAGGGCCCCGAGCCGGAAGTGTAACCTGTGTCACGGACACCAGGGTCTAGTCACAGCTGCCCGTCCCCTTCAAAAACCCAGATGGATTTGGGTGTGTGGTCAGCACCAGGATGAGTTAGGACAGTTTTCCTCCCAGGACTTCTAGACCGTCACGCAAACAGACCTCTGCTATCTGTGGCCGGACCCAGCTGCGCGTCAGTGGTGCACACGGGGGTCTCCGCCGGGGGGTCCAGCCCGCACAGCTGTAATGAGAGGGGAGGGGGCCCCGTGGCCGGTGCACATTTCTGTTCAGTCGCAACAGGGAGAAGCTCCTTTTCTATCACAACCTCCTACGTCTGCGATCTTGCCGATCTCTGTGTGGCGGGGCCAGGTTTCACTCTCCGAGTTCCGGGGTGGGCTGCCGGCGGCGTCCAGATTCGTAGCTGTTACAGCTGCTCCGTGGATTAGCCTTTTCTTATCAGGTATTGTATTGTAATAAAGTGGTATTTAATTAGACTAGGACTTCAAGATTTTTAAAAAGATTTTATTTATTTTATTTTAGATAGAGGAAGAAAAGGAGGAAGAGAAACATCAATGTGTAGTTGCCTCTTGCACGCCCCCTACTGGGGACCTGGCCTGCAACCCAGGCACGTGGCCTGATTGGGAATCGAACCAGCGACCCTTTGGGTCATGGGCTGGTGCTTAATTCATTGAGCCACAGCAGCCAGGGCTCCCTTTGTTTTTTACTCTATTACTAGGAAATGCTTGGATGTGTAAACCTACTGCGCCTGCAGAAATCCTTTTTTTAAAACCCTTATTATGGAAAATTCTTTAAAAATATTTCTTTTCCTGATCTTGAAAGTCTAGTGGACTCCAAATATTTAAGTATTTCTTGAATGATAAAACAGAGGAGAATGAATCTTCTTAACCTTAATTTAAATATAAAATATCACATTTCCTAGAATTTAAAATGCCATTGATCGTCACGATGTACCATTCTTTCACATATCATTAAAAAATGCTTCCAGGTTTGACATGACGCGTTCTCATCACATCCCTTGGAAGGTGCATCTTGATTTCAGAGACATGCGAGTGTGGGGGAAAATGTGTATCTTAGAGTTGATAAAATACGAAGTTACAGATGTAGGCTTGGAAGGCAGAGAGGTTGGGTTAAATGTGTGCCGATCCCAAGACGTTCCAAAGCCAGGAGGGAATGCTGTGCCTGGAGCGACACTGAGGTCACGGCAGGGACTCGACAACAAAAGCTCGAGAGAGAGAGTTGGCCTTGCGACCGAGGTCGGGCGGCTGCTGACGGACAGGGAGATGCGTGCGAGACAGTTGCTTTTTTACTGCTAAGCATGGCCTGTGTCCACGCCGTGTGCTGTCACACGCAGCGTAACAAGATAACCCAAAATGAGGCTGATGATCTGGCGCAGCCCTCGAACAGTTCGGTGAGAAGACAGATGGCAGTGATCGGGCTCCGACAAGGTGTAGGGGTGGGGGTGTCCTCAGAGAGGTAACCGCTGACGTTGTGGGGACAGGTGATAATAGCCGCAGGAGCAGACCCAGGCGTGCCTGCCTGTGGTGCGGGGGAGAGGGTCCGGGGAAGAAAACCATGACAACGTGGTTAGGGAAATAAGAGAAGCAAATGGGAGGGCAATTTGCCACTGAGGCCCGAGGCGGAGAGAGGGCTTTCACAAGGAAGGAGCGGTCCCCGTCGTCAGATTGCTGAGAGACGGGGTGAGCCCAGGGGTGAAGATGTTGTCAGCCGTGGCACTTAGGAGGGGACTTCCAGTGAAGTCACTTCGGGAGCAGGATTGGAGCAGATGTCAGACTGTCATGGACTGATGAGTAAATGCAGAAAGAGTTTATCACTTGAGAGAAAGGCTAGGAAGAGGCAGGAAAACACCAGGAAGGGCAGGACGGAATCACTGAGCGCAGGGTACGGGGGAGTGAAGAGGCACCCACACCCATGGAAACAAAGCAAAGGCTGGGGTCTGGGCACGAGAGGAAGGCAGGTGGGGGCAGCAGCCTGGGCGGGGAGCGCATCTGGGGGGCTAGGAGGGAAGGTGGAGAGGATACAAGTTCAGGCTCTCTGTGGCTCCAGTCCCAGCTCTGTCCCTTACTCTGTGGACTTGGACAAGTCACTTACCCTGTGCCTGTGAGATATTAAGAATGAATCCTCAGAAAGAAGACAGATACTCCGAAAACACTCCTACAGTAAGTATGAGACATTTCTCAGAGGGTTTTTTTCTTCTTCTTTTGATTTTAATGTAGGCTGATGACATCAGTCCAAAGCATAATTCTAGGAAAGAATCTTACAAGGGGACAAAATGATGTATTTCAAGTGCACGGCTCTCTGACAGTTCGGCTTTTAAGAGTATCGGAATTACAAATGGGTTGCATCCTGCGTGCCAATGCTGGGGAGACGCCAGGGACGCCAGGCCTCACCGCTCCCGCGGAGTCACGTCGGAGCGAGAAAGAGTCCAGGCGCAGCGGTAGAAAGGGCTGCGGATTCGAGAAGTTGGCCGGTGGCTTGGAAGGGATGGTGGGAAGAGTCCTCGTGAGTTTGCTGACCCTGGACCCAAGGGAAAAAAGGGCTGTGTATCCATCATAGAGTTCTCCATCAATGCTATTGAGCTTTTTGATGAGTAACGGACTTGGGAAGGTTTCACTGTGCGTTCTCGGAGAAGTACGCACAGTGTGCGCCGTGCATTAGCAGCACAGACATCATTTGCAGCGGTCGGCTACAGTCAGTAGGTGTGGCGTACGTTCACGAATGTTAGGATGTAGGACCAGGATACATCCATCCATTTAACGGGCTCCCTCTCCACCCACTCCAGGAAGAAGACCGTGGAAATACCTGAGGCAGGATTGTTCCTGGAAGAGCTTCAGGGTGTCCTGTGAGACACGGAGAAAAGGAGACAGAGATCCCAGTGCTGCATGTGTCACGGTGAAGGCTAAGGGGGCCTCTTCAGATTTTGGAGGCAACACGTTCCTCCAGCCCATTTACCAAGTGCCCCCAAAGCTGTTAGTTTTGAGTGATGCCCAGAAAAAAGAAGGCTCTGAAATACCGTATTTTGCTGTGTATGATGCTCACCCACATTTCCGTGTGCATTATACTTGGGATTATTATATCCATGGTACGTAATCATTATACTCATGGAGGACGCGCATCCTTACTTTTCCCTCAAATATTTGGACATAAAAGCGGGCATTATACATGGCAAAATATGGGTCGGTCCAGAGTGCTGTGAGAGCTGCTCCGCCCCTGGGCTGTCCAGGCCCGCAGGCTGATGGTGCGGGACGTGTCCCTGGCTGACGGGGGTGCTGCTGGGAGCCGTGGGCAGCCCCTGCAGGTGAATGGCAGCTCAGAGCCTCAGGATGTGAGAGCAAAGCCTGCATCCTCTGGGAATAACTGCTCTTCTTCTGAGAAACGGCTCTCGGCCCGCTACCGGACCTTAGCAGAGACCGGATACTCAACCACGGGCCACCACGGGCCACCATGTTGCCGTGGGACCGGGGCTTCCCCGCGTGAGCTGGGTGTCCATGGTCCCGTGAGGAGGTACACTCCACTCCATGAGAACTGCTTGAGCTTCCTAACTCCTGCAGACCGGAATGTGTGTGGGGGACAAGGGTGGCAGGGACACAACGTTGGGTCGGCTTTTGGGCTCAGCCTGGCACGCACACCCCCGTCTCTCCCGAGTACTGGGCCTTCCGACCACAGATCATGGGACTTCCTAGCCTCCATAATTGTGTGACCGCAGTCCTTATAACAAATCATATGTGTAAAATTTAAGTCACATATATCTCTGTATCTCCTCTTGTTTCTTTCCACTGGAGAATGCTAATCTGGCTAAATCATACACAATCTCTATGTGTCCATTTCCCCATCCTAGAAAATTATCATAAACAGATTTCCTACCCTCAGAGTTGTGAGGGTTAAAAAAAAGCCGATTCACATGAGTTTGTTGAGGCCAAATTAGTGTCTTACATACTTTTATATCCTTAGCACCTGAAGTGTATGGCAGAACACAGATGTTCATAAATATTGGTTAAATGACCATCAGTTTTTAAGAATAATCCTAACGTATATAAATGTATCATTCATTATTATTTAACAAATATTTATGGGTTCCTACTATGCTCAGACATTGTGCTAGGCTTCGGGCACGTATTTGGAAACATAAATATTTCCATTAAAAGGAAAATAAATCATTGATACAGACTGTTACACTATTTTTTTCTCACAGAAGTATTCTTAAACAAAAATTCAATTCCATGACAATTTCCTTTTATTGAAATGAAATAGTAAAGAATGATATTAATTTACTTTTATTTCTTTTTCTTTTTTAAGTATTTTATTTATTTTTAGAGAGAAGGGAAAGGAGGGAGAAAGAGAGGGAGAGAAACATTCATTGGTTGCCTCTTGCATGCCCCCAACTGGGGACTTGGCTTGTAACCCAGGCATGTGCCCTGACCGGGACTCAAACCGGGAACCTTTTGGTTCAAAGGCCGGTGCTCAGTCCACTGAGCCACACCAGCCAGGGCATTAATTCACTTTTCAACCAAAGTGCAAAACAAATAAATAGAAGATAGGAATTTAAGTAATAGGGTACCTGAATGCTTTTTCTTTGTGGAGATGATTTCAGATGTGTTGCCTTTACAGCAGGGGCATGAGCCTAACTTTGTTTCAAACAGGTTGACTGACCATTCTGAGGCTTCCCCTATAGTAATGCTACTCAAGGTAACTTAGGTCATATTTCCAGATTAATTGTAACATGATTAAATTTTGCACTACTTTACCTATGTGTTGGTTGGTTACCTTGAAATAATTAGATTACAGGGTGGCCCAATTATTTGCTGTAAACAGTCATGCACACACCCTAACGCTTAATTACCATGACTAAATCCATCCCACCCCGAATTCATTGGCCGTCACTCACAATAGCTTTCTTTAACTACATGCTCCCAGCGAAAGACGCATGATGGAAGCTTTAGCAGTTTAAACAACTGCTGACCATCTCTTAGAGATCAGTTTCTCTTCAGTGTAGAAGCTGCAATTCTACCCCAAGCAAGTTCTAAAAGTCACCTCTCTCTTCCAGCTGATCTTGGATGGATTTTTTAAAACTTTTCTTTGCTGACTGGAGAATACATTCTTCTTTTTGCTCTGTGATTGTCTAACTACTGTGCTGTACACCTGAAAAGAATACAAAACAATATTGAATGTAAACTGTAATTAAAAAAATAATTAAAAAACTGGGAAAAAATCTTAGGGCTTTAGTAGAGATTAATAAAATAACTACACCTGGGTCTTGTCCAGAATTTACCGAGATCTTAGAACATTATGGCTAGTTACAAAGATTTTTAAAATGCAAAGCGCCTATCATATTGACGCTGAGAAACGCGGCAGAGTCTCGAAGCTATTGATTTGGACATTATTTATTAGGTCACCAATTCCCACTTTACTGCTGTGTTTTAACAGAAGTTCCGGAGCGAAGAGAAGGGGAGGGAAGGAAGCCAGTCTGATCATGCTGTTCCGATTTGCGCGAGAGTCCCAGCACTGGCGGGAAGGAGCGCGGTGTGATGTACCGGTCGCGCGGGAGCCGCGGGTGTTACAAACAAGTGGCGCGGAAGGAGTGTTGGCTAATTCAATTAACACAGGACGTTCCTCCTGCCCCGGCCCTCCGGCCTACAGCTCCGGCAGAGCCGGAGGCGGGGACTGACCGGATTCAAATTTCGAGCGGGACGCCGCCGCGGGGCTCAGCAGGTGCCTCGGCCGGGCCCCTGCGGCGGACGTTTCCGCCCTACCTGCCCACAGGGCCGGAAGTCACCTAGCGGGCCCGCGGCCCCGCCTCGTGGCCGGTGTTTCAACCACGCGGAAAGCCCGAAAAAGTGTGCGCCCACGTGCAGCCACGCCTCTCCACGCTCCGGGCCGCGGGGGTCCCTATCCTGCCTTTAGAGAGCCCCTGGGCCCTGGGGGAGCCCGAGCAAAGCTGGGAAGGGAGCGAAGCGGTGCAGAAGAAGGGCCGTGAGAAACACGGACGCTCCACCGCCCCACTGCACAGGTTGCGCTGCGGGAGGGAGCCCTGGGGAGGTCACGCATGCGCGGACGAGGCTTCAGGCGCGTGGAGAGTCGCGCATGTGCAGAGCCAAGAAGGAAAAAAATGGAGCGCAGGGGTGACTGGCAGGCTGAGGGCGTTTTAGCGACGGAGGAGCTGCCTCGGCCGAGGGGCGCGTGCGCAGAGCGCCCAAAGGGGTGGGGCTCCTCGGCGGGGCCGGCCTCGCGCGCCCCCTGTCGCGCGCCCTGGGACAGGAAAGCGCGTGAGGGGCGGGGAGGAGGAGGCGGCGTGGAGGGCGGGCGGGGGGAGGGGAGCCGGAGCGAGGGAGGGCTTATCGACCCGGCGATTTTGGTTAAAATATTCAAAATGGCGGACGGAGGAGCAGCGAGTCAAGATGAGAGTTCAGCCGCGGCGGCAGCAGCAGCAGGTAATCATTACGGCATTTTACATATTCATATTCATACTCGAGCCCGGCTCCCGCGGCCCCCCCGCGACTTAGCATAATTTATTAGTACTCAGGATTATTATAATTAACGGCGGGGAGCTGGGGGGCCGGAGAGCGCCGAGCCCCCGCCGGGCGCCGAGCGGAGGGGGAGAGAGGCTCGGAGCGGCCGGGCGGAGGGGCACCCGGGGCACCGGGGGGCTGCGGCCCGGCCCGCCAGCTGCCCGGCCCGGCCTGCAGCGCCGCCGCCTCGCCGGCCCGAGCCCGAGCGGGTCCGCGGCGGGGCCGGGGCCGAGGAGGACAATGAAGACGTTTTACATATTCATAGCGGCGGGCGGCCCGGCCGGGCGGGCGCGGGGGGGGCGTGGAGGACGGGGCGGCGGCGGCACAATGCCGGGAGGCGGCGGGCCCGGAGCGGACCGGCGGCCGGACCTGAGCGCGCGTGCCCCCGGGAGCGGCGCGGGCGGGGCGGGGCGGCGGGGGGCGTCCGCGGGGAGCGCCCGCCGCCGCCCTGGGCCCAGGGGGTCTAGCCGGGGTCACGGTCCCGGCACCTATTGGCACCCGCTCGTCCCCCTGGGGGCGGCGGGACCCGAGATGGCCCGCGCTCGACGTACGCGGGGCGGCGGGTGGGCGCCACTTCGCACCCTCGCGGGGCGACCCTCGGAAGTCCCCCTCCGAGGGCATGTCCTCGGGCCGGCCGTCGGCAGCCCCGTGGGTCCCGGTCGGGCAGAGTCCCTGGGGAGCGGGGTGGGAGGCGCCGGCGTGGTGTGGCCCCCACAACCCTCCCTGACCGCACCGCCGAGCCGGGGTCGGGCCCCGCGTCGCTAGGTCCCCAGAGCGCGGCGGTGAGGCCGGCCGGCCCCTGGACCCCCGGCCTGACAAGTTGCTAATGTCCGGGTCTCCCTCCCGCGGGGAGTCAGGAGGCGGGGATCCCCTCCCGGGTCTGCGGCCGCGTCTTCTTGCCCGGGGGCTGGGTCCTCCCCGCTCGCCGCTGCGCCGATCCTCTCATTTGAATAATGTCTAATTCGGGGAGGTTTATATTATTGAAATGGCCGCCTGGCTTTCCCCGCCTCTCATGTTTAGTAATTCAGACCTTTAATAACAGCCACTCACAGCCCAACGCCGTGTTTATATTTTACATTCGCCCCATGTGCTTTTGTGGTTCGATATGATTCTTTTTTTTTTCCTTGGCAATCCACAGGGCTCTGAGATCAAACCCAGGCTGTGCCGGGAAGAGAAGGGGGAGCGAGGCCTGGCTCCTCCTGCAGTTGCCCAGGCCTCGTGTTCTCTGCCGCCTGATTTATTTACTAATAACCAAAAGGACTCCCCCCACCCAATCCACGTGCACCCCCTCCTCTGCGGGCCCAGGCGACCCTCCTGGGGCCTCACCAGCTTTACAACAGCCTCGAGCTGAGCATCAGCTCTGCGCTGTTCTGTTTTCTGTTTAAAAAGGCTTTCTTACAGTTTGCAGTAATATTGGGCCCGAGGGGTGGGGAGGGGAGGGAACCTGTCCTGTTCTCCGAGGCCACGCGAAGCCTATTTGGGTTTCACTTTGTTCTGCGGGTAGGTACTGCTCTCCCTGGGTCCCTGCCCCGAGTGAAAAGCTGGCACGCTCTGCGGAGGTGAGGCGGCAGGGTTTCCACATCCCATCTTTCCTCTTTCTCCAGGAGTTGTGGGGTGGACAAGTGTTTTAGAAATCCCGACTGACAGCACTTTCAGAACTTTCTCAGGGCTGCACTGCCTTTTCAGCCTCTCCACTGAGATCTAAAATGGGCCTTACACTAACTTTGTGCCCCTCACAGTGCGGACTTGCGCGGCACTCCCGAACAGCACTGGGGTCTGCCTCCCCTGCGTGTCTGTGCTGGGGGTGGGTGGGGAAAAACAGAGGCATGAACACGAACATGGTGTCCACCGTGGAGCTCACGGCCCTGTCAGCACGCCCGCCTGCCTCTCTGCGTTGTCAGCGGTGATTTGGTGTTCCCCGCAGACTTGGGGCAGTTGATCTCTGAGGGGCAGATTAACTTCGGCCACGCGGAAGAAGCAGTGGTTTTGATTTCTGGACTGTCCTTTGGTCAAGTTTTCTTTGAACCCTTTTGTTTTGTACAGCCATAGTGTGTCTTTAACACCATGGTGCTGTTGCTAGCGGAGGAAAGCATCAAGAAGTATTGTTTCACGCTGACGTGTTAAACCTCTGAAATTCTGTTAAGGCGCTTCGTGGTCACTTGCAGGCTACAGGTTTGGTGAGATGTTGGTCTTCAGTTTAATTTGTAACAAAATTCAAGGTTTGATGGGCTAGAAGCAAGCCAATTTCAAATAACCAGTTTCACCATTTTTCTTCTTTCACCTCAGTAGGCAGGCCCCACGTGTAGCAGGGGAAATAATCTGTAGCTTCCACCAGCACGTTTAGGTGAATGACTGTTTCCCAGACCTGAGGCGTGAGGTCAGGTGAACAAAGAGCAGGAATATGATTTTATGCCTGAAGTAGCATATGTTTTTACACCCGATCCCCAAGATGTGGTCAAACTGGTGATGTCATTGACAGAGGACAGCGTGCAGTTAATTTGATTTACTGTCCCGAGGTGAAGTGTAGCAATGAAACCTTCTCATAGGGAAGCCATTTATCTCGGGACAATTTCCTTTATAGCTGCAATTTAACCACCACCGAGGCCGCAGGTATTTTATCTGAGAGGAGAAAATGTACCTTGCATTTTACAAACAAAATTTCACGGTGCAATTTTTGTAATGCAGAAAATGATGAGTGTTATTAACTGGCCTTTATTCTGGTTGGCTTTCCATGCTATTGTAAAAATTCATTTCCTCAGATTCTCAAACGGATCACCCTAGAAGTGATCCATACGCGTGCCCATTTTATTAGACGGGCTCTTCGTGATCCCCAGGCTCCCGGGAGGAGCTGTGCTCCCTGACCGAACCTCTGCCGGCCCTGGCTGAGGGGGAGGCCGCGGTGCCTCGGGCCTGTTTCCACAGAGCGGCTGAAGTTGGAGGCGGTGAGGGCTCCCTGGGCTCCGGGGTTGAAATCACAGTGTTTACAACGAGGAAGGGAAGCATGTGCTTGGCAAACCGTTTTTAAAATTATAATTCAGGATTCCTTGTGGGTTTGTTTTAAATTAGTCTGGACAAGTTCGTGCATCTTACTTTGATTGATAAGTGATTTTTAAAGTCATCCCATTGTGAGGTAGGCATTCCACTTACAATTTTTGATATATGAGTAGATTTCCTATTAGGCTTTTTTAAAAATCCAACTAGTTTATTTCCACGATGTTTAGAATGCTCTGGGAGTGCGGTGTCTCCGCCGACCTGCACCCGACCCTGACTGGTGACCCACGGCGTGCTCCACGGCTGCGTGGGCCCCCGGGATGGAAGCTGCCTCCTGCCCTTGCACCTGCCCGGCGGCTGCCCGGGAGTTCCCCGAGAACCCGCGGTCGCTTCCTTCCCTCGTCCCACCCGTTAATTATGATGGTGCTTTTGAATTCAGGTCCTGAACATTCATGTCACAGCTGACCAAGCGTTTTTAGTTTTTAAAAGGACTGCTCTGTTTCTAAGCCATTCCTGTACCAGTGATTTTTAACATCTTCCCCAAACTAATTTCTAATTCCCTTCATTTTGTCACTGTCAAAAACCCCAGCAGCCGAGGGAAACACGAACCCCCGGTGCTGTTCGGGCTCCAGTGGCGTGGCGTGCTGCCGCAGCTTTAACTCGCTGCTCTCCGCGCGGATGGACGGCCTGGAGCGAGCGGCAGGAGGGTGTGCCCCGCTGCCGCGGAGGCTGGAGTCATGGTCGGTCCGTTATTCACCTGGGCAGGGTGCAGAGAGGAGGTTGGGGTCGGAGCGTTAAGTTAAATCGCTCCTGTCGAGCCACCAGAGATGTTTAACGGAGCCTTGACCGTCTTAAGCAGGTGGTTCTAAACCCACAGAACTGGACATTTAAGTGTACTCTTGGGTAGTGTTTTCCATTCGAAATGAAATATTAGAAGTTTTTGAATCTGTATCACTTGGTCCTGAATTTAGTTGTGTTTGTAAAGTGGGCCACTCGCGTTCATGACTGCGTGTGGCCTTTGCACCAGGAAGGCCGCACCGTCGTGTAGCGGCCATCGCCTTCCGGCGGCCGCTCGTTGGGGGTGGCGTGGGGCGTGGGGGACCCGCAGCCCCGTCTCCGCGCCCCAGACTTCTTTCGGTCACTGCCGAGGTTAATTTTCTTTTCAAGTTCTGTATATGGCCGTCGTTAATTTGCTTTTATATGGCAGTGTTTGTTCGGTTGCCCAGTTTTTGTAATTCATAAAGACCGTGAAGCCTAATTTTAGGCAGAAACGTGTTTTCCTAATGGAAGTGCTTGCATTTAGAACTATTAAAATAATTACCGTTTACAGAGCAGAACAAGTCACAGACAAAACATGCCCTTTTTCGGTCACCCTGTTCTTGTTGCTGTCGCCTCCTTTAGTGTTAAATGCCTGAGCAAACACGCTCACGTGTTTCTCCGGGGAAGTGTAACACTGGGCTGCCGCGTGTGGCCTGGGCCGCCCCGAGTTGCAAGTGCAGCTTAGTTTGTGCCCGAGTTTCTGGATCTCTCCTGGAGGAAGTCTTCCCTTCTCTACCTTTTCCAAGGGAGTTCCTTGGACCAGAGTTCTTCTTTATTCCTATCTTTTTGTGTTGCTTCAGTGAGCTAAATAGCTTCCGGGGCGGAGTCGGGGTGGGAGGGGTGCTGATTACGGTTCACGGGGAAGGGCCGCTCCCTTCTCCGTCTTCTTTCGCCGGGCGTCTTTGCGCCTTGTTGACGTTTTGTGAGTGAGGGTGACGGGACAGCTTGGTAGATTTGTGTTTCTTCTCAGGAACGGGTCGGTTTTACTCTGTGGCGACATCTTCCTGCCCGTGTTCGAGGCTGGCAGCGAGCCCTTGTAAACTCTCTCGGCAGTAACAGCAATGGAAGCAGAAACAAAAATAGCCCGCGCGGAGCCGCGGCCTCACTTGCTGGTCCGTTCACGGGGTGCGCAGCGTCGCACGGGAGGGCTGTCCTGAGCTCCAGGAGCTCCGGTGCAGGGAGCCCTGCCCGCGCCGCGCGTGTGGTGTGCGCCGGAGCCCCGAGTGCTTTCACTGCAGACGTTCAGGCGCTGGGCACCCGTGTCTCGGTGGTGGTCAGTGACGGGTGTGGCTGCTGTGTTTTTTCTTTTTAATTTATTCTTTCCAGTTAAACACTCAAGTTGTTAGTGTTGCTTAGATTTCGCTGACAGGACTGGTAAAGAGCAAAAGAAGGATCAGCCAGCCTCTCAATTTATCAGATTATTTTTTTGAGTACTGCCCAGGAACCTGAGTGTTCATCGAGAAAAGGATACATAATGTTATTTTTTTAAAAGACAACATGAAAAGCCCGAAACGGGGCCCAGCACGAATGCCGATGGTAGAGGCTGTACGCAGCCTGCAGTACTGCTGGCATCACTGCCAGTGCGGTCTGGCTGGTCACGTGACTTGTTTCACAATTCCCCGCGTCACTTTGTGAAAGTGTTGGAATCATAGAACGGTATGTAAGTAAAATTAGTGACATAATAGGAATTACGGTCGGTCTTGTCTTGCCGTGGGCATTCTCTCTGCAGTGGACGATGTGCATGCCGTGTTGCTGGGTTCGCGCGTGGCCACCTTGAGGAATGGAGTTCCGCCGACTGGCTTTGTAACCTGCGGAGCGAATGTGCTTTTTTAGAGATGTGACTCAACTGTTTTCTTGTTTTAGTGTGCTTATTGTAATAGTCTGCTTAATGAAAAAAAAAGCCCCCCCATTTTTGCTGATTCATACTGCAGTAAGCAAAGTATATTATAATCAGTCTCTTACAAATAGTTTTTTAAACAGTTCTTTGCTTACAAAAGTTGTCTGCAGTGCCAGAGTTGACATTCACTCGGCAGGGACGTTGGAAAGACAGCGTGTGCAGTCACATAGGAAAGTACATACCAGGCGATAGCGATCAGAGGCGAGATCCGGGCGTGTCCTCGCTCGGAGGGACCCGCGTGCCCTAGAATCGTACGGCTGGCGGGCGATTGGGTGAGCCGGTCCCAAAGCCGTGACGACACAGACGAGGGAACGTTCCTGGCGGTTCAGGGGCGTGCTCACACGCTCCGAGCTGTCGAGGGACCGCGGAGAACACAGGACTGACTTTCCAGTCCCCTCCTGGACCCCAGGCCCCCCTGCCACGTTGCTGCTGGTCAGACTTCTGGTGGAAGGTGAGACTTTGAAGCTGAGCTTAATGGGGTAAAAAGACATTCGAGGAATGGGAAGACAGGCGGTGGCCTAGGCTGTGCTGTGAAGGTCAAGTGTGGGGAGGCCGGTGGAGGTTGTTGAAGTATGGGATCGTGGTGGAAGGCGTGCGGGATGGCTTGAAACAGGAAGGGAGAGGTCGGATCCATGGAAACCGTTACACAGAAGCTGAGTTATGTTGTTCTTGACTGATCGCTTTACGTGCTATTGGAGACACGTACACGCAATAATGAGACGATGACCCGACCTCCAGAGGCTTTCGATCTGGTGTGAGGTAACGAAACAGAGTCCAGGAGGGAGACTTTGGGGCGCTGCCCATCTGCATCGCAGCACGAGGCCCCGGGGGGGGTCCGACCTGGTCTTGCAGCAGGAACTGTGCTCTTTCTGACCAGTGGTTGGCTTCCAGTTCTCTGGACACTGCACTGTCTCCTTGACTCAGTTTTCTCTCCAAATCCAGCTACAGTGTTTGGGCCAAATTGTTAACCTGCAAGATTACACAGGCCGTTGTGGTATGCGTTTTTCTTAGCTTCATTCCCAGTTCCATTTTTTCTGTATGTCTTTTATTGCTTCCCCCTTAAACGCTTGTTATTTTGTGTTTTATGTGGGTTACTTTGTATCCTTTCTGGAGCAAGGCAGGTGTAAAATAAAATAAAATAAAATAAAATTGCCATAACTGTGACATAATGATGATGTGTGTGTTTTTATAATATGTTAAAATTTATAGCAGTGCTCTCTTCTTTATTACCTCAGTTGATCCTTTCAGGCAAGAATTATTATACCCATTTTATAGGTGAGTAAAATAAAGCCCAGGTTAAGTGACTGTCCCAAGGTCATGTGCTTAATAAGCACTGAGCGCATTTGGCAGACGGCCAAACCGGCAGGCCCTCCGGCGGGGGTGTGGGGGGCTCCGACTCCGGGCTGCTGGCGCAGGAGTTGGGGTTTCAAGCGTGAGGGGTCGGCAACCACTGAGTGTTTCTGTTCGTGAGCTGTGGCCGGAGCCCTTCATGTGACGCGTTCAGCAGCTAATTAGAGTCCCAGGGGGAAAGGGTTGCGCTTAGGTGCCTGAGAGCAGCGCTGTCAACAGGAGACGTTGGGAAGCCGGACGGAGCCGCGTCTGGGGACCGGGCGGGGAGTTCAGCGTCTGATGTGTCGTTGCTAGGTTTCACACTCGCTGGGGAGGTCGGGAGCTCTGACTGAATAATGACGAGTGTGACCGAGGTAGAAGTGTGAGTGCTGAGGTTTGCGCCCCTGCCCCTTTCCCTGTGTGGCCTGAGCACGGAGCCTGAGCACCGAGGTCCAGACCTCGCCTCGCGCCTCGGTCCTGCCCGCGTGGCCCGTCCTCCAGCACCCGGCGGTGACGCCGCCCGCGTTAGAGCGACGCGCCGAGGGAGGGCGGCCCCCCTTCCAGGCTGCACACTTGTCCGGCCCGCAGGGCTCGGACCAGCCGCCTCGTGCTGTGCTGCCAGGGGACTCTGTGGGCACGGACGTCACCCTGGGACGGGGGCTGCCCCCTAACGCTCTCCCGAAGCTTCGTGCCGCCGCGGCGCTGAGTTGCGGCGAGCTAAGCGCGTCCTTGACCTCCGCCCACCCTGTCGTCTGCCCCCAGCCGCCTGGGCGTTCTTATCTCCCACCCCTTCCGCGAGGAGCGGGACTGCACAGCCCACCCAGGAAGTCCCCTGACAGGCCCACACAAACACAGTGGCGTTTTTTTCTTAATCAGGTTTTAATTTTTTAAAAAAATCCCCTAAAACCGTGTTGACCAGCTGTCTCGGGAGAGTTGCCTGGGTATGGCCCTGCTGCCTGCTTCCGGCTCCTCTCCGTTGCTGCGCGCCGTCCCGTCTGTCCCCGCGTGACACACGGGACCTGCTGGTAAACCCTCCGTGGGCGCCAGGCTGGTGTTTGGGGTGCTGCTCTGTGAGAACCTTGCCGATGAGCTCCCACGGCACCGCCCGCACCACGAGTGTCTGGGGCGGTGCGGTGGAACGAAGAGCACGCGGGAGGCTGAGGACCTGGGGGCCCCAGGCCCCGATGAGCTTGGTGACTTTGGGACAACTCGCTTCTCCGCTGATGTTTTTATTTCCTTTGCATTTGTGAGTAAGATAAGTCTCAAACTTAGTTTGTTCTAATCCTCCCCAGGACATGTTTTTATCGTTGTTTCTTTGAGAGAGAGAGAGGAAAGGGGTGGGGGAGAGAGGGACGGGAGCACTGGAGTGAGAGGGGGGTGTTGGCCGATCGCCCCCTGTGCGCGCCCGGACCAGGGATCTGACCTCGGCCTTTTGGTGCACAGGGCGGCAGCCCGGCCCGAGTGTTCCAGCCCTCAGAGCCGCCGGAATTCTCTTTAGAACGAACCTGAGGCCCTGCTGGCTGTGTGAGAGGGGGCTGAGCCGCAGCGGCGGGGGGTGGGGGTGGGCGAGGGCCGGGAGGGCCTCCTGCTCGCCCCTCGCCCTGCGGGCTCCTTCCTGGGCTCCTTAGGGCTCTGCCGCTGCCCTGGGGGCGAACTTGCCCTGTTTATCTGTCGTCGGGGGGCCTGTCGGTCCCTTGTCCCAGCTCCACAAACAGCCCCTCCCTCGAGCCTCCGCTCCTGCCCTACTTTCTCAGAATTGAGCGAATTCAGTGCTTAATTATACACAGCCTTACTTTTCCCTCTAATTTAGTTTATGTACTTCTTGACTCCCCCTAAGAGCCTTGAGAGCAGAAACACACCGCTAGGGACAGTGGACGTTTAGCAAATGATGCTTGAGTGATTAAATTGGGGGTTCCCCATCTCTGCTGGGATAAGAATCACCCATGGAACTTCGTTCATGTGCCAAGGCCAAGGCCTTCCCTCCCGGGTTTCTGCTACAGCAGAAGCCGTCCGCAGTTTAAAAAGCCCTGCAGGTCCCTCGGCAGCCTCGGATCAGCACGTGCTGCACCCCAGGGTCACTGCCGAGACTGTCTCTCGAGTGGCCCAGCACACAGAGGAGGGGCTGTGGTGGGCGGACCCGGGCCCCGGGCTCCGGGCCCCTGGCTGCTCCCTCTCCCGTCGGTCGCAGCCTCTTCTGGCGCTCGGTGAGGAACGAGTCACTTCCCTGCTCCGGCCCATGGGGTTCTCATCAATAAGTTGTGGGTTGGTTTCACCATCCCCCTCCTCCCCTTTTTTTTCTTTTTAAGCTGCGGAATTCTTCAGAAACATCTCCTGGGTGAGGACCAGTAAACAGCAGCTACTTTGAGTAGGTCGGCTTTCACCCGGTACCATTTTAACAGGCGTGTTAGCAGGATAAAGCATGACGGGCTTGGTCCGATCCTGTGTTAGTGACGGGCCTACCTCTCTGGGAAGGTGACGTTTAGATTTTAAGCCTGAAACACCTTATTAGAATGAGAGCGAACAAGGACAGCAAGCTTGTCAGGAACCGTCCTCGCTCCTGCTGTGCACGTGGACCAGATTGTAAAGGCCCACGCGGACTGGTCCTCTGCGTTCTCAAGGGCGTTGGGAAGGGCGTCCTAAGCGAGCGGCATGCCCAGAGACGTGCGGGACGCTGCAGGGCCGTCCGCTGCAGGCCGGGGCGGGGGTGGGGCCGAAGGTGCCGAGGCAGAGGCAGCGACACACACGTAATCCTTGCAACCGGTGAAAAGGCAGCATTCTCAAGGAGCCGAGGTTCGGTGTGGCTGGCCCAGGAGGAGCAGGGTCTAGCTGAGGGTGATTTTCCAGACCTTGTCCTTTTTGGTGGCCAGATATTTGGAAGAGATTCCCCGCCTGCCACCCGGTGGTTCATTTCTGGGGACCACAGCGATGAACATTTCCTGGGTACTCGCGCCAGCCCCTGTACCAAACGCATTACAGCCTTTTCGCACGACCCTTCACAGTGACCCCAGAGGTGTGTACGGTTGTCGTCCTCGCCTGTCGGGCGGGAGGAGGCCGTGTAGAGAGGCTGAGTGCCCACCCAGGCCTCTGGCCTGTTCTGGGCACGGGGGCTGCAAGCAAGAGCATCGTCCTGCTCCTGGCCATTAGCGTCCACTCCGAGTCCACGGAAGGGTCAGTATTTGGGGACAGCTGTTTCCGAGCTTGTCCTTAGCGCTCTCCGGTGGTTCCCAGGCCCAGATCGCGGTCCAGAGCCATCCGCGCACTGCCCTCCGCAGTTCGGGGGGAGCAGCCCGCGCGCGCGTGGGCCTGGCCTGACCCATCCTCCCGCCGTCCGCCGATGTGGGCGCGGACCCGAGCGGTTTGTGTGCAGATCGCTGACCCTGGTGCCCAGCGTCCTGAGCCTTTCGGACTCTCGTGAGAGTCCTGTTTTAAACTGAAGCTGTTTGCAGGTGTTAACATTCAGCCCATTTTCATCTGGGGCGTCGTATTTTTCACGACCCAGTCGGCTAGATAGGGAATTAGGTTTGCTGTGGCTGCAGATTATTTTGATTAACATGTGCTGAAAGTGTTTTAATGTTTCCCAAATGAGCTGGTACTTAAAACTGATGCACGGGCAGTGCGATGGCCTTCTTCCCCACACCCCCTCCCCCGCCAAGCTGCGGTTACACGGGGCGCGGGCTTCAGCTGCAGAGACGCGACAGCTGATCGTTGTTCCGAGGAGCGGGCAGTCATCTCGGGGCACCGGCGCCCCGCCCCTCACACCCTCTCCGCCACGCCCGAGTCGCTGCCTTGCCTGGAGTGCTTGCCGCTCTCCACGCGACCTCGCTGAGCAGCTCCCCTGCCCCCGCTCCCTCATGCAGTCAGCAGAAATGCCCCGTTGATGGGCTGTGATGTACGTCCACGCGTGTGCCAGTCACTTGGGTAGAAGGAATGGCTGAGAAGTCCGCTGCCGCGGAGGCAGGGCAACGCCGCTGTAGCCCGAGACGGCGAGTGGACCGTTCGGAGTTGTGCTGGGAGGAGCGGTGTGGTTGCGGGGCAGGGCTCCCAGAGCACGCCCCCGAGTGTGCAGACACGCACCTGTGGGCGCCAGCACTCGCGTCCCCCCCACCCCCCCGCCCCCGAGAACACGCACGTCGGTGAGGGAGGGAGTCACGGTGCACGGCCTGGGGTGTGGCGGCCCCGGCCCTGGTGTTTTTTGTGTGGCTCCTTGTTTTGAGGGATTTTCCCAGGCAAGTAATCCTTTTTATTTGCTAGGTATAATCTCTGGGTAAAAAGGCTGACTTTTTAAAGATTTCTGAAGTAATTTATTTAGTTGAATGATTTCTGCTGGCTTACATAACAACTGATAAGTTGGCTGTGGAATTATTACTCAGGGTGGCCCTGGCTGACCACTGGTGATTCCGAGGTCGGTCCGAGAGGCCCGGGGAGGTCAGCAGGGGGGCGCTCTCCGCCTTGTCCGGCCCCGGGAAGCTGGAGTAGACGGCACGTCTGCAGGCGTCACTGCTCCGGATCCGCCTCTCTCACCGACAGTCCTTCCCGCACGTCCTGCCCCGCCTCGCCTCGCCTCGCCCTCGCCTCGCCTCGCCCTCTGCAACGGCCGGCCGTGCAGTGGTTCATTGTGCTGGTGGGCCGCCCTCGGTACCTCCTCCCTTTCAACGGGTGTTCGGTTTTCTCCGTGGTTGTCAGTGTCCATTTACGTGTGAGAATCTTGTCTCCGGGCAGACTGTCCTAGAGAGGCACCGTGCATTCCATATTTTTGTCTATAAAGTAGGTTGTACCTTTGATATCTGAGAGTTTCCCCGCAGTCTCTTTTACATTTTTGCTATGGTGACAGGTGAAAAATACCTGTTTTCATTTTCATAGTTTCACTATAACTTGGGCATCTTATTAATTTTTTATTTCTTTTCCTGTACACTTTCCCAGTGTGATGTGATGTCTTCCTCTTGTTGTATTGTACTAGTCCCAGCCATTTTAGAATACCATGGTTTTCCAGAAAATTTGTAGCTTGTTAAATACAGAGTAGGGCAAGAGTAGGTTTACCGTTCATTGTTTGTGTGGAAAAGTGGTACAACAGGTAGTAAGTAAATAACACTAGTGCGAGAAGGAGCCGCGTTTCTCGGGGTCTCTCGGCTACAGCCCTGCTGTTGCCTCGCCCCCTGTCCCTCGCCGGGGGCCCCCCGCCCCGGCCCAGCCCCGCAGGCTGACCCCTGTGTCTCTCTCAGGAGGCGGTGTAGGGTGAGCATGGCGCCTGGGTCACCCCGGGGAGTTCCCGGACTCCGGGCCGATGTCTGTTCTCTGTTTCTGTAGGTCCTCTGCAGGCATGTATCTTAGCGCCCTTAATTGCTGGTTGACTTGCTTCTTTTCAGACTAGTTCAAGGTCTTTGAGGTCAGGGACTACATTGTATTCCTGGCATTTCACACAGGCGTGCCGTGCATTCGGTGCTCAACAAGCATTTGTGGAATGGTGTTTGGCCGCTCGGATTTGCCTCCGTCTGTGCCTGCCCAGGAGGAGAGTGCGCTGGTGCCCTTCAGAGAGCCTGGCCCGCCGCAGAAGGACACGGGATGGCCCATGCGATGGGAAATGACTAATTATGAATTCTGTATTCTCTTCACAGTGTATTGGTATTTATTGGTTGTGTATCTCAAATACTCAGAGTTATTCAACCTGGAGCACAGTCGACTTCCCAGGGAGACGGAGCATGATTTTCTCATGACATCGGGTCCCCACCAGAGGCCTCGGCGAGGGCACCGACCCCGAACAGACAGACCTGGGCTGCAGTCCTGGCCTCCCCGCCTCCCGGCTGTGGGCTTGTGATTTAGCTTCTTTGGAGCACTTTCCAGGCGCCCTGTCTCACTCGGTGAGCTGGCCCGCGGCAGGTACTGCCAACGCCTGCGGTTTGAGAGGCCCTGCTGCGCTGTGTCCCGAGTGCGTGGCCGGGGCAGGCACAGTGCTGGTTTCTGCGGCTGGGCCCGCACCCCAGGGTGCTCTTCCCTGGGACTGGGCACATCTGCCCTCCTCTCCCTGGGCCCCCACTTTTGTCCACTGAGAATCTTGTCTATCTGGAACCACTGGGTGTGCAGGCTCACCGCAGTTCGAAAGAGATGGTGCGTGTTTGGAAGTGTAGAAAGCGGCTGGCAAACACGTCCCCCTGTTCTGAAGGCTCTCTGGCCGACCCTGCGTGGCGGCCATCGGTGCTCCGTGCACCTCCCCCTCAGCGTCAGGGGCGGGGCTTGCAGCCGTCCCTCGGCTGCTCTTTCCAGAGCGGGCGGTCTCGGGTCCGGGTGGGCAGCCGGGCTGTGGCGCTGTGGTCCTGGAGAGTGCCCACCCCCGCACAGAACTTGCTTTCCGCAGCGGGGGGCTGGCGTGCACTCACTTTTTCACTCTGCCTGCTCTGAAGACGTTTTCATTTCTAGTCCGGTGTGGGGGGGAGGCCGGAGCGCACTCACCTCCTACAGACCTGCCGCCAGGACTCACCCAGAGTCTCCTCAGAGCTGCGCAGAGTGGGGTGGGGCCTCCCGGCAAGCTCGGGGTTCCCTGCGGCGTGGGGAACAAGACACTTAAGGAAGATGACAGTGAGGGCCAAGGTAATTTACTTTCCGGTGGGCATGGCTCGGCGGTGTGATGTGTGAGCCAGGCTTGACGTGCGGCTGGGACAGCACTGGACGTCCGTGGTGGCTAGGAAAGATGACCGTGACTTTGAGGGGCGGGAGGCTGACAAGAACGCGATCTGACTGTGCAGGTCGTGGAGCCAGCACACCCCCTGGACCCCGCCGGCCACCCGGAGAGCCGAGGGGACAGTGGACCCTGCATATAAAGCGATCTTTCTGTGTTCTCTATCAGCTGTGGCTGTTCTTTTCATCAGTGTGAGTGGAATAATACATATCTCTGAATATTGTATATAACTTAAACCATATAGTAAGTTTAAGTTTACACAAAGTCATCTTTTTGCTATCATTTGTCTAATTTCTATAAATAAAAAAAATTACTTGGGAAATTCTCTGATCTTTTCTCTTCCTCATTTCCCTTGCCCGTTTCCCCAGTTAATTAGAGTTGAGTGGTTTTATATTTTACATCCACATGTCATATACTTGAAATCCTTTCTCTCTTGACTTCTCATGTGAGTTTTTTTCTGACTCCTTAAATTTAAAAAGAACATTTTGCTTATGATTCATTAAGGCGAATGTTACTCATTTGTTTCATTTTGTCCGAAATTTAAGGTGGCCTACAGGAATTCATAAACTAGTAAGAAATGCACAATAAACACGTAAAATAAAACAAAAAGCCTAATATAGATCTCTAGTTTTTTTCAGTGGGGCACACCCGTTTGAGCTTCACAGTAGATGGTGCAGAAGAGAAGCCTAGTCAATTTATGTCATGACATTTGAAAGCAAGCAGACTTTTATGTTTAAAAAAAGCGCAGTTTCTGACTGAGATCAGAAGGAAACTTCTTCCCGGAGGGAGGCCTTATAAGCAGGGCCCCCACGGCGGCACCAGCGGCGGGCTCCCCGCAGCAGCCCTACTGTGTGTGGGCGCACCGACGCACACCGCGGCCCCCCCGGGCCAGCATGTGCCGAGCGCCTCCCGAGCGCCTTACGGGACGCTGGTGGGGAGGCGAGCACCACTCACGACGTGTGCCTCGAGGAGGGGAGACTTGGGGGGGCGTGAAGGGTGGGGGCACTGCACACCCTGAGGCAGCCGCTCATAGATGTTCCCTCAGCTTTTTACAGGTTCTGAGCCCCGTGAGGACAGGAGGTGTGTTTGTCGTGTCTCGGTAGCGCGGGGCTGCTGGCACAGTGCGGGCTGTTAGGAGGTGTTTTCAGCACGAAGGCTGCGCTGCATTGGGTTTGAGATTACATTAGCTGGTCGTTGTCATTGAAGGCAGAGAGAACAGAGGGTCTCGTGGTTCTAGGAGATCGGCCGGCCACTCAGGCGGCACCGGGCCGGCCAGCCTGGTTCTCAGAACCCCGACCTCGTTGCCGCGCCCGCTGTAACTGAGTCCAAGGGAACTGGCCCTGGCTCTGCGCGTCCGGGACGACGGGATGGAGCGGAGTGGGCGCCGCGCTGCCTCGCTGGCCTGTGCGCCTGCTACTGGGACGCTGTGTGCTGACGAAGTGGGCGGAGCTCCGGCCGCTCTGCAGTCTCTTACTTCGCTTCAGGAGGAGCCTGGCTGCACTTACAGTTATTGCTCAGGCCTCTTGCTTGGTCAAGGCCAAGGAAATCCATTCGTTATGCACCGGGCACACCTTGTCCGCCACCGGCCACATCCTGGCCGTTTTCTTCTCTGGGCTGCCCTTGTCTTGGCCCAGGCACACTGTGCTCTAAAAACACTGCTTGCCACCGAGAGGGACAGCACGAGGCTAACCAGCCTGCTGCGGAAAGGGGAGAGTTGAGGTTCAGCCCCTGGACCCCGAGACTCTCAGCCCCCACAGCCACGTCGGCCGTGCTGGGCGGCAGCACCGGCCCACAGCTAGCATGAGCACAGTGCCACCTGGTGTGCCTTCTTGACCTTGTCAGAGCCCAAGACCACCCTGGACAGTGCCGTCCCGGGCAGCAGCTCAGGGGGTGACCCTGGCGCCTACCCCAGGTGTGCGTGCACAGGGCGCGAACGGCTGGGGCGGCGCACTGGCTCTCCTTTGGCGTTGTAGTCACATTTGATACTCCCACCCCACCCTCCCTTTCATTGTCCTGCTGGCAGGTGTGGGGAGAGCTGGAGGCGGGGCACGGAGCCCCTGAACAGCAGGGTGCTTTGAGAAGCGACCGTGCGAATGCAGACGTGAACGTCTCCTGTCAGCGCTGCACGGAGCCCGGGAGCCTGGATGGCTTAAATTACGTTAGGGTAGAGGGACCGGGTCGTGTTAGGAAGGTGGCTGTTTATTTTTTTTTTAAAGTGTGTTAGGGCCATACCTCATACAATATGCAAAAATGCATTCTGAGGAGGTTAAAGATTTGCATGTTTAAAGAGATACTCAGAAAAGTACTTGGACAAAATTAGGAATAATTTTTATTTAGTTTCAGGGTGGAAAGGATTTTGACACAACACACAACTCAGATGCCATGAAAGGAGGTGGGCAGAGTTACTAACTGCCAAGTAGTTACGGTTCTGCATGCCAGAGATGCCAGGGGCACAGTTACGTGATGTGTGGGAGAGTGGTAGCATCCTATGTGAATGATGCAGTTAAATTTATCCTTAATACATGAAACACTCTTAAACACCAGCACCAAGTGACAAGCCCCCAGTGGGAGTGTGGGCAGAGCGTGAAGGGGCAGTTCACGTGGAGTGGGGATGTAAGCAGGCGGACCCTGAGAGCAGCCTCGACTGCGCAGGGAGAAGCCTCTTCATGTCAGAAGGGTTAAAAGAACAACAAGAAAACCCCACCCCGGCTGGTTGGAGTGGCTCAGAGGCTTGAGTGCCGGCCTGAGAGCCAAAGGGTCGCCAGTTCAATTCCCAGTCAGGGCACATGCCCTGTGGGGTTGTGGGCCAGGTCCCCAGGAGGGGGCATGTGAGAGGCAACCACCCATTGATGTTTCTCTCCTCCTTCTCTCTTCCCCTCTGTCTAAAAATAACTAAATAAATAAAATCTAATTTTTTTTTAATAACCTGAAAAGGATGAAGGGCCTGGGAAGTGTGTGCTTTTGGTGGGGCAGTGGGGCGGTTCACATGGTCAGGGGAGGAACAGAGTTGAAACGAGACTGGCCGTGGTTCAGAGTCAGCTTGGGAGTGTTCTTACATGCTCGGTCATTTCGTTGCTTTCCAGGAGGAAGGAACAATTAAAACCGTGGAATGGTTAAGGAGAGAGGGGATTCCTGACTGATCGTGCAGGACAGCAGACAAATGGTTGAGTCTGTGCCTCACCGAAGCCAAGTGGAGTCACCATCGATTTGTTCCAAAATTTAAGTGTCTGGTCGGTGACTGCAAGTCGGCCGTTGTAACCCACTGTGTCTTGTGCTGCGGCGCACGCACCGTGAGAGACGCCCCCGAGCCCAGTGCCGGGCCCTCCTCGCGGCGACTGGAGCCCTGCCCTGGAACTTGTCGGCAGTGACCCCGTGGGAGTATCCCCTGTGGTTCAGAGTCGACCCCGGGGTCTCCTGTGGCAGGGCGCCTCGTCTGTCTGGCAGCGAACTTGGCACAGGAGACAGCGGCCGGCCGGGCCCCCTCTCATTTGCTCCCGCCTCTGGTTGGCCAGTGCAGAGTGGCGACCTTAGGGGGTCCGTCTCTCCCGTGACGCCCACGTCTTCCTGCGCGCACGCCTCCCCGGGGTCTGCGGAGCCTCTCTCCGGTGTCCGGTGAAGTAACTAGGTGTTCGTTTGCAGAGGGGGATCAGGAGGCTCCTTGCTTTTGGCCGTGCTGGGCTGTGGACCTAGTGGTGGCAGCCAAGCATTACCGTGGGGGTGACGCGATGCTGTCACGAGAATGTGGAAGCAGGGTGTGCTGTGGATAAATAAGTGAACAGCAAGTTTTGTTGCTTGAACTGAAATGCATTAGCAGACGACCTCAGTCGGCGGTCCCACCTCATGACGGTGCCGTGCAGCGCCTTCTGGTCCTGGGCGCCGCGTAGTGACAAGCCGTGTGCCGGGCGCGGTTTAAATGTCGTGCCGGAGCCCCCTCGTGTCACCCTCACGTCACTGTGATGGGGGCATGTCACCTGTTTCGTGGATGTGGAAACTGAGGCTCAGGGGAGTGAGTTTCCCAAAGGTGACACAACTAGAAAGTGGGGTACTGAGTTTGAAATAATTTAAGGGTATTGGTCCCGGTTTTCAGCCCACTTTCGTTAACTTCCGTGTTTGATTGGTTAAGGAAGATACTCCGAAATTCTGTTATTGTCAACTGCTTTTTCCAAGGCTTTAGAAATGAAGCTGCGTGTTGGGTGGGGACTATTTTTAGAGACAGGTGTGCAGGTAAGGGCCGCTGTTCCTCTCTCCGCGCGTCCGAGATGTCCTGTGGACGCTGACGGTGGGCGAGCCGAGGGGCGTCAGCTCAGTGCTGCCGTCTGCTCTCCGAGGTGCAGCTCGGCTCTGAGTTGTGCACCCCGGTGGCACCTGCGGCTCCGAGCGCTGTGACGGGAGAGAAGCAGCGGGACCGGGGCTGGAACGCCCGCCGCTGGGCCCTGGGGCCTGGGGCGGGCGGTGCGGTGGGCTCCGTCTCCAGAGTCCTTTCGGTGGCCTGGGGAGACAAGGAACAGCCAAGCCCGTGGAAAGCAGTGACTTCAGGCAAAGTTTCAGAAGTGAATTCATGAAGTTTCTCGGTGTCCTTTCTGCCAGCCCCGCCATCTTTCCGGTGCTGCCTGTTCCCCTCCCGTGGGACCCACTGAAATAAAGGTGGCGTGCTCATTTTGCTACAGTATTTGTTTGAATGTTTTATATTATAAAATAGGATTATCAGATCTTGATTATAGGTTCTTGTGTCCAAATCTTCTTTAGCTTTGATGCCTGTAGTTGAGAGTGGCCTGGGAGAGAAGAGGAGGAATATTCTCCTGCAAAGCCAAAAACAAAACAAAACAAAGCAAAACACTCAAACTTTTTTGGGAGGCTCTTTATATGTGTGTTACTCTCTAGGAGACTCTGAAACTCCACTCTGAAAGCAAAGGGTTTTGGGGTAATGGTTGTCAGAATGTTTCAGATATGTTCCAGTAGTACTAAAACATCCCCCTTTACAGGGGAGGGGCGGAGGCTCGGGAAGGTGGACCGACTAGTCCGGGAGATACCACCTCGAGGCACGGGAAGAGGCAGGGTTCAGACCCCGCTGTCTGATGTTGGGACTCGGGCTGGGCGAGAAGTTGAGCTCTGGGTTGCATTGGAGATAAGCCCTTGTCAGTTAACGTGTGTTGCTGGAGCAAATACATTATTTTCAGAAGTTGTGGCACATGTCTCTCTGCCCGTGTCTCCAAGTGTCCCCTACTTAGTTCCCTACTTACCAGCGCCTTCAACCAGCGTGCCGCGCCTTCGTCTCGGTCGGCTCGCTCGGCTCCGAGTACCAGCCTTCTCCTTCCTCTTATCTCGGGCTTCTCGGGACTTCACGTAAGCTCCCGAGGTCCTTCCTCCGCCGCACGCCTGCGGTTCCCTCCTCAGCCCACTCCACTCTGGGTTCGGAAGAGGTTTCTGAAGCCGCTTGCCAGGCCCTGGAGGACCGGCCCGCAGGCCGTGCCTTCCGGCGTCTCCCAGCCGTGGGGCCGGCGTTGGCTGGGGGCTGGGGTCCTCCAGGGCCGGGGCTCGGCGGGGCTGTGCAGCCAAGGGCCAGGGAGGCCGGGGCCGGGGAGTGCTGACGGGAGTCACGAGTGGGCCTGCGGCCCCAGTGGGGCTGAGAAGGAAGGGAAGGCAGGAGTGCAGGGGTGGTGGGGGAAGGCGGGGGGCAGGAAGTGGAGTAAAGGAAGAGACCCAGGAGGGACAGAGGTCCCCTCGCTGTAGGAGGTTCGGGTGTTGGAGGAGGCCCAGTTCTGGACGAGGACGGCGTTCAGGAGGTGGCCCGGCGCAGAGACCGCGGAGACAGCCTCGGGCCGCGGATGCCGACGCCCCTGGGTGAGGACGGGCTGTGAAGGGGCGACGCCGTAATTTGCAGGGCGCTCTTCCTCACCATCTTTGCCCCTCGCTTGCTGCCAGGTGGTAGACACTCACTTTAGCGGGTTATACTGACCCTTGTGATGGACATTTTATCTGGTTCTCGTGGAACAGTGCACAGGCTTCCGAGAAAAGGAGTGCTATGTGTACGGCTCCATTCTTGTGTGCGTCACCTTTTTTGGTATGTTTCTTAGTGTAACTACTTACGTTAGCAGGACTCTGACCTTATCAGTCATTCTGGGCAATCTGTTCTGGCATCTTCCTTCCAGAAAACAAAAGGATCCGGGGTGAAGAACAAGCGGACGGACACGCGTCTCTAGTTCAGGTGTGGGCCTCGGCCTGATAGTGTGGGGAGGGCGTGTCCGCCCTGGGTCCAGGGGAAGGAAGCGGGAGTCATGGCTCGGGACACTGTTTTTGTTGGTGTTTGTTTTAATTAGGTGTAGTTACAGTGTTGCAGGTGCTTCTCAGAATTTCAAGTATGGTGTTTAACTTTTAGGTAAGAATGGAAAATGATGCTTACTGGCATTTTTATTCTTAAGAATGTTGCCACAAGACCATCAGGGAAACAGTGTGAATTTATGTTTGATGGGATTCGTGTATTGTTCGTGCCCCTGCCCGCCCCTGCCCGGTGGAAGGCCTGCCTGGGGCTGAAATGCCACGTGGACAAGTAACACAGGCTGAGGAGTGCGGTCCGGTCGGGTCCCACGGGCCCGGCGCAGGGCCCGTCGGTGCACCCGGGCCTCGCTTTTAATCGTGGAGTGGATCAGACGGTCTCTGAAAACAGTTCCTGGCAATCTCACCAGCAGAAGAAACCCGAGGGCCCACAATGCATGACATTCTTCAAGCTTCTGGCGTATTGGGGCATTATACTACATAAAAATATAGTCTGATAACACCCTGCTTTCTTTATTGTGAATTATTTTACTTCTTCCAATTTTGTTACCTTTCCTAATAGGTTCATTTTAGGCTAGATTAAATATGCATACACAGACTTCAGTTTATCTTGCTAGGGTTCTAAAAGCACGTTCATCTGTTACGTTAGTGATTTCAGAGTGTGTTCCTCAAGAAATCAGTAAAGACTCAGCTGACAGCAGTTTCAGGCAATAGTAGTGAGATTTTTGTGCGCGCCTGCACGTGTGTGCACACGAAAGGGGCTACGAGAAGACCTCTGACTGGACACAGAGGTTTCCGGCTCGAGACGGGTCTGGCGTGCGTCCGGCTGCAGGAGGCCGGCCCGGAGCCCGTCAGCGCTCTGCTGGGTGGGGACAGAGACGGAGTTTAGGGGGTAGTTTCAGTGCATCGGTGGGAAATTATCGGTTTGATTTTCTTTCATGGATCTTTGAGTTGGGCACTAGGAAAATACGTTTTTCATTAACAGGTCCTACTTCTTGGAAATTCTCCGGGTTGACAGCCCGCTGCTTGTTGGCCTGAGGGCGTGCGTCTTGCGTGACAGAGTGGGGTGCGCGGCGTGGGTGGAGACACCGTGTTGTTTTGTCATCACCGAGTGCATGGCGCCGCAGACCTCCCGGTGCCTGATGGGAGACACTGACCTGTGTGCTGGTACTGAGGATGTAGAGGCAGGAGATGTGGTAGAAGATAATAATATTTTTCTGGTTTCTTCTTTCTATATTGTTTAAGGTAAATGTACCTTTTCTATAAGGGTTGGCGATTTTCCCCATGTTTTCAAGTGTTTTTTCACCTTTTAATTTGTCCAGGGTCCCTTTGGAAGCTTCTTACAGACGAAGGCCGTCCTGTTTGCCATGCGGGGTGTGGCCAGCCTTCTGTGGAGAGTGTATTTAGGGCCAGCAGTGGGGGCTCGTGCGTCGTGCCTCTGCAAGTGGGGAGAAGCACAGAGGCGTTTCCCTCTAGAGCATGCCTGCCACGCTGCGGCCCCGCGGCCCCTCCCTGGCCGCCACCAGAGGGTTTGGAGTGGGCTTTGCCGATGTGCCGTCTGAACAGACTCCCGCACTGTTCCACGCAGGAGACGCCCCGGCAGGAGTCGCTGATAGGGGCTTTTGGGGGGTCTAAGACCCTCAGATCTGTTGTCAGTGTTCTCTGCTGTGAAGAGGAGTCAGCATCATTATAAACTCCATTGTTGATCATTCAAGAGCACACACCAGATTGTTATCCATGTTCTGTATACTTGTGTTAGGTCACAGCTTTTACTAGACCTGGTTTTTACTTGTTTGCAAACTTTAAATCAAAGAACGTTCATAACTGAACGTTCAAAACCCTATATTTTTATAGGGTTTTTTTTTTTGGTAAAACTTGGAACTCTATTTAGTTAAGGATTTTTTAATTTAAAGAAATAAAGACTCTGAGATCATTTTTCTTTTTGACTTGATGCTTGGTCCGCCTGTCTCTATGAGGAAAAGAAGAGAAAAGTTGGCTGATGTCTTTGCTATACTATTGCATTTTTTTCTTTGCTCCTTGCTTTTATGATGCAGCTGGGGGAAAAGGCAACTCAGTAACACTCGGGCTCGCCCGCAAGTTCTGTCCGTTTGCTCTTTGACTGGAATGCAGGCTGGAATCTCTTCTGCCTGGGTTATGCCCTTGGGCAAAATATTTCAGGTGCCTGTGTAATAACAGGTGAGCGATACTGTTTCAGTGGCACTGGGGTTTTTTAAAGCCTGTTCACACATGAGTTTTTGAAGAAGAAGACTTCTGATAATGCTGCTTCAAACCAGGAAATGCCTTACTGTCCTTGAAGCATTTTTAGTGAGAGTGTCAGCCTGAGGCTGAGGTGTGGCGGGCCACACAGGAAGCCATCGGCAGTGGCAGGTCTGCCGAGTACCGGTCCGGCAGCGCTGCGAACGGGCTTCGCTGCGGCGTGTTTCTCAGCGACCCGCGGGCAGCCACTGTGCCTGCCGTGCACCTCGCCGGCGCACCTGAACGGCCCCGGAGGTCGGCAGGAAACACGTGTTTGGTTAGCTCTGCTCCAGCAGTAATGCCGTCTCTTCGTGTGTTGCCGACGTTCGCGCCACCCCAGAGCTGTGCCCCATGTCTGTCTCGGTTCTGCCTGCACAGGAAGCGTATGCAGAAGGCGATGTTAATTTTTTTCCTTGTTAAAATGCAGCTAGTCCTATTTAGAGTCTGATTCATAACCATAGAGAACTCTGAAACTAAAATGAGGAGCATTTATTCTTAGCGTCAGTGATTGACAGTGTAGGACAGTATTTTATTCTCAATTATCAGAGAAAATGGTGGTTTAGGTCTTTTCTTTGTCCCTTTTCCCATCCCCCACCAAAAAGATAGGAATTTTAAGTTGGAATGCCCAGAAGTGGTATGCTGTGGTTCATTGTCTTCCTTTGGGTGATTTTTAGTGAGTGCAGCTCACACCCCACAGCACCCAAGGCTTCCCCGCGGCCAGCAGCGGTCTGGGGAGCTGGGTGTATGCAGTAGGGACTGCTTTTCGTAAGCAGACCGATCGGTGGCTCTCCTCAGCTTTGGGGCAGGTGATGCGAATCACCCTGAAGTGTTTCCACGGTATTTCTGCCTGGGCCCTGATTCTGGTCTGGTGTGGTTAGTGGGGTGTCGGTTCAGGCCTCTGCAGCTTCACACAGCTCTTTAGTGGTCCCACTGCTTGTTTGCTCTTGGGCCCGAAGACGGGGGCAGGTCTGTAAAGTGGGGAGCGCGGCGGTGGTGCAGGGCCGTGAGGGAGAGCGGACTGGGGCCGGCGAGGGCACGGAGAAGGACGTCCTGGTGGGCGCTCGGCACAGGTCTCCAAGAAGTGGGGACACCTTTGCCGAATCTCGTTCCCCCACGGGTGCAGAGTGGGGGACTGCCCCTTGAGCCCCCAGAGCGGCACAGGTGAACTCCCGGCCGGGGAGCAGTGTGAACAAAAGGACCGGGAAAAATCAGCTTACTCAGTTTTGGGAATCGCCTGTGTTGGCATGATTAAACTAGAAGGTAGTTTTTATGCTGCAGGAAAGGAGACACCGAGAAGCATCAGGAAGGGAGGAGAAGGTTAGACTTGAACTTCAGGTCACAGGTGTCACGGGGCACAGACTGAGTGCTCCGAGACTGCAGCAGGGCCATCAGCCGTGGGCACGATGACCAGGCACGAGTCCCGCGGACACTGGACACCGGAGCCAAGACTCGGTGGCTGGTTGGATGGAGGAGCTGAGGCGGAGCCGGCGATTTCTCGGTTGCCCAGAGTGTGGATAAGGCGCCAGACAACAAGGCGAAGGTTGAAGGGGAGGATTCAGCTTTGGAAGTAGGGGATCGAGCTGATGAGGGAGGGGAAGGGCTGGGAATGGGGGCCTCAGCGTGGGGCTTGGCCTTGGATGAGGGCAGGTGTGAAGGACATCTGTGGTTTTGCTTGGGGGAGGTGCTCCCCCCACTGTCAGGCCACCCACGCCTTTGGGATCGTGTCCCCAGGCAGTGCTGGGCAGCTCCTCTGGTAAAGCCGCTCACGGCTTGGCTTTTGCTGGAGCTGCGGCGGGTGGGGTGGGGAGGCATCCTTGCAGGACTTCAACCTGCAAGGCTGCTGGGAGGGAAGAGCAGCCTCGGTTATCTGCCCCCACGTGGAGGCCGAGAATCCAGTCAAACAGGAGAGGGGGGCGGGGCGGGGGGCGGGGCAAACCCCAGGCCCTGAGGGTACTGCTGGGTGCCTGCCGGGAGCTCGGCTCCACCTCCGGCCGCTCCGGTTCCTGGAGCCAGTCAATACCCCTCCCCCCTCACTTACCTCAGTTTGTGTTACGGTTTCTTCTTCCTGGAAGTTGGTAGGGTCGTAACTGGTAGAGAACCACCATGGCTTTTGTCACTGTAGAGGTGGGGGAACGTGGTGGAGACGACGCGGACTTTTAGGTGGAGAACTGATGGGGTACCCGCGGGGCACAGCCCCGCGTCCCGGAGCGAAGCGGGGTCCCGGAGCGAAGCGGGGCGCGGCAGAGGCCGAGAGGCCTGCCTGGAGCGTCTGAAGACTCCCAGCCCAGCGATGTTTATCCCGGTCGTCTCACTCGTGCTGCCGGAACGGTGCAGGAATGACGGCCTCGGGACGCGCTGCCTGTGGGTGGCAAGAGATAGGGCTCGGTTGTCGCTGTTGTGTTGGCAAAGCTCCTCGGGACCCGGCAGCACGGGGCTTGGCTGCTCAGAAGGGCTCGGTGAGCGTGTGCCGGTGCCTGGGGCAGCCGGGCTTCGCCGGAGGCCGCCGTCCCCGCGCGTCGCTGCTGCGGGAGAGCCGCCTGCACAGCGGCGAAACCCCGTGTGCGCTGGAGGCCCTTCGCGCGGTCTGCTGCGCCTGTCTGCGCAGGCGTCTCCCGGGACCTTTACTTTGTCCCCAGATTGGTGACAGAGCTGCTTCTCGGCGCCTCTGCCGCCCAGGACACGCCCAGCGGGAAGACGGTCGGTCGTACGTACGTCGGGAAGGTGGGCTGCGGCCGGCCGGCCCTGCGGGGACCGTCCGCCGTCCTGGGCGGGAGCAGGGAGAGCTGAGGAGTCAGCTGGCGCCTGGAGCCTGGCGCAGAAGCGCCCGCGCCCGTTCAGACCTGACACCGGCACCGCCGCCTCCTGGGTTACACAGGAAAGCCGGCACATGCGCGCATGGGCGAGAGAGAGACAGTTGCCAGAAACAACTCCGAGGCCTTGGCTCCATTCCGTTTGCGCGGCGGAGACGGAGCCGCGGAAGAGCCCCGCGGCCGCGCGGGGTGTGCTGCGTGCGTCCAAGGCTGGAAGCGGATGGCGTTCCAGCCCGCGGTCCGTCCCTGCGGCTGTTTCCCGTGGAGAAACGCCTCTCTCTGAGCGCGCCCCTGCTTTCCGTGGGAAATGTCAGCAGCGTGAAGGGCCAGGAGTATGCAGTAGCTGCACCTCCAGGGAATTTGCTGAGGAGCGAAATAAGAGCTTCATTAAACCCGGTTTGAGGCAGAGAGTGTTAGAGACCGTGGAAGACACAGACCACACATGACTGGCTTTGAAGGAGACGTTAAGGGACCCGTTTAGACAGGGCTTCGGCAGGCGGCGGTGATGAGCGTCGGCCCGCTCAGCCGCGTGCGCCGTGAGCGGGGGTCGGGGGTCTCGGGGGCCGCCAGCGTCTTAGCTCCCGTCCTGCAGAAGGGGAGCTTGAGGCTCTCGGTAAACACCTGGCCCGAGGTGTCCAGGCCGAGCCAGGAGGGCCAGCCGAGGCGCTCCCCGCAGCGGGGCGCCTCTTCCCCTTCCCCTTCCTTGTGAGATGAGGGGGGCATGAGGTCGGCAGCCCCCCCCCCCCCAGCCGTGTCCCTCCGGCGTCTCCTCTTTCCAGGTGCGCCCCAGCGTGTGTGACCCGTGGGCGGGTTTTGACATCCTGATTATTATCCTTCTCAGTCCTGTCTTCTTCTCTTAAAGGTTTTATTTCTGTATCTTCAGAGAAAGGGGAGGGGGAAAGAGAGGGAGAGAAACATCCGCGTGAGAGAGGCACATGGATCGGTTGCCCCTCGCACGCCCCCAACTGGGGGCCTGGCTCACAGGCGGCCCTCAGTCCATTGAGCCCCGCGGGCCAGGGCTCAGTCCTTTTTTCCTCATAGCCCTTAGGAGAAACTGCAAAGATTGTAGATTGTGTTATTTTTGTTTGTGCTTGTGTGTTCCCTTCCACTGGTAATAATGCTCAGTGTTTGTGGGGCTCTTCCTAATGGTTAGGTGTGCGCTCTCTGTATGACTTCTGTGTCTGTCTTACTATGTTTTATTGATTATGCTATTACAGTTGTCCTGACTTTTCCCCTCGTGCCCCCCTCCACCCAGCACCCCCCACTCCCTCAGGCAGTCCCCCCACTGTTGGTCACGTCCACGGGTCATGCTCCCCAGTTCTTTGGCTGCTCCGTTTCCTGTGCTGTACTGTGCATCCCTGTGGCTGTTCTGTACCCACCTCTTTGTAGGTGCAGAATTCCCTCACCTCCTCACCCGCTTCCCGTCTGGCAGCCATCAGAATGCTCTCCATATCCATTAGTCTGTCCCTGTTCTTGTTTGCTTAGTTTGTTTTTTAGATTCAGTTGTTGATAGATATGTATTTTTGCCATTTTATTCATAGTTTTGATCTTTTTCTTACAAATAAGTCCCATTAACATTTCATATGATAATTGTTTGGTGATGATGAACTCTTTTAGTTTTTTCTTGTCTGGGAAGCTCTTTATCTGCCCTTCGATTCTAAATGATAGCTTTGCCGGGAAGAGCAGTCTTGGCTGTAGGTCCCCACTTTACATGACTTTGAATATTTCTTTTGAATCCCTTCTAGCCTGCAAAATTTCTTTTTCAAGAAAATAGCTGACAGTCTAATGGGAACTCCCCTGTAGGTAACGAACTGCTTTTCTCTTGCTGCTTTTAAGAGTCTCTCTTTACCTCTAACCCCTGGCATGTTCATTACGGTGTGTCTCGGGGTGGGTCTGTCTGCATCCATCTTGTCTGGGGCTCTCTGTGCTTCCTGGGCTTGCGCGTCTGTTTCCTTCACCAAATTAGGGAAGTTTTCTTCCAGTCTTTTTTCAAATAGATTTCTAATTTTTTGCTCTTTTCCTTCTGGCACCCCTATGATGCAAATGTTGGACCTCCTGAAGTTGTCCCAGAGGCTGCTTATACTATCTTCATTTTTTTTGGATTCTCTTTTTTTCTTGTTGTTCTGATTGGTTGTTTTTCTTTTTATGTTCCAAATTGCTGATTTGATTCTTTGCTTCATCCACTCTGCTGTTGTTTCACTGTAGATTTTTCTTTTTTTCAATCAGTGTATGCTTTATTTCTGACTGGGTCTTTTGTATGCTGCTGAGGTCCTTGAGCATCCTTATGACCAGTGTTTTGAACTCTGCACCTGACAGATTGCTTATCTCCATTTTGTTTTTTTTCTGGGGTTTTGATCTGTTCTTTCATTTGGGGCATGTTTCTTTGTCTCCTTGTTTTGGCAGCCTCCCTGTGTTTTTCTGTGTATCGGGTAGAGCTACTTTGACTCCATGTCTTGGTAGAGTGGCCTAATGTAGTGGATGTCCTGTAGGGCCCAGTGGCACAGCCTCCCCTATCATCCAAGCTGGGTACTTGAGTTGTACCGTTTGTGTGGGCTGAGTGCACCCTCCTCTTGTAGTCGAGCCTTGGTGGCTGTTTTCAGATCAGTGGGAAGGATCTACCCGGGCCAGTCAGCTGCAGGGACCAGGTGTGACCACTGACCACCAGCCTCCGCCCTCCCTGGAGGATGCTGTGCGGGGGCAGGTGGTGGTGCTCCAGCGTGGTCCGTAGCTGTCTCCTGGGTGCACTGGCCCTGGGGTTTCTCAGGTGGTGCAGGCCGAGGTCAGCCCCCACCTGTGTCTTGCCCGGGGTCTTCCTGCCTGAGCTATGAAGCACTCGGAGATGGCTGCTCCTTGTGCTGGGCTTGGAGGTTCCCAGAAAAGCCAAGCTGTGAATCCAGGCTGCTGGTGCTGGGCCTGGGCTCACTGAGGCCGGCTGCTGCTTGTTTGAGAGGGTGTAGGAAGCTGTGAAGCAGGAGCCAAGAGCAGCCATTCATGTGGAGAAGCGGCTCGGGTGGGCTGGTTTTGGGTGGTGTGGAGTTCAGGGGATCCCCAAAGCGGTCAAACAATGTTAGCCAGGTTGATGGAGTCTCAGATATGATCCCAGCTTTCTGGCTCTGTGGTCTGTGGAGGGAGGGTCTAGATAAGGGACAGTGGCCTCTGCTCACCTTGATGCCAGGCCCTTCAGGTCCTCCCCGTGCACCACTGGTGCCTTTCCAGGTGCTGCCAGAGCGCAGAGGGAGTGCATCTGAGCAGGTGAGTCCGTGTGTGGGCTCTTGAAGAGGAGCTGCTTGGGGCTCCAGCAGTTTCTTCCACCGACTCAATCCCCGCCGGTTTTTGTAGCAAGAAGTTGTGGGGACTTCTCTTCCTGGCACTGGGACCCTGTGCTGGGGGGCCTGGTGGGGGCTGGGACTCCTCGCTCCCGAGATACCCCTCCCGAATTTTTATCACCACTCGTGGCCGTGGGAGCAGCCCGGTCTGCACCTGCGCGCCTCCTACCTGTCTGGATGGATGCGGTTTCTTTAATCCCGTAGCTGTCAGACTTCCATTCAACTCCATTTCTGACGGTTCTGAGTGATGCCTGTTCTGTGTGTTAGTTGTGATTTTGACGTGGTCGTGTGAAGAGCGAGACGTGTCTGCCCACGTGGCTGCCTCGGCCGGAAGTTACTGCGTGTGTCTGTAACCACAGCACTCCCGGCAGGCGCCGATGAGGAGACTGAGGCGCAGCGAGTTCCGCGGCTCACACCTGGACCTCCCAGGACTTAACGTCTAGAGCTGCTGTTCTTACTGAGAGGCTGGCAGAGCGTTTCTGTGAAGGCCCAGAGAGTCAATATTTTAGACTTTGTAGACGAGGCAAAATCAAAGATAATGGTGTAGAAAATAAAGTTCCATATTTTTTAATGGATGAAATTCAAACTATAATGATAATTGAGTGGCCCTGGCCAGGTAGCTTGCTTAGGACGCCGTCCAACATACCAAGGTTGTGGGTTCAGTCCCCAGTCAGGGCACACACAGCAGCCAGCCAGTCAATATATGTGAATGAGTAGAACAACGAATGGATGTTTTGCCCTCTTTCTACCTTCCTGTCTCTCTCTCTCTCTCTCAAATCAATAAATAAAAATTTAAAAAATGATCATTGAGTAAATGTTTTTGTAATACCAGTCCACTGATGAGAAGAATGGAAGTTTCCGGAGGGGCAGCATTCCGTGTCCCGTACCGTCCAGTTGGTCGTGTCTGTGTGCAGGGATGCTTCCTGGCGTGCGGGCCACACGGAGGCGGGCAGCAGGCTGCTCTGGCCTGTGCTCTGCGGCGTGCCTGCCGCTGCCTGCACTGCCGCCGTCCCCCCGACGCCCACCAGGCAGGGCCTCTGTTCTGGCGTTGGTCATCCGGCCAGCTTTCGGTGAGGGTTTCTGCCAGCTGGGGTCGAAGGACAGACAGCGCGCAAATCCTGCTTTTGTGGAATTGGCAGAGGGGAGCATCGGCTGGGTGCCTCCTGCACGCCCCCAACCGGGCGCCTGGTTCGTTGACCCAGGCACATGTCCTGACCCAGAATTAAACTAGTGACCTTCGGGTTTGCCGTTCAGTCCACGGAGCCACGGCAGCCGGGGCTATTTTCTTTATTAGCAGTGAGACTCTTGGTTATGTGTTCTGATATAATTTCCTAGCCTGTGATTTGTTGCTGCATTTTTTTTGGAAGATTTTGTTTATTTCTAGAGAGAGGGGAAGGGAGGGAGAAATACAGGGAGAGAAATATCAATGTGTGGTTGCCTTTCCCACACCTCCTATTGGGGACCTGGCCCACAGCCCAGGCGTGTGCCCTGACTGGGAATCGAACTGTCAACCTTTTGGTTCACAGGCTGGTGCTCGATCCACTGAACCAAGCCAGCCAGGGCTATTGTTACATTTTTTAACTATATTTTAGTGACTGTGCTATTACAGTTTTCCCAATTTCCCCCTCATTTATCCCCCTGTACCCTGCACCCCGAAACCCTCCAGACTTCCTCCCCCCTGAGTTCATGGCCATGGGTTGTACATGTAAGTGTTGTTTCTTTAGCTCCTTGGTTGTCGGAGTTCCATGCAGGTTGGTTTTCTGGCACTTCTGGTGGTTTATTGCTTTTAGATGGGTTGTTACCCTCTTTCTGGTCGTGCGAGGAAGCGAGGGGTTTCTGCCTACGCCGCCATCTTGGCCCGAACTCCTGTTGTTGCATTTCTTTAAAGTGGCCTTTTGATGCACAAAAGTTTTTAATTTTAATACTGTTAGATTTATCAGCGTTTAAAAAATGGTTTGTACTTATTAAAGAAATCTTTCTGTTCTCTGTGTTCAGATTCTCTTCCGTGTTCTCACAGTTTTGAAGTTTGTCCACCACATTCCGGTCGCCAGTCTTCCTGGAACCGACCCAGTGCGTGGCGTGAGCTCGGGGCGTCGCGCGTGTGCAGGGCCCCGTCCGCAGTTGTTGCACTTCCTTCTCGTCTCTGCGTGCAGGCCTCGCCAGCTCGGCCACGCGTGGAGTTTCCGTGTGTACCGGGCTCCGAATTTCCTTAAACGCTTGTTTCACACACAGAGATGGTGTCCAGTTTCCACTGGGACGCTTCTTGTTTGCCGTTGTATTGCTGCTGAATTAGTGCCCTTGGTTTCTTTGGCCAGTGGTAACAGGAAGCAGGTGTCTGGGTGCTCACTGTGTGTGCCAGCTCAGTGTCCTCAGCGCTTGGACGCGTGAGTTCAGTCGGACCCCGTGACTGCGTACGAGCCATCTTCGTTCTCGTTTCGGAGGGGAGTACCCTGGGGCACGGAGCCTGCTGAGAGCTGGGCGTGCGGACCCGGGCCGGGTGGCTTCAGGGTCTCGGCCTAAAACCACTCCGCTCTCCTTTGCAAGGGTTTGTGACTTCTCTGACTTGGAATGCTTGAGTCAACGAAGTGAGGGCAGCTCCCAGTCCGGTACGACCTGCTGCTCACGCTCAAGGACGGAGTTGTTAGTTGGAATGAGTCATGCAGGGCTGTGCAGATTTACACAGTTTGTTCTTAGAATTTAATTTGGCTTCCTGGAACGGTCGAGTTGGAGCCCCCTCCCCCATCGCATTGCATGTGAGGAAATACTGGAAGGGACCATTTGGGGTTTCTGGATCTTTCCTTCCGGCACTGGTAGAGGACCTCAGTGCGGGAAACGGGGCCAGTGAGCACAGACGTTTATGGGTCAGACATAGGTGTGCGCTGCAGGGGTTATTTTTCTTTTTTAAGCCAAGATGTATATGTTTTTTTAAACGATTTGATTTTTAGAGGGGACGGAGGGAGGAAGATAGAGGAGGAGGGGGAGAGTAACACTGATGGGGGAGACAGACAGGGTCGAGCGCCTCTCCACGCGCCCCTGCCGGAGACCCGGCCCGCCCCTGGGCCTGCACCCTGGCTGGGGACGGAGCCGGCGGCCTTCTGCTTCGTGGGACAACCCCCAGCCACCTGGGCTGCGGCGGTCAGGGCAAAGACCGAGACGTACGTGGTCGTGAAAAGGGGTGGGCGTGGCTGCTGGAGCCTCACCCCTTCTTGCCGTCAGGCCCGGCCTCCCAGAGGCACTCCTCACCCGGCCGGCCGGCTGTGCCCTCCCTCCGCTCTGGACGTCCCGCAGCACCTGTCGGCAGTGCCGGGTCTCGTGCCGTTCGTGTTCCGAATCTGGTTCTTTGTGCTTGGACTGTTCTCTGCTTGCTTCCGAGATGTGTCTTATGTCCTAACCGTGTAGGAAGCTTCTTAGTGCAGGGTGGTACTTCACACCCACTTTAACCCTCGCCCCCGCCCCCCACCATGGCCTCTCAGATGGTGGCTCAGTGCAGTGCGGGGGCTTGAGGGCTCCTTCCACTGTGGCTCAATGACTAAGGCCTGAGGAAGGGCACATTTTAGAGATTATTTATTTATTTTTAGAGAGAGGGGAAGAGAAGGAGAAGAGAGGGAGGGAAACATCAGTGTGTGGTTGCCGTTCGTGCACCCCCTGCTGGGGACCTGGCCCGCTACCCAGGCCTGTGCCCTGACTGGGGATCGAACCTGTGACCCTTTGGTTCGCAGGCTGGCATTCAATCCACTGAGCCACACCAGCAGAGCCTCTGAGCCACAGCAGCCAGGGCCAAGGGCAAATGCAACGTAAGTGTTGACTGCTTTATTCAACAGAGTTGTTTAAGTACGGACTTCATGCAGAGATTCGCAGGAAGCAAAAGGCGAATCAGAAACAGCCCCGCCCTCAAACACAAGAGGCTCTTGGCCGGTTTACAGATTACAATACAGTTGTTTTCGTGTGCATGTGTGCCTGTCCGGTTTCACAGAACGGGCTGGAGCTTGTTTATACTTGGTTTTAATTGGGGGGGCTCAATTATGTTGTTATAGCCGTGTGACTAGGAAGAAGCCGTTCATGGTGGACCGCAGGAAGGTGCAGCCGTCGGAGAGGGTGGCGGCGCCACTGCGTGCACGTGGGGGGCTGGGCAGACGAGGGACGAGGGCGGCAGGAGCGAGGGGCTGGACGTGCCTGAGGAAGGCGGGGTTTGACGGGTGGGTTGGGAGTGGAGGGCGGCGCCGCACCTCAGAGAGACGGAGCGGCTTGACTTGGCGGGGACACAGGGGAGGGACAGTAGGTAAGTCAGGGCCGGTCTGCGCAGGGTCTTAGCTGTCAGGCTGGGTGTTGGACTCGGTTCGGGAGACGGTAGGGAGCCACTCGGGTGCTTTGAGTCATGTGATCCGAGCCTCACTCTTGGAAGATGAGTCTGGTTGAATTGCGAGTAACGAATGAATGGGAAAATGTATTTTCCATTGTTGGGTCATGTTTCTGTTTTCTGTGTAAATATGACAAGAATAAATGAAGGCTTAATTAGTTATTAAACAATAGTGGTAAGAATATTCCTTGACTGGTGTGTAATAAAAATTGTGTGTCTATGTGTATGTTCTCAGGTCCACCCACCCTTTAAAACTAGTCACAGCCCTGTTCACCTGTGGGCCCTGATGACATTTTCGCGTTTGCAGTCTTCCTCAGTCAGCCGTGCATCGCGGGCCCTTCCGAGGGCCCTCCCGAGGGCACGGGTCCGATTGCGCGCCCTGCCGCTCAGAAAGCCTTCCCCGTGCCTCCGTGCGGAGCGGGGCCGGACTTCATAGCAGGACAGCCCGGGCCTCCTCCCGTCTCTGTCTCCCGCCGCGCCCTGCCTGCCTCGGAGAAACTGTCCCGGGGACCCGCGGCGGGGTCCCCGATCCCTGCCTCGTTTCCTCCCGTTTCTGGGGCCTTTCTCAGCGTCGGGAGGCGAGGAGTAGGGCGAGGGCCCTGGGACGCCAGCGCCGCACGGGTGTCTGGCAGGGCCGGGACGAAGTGCCGTCGTTTCCCTGGGAAGCGTGTCCCTCACCACACCAGCCCCGGGTGGTGCCGCACCCGGGACCTGGCGGGGAGTGCGGCAGAAGCGCGCCCTTCTCTTGTGGCCGGGCCTGCCGTCTGCAGGGACGGACTTGGGCACCCGGCAGAGCGAAGTTGCCGTCGCTGCGTGGGGCGGGTCCTGTCCAGGAAAGGCGCTCCGGGGGACTCGGGAGAACGAACGGGGACGGGGACGCGAGCGAGGGCAGTTGGAGGGGTGCGGCGGGGAGGGCCCTTTGAGGAAGTGGGTTCCAAGCGGGGTGCGACTGCAGGGTGGAAGCTGGCCCTTCCGGACGGAGAGCAGCGTGCGCCGGCCGGGCGCGGGTCGGGGGAGGCCGGCGGCAGGGGACCTGAAGGGTCCGCGTGGGCGGGCGCGCTCTGATTCCTGCAGAGTCAGACGAGGCGGGACGGTTGGGCGGGTCATCCGGAGCCAGAGCTGTGCGGGCGTCTCAGGGACTTCCTGTGCCATGCAAGGTGCAACGGGAAGGAGGTGTCAGCTGAGGGGCTTTTGAGTCAGGGAATGACACAACCCAATTCGTATTTGGAAATAGCACTGCAATTAATAATACTCCCCAGATCCAAGCACTGTTACCTCACTGCCCACGCTGGGCTAATCCCCTGTTCCTGGCGTGGGGCCTCGGCGGCCAGGGGTCCTCGTGGCTCACTTCCCACCTCTCTGGGTCTCCGGAGCACTGGGGAGCCCGTCCCAGGCCACTGCCACTGCGGGTGACACCAGGCCCGACCCCACCCATTCTCCCCTTTCTTTTTCTCCAGGGCACTCACCGCCCACCTGACGCTTTGTCCGATGTCAGTGTCCCCAGCAGGAGGGTTTTTATGGGAGTTCCGTGCACTGACGTGTGCTCGGCGTGGAGTGTCCAACGCAGAGCAGATGCTCAGCGACCCCTAGTTGGTGGGTGGACGGACGGACGGATGGACGGTTGGTGGCGGTGGCCCAGAGTCTCGAGTGGGAGCCTACGGAGCAGTTCAGGCCTCTGGGGTGAGAAGCGTTGTTGGCTGGCGTGAGAGTTGTGGGAGGTGCAGGAAGGGACGGGTTGGGACACACTGTGGACACAGACCGGCGGGAGACTTCGCGGTGGTCAGAAACGCCAAGCTGCTGCCTCCCCGAGTCGGGGGCCGTCTTGAGATAGCGTTCCTTGAGACACGTCAGTGACTAGATGAGCCAGTGTTTGCGTTTCCAGCCGTGTCTTCGGGGCTGCGTGTTCACTGACCGTGCAGAGTGTGGCGAAGGTTTTGAGTATTTAAAATATTTGTAAACTTTTGGAACCGAACTCACGAGTTGGTGCACAGCGCGGTGAGCTGTGTGCGGGAGTTCCGTTAGTGAGCCTGGGGTGGTGCTTCCCGGCTGGGTGGTTGTGCCCGCAGGGCAGGCTTGGCAGTGTCCGGGGACATTCTTAGTCGTCACAACTTGTAGGTGGCGCTGATGGCACTCGTCACCGGAGGCTGGGAATGCCGCCGAGCACGGCAGCGCGCAGGCCAGCCCTCCTCCCCCACAGAGTCGCCGGGCGTCGGTCGAGGAGGCCGGGGAAGCCTGCCGGGGCCGGGGGCTGACACTCAGACCCGGCTCCGCTGTGGGCGTCCACGGACCCTCGCACCTTCGTGTCCGCGCAAGGCGTGACTAGAACGGTCGCACTGACCAGCGCACACACACACGCTCGCATATGTGAATCTGACTGAATGTTCCGTCTTCAGCATAGCTCCCTTGCAAAGGTTACTCATTGCTTATGTGACCCTGCCTTTTTTACAGTTGCCTTTGAGACCTGCAGCAAATTCTTTAAATCTCCTATTGCCGTGCATTTTATTCTAAGGGTAGCTTGGAGATGTCTGGTGCTTTCTGAATACACTGTGGTGAGTAAGAAGGCTGGGTAGTAATTGTGTTGTAAGATGAAATTAAATGTGACTATAATGTAACAACTGGCTTTGAAGGTAGTTTAAAAGTAATGCTACTTCTGTAAACTATTTTCATCAGTAAATATTGGGAATAAATGTATTCTGTGCTCAATTGGAAGGAGAGTATTTACGCGTGAAAGTTGTAAAATGATGTAAAACGAGAGCAGCTTGTCAGAGTCGCACATTGAAAGGCCCTGGACATCCAGGGCCTGGAAACAGGCGCCCTCGTGGAGTGTTAGGAGGTGGTATGTTACGGCACACGTCTGGAGAGCAGCTGGATAATATTTAAATTTTAAAATGTACCTTTTCATTTAGGAGTTCTGCCTGTAGCCATTGATTTTCAGAATCGTGTCCACCAGAGAGGCACAGTGCTGTTTCCTGCTGCTCTGTGCACGGGGAGAGGTCCGGGCGCCTGTCGGCAGCAGCTGGTCACCAGCCGTCAGTACATCCCTAGGGCGGAGCACTGCCCACCGCCGGCGTGTGTGTGGGTTGACATGAGAGGAGGAAGGAGACATATTAAATGGGGGGCGGTGACAACCCCCCAGAACTAGTATGTCGGCATCCAGTGCAAAGCTGTGCACGTCGGACGGGCGCGGGAGAAAGGCCTGGGGGGAACGCTAGTCCAGCCGTGGGAGCGGGCGCCGCTCCTGCGCTCCAGCGTGCTTGGGTGCTTTAAATGCACGTACGGCCTGTGACCAGGAGCGGAGGACGAGTTGCTTCGAAGCCGTGGGGCAGCCCCCTGCTCTGCGGCCAGCTCGTCCACTGTCGAGGGGGGCCTGCGGCAGCGGGGCGCGGCGTGTCCGAGGCTCTCCCGGCGGCCCTGCGTTTGCAGCCAGGGCGCCTCGCGCCGTGCCGGGGGCCGACGGCTGCGCCCTGCCTGCGAAGTTACCCACTGCCGTGAAAATGCTGTCGTGCCCGCCGGGGTTAGTCGAGGTAGTTTCTTTTCACGGGTCTCGGGCCTGAAGTGTGCCGTGGGAGGCTCAGCTGCGCCGGTCCTGCAGGTGGCGGTGGTGAGTCGGCCGTGCCCTTGGTGCGTCCGGCCCTCCCGCTGCGTTCCCGGGCCGGGAAATCACACTGTGGCCCGTCCTGCCCGGTAGGGTGCCGCTGTCCGTGTCATCGTGGAGAATCAGATGTTTTCTTGCCATCGTTTCAAGACACACAGTGTAGCAGAAAAACATGTAGGAAGCTCTTGCAACACTTGGTTCCCTGTTTGTCTGTTTTGGTGCTTGTTGCAGCCTCTGGGAAAATCGAATTTCTGTCAACACAGGAAAGATGCTCTCAAACTCCTTTAAAGTTTCAAAACTTCATCAAAACTGGCAGTAGAACTAATTTTTTGAAATGAATTCTCTTTGGAATCCTCCCTTTCCCCTTCTCTTTGTGTGTCCGACTCCCCCCTCTGCTCTCTGTCTTTCTCCCGGTCTGTCAAGTTCAAGAGCAGCTCACATGCCCTGAATTAGTGAAGCACAAAGGGGGAAGGAGACCCTGTCAGAGCACAAAGCCCTCCCGGTAGGCTCCCTGCTCTTTTCCGAGCAAGCGCGAGCCGGGCCCAGCTCCTCTTGTCCACACGCCCTGCACAGAAGGTAAACACGCAGCGCTCATTACCTCCCATTCCCTCCACCTCCTCCCAGGCCACCCACGGCCAGGGGGCCGCGGGGCTTTGATGTCTGTGGGCCTCCTCACAGAGCGGCTTTAGCCCCTTGGAAAACCGCCGGGGAGAGGGAGGGGGGCGGGAGCGGTGCTCTCCAAGTGAAGCCCCCCGCCAGGAGACAAAATTAGCCCAGGAAGCCCGGGCAGGTGCAGGGAAGCAGACCTTACCGCCGTTCTCCTGCTGCTCCGTGCCGTTTAGTGCCCTGTGTTTTAAAAATAGCCACTCCGATTTACGTTCCCTGCAGACGGGGGGTGGGCCGGTTTCCCCTCTCGGCAACGAAACACACGTGGGGGTAGGCCGACCGGCCGGCCAGCGGGCACAGTCCCTGCAGCAGTGGGAAGGAAACGTGCTCGTCGGTCCTGCGTCCCCTGGGCGTCGGCCCTCTGCTGTCACGTGGGTGGCTTAGCTACAGGAGTGTTGTCGCACGTTACTTTTCATTGGATGGGACTGAGAAATGACAGGAAAAAAGATTTAAATGGCAAATAAGAAAGGATGAACTATGTGGAACCAAACTTGAAATTGGGAGAAAAACTGCTGAAGTTTCGTGGTGCCCACCCTGAGACGAGCCTGCTCGTGGTGGAGCGTGCCGCTGCGCCCACGGCAGCGGCTGCTCGCAGAGCGGCGGTGGATGCCAGCCCTCGGCCTGTGGCGGCGGCCGACCGCTCAGCACTGGCAGGGGCAGGGCTGCTGCAGCAGCTGGAGCAGCTGGAGACCTGCACTGCGAAGCCGAAACACCTGATCTTTGGGGATTTGTTTGTTGTTTTTTAAGATTTCATTTATTTACTTATAGAGAGGGAAGTGAGGGAGATAGAGAAGGAGAGAAACATTAGTATGTGGTTGCCTCTCACGCACCCTGCACTGGGGACCTGGCCCGAAACCCAGGCGTGTGCCCTGACTGGGAATCCACCTGGTGGCCCTTTGGTTTGCAGGCCGGCGTGCAGTCCACTCAGCCATGCTAGCCAGGGCTGATCATTGGAGGTTTTGGACTAGAGTTTTATTTATTTTTATTCTTCCAGAGAACTTGGATAACAAGTGGTTCGTGGGCAGGGTTTGGGGGTGACAAATGAGATAGAAGAGGGGGAGTGACAAGGAGGGGAGAAGGAATATTATTTTCTCTTTTAGTTTTATTTTTTAATCAAAACTTTTCATGTAGTGAAGAGCAATACTCGAGCTTCTGACAGTGTGTTTTCTGTTTGTCTGCCGCTGAGCCAGTGGGGGCTGGGGACTTGCGCGGGCAGTTAGCGGGCCGGCCCTGTCAGGTTGCAGAAGCGGTTCATTGGGTTTTGAGAGAACAGTAGGAGGAGTGAAGGATAATTCCTTTGTAAGAGCAGTAATAGCACTGTAGTTTGAAAGTTCCATGAGGAGATTTTTAGTTTTTTATTTCTTTTTATTAAAATTTTTTCCCCACATGGCGTTCAAATACAAATAACTCAGTACCCATATATTCAACCCCTGTCTTTTGGCCTCATGGGTTTTCTTAGACTGTTGAAACCCGGCTAATGCACTTGAAATAGTTTAAACAGTTAATATGTTGACTGCTCGAGGAACTGTTGTGACCTTTACTGGGTCCTCGGTGTTGCTTTTCAGGAACCATGTCCCTAGGTTTCTGGTTTTCTGGGGTGTAGTTGTTTTCAGGAAGTCCTTTGGTTTACATACTTGGCAGCAAAAACAAACAAACAACAAAACAGGCCAAGAGCTTCTTGCTCCGTGCCAGGCACGAAGGGCAGGGCGCCCCGAGGACGCAGTGCCGCCGGGAGTCTCTGCAGGAGGTGCCCCGGCTCCCGCCCCGGCCGGCGTGCGCCCCCGGCCGGCCCTTGGCGTGTTCGTCTGCACTCGTTCCTGGGGGAGGCGCCCGTCTTCAGGAGAAGTCGCTTCCCAGCCAGACAGACTGCTGGGCTGCGGCGTCCTTGCCGTTACAGTCGTGCTGAGTCCGGTGGGCACCGGTCCGGCGCAGTGCATGCACCCTCAGTAGTTATGGGGGGGCAGGGGAGTGAAGCCCGTTCTGACTGAGCACCCATCTCCTGCCGCCGCCGCTGGCTGACCACAGCTCCCCGCCCCACCCCCGTCACCCCCTCCTCGTGGCCTCGCACCCACCTCCGCGCCCCTCTGCTGCCGCTCCGAGGGCCCTGGCCCCCGCGTGGGCTCGCCTGGGGGGAGGAGCGCCTCCTGGACTCCGTCCAGGTCTCTGACGGCACCTCCGAGTGAGTGCTGATCTGCCCGTATTCCAAGGTGACAGACAGACTTGGTGCGCTGTGGCCAAAAGACTGGTTCTTGATTTTAAATGAAAGTTTATTGGAAGCATCCAGAAAACGTGCCTCCTCTTGTACAAAATGATTCCTCTATGTCGTGGTTAGTGCGTGTGTACTGAAACGACGGATGACTGAGGATCAGAAAAACAAGGTGATGGAAGCACTTCGACCTGGATTATTATAGAAGTTTAGGGTGTTGGAGGCCTGCATTTAACTAGCAGCGTGTCATTGGTCTGCGTTTCTGGTGCTCGTCTGGGGACACTGAGGACAGGCGCGGCCTGCAGAGGGGACAGGAGCCCGGGGCGTGCAGCCCGGACGGGCGGGGTGGGTGCAGTTAAATGCCCGCACGGGGAGGCGGGGCGGCCCCGGGTGGGGAGCGGGCTCTAGAGCCAGACTGCCTGCCCCCGAGTCCTGGCCCCCGGCTTCTCTGTGCCTCGGCGGCCCGTCTGCAAACTGCGCTGTTCTGAGGGTAGTGTGCGCCCCGTGCTAAGGAGAGTGGTTGAGCCACAGCAAGGAGGGCTCACTGAACGGCAGCTGCTAAAGTGGGCAACCCCGGGCCTTCGGGAGGACTCAGAGAACTGGGTGGGTAGTGGGCGGGCAAAGACCCCAGAGCGCTGCCCTGGGATCCAGTGGAGCGCGCCTCCTGGGGGCGCGCACGGATCCTGCGCTGAGAGTCCGGGGACACACTCGAGGCGCTGAGGTCTGTGGGGTGCGGCGGGGGGCAGGGGCAGGAGTTGCTTGAACACCAGAAGACCGGTCCACCCAGGGAGGAAGAGCACTCTGGGCATCAGGACTAGTTGAAGAGGAGAGTTCAAAGCTGGAAGGGGAAGCTCAGAAGAGAGGGTGCTGAGCACACTCGTGTGGGTCTGGAGCACGGTTCTCAGATGACACAGTCCGCCCTCCTCAGGGGGTGTTTGGTGACCGGAGACGTTTTGATCGCCACCGTCGAGGGGCGACGGTGCTGCCGCACGTCCGGCAGCGCCCAGGACGGCCCCCGCCACAAGGGTCGCCGGGCCCCGGACACCAGCGGGGCAGCGGCTCAGAAGAGGTGGGCGGTACGAGGTGCGGTAAAGGCCCCTGGGTCACAGGAGCCTGCGTCTGTCATGCCCTCCCCAGCCCACCACCCCGTACGCACGCGTGTGCAGACCTGGCCCAGGCCCGACCTGGCCCTTCACGGTGTGGTCGGAGCTTCAGCGGCGCCGGCCGCTCCGCGCTGTGTGTCTTCCCTCTCAGCCTGGAGGGAAGGCGAGGGTGCTGAACGTGGCCGTGGGTTAGAGGTCGCCCTGAAACGGTCAGCAGGGGTCGTCTTTGCTGGGTGGGCCGCGTCCTCCTTCACGGTGCTGCTCTCGCGCGCGAGCACTCGCGCCTACCAGGCTAGGTGGCCGATCGATAAAACCGGGAACAGGGAAGATTCAGGTCATCACTGGGATAAAGAAAAGTCCGAGCTTGGAGACACAGAGATCCTTGGCGCTCACCTGCAGGACAGTTCTGAGTCACCGTGGAGGTTCAAGAGAATTGTCGTACGGTTAGGACGAGAGGGCGAGGTGCCAGCTGGCGAGGGAGGTGGAGGGTGGCCCGGGGCGGAGGCAGGGACCCTCCCCCGTCTGCCACCCCAGACTGCGAGTCCGCCGTCTGCAGAACCTCTTCCCCAGGCACGCTGTCAGACATATCCCGACTCCCCCTCCCCCCCTCCGTCGCCCCCCTCTTTCCCTTCTTGTCCTCCCCTCCGTGGCGCCTCACCTCACTCATTGGCTGAAGCCCGAGGCTGGCAGTCAGTCTGGTCATCTACTTCATCTCGTGATGAATCAGGGGAAGGATCCTGGGCCAGAGCACTGGGGTGGGGCAGAGGCAAGCATGCGGCCTTTCTGAAGGAAGGTACCGGCACCCCAGCTTCTCAGACGCCTCTAGGTTAGTTTTCCAGATGTGAGCCTGGGGCCCTGATTGCAGAGCCTGGGAAGGAACCGGCAGCACTAGACTTGCAGCAAAGCAGCCTTCTGCTGCTGAGCAGAAGTAGACCCCTCCCCCACAGAGGACTTCCGATGACGGGGCTTACTCAGAGTTAGTCTTAAAGTTGGAAGTATTTCAATAATAAAAGAGGAGGTTGAAAACATGGGCAAAAAACAAAGCATAAAAATGACCAGGCAGATTTGGCAACAAATAATCTGTAGAAAGGAAGGAAATATTCACCGAAATACAGGAACTCACTGAACAAGCTAAGTGGGAGGTTGGACACTTTTTGGAGTGTGAATTGGTGCTAGACCTCGGGGAGTGGGACGGATGCGGCAGCAGCGGCTCTAGACGAAAGGCCGACGGGAAAGGGAGCGCAGAGGTGCCAGAGATGGAACGGGAAGGCTCGACATGGGTCTGATCGGAGCTCCAGAGAATGGAGGCAGTTCTCAGCTGTTGTCAGTTCAAATGTACACTGGCCGAGAATTTTCTAGAAGTAATGAAAAGCTTGAATTTTCAGCTTCAGGAAATACAGTGAAAGCCCAAGCTGGATAGATAAAAACTCTGTCTCTAGATATATTATATGAAACTTTAGAAAGTAAAATATAAAAATGCCTTACTAGGGGGCAGGAGAAACAGATACTTGCCCGTGACGGAGCGGTGCCCCCCCCACCCGTGCCCGTGGCAGTGGAAGCCCGCGGGCGGGGGCGTAGGGATGCTGAGAGATAGTAACTGCCAACCTTGACCCTTTCCCCCGCTGCACTTCCATTCAAGAGTAAAGATGAAATGACACCTTCTCACAATGAACACTGTCGCCTCCCATCACACCTGTGCTTAAGGACGTTTCAGAGGATGTGCTTGACGAAAGGAGGAACTTCAGCTCTGGAGGAAAGGCTGGCACGCAAGAGCGAAAGGTGAGCCAAGGAACTGGTAACGTGAGTAAATCGCAGGAAACTCCACACACCTGTTTTAAGACCTTGGCACGCAGTAAGCACTTGACTGACAAATAAATGACTCGTCCGTTTCCTGAAACAGCGTGCTTTCCTGTCCACCCAAGGCAGACGCAGGGGTGATTCTGATTCCGCGTTTTCCAGAGGAGCTGCCGCCTCGGTGGGACTCCCCGCAGGAGTCGCCCTGCTTCGCGGGGTTCAGAGGCACAGCTGCGCTCCGGGACGCGGTTGGGGCGGCTGAGTGTCTTAGACGCGCTGTGTTTGTTTGTAAGCTGCTGAGCGCATTTTGGTGTGGGTGTTAACCGAGCTTCCCCGGTTCCCGAGAACCTGAGCGTCAGTCCGGATTTACAGCTGGACTCTGGTTTGTCTGCTCGTCGTGTTCTCAGGCTCCACATTGGTGAACTAGAGCGCAGCCCCACATGCGCCGCTGCTGGGGACCCAGGCTAACCTGGGGGGAACCCAGCAGAAGGAGCGAGACGGAGCTCGGCACCCGGTGAGGGGCCGGGAGCGGCACAGAGCAGAGGCGACTCCTCCTCCCCTGTGGCCCTGACTTTACAAAAGAAGCATTTGCTAGCTAAAAGTATTTTTAACTGTTGACACTCAGATATGCTGTCAGGAGTATAGCAGCATTTTGTTAAAGGGGCTGCCTGTCTTCCAAGCCAGCAGCCGGCTCTCTCAGCGAGCACTCCTGTCGCTTCTGGAAGCGCCTCCTTTCAGGGGCTCTGCCGCAGGCCGAGGCCGGCCTCCCTGACCTCGCTGATGGCTCTCTGGGCTCCCTTCGTCCACTTGGCACCCAGCCGGACACCTGCCGGGCCCCCCTGTGCGCTGAGGTGGCGGTGGGCGGGACTGCGGAGGCGCCTGTGCCCAGGGAGCTTGGCGTCCTACAGGGAGGGGGAGGAGGGCGGGAGCGATTGCAGCAGGGCGACCTGGCAGCGACTTGGGAAGGGGCATGCTCTTTAGCCTGACTGGTCGGGGAAGGTCTTGCCGAGGGGATGACGTTCAGACAGACCGGAGTGGCCAGGAGAAGCCACCTGGGCCGGAGCGCCTGGGGCCAAGGGAGCAGCACCTGCGAGGGCCGGGAGGCCCGGCGGAGCGGGGCGCGTGTGCCTGTGGGGCCGTCCACGCCGACGGCGTGTTCACACGGCGGCCTTGCTGGCCTGACCTCGCACGGAGTAACTGAGGTTTTCCGGCGGCGCAGAAGCCTTGGAAAACCGTCAGCTGGCCATGTGGGTGCGTGGGTGCACGCGTGCCCGTGGGGAGCGAGGCTGGTGTGCAGGGAAGAGCAGAGTGGGGACCGAAAGCCGTAGCCTAATGCCACCGTGTGCGAGTCGTGAGACCAGACTGTGGAAATTACAGCTTGTCCAGGGTGTGCATGTACAGTGGGAGTTTTGCAAAGTTGCCAAACACTATGTGGCAGCCACATGTTTTAGCAGAAAACAAATCCTTATATAGTCTGAAAATTCTAATTTTAATTTACGAGTACCAGATTAGTCTCGATAATTTACATACTTGTCACTGGTGGGTCCCTTTTAGCTTCAGGTAGTGGAGACGGAAACCTGCTGCAAGGCGAGGGACTGCACGCGGGGAGGCCAGACGCTGCAGGGGCGGTCGGCCTGGCCCGGCGCCACCGCGCCCTCGGGCCCCTGTCCTGGGGCCGCAGAGCAGCTGCCATGGCCAGGGCGGCCAGGGTGGCTGGGGCGGCCAGGGTGGCCGGGGCGGCCAGGGTGGCCGGGGCGGCGCGCTGCCTGCTCCCGTGCAGTGGGGGGAGGGGAGCCGCTCGTTCTCTGCGCAGAGTGAGGGGCTGCCCGGGAAGGCCCAGGAGCTCGTTCCTTGATCTCAGCGGCCAGAGTGGGGCGAAATGATAACCGCCGTTCCGTTCCAGAACATTCCATTCCAGAACTAGTCCATTCCAGAATACTCGATAGCTGTGGGGCTGCAGTTAATGTCCTTTCCTTGAGCTGAGGCCACTGGCTGAATGTCGCTGCCCTTCTCCAAGGGGGGAGCGGGAGCGGCGACCAGCATGCCCTGCGCCTGTGCAGCCCGCACTCGGACTGGACCCGCGTTCCTGCATCAGCTCTGGCCCACTGGTGGCCGAAGACAGGGCTTCAAGGCCACGGTTACTGTGAGAAGGGCACCGAGGGTGTCCCGAGGGGGCCTGTCAGTCAGAGTCTCCCCCTCGAGTTCACTCTGTCGCCACGTCGGTGCGGGGGGGGGGATGTAGTCGTAACCACGCACTTCCTCCCCCGTGCGCTTCTCTCTCCCCGAAGAATAATCACGGGAAACACATCAAGCTTAGAAATTGAGATTTGAATCTTCTCCTTCAGCAAAAACATTCCCTGCACATTAAATTAAAACCATCCCTAGAAATTGCGCATTTTCTAATTTAAGGAAAGGAAACGACAACCAGCAGTGGAGTCCAGTACGGGGTCCGGCACAAACAGCTCCCCTTTTTAATTGCAAAGTCTTTTATTACAGAATCGTGAGCATGTCATTCGGTGACATAGCTGTCACACTCAAGCACACCAGATGACATTGTAGGTGAAATGTTCAAATGAAACCATAACTCGTCACACCCACGTCACCACCCTCCCAGCCAGTCGCGCGGGCCTTACCTCTGCGGACTGGCGTCTCCTCCTCCTGCCTCCTGCCAGCGTGCACCTGCCTGAGTCTGACCTCAGGGGAAGCCTCGCCGTGTGTCCTGTCATCAGACCGACTATGTCACGGTCCTGGGAGGAAGTGCACAAACACTTCCTTTGAACTCTGTGGGTTTTAGAATTGTGACTGGTCTTTGAGTAACTTAAAAATAGAGTTTTAAAAGTGCATTTTGCAGGTATAATTCTGAGGGTACTTAGCAGCTTATTTTTAAGTTTGAGCCGCAGAAAACTCTTCAGTGGCTTGAACTCGTCAATACTGAGAGCATCGGCCGTGTTTGGCCTGCCGGAGCTGCTTCCCCATTAGATCCCTGCTCGTCCCTGGTCACTTCCATGTCACCGGCTCGGCTGTGTCTTCCAAGCGCCACCCCTGCCTTCCAGGAGGCGGGGAGACGTGTGGGTGGGCCGCCAAAGGCCTGGGGGCGAGAGGTGTGTCGGCTCCGACGGAGGCAGCCTCCGGGGGCTGGATGCTAAGGAAGAACTGTCGTCCTCGTGTGGTTTGGTTGTTTACGTTCTTGTTAGTAGCAGCGAGGGACGTTAGGGTTCGTGACTTAAACTTCAGAGTCATCCCCACGTGCACATAGAACATCCTAGAAAAGCTCCTTTCGCATCACAGGGAGTAAACGGCCAGGCCGCCGCCCCGAGTCGGCGGGCCTCAGTGGTTGGCGGCGAGTTGGGGACAGTCGTGGCTGTCCCGCGCGTCGTGGCGAAGGCACACAGTTCTCTCTGTGCCTGTCGTGCGTGGGAGGGGCACGGCGAGCCGCCCTGCTCTGCGTGTCTCTCAGGCCAGGAGGCGCGAGCCGGCAGGCTCCGTCCGGAGGCCAGCGCGTCCCCTTTGCGCCGCGCCCTCTGCCGCCGCCGCGCCCCCAGTGCCGCAGACACAGAACTCGTGCGTGCGGGGTCCGTGGAGCCCGGGACTGCAGGGTGTCTGCAGGGCGCCTGGCCCGGCACCGCCCTCTGAGAGCCCCTGCTGCGGAAATGCGAACTTTAAGTGAAACCGGCAAACGGTCCTCTTCCGTTTATTTAGGGAAACGGTGCACAGTATTTACTGCTGCTCAGCTTGGGCTTTGCATTGTTTCTCTCTCTCTCTCCCCGTGGGTGTTGGTCATAACACTAAGTGGTGACCCACAGGGAGTCCTATCCCAAAATACTGTGTTTCTTTAGTAAAAGAATCACCGCCGTTTGGTAATCGGCTTCCTGTGACTCCTCAACACACCCGTGTCACTGCCGCGGACAGAAAGCCGCTTCCGGATGAGAAGAAGACTGGGTGTTATTTTGCCTGATGTTTCAAGCAAAGATGGGCGTGTTTGTTTTTGTATCTGTTTTTATTTTTTTAAAGATTTTATTTTTAGAGAGAGAGGAAGGGAGGGAGAAAGAGAGGGAAAGAAACATCCATGTGTGGCTGTCTTTCAACTGGGGACCTGGCCCACAACCCAGGCATGTGCCCATGTGCGCTGGGAATCGAACCAGCGACCCTTTGGTTTGCAGGGCCAGCGCTCAACCCACTGACCTATGCCAGCCAGGGCTGTATTTGTTCTTTACAAGAAATAATTGTTATTTCGCTCACTGAGCATTGGAACCTGCTCAGCCAGTCCCAGGCTGCGCAGCTGCATTGCCCTGGCCAGCTGTGCGTGCTTCTGCAGGGACTGACTTGGGTAGGGTCTGGCGGCGCCGCCGCTGCAAGGGCCACACCTGGCTCATTTGCATCCGGCGTCAGTCGGGGGGTTTCAGGAGAGCCAGAGGGCTCCAGGTGAGCCCGTGGGCAGCTGCCGGGAGGGCTTGTGAGTCGTCGCCCTCGCACTGGCCGAAAGGGGAGGGGCGGCGGGTTTTCCTCATTCGTTACGGTTTCTGCTCCAGAGGGTTCGGGGGAGAGCGCTGAGGCTTGGGCTGCTTCTGCGTGCGTGTGTCTCCAGGTGTTGTTTGTTTTGTTTTATGCAAATCCTCTTACAATTTGACGGCTTTTAAAAAAACTTTCTTAAAGAACTTAAGATGCATACGGATTGGACTTTTTCCCCCAAGAGAGGAAGAATTCAGTTTCTTGCTTTTCAGTTGTAGGATGTCATAACAGGTCTTAGTAAACTTTTGCCCACTCTTGGAGAATTGTGGCAGAATTCCATGTTGATCTTTACTTTTATGTGTTATAAGGTCGTATGATTCCCTTCTGTTACAAAAATAACTTGGTTTTAGAGGACAGTTTGAACTGTTTGCATATTTGATTTTTGTTTGCATTGTTCAACTTCACGTGATTCGTTTTCGTGAGATAATCAAAAACATTGCAAATGCATAGGGAACTTTATATGGGCCAGTTATTGTACATGAGCACTGAGTACAGTAATATAAAACAAAAAGGTGGTTTTTATTAATTAGTCTTGGTCTGTTTACTAATTCATACTAATTAGTTACAGCACTTCAAACATGGCAGCTAAGAGTCAGCGCATGCGCCAACCCCTTGCTTGCTTACGGCTGCCGGACTCACCGCCGGTCCGTATCCAGGGCCTTGGAGCGGAGTGTGGTGGTCAGCCAACGATGACGGACGGATTTCCACATCTGTGTGCCAAGCAGTGACCTTCCTCATCCCCTACAGACAGAACGTGACCTTGTACCTTTTCTTAGAGCACTTTACAGTGACAGCAGCTTACATCAATCCACCTGTGCCTGTTATGTGGGTATAGAAGCTCTGTCCAGAAAGTATCCAGCCAGGTAATATGAAAAATAGAGACGTTTATTGAAAAAGATCCCAGATACAAGAAACACTGTACACAGGACAATGATGCCTCAACTCCCTTCAAAGTAGGCACCTTGGGACCTCACACAGTTCCCTCAATAGCCATCGGCTGTCCTGTCGTATTTTCTTGAATCTCACCCACCGACTATTTGAAATCTCTCCCCTTTCAAAGGGGGTTTTAGTTTTGGGAAAACCAGAAGTCACAGGGCACCAGATCTGGGCTGTGGGAGGACTTGCGTGATTTGATGTTTTGCCAAAACACTCTGCACGAGATGTGATGCATGAGCAGGCATGTTGTCGTGAGGAAGCTGCCACTCACCAGTTGCCCATAGATGCGGCCTTCTGGATCATTCCAGTACCTTCTGCAGAGGAATGTTCAAGCTTAACTCAAAGTTTGACGCACATTTGTTGTCTGCTCTGTCACTCATTTTGAACTCAACGGCCACACAGTACACGTGCTCACTCAGCCGTGTCTACTGCCCCTACTGACTAGTACAGTGGAGTCATCACTGTGCACGCATGTGCATTCTGGTCCACTGTCCTTGGTTGCCAGGCTACCTTGATGTCACACGACCTGTTCTCATTGTATTAACAATAGCTGGACCTTTTCCACACAGACGTGCATATCCAAAGCTAACTGAAGTAGATGCTTGTAAATCGGAGGGAGGCTCATGTTGAAGTTGGGGCTGTGTGTGTGTGTGTGTGTGTGTGTTAGTAAACTGGACTCTTCTGGCCCTGGCTGGGGTGGCTCAGTGGATTGAGCGCCATCCTGCGAACCAAAGGGTCACCGGTTTGATTCCCAGTCAGGGAACATGCCTGGGTTGTGGGCCAGGTCCCCAGTAGGGGGTGTGCAAGAGGCAACCACACATGGATGTCTCTCTCTCTCTCCCTTTCTCCGTCTTTTCCCTAAAAATAAATAAATAAAATCTTTAAAAACAGAAAGAAATGGACCCTTTAAAGAAAACAGTAAGTGGGCCAGTTGCCCAGCTTTGGGAAAGAATACCCAAGGACACACGCTCCAGGGGCTAGTCCAGTTGGCCTTGGTGTTCCTGAGAAGGGCAGCTGCCAGTCCCTGTGTCCTGGGAGACCCCCCCCCCCCGGCAGCTAGCACCCCTCATGGGCAGCCAGGCCCTGTCCCGGCGTGTGGTGCTCCCCTTACGGTAATTTAGTAGCATCTGATGAACCCAGGTGTCGCGATGACTGCCTGTAACTTTGTGGAGTGGCCGTGGAAGTGACCCACTGCACACACACGTGTGTGTCCCACGTCTGACTCTGAGCGTGTGTGACCCGTGCGGGCCGCTGGGACACAGAGCTGCCGGGAGTGCCTGAGCCCGGTCTGCGACGGGGGTGGCTGGGGGTGGCCTTGTACTTCGGACCGTAGTTCCACAGCGTGTCACCCGTGGGGGGAGCCGGGTGAAGGGCGCGTGGGACCTGTCTTTACCACTTCCTGCACATCGCTAACTGTTTCAGAATAGAAGGTCACGCACGAGAGAGGGGTGTTGCAGTTGCTGCGGGGCCCAGAGGACCGCGTGGTTACTGTACAGCGGGGGGAGCAGAGATCCACGGCCAGGACGGGGACCTGCCCTTGTGGGGCAGGCGGGCTCTCGCCGGTGCGCAGAGAGGAGGGCGCTTCGGGCAGACCGCGCGGGAGCGCCGAGCAGCGGCGGCCGCTGTGCTGTTTTGCGTTAAGACTCGGGAAGAGCATCGGTTAGTTTAGGCGGCGTTGTTCGTCGACGGGACGGTGCGTTTTAAGTCTCACACAGGACTGTGGGACGCGCGTCACTCTCGTGCTGCCACACACACGTCCGGAGACCGAGAGGGAGAGAGAAGTCCCCGGTCACCCGTGTGGGAAGCGAGACCGAGCGGTCCGGGAGTGCGTGGGAGTGGTCGAAGCGGCGTGCGGCTTAAAGAAAGCAAAGCCTGTTTTCCACGGGCTTGAGCAACGGACGTCGTGGGAGGACTCCGGTGGGGGCCACGGCGTCTGCCAGCACGTGCTCCCCCGCTCCGCGGGGGTTCCCACTCTCAGGTGCACGCTCGGTGACCGCCTCCGGTTCTCTCTCCTGCTCCACCGTAAGTGTCTGTGGTCAGTGGCGTGCCCCCACGTCCACGCCGGCGTCGGGCAGCGCTGAGGAAGCACGTGCCGCGTGCGTCAGGGCCCGGTTCAGTGAGGAGGCGACCCTGGAGTGCAGGCGGACAGTCGCGGACGTGCAGACTCGAGGGCCAGAGAGGCGAGCCTGGCGGGGGTGGCGAGGCGTGGGGCTCCAGCAGAGCCCCCCAGCGTGGGCACTTGCACAACCGGGCTTTGGGGTCGGACTCCGTAGTGACGTGCTCGCGGTTGCCGGGGTGCGGGACGGAGGGGAAGCAGGGGCTGCGCCATCTCACCCTCGCTGCCTCTGGCGGGGTGCTTCCTGCACAGGCCCCCGCTTCGCGGCAGACTGGACGGACAGACTGGGTGCCCTCCCCACCCCTCGGCCTCCTGGGGGCTCGCCCAGAGCTGAGCGGTCTGTGCAGACACGCTCCTACAGGGGGCGCTGTGGCGGCCAAGAATCGTGGGCGGGGTTGTGCCCCACGTCCATTGTGCTGCTTGTTTTAATTATACAACTTAAATTATTATATGAACCAAGGAAAGAAAGACGATGTTTCTGGGAAAACTTAACTTCAATGCTTTGAAAAGATTTGATAAAAGGGTAATTACTAAAAATGCTGTTGAATTGGACTTGAATAGAAAAGCTGTAAAATTTTAGGGACCAATTATTCTAAAAGAAAAAAGAATGAGAAAGATTCTCGATCAGATGGCTTTATGTGTCTTTTAAGTTCTTGCCTTATTTTTAAAGCAGTTTTCCACCTGTGGGTCGTGAGGTCAACTTAGCAGGTTGAGAAAAGCACTTTGAAACCGTGTTGGAACGTAGCGGAGTCACTGCGCTGGGGAAGGGGCGCTGCTCCCCAAGACCTCCCCGGGTTTGTTTGCGTTTGCTCTGTGCACGGCACACCCTGAGACCTGCGAAGGCGTGGAAGGCTCGAAGGACTGGCTGGAGACATTGAAGCCGGGAATATCAGAGTGTGTGTTAGGGTGTGATTTCTATCCAAGGAAGAAGAGGAGACGCGATTCGTGGGCCCAGCCGGAAAGCGGAGGTCGTGTCCGACATCAGAAGATGGGGAGTGAGAGTGTATCCCTGAGCTCCGCATTCAGAGGAAGCGTTAGGTCGGCCCTTGGGACCGGCGACCCGACCTCAGGTGCGCCTCACGGGCAGGAGTCGTGGCGTGTCGCATTTCATTCCCCCCCCCCCCCCCCCCCCCCCCCCCCCCGCCTCCTTGCTTTGTCCCAGTCCCCTGTCCCTGCCCCTCCTCTCTCTGCCACTCGATAACAAGCGTCCTGAAGGCCTGGTCGGGGCCTCAGGCCACTTTCTGTGGGATAAGATCATGAGAGCGTGCACTGCTCTCTTTCCCGGTGGAAACAGCCGTCAGCTCACACACCAGCTCCTGAGCTCGATGTCGGATGGAAGCGGCTGATGTGGATTAATTCCCACTGAACCGTAAATGACTGACAGTCCCACAAACCTCCAGATTTCTTTGTAAGGGTAACCTTTCAGGTCCTGTTTTATTCTGGTATTCCAAACAGAGACCTCACGTGGTGGACATCTGAGACTGTGAGCAGGGCCGTCTGTCTGTCAGCTCCCTTCCTCCGGGCCTCGCTGCACGGGGCCAGGGGCTGGGGCCCGGGGCCGGGGCCCGGGCAGGCTGCTGGGGCTTAAAGCCACCCTCTGGAATGCGCAGCGTGCCTCGGCGAAGGGCGCCGGGAAGGGCGTGTTCTTGGCCTTCGCATCATACCGGAGCGAGGCCTCCCGTCCCCCTGGCTCGCTGCCCGTCAGGGCTGCTCCCTCCTCCTGCCCGCGCCCTGCTCCTGGAGTGCAGAGGGCGAGTTCTGCAGTGGCGCGCAGGGGTCCTTCTCGGGACGCTGGCCCCCAGAGAGCGGCAGGCCCGCTGCCGCCGGGCAGAGCGCCCCTCCCCGCACAGGACCCTGGGCCCAGCAGGGGTCCTCGCACCGCTCAGGCCTGGCCCTGCGCGGCGCCGGTCAGCAGACCTGCGCTGGCGCTTCGGCACTGATGGCGTCCAGAGTGTCCCTACGGACGGCACGGAGAGGTGGCCGGGCGGGGGCAGAGGTGCTCTGCACGCGCAGGCAGTGCGTGTGAGACGCCGTGAGGCCGACGGGGAGGGGGGGCAACACGGATCGACGTCTCCTGTGTCCCGGCCACTCGTCATCGCGCCCGTCTTTCCCCGTCACGGCCGAGCTTGTGTCGCCCGTGGGCTCCGCCGTCAGCCTCCCTGGAGACATGTCTCCTGCTCCACACCCGAGCCTTGCCTGCTCTAACGCAGAGCGTTAGGAACTGTGACTGAGCGCAGCTGCTGCTCCTGGAGGCTCTCCCGAGTCTGTCTCATGCCCGAGGTCTCCCCGGCACAGCCCCCCGGGAGGCCGGAGCGCACTCGTCCTGATGCCCGCCACCTCGTGAGAGAGGCGCCTCGTGGCCAGATGAGGAGGCCAGGGGTGAGAGGGCAGGAGCTGCGGCCTCTCCCCTCGCCCTGTCCCCCGGTCCCCGGAGGCTCTTCGGACTCTGCACCGAGGAGCGGGCAGCGTGGGCGGAGTGCCGGTCTGGAAGTTGAGGCGCGAGTCTTCCGCGCTGTTTTTGACTCGCAGGGAAATCTTTTAAAAATCCTGCATGAAAGTCTCGTCTTTCGTTTTCTCACATGCATGTCAAGTTCAGTTTCAACCTTAGTGTTGGCAAAAGTGACACATTTTTAGAAAGCAGACACGTGGCGTGCTCAAAGGCTGGTTCAGAATCAAAGCAGTCATTAATGGGATAATGCCCCTGGGAATGCGCCTCCGTCTGCCGCGAGCGTCTGCGGGTCGCGCACACTTTTAAACACAGGTCCTCGTCGCCGGTCGCCGGTCTCCTCGCCACACGCCGCGCTGGACGCGGGCTGTGTGGGTCCCGCCTCATCCGAGGCCCCGTCCCCGCGCCCGCCGAGCCCCTCCGCAGACAGCGCACAAGTCAGGTGCGGGGCCCCGGGCCAGGCCCTCGTGTCGGCCAGGTCCGCTCTCCGGTCCGCTCTCTGGTCCGGCGCGTGTCACTTGTGTGACACAGGCTCGGGGGCCCCAGCTCTCTGCGGTTCGGTGTCCTCGTTTTCTTGTTTCCTATCCTCGCCCGAGGACACTTTCACAGAAGGATGCTTCCATTGATCTTAGGGAGGGAGGACGCGGGGTGTGGGGAGAGACAGACAGACCTCAGTGTGAGAGAGAAACGGGGATCGTTTCCTTCTGTGCTCGCCCCAGCCGGGGGTCGAACCCACAAGCCAGGCGTGTGCCTGGACCGAGGATCGAACCCACAACCTTTGGTGCTTAGGGTGGTGCTCCAGTCAGCCGAGCCACGCCGGCCAGGGCACCGTGTCCTTATTCTCACAAGCGGTAACAACGTGTACTGCGTGTGGTTCTGTGCACCCTCTGAGCCACCCATAATGATTCACGTGGACCGTTGTCGGGTTGGGGTCGATGTTTTACCTTGTAAATTCAGTCAACGTTGAATAGATGTGTTGTTCAGTAGGGTTTTACACATACACTCACGTACTCGTGTATGTTCACATCTGTTACGTCGAGTTCACTTGAAACACCGAGCAGTCCCGCAGTTCGCACGGCCCGCGTTCTGAGGACTTGGGGAGGGACCGGCCGCCGTGCACCTCAGGCTGAGGGATGGGGAGGCCCCCGCACGCCCCGCGTGGCCGCTCAGCCAGCCTCGTCCGTCCTCGCCTGTGGGGGGGAAAGAGGGGCGCCCGGGACTGCCCTCTCCCGAGGCAGTTCTGTGGGTCCCGCCCTGCCCCTGGACCCGTGCCGTGGCCTTGTGGTGGGGGCGCCTTCCCCTGCGTCCCCGTCAGATTTGGAAGCGTCCCCGTCGGCGGGCCAGCGCCGGCTGCGCCCTGCGCCCCGCTTCCACCTTGCTCGTTGCTTCCCGGGACTGTGTGGGTTGTGCGGAAAGGTCCTCGCAGACCCCTTGTTACCGAAGTCATTGTCGCCAGCAGGGATGAGATGAAAGGTGCTTAAGTCTGTAGAGTTGTCCCTAATTTGTACGTGTCATTTCAGCGGCATTTTAACAGACCTCCGTCTCCTGTCCCCCCTCCCTCTGCCACGCTATCACAAGTTAGGGCCGAGAAGCCAGGCCATTGGCAGAAATCTCATTTTATCCTCCTAATTATTATGCTGGCACTCAGGAGATAATTTCTCTCTCCATGCACTGCCAATTAATATGCAAATGGACTGATAAATATTTATGCAATGATTTGAATTATGCAGGGAGTGCTTTCAGTGTATTCTGTAAATGAATTGTTCGTGGACTTCAAAGTGCTGGCTGCTGTGCTAACGAGGAGAGATTTGCATAGGGCCCTAATCACGCGCATACTGATTAAGCTTCATTATGGAAACTGCCAGCTGCAATCTTTGTTTCTATTTTATTACAAAAAGGGGAACTTTTCATGCTTCAGTTGCCTTGACAATGTCAGTCCTCGCTGGTAGGAGAGACTAAAACTCCTCTGAGCAACCGAAGTTCCCGTATTCAGTTGAAGATGGCTGTGGTGTGACCGGAGTAGTTGCTTCTCCCCCATCCACCTCCCACCTCCCACCTCCCACCCTCATGCTCTCAGATTTGTTAGAAACAGTGGCACCTTCCGACCCCACCCAAACCGCCACCTGTTCCTTCCCGCCCTGGACTGTGTGAACCTAGAAGACTCCCGGCAATGCTGGACTGCGGTGCCTTTGCTCTAGGTGGGTAGGTGGGTGCCGCATGGCTCTCCCCGGCGGGCCGTGGGGTGGAACCCGCGGCCCTGCGGTTGGCTGTGCGGAAACACCCACCGGCACAGGCCACTGCGGGGGAGGGGGGTGGATGGGGCGGGGTGGGGGGGCGCATTTGCAAAGCGCCGGTCCCTCCCTGCCACCGGCTCTTCTGGTTCAGAGGATGTTAGCAGTAAATAGTGTGGATTTAGAATTCAACTTGAATGGAGACTTTTGCTTTTTCTTTTTTCTTGGAAATTTCTTTTGAGAGCATTTCATATAGTTCTGAAAACTCTAGCTCCGAAACAAGGTCTAAAGCGTATCTAAATAATATGTATATTAATGAAATGTTTTGCATACTTGGCTCGAATGTCATACAAAAACCGAGGGCCCGGTGGGAGTGAGGCGCCCGGTGCAGGATGGTCCCATCCTGGCGGTGCCGCCCCGGGCGGCCGCCCCGGCAACGCCACCAGGCGGAGGGTCGAGCTCCAGACCCTGGAGGCAGGACTTTCTGAATTTGACTGATATTGGCCTTTTGCTTTTTCAAAAATTAACTTCTCTTCTTTGGGAAAACCATTCTAAGTCCTGGAAAGACTGTCTTTAGGGTTTTCCTACTGAACAACAGGCCTGTGGGGGTGAGGACCGTCTGGCTGGGCTGTGTGAGCTGCCTTTGCTAACTCAGCTTTAAGCTGCACGGAGCCACGTTGGTTTTAGACAGAGGGTGGCTCGCGGCGGCTGTCGGTTGTGTCAAGGTCCGTCTGTCACGAGCAGAGCGGCGGCCCCTTCGGCCGGTGTGGCCGCCGGGAGAGGCAGCTCGGTGGCGGGAGCGCCAGCACTGCTGTCTTTCGGACCTTCGCAGGCGACTTCCTCCTGCACGCCGTCTTCCCCGTCACCTGTGCAGCGGCCGAGGCGAGACCCAAACGATGACCCCGATTCCGACAGCGTCTGCAGTCGTAGGGGGGAGGCGTGGCCTGCACCCAGGGCGGCGGGAGGTCTGCAGCGCGTGAAGGCGAGTGAGCGGACCAGCACGCCGGCGGCAGGCCCCGGCCCGGGGGCAGCGGGTGCTGCGGGTGCGTCTCAGGCGCGTCTGTCTCCCTGCCGGTCCGGAGCGCCCGGAGCACGTCACAGCAGAGACCGTCGTGTCTGTACTCGCACATTTACTGCGTTGGGAACTCGAGGAAGGAAAGGAAAATACCATTTTGAAACACTTTTAGTATTATGTTTTATAATTAGAAATTACATCTATTTTTTTAGGTAACAATGAGTGTTTAAACAGCCTTCCCATAGTGCTAGAAAGTCCTTAGAAGATTCGTACGGGATACCTGTGACACAACCTTGAACGCATGGGTGTGAACATTAGGGTGTGAATTGTACACGGCTAGGTTCACGCTCAGTAGGAGTTATGCCTGCTTCATTTCATACGTGCAGAAAACGGCCGTCTTCCTCAGCGGGCGTCGGCCGGCCCGCCCTTCGCCCGCCGTGCTGGGGCCCGTGGGAAGGAGGCGCCTTCCGCCGCGCCTGCCGCGGTCTCCGCCGACTTCCGCGAGGCCCGGCTGCGTCACTCAGAGAGCTGATTCTCTCTAAGCCGCGCACCTGCTTCTTTCCAACCTCGGTTGCTCTCCGAGGAGATTTGCATTTTTCTGGACAGTGCGGGGAAGGCAGTTGCAGAGCGGCCCTCAGTCGTGACCGAAGCCGGGACAGGCCGAGCCCTGTGGGCCCCGAAGAGCAGACCCGACTGTGGCGGGGCCGCGTGAGCCCCCCGGACTGGCCTCCGTCTGACAGGCCGTGTCGGTGGCGGGCCCACGGCCTCCGGGCGGGCGCGCGGTTCACGGAGGGGGCTGCCTCCCGCAGCACTCTCGTCCCTCGTGCGCGGGATGATGCCGTGGCGACGGCGTGGGCGGGACTCGGGACCGTTTTGATTCCCCGTTTAGACATTGATCAGATGACAGAACGTGTTCTTCGGTCAGAAGATCAACTACAACCCAGTTAAAGTGTTCGTTCTCTACCGCCCAGTGGTCCAGTGGCTCCTCGCCTGGTGGGAAGGGGCGGGCGGGCCGGAGAGCGGACCGGGTCGCCTCACGGGCGAGCGTGCTGAGCCGGGCCTGCGGGGGCTGGAAGGAGGTGTGCGTGTGACGTGCGCACCCCCGGGGGGGGCGGAGGAAGGGCAGGCCCGCGCTCGTCTGTGGCCTGCCTCCTGGGGTACCTGCCACCGCCCGGTAAACACTTCTGACTTCGGACGTCTGCGGGAGACAGACACGCTGAACGGCAGGAGCCCGCCAGCGGGTTCCTCCGGGACAGGAGGGCAGCACCGTTCGTGAGCGGGGCGGCCGCGAGCGGCCGCCTCTCGGTCCTGGCAGCACTAGCTGTGTCCGCCACGCCCTGTGCCGCAGCGCGCGCCGCTCCGTGACGGGCCGAGAGCCTGGCGCGCCGCTCGGACGCGCGCGAGTTGGTTGGGGGCCGGAGTCGGCTGCAGACTCGTCCCGCGGCTGTGCCGTGCGGCCCCCGCCGAGCGTGCCGTCCGTCTGCTGCCGGGGCTGCCGGGGGCTGTTCCGGCGTGGGCACAAACTCTCTGCTCGTGGGAGGAGAAGCTCCATTTGGCAGTGGCGTGCTTTCCTTGTGAGGGGTTCTGTTCCTTTAGCGTATTCTGTGTGTGTGTGTTGTGAAGCACCCGCTCCCCGTGCATCGGGCACCGTTACAGACTCTTCAGGGTAGACTCCTGCCGTCTTCCTCGGAGAGCCTTGGCGTGACTTAGACTGCGTGCGCGTGGGTCCCTGCAGGGTCGGGGACGCGCGACCCTCCGGCGTTTTCGCGCTGACTCCGCCCCCTCACTCAGCCCGGGGGGCTGTGACATCCGTCGGTTTTCTCAGACCTTTCCTCGGCCACATCCTCAATTTTTTAAAACTCTATTCTTCTCTGGTTTATCGCAGACTCGAGAATGAACAATCCGTCAGAAAACGGTAAAGCGCCTCTGGAGAGCGGGGACAGCAGCACAGGTAAGACGCCCCCCGGGCACACCCTTCCCTGGAGGCGGCGCGGGGTGGGAGGGGGGTGCTTCCCGCCCGGCCGGGCTCGGCGGCGCGTGTGCACAGGCCCGGGTGAGCGCCGGGCGGAGGAACGGGCGTCCCGTGCTGCGGGGCCCGGGCTGTCTCTGCCGCCCGCCCTCCCTGCAGACGCTCGTCTTCCGGCCGCCGCTGGTCAGCGAAGCGTGGAGCACTCAGGGCCTTGTCCTGGGGGGTGGGGGGCCAGGTCTGGGGAGAACGATGGCGGCGCTGCTCACGAGCCGTGTGGTGTCGGCAGCTCCGGTCTTTCCGAGGCTCGTTCACGCGGCCGCGCGGCGGGGCGGCGTGTTCCTGAGGTCGCCGCGAGCACCGAGGAGGAAGCGTGAGGCACGTGTGCGCCGCACGCTGACCGTCTAGCGGAAAGTTGCCCTTGCCACCGTGTGGCCGGAACAGTGACCCTTACCCCCCACGCTCCGAGGGAGTCACGCTGACGCCGCCGTGGTGTCTGCACCTGGTTAGAGCCCTGTCTCTCGCACGCCCGACGGCGGGGCCATTTTCTGTACAGTGACACTTGGTTTGACCCTCTCCCGGGCGGGAGCTAACAAGTAAACGGGAAAACCGGCTTCCCAGGAGAGGAGGGCTCAGTCCCCGGGGGCAGGGCGAGCCCAAGGCCCACGTTCATCGCTGCGCGAGGGGCTCAGAGGCCACGGGACCCGGTGTCATCGCTGCTCGCGGGGACCCGGTGTCGGCCGGCGGGAGCAGCTCCGGGTGCGGCGGAAGCCAGAGTGCTCAGCCGCGGGGGCAGGGCAGGGAGACACAGGGACGGGCAGTTTCTGAAGTCGGCCAGGCTGCCCAGGTGCAGGGGCTGGGGCCTCGGTGCCTGTCGTTCCAGCAGGCCCGACTCCAGGGGCGGGAGGGGAGAGCCACTCGGAAGCTGGTCTCCGCACCGCTGGCCACGCAGCCCCCTAGTTGGGAGCAGACCGGTCGAGCCGGGCCAGCGGCTTCTGGCCTGCACGGCTTTCGTCCCAGACGGCCCCGTGCCGGGGCGCTCGCTAGTCCCTCCGTCTCCGGAGGGTGCCTGTCCCTCTCGGTGACACTCCTGTGCCCCTCCTGAGTGGGGAAGGGCCACGTGCTGTCATCTGAACTGTTGGCAGCCGCCTCCTTTCTGTCGTTTCTCGGTCCTGCTTGGGCGCCGTCTTTCGTGGTTGTGTGGCTCAGGGTCTGGCCACCCAGCCTCGGTGTGGGCCTTGTTCGCAGGCAGAGGCTGGCCAGTGGGTCCCAGTAGGATGCCCAGGGGGAGGGCAGCGCCCCGGGCCTAAAAGGCACCTGCAAAGAGGAGATACGTGTACCTAAGGGACAAGGAATGCTCTCAGAGGGACAGGGGGACGCCAGGAACGCGCACTGCCTCGGGCCCAGGGCTCCGCCCACTTCCTGGGCCCCTCCCACACCGAGGGGCCCTCCCGGCGTGCACTCGTCCGTGCTCCCTGTGCTCCCGGGTCGCAGGGCAGCTCTGTGCCTGCCCTGCCAGTGAGGCGTCAGGATTCCAGGAACTGGGACGTTGGGGCCCCCTGCCCGGGCTTTCTCCTTGAACTGCGATGAGACGAGACCGCGCATTCTGGCCGGAGCCCCTGCTGACGCCGTCTCATGAGTTCCTTGCCCTGTTTCCACGTGAAACACGTGGCGGAGCCACTCCCACCACGGAGCTGGGGTGTCCCTTCAGGAGCCTCCCTGTGGCTGTCTCTGGAGCCCCGTCTCCGGCTGGGGACGGCGTGCTCTCCAACGGCGCTCCCCGACCCCAGCACCGGCGGGGCGGGGCGTCCGTGGTCCCCTGCCGGCCGGCGTGGAAGCATGCGCTGCTTCTCTGCCAGCTGCCGCCAGTGCGACGGCCTGGCGAGGTGCCACACGCCGTCTGCCCACCAAGGCTCGAGCGACCTCCGTAAATTCTAGATGCTTCCCTGCTGGGGGCCTCTGCGTTCCACGGAGAGCAGCTGGCACCTCCATGTCCGTTTCTCGGCTGTCCTTAGCGTCTCCCGCTGACGCCACTTTAGTAGCTCAGGACATCAGAATCCGTCTGGGTTCCAGTTTCTGCGTTAAATTACCGTTTGGTGTATCAGGTGTGAAATTACTCAGATATTACAAATTGGCTTATTTAAAACTATAACAAGCAGGCGTGCAGATTGTTTTACTGTCAAGAATATGTTAATACTTTTGTATAGACTACTACAATTCTAAACATTTCTGGAGAAATAATTTTGATTTTTGGTATTTTAAGGAGAACCATATTGTGAATCAGTGAAAACTGTGTTGTTACTTTGTCGTCTGCCGCGTGGGGTTGTTGGTGCACGTGTTCAGTGGGTGCTTGTCCCGTGTGCCACGTGGTGGACTTGTGTCATCAGAGACGCCGTCAGTCTCTGGAGAGCCAGCGGCCACAGGGGCCCGGACGGACCCCAGGTGGTGGGGTCAGGGCGGCCAGGGCAGTGTGGGAGCAGCGGAGGGAAGCTCGGGGCGGTGCGTCTCTGAGGCGGGGCGCGTTTGTGGGCCGGGAGGAAGGAGGCCTGGGAGGTGGAGACTGAGGAAGGAGAGACAGCGGGTGGAACCAGCGTGGGCCGAGGGGCTGGGGTCAGAGGCACGGGGTGGGGGGTGGGGGCTGGCTCTGACGTGGACGGAGATGGCCTGCTCTATCAAACTGGGGAGCGGACGGTGAGATGAGCCGAGGAGAGGACGCCGAGGAGGGAGGGGGGGAGCAGGAGGGTGGGGCCTGGCTCACACGTTAGATCTCCTCCTCCTTCCCACGGCCCCTCGGCCGCTGGGGGCCGTCTGCAGGGAAGGCAGGCGTGCCAGTCCTGAGGAGGGCGGCCCTTCCCGCTCGCGGGAGTCTGCGGCCGTGCGTGGCCGCCGCTTCGTGACGCGCGCCGCGGCTGTTCAAGCTCCCACGAGGGAAGCACCGTTGCGCGTCTCACCGACAAGGGGCGTGGACCAGACGTGTTCGTGCTGCACACTGCCTGGGGCCTCGGGGGGGGGGGGGGGCGTGGGGGGGGGGTGCGTTTGGACGCTGCTACCTTTCAGGGCCGGACTGAAGTGGACACCCAGAAGGGCAGAGACGCGAGCTGAGGGCCGGGCGTGGGCGGAAGGAGGGAGGTGCCGCCCGCCTCGCCCGTCGGGTTAGACGGCCCCCGGGGCAGCTCAGGCGGCCCAAGGTCTGGAGGGAGCGCAGCGGGCGACCGGAGCGTTTGCCGGATCGGTGTCCTCTCAACAGGTGTCCCGTCCGGGAAGGGGAGTGGCCGTGACGTCGCTCATAACGCCGTAGTCCTTCGGACGGGGCCTCGGCCCCCGGGGGAGCAGCGACACCCTCCCTCCCTTCCCCCCACGTGTGGCGGCGCCCCGTGCACTGGCTGTCTCTGCGTTTGCCTGTTCTGGGTGTTTATGTGAGTGGGCCGTGCGGACTTGTCTCTCTGTGGCTGACTCGCTTCACTCAGCATGACGGGGTCAAGGTCATCCGTGTTGTGGCACGTGTGGCCGAATAGCGTTCCGCGGTGTGCCGAGACCGCGTTTCGTTTGTCCGCTCGTCTGCGGGTGGGGACGCTGGCTTCCGCCGCCCACCCTCGGAGAGCGGCGCTGCGGCCGGCGCCGCCGCCCAGGCGCCCCAGTCCCTCGCCTCGCCTGCGGGCTGCAGGGCCGCCAGGGAGGTTCCTGGGTAGACAGCGCAGCTGCGTCACCATGCAGCCCTGGAGGTCGGAATCCCGACGCTGAGGCTTTGGAAGCGCTGTGTTCCCTCTGGAGGCTCTTTGGAGAGGCTGTCTCCTTCCCTTTTCTGGTTTCTGCCTGCCTGGGTGTGCGGCCTCTTTCTTCGTCTTCCAAGACGGAAGTGCGGCCTCTTCAAGGCTCCCTCTCTCTGGCCCCGCGTCCATGACCTCGAGTTCTCTGCCCCTCCGCCCCTTCCCCTCACAAGGACCGCCGTGATTACCTGGGACCCCCCAGACATCTCCCGCCTCCCCCGCCCCCTCACAAGCACCCCCCAGCCTCTGGAGAAGGGGCTCCCGCCTGCAGACCTTAGCGCAGCCGGAGTCGCGGCGCCCTTTACGTCGCCCTGCGGGGGCTGCTCCACGGCGTCCGGGGAGTGGGTCCGGCACCCTCACTCAGCCTCAGAGTGCGGCTCCCCGGTGCCTGCTTCGGGCTCAGGGTGGCCCTTGCCACTGCCGTCGCCTGTTAGTGTTCGTTATTTTATAATTGATGAAGGAGAAAGTGATATTAAGTTTAAAATTTCAAATATGAAATATTTTTTCTGATAATTGTTTAGAAATGTTAAAACTTAAAGTAACTGACTCACCTGTTGATTCACTGAGTTTGTACTGAATGGAATGTAAGTCTTTTTTCACCTGAATTATGACCGTGTAAGGCTCTGCTGTGCACTTGATTTTTCATTCAGGCTAGCTGTGTCCCCAGGGTAACATGAAGGTCTTTTGGGCAACTGAAAAGACCAGAGACATTTAGGAGCACAACGTAATATGTGTGTTCATGAGACACATTCAGAAGTCATCATCATCGGAAAGTCCTGGCAGCCGGTGACGAGTGGCTCCGTGGGGTTTATCCGTGCCACGGTCGGCGTCCTTGTCTCCAGGCGAGAGGGGGCCCGGAAAGACCGGCCACGGCGCGTGTTGCCGTGCGCCCTCCGAGGTCCCGTCCCAGCGTCCCCGCCAGCACCGGGTCTGGTGGCCGTTTCCGGTAAAGTGCCGGTGTTTGCGGGAGAGGCGCCGAAACGCGCTGGGGAGTAGACCCCACACCACGTTCTCACCGAAACGGGAGCGACCCAGGTTTCAGACTCAGAAGGGCCGCTTCCCCTTGAACTTGTGTTTATCTAAGCACCATTTCTAATGCTCCGTTGCTTGTGCCGTGGTTACCGTTTCAGTTGTTTCGCAGCTGACTGTGCGGGCTGCGTTCTGCGCTGGCCAGAGTGCTCACGAGCCGGCGGGAGGGAGCCGGCGGGAGGGGTGCCGTGCCCAGTGTCCCTGGGCCCCGTGCAGTGAGGCTGAACGGCGGTGGCTGCGGGGTCGGGGATACCAGCTGGACCCCGGGAGTCTCGGGGACGGCGCGCACTCTGTCCCTGCTGGTCTGGGAGTGTCGGCCACAGGGTGTGGCCTCTGGGAGATTCTGAGAGGGACTTGCGTGGCCCTGCCCGGGGTGCCCGCGGGGTGTGCTAGGTGTTTGGGGTGGGGGCTGTAATTGCTAAATCTATGAGAACACTCAATGGCATTCACACCAAGATTATACTTTTGTCGAATGAGTGACTGAGCAAATGACACTGTCACGAGAGGTGAGCTGACCACAGACTCAGACTTGGTAAGGCGGGGTGCACTCACTTTCACTGGCGCCCGGGGGGGGGCTGCGGGGCACCGCCAGAGGGGTGCTCTGGAAGGCAGCTCGTGCACAGAGCGTGGGGCTCTCGTCTCCCCCCTGGAGGGGAGTCGGGCTCAGGGTCCGGCCCTGTCACTCTTGGCGTGCCGTGTCTCTAACAGGCACGAGGGAGTTTTCCCGCCATGTGGAACGTGACGTCGCCGACCGCCCGGGCTCCGGCAGTGGCAGCGGAGGCTGGGGGCGGGCTTTGGGGGGCGTAAAAAAAGGAGGAGGAAAGGGAATGATGTCGAGTGAGTACCTGTGCTTCTCTCGGGGCCAGGCTGGATGGGGTGGCCACTGCCCCCTGCGCAGGGACTGCCTGATGGGGGAGGAGACTCCCCAAGGAGGTGACACGTTGGGTTCTGAAAGCACTGCATTGGGGGTGCCCCGGGGGGGGGGCTTGCCGGTAAAGGAGCAGTCTAGTGAAGGTAGCCGTCTGTTCCTGAGGAAGGAATCGGGCTCCTTCGGTAGCTGTGGACGCGTTCACGTTCACGTTCACGTTCACGGAGACGGCCTGCTGGGAAGAGCGGAGTAAGGACCAAGGACAGAGCTCTGCTGTAACCTCGTGTTTGGGGGGGGGGGGGTGCCTGCAGTAGTTCCCACACTGCCCTGTAGGGGGCCTCGGATCGCAGTCGCTCTGGCCACGCCACCGTGCCCAGGAGCTGCTGGCAGTGGGTTCAGGGCCTTAAGCATCAGGGGAGGCGGGTCCTGCAGGGAGGTCGGGACACAGGAAGCTTCACACGCGGCCTGTGGATTGGACAGTTAGTAGTGAGTGGGGACCTTTTAAAAGGCGTTAGGCGAGTGGTGGGGGAAGAAGCTGCTGCGGACAGAGGAGCGAGTGATGGCGGAAGGGGGACGATAACCCAGGGGACTCTGTAAGGGGAGCTGTGCAGCCGGTGGCTCAGAGCTCGGGCCCGGGGGCCACAGCGCCTGGGTTCAGACCCTGCTTCTCTTGGTTGTCAGGGGTATTGCCCCGGGCAGACCCTCTCCTTCTGTGCCTCCATTTGCACGGTGGTTGTGAGAGGGGGGTACATAGTAACGATGCACGGTGGTTGTGAGAGGGGGTACATAGTAACGATGCACGGTGGTTGTGAGGGGGGGTACATAGTAACGATGCACGGTGGTTGTGAGGGGGGGTACATAGTAACGATGCACTGCGGGTGTGAGAGGGGGTACATAGTAACGATGCACGGTGGTTGTGAGGGGGGGTACATAGTAACGATGCACTGCGGGTGTGAGAGGGGGTACATAGTAACGATGCACGGTGGTTGTGAGAGGGGGTACATAGTAACGATGCACGGTGGTTGTGAGAGAGGGGTACATAGTAACGATGCACGGTGGTTGTGAGAGGGGGTACATAGTAACGATGCACGGTGGTTGTGAGAGGGGGTACATAGTAACGATGCACTGCGGGTGTGAGAGGGGGTACATAGTAACGATGCACGGTGGTTGTGAGAGAGGGGTACATAGTAACGATGCACGGTGGTTGTGAGAGGGGGTACATAGTAACGATGCACGGTGGTTGTGAGGGGGGGTACATAGTAACGATGCACGGTGGTTGTGAGAGAGGGGTACATAGTAACGATGCACGGCGGTTGTGAGAGGGGGTACATAGTAACGATGCACGGTGGTTGTGAGGGGGGGTACATAGTAACGATGCACGGTGGTTGTGAGGGGGGGTACATAGTAACGATGCACGGTGGTTGTGAGAGAGGGGTACATAGTAACGATGCACGGTGGTTGTGAGAGGGGGTACATAGTAACGATGCACGGTGGTTGTGAGGGGGGGTACATAGTAACGATGCACGGTGGTTGTGAGAGAGGGGTACATAGTAACGATGCACGGTGGTTGTGAGAGGGGGTACATAGTAACGATGCACGGTGGTTGTGAGGGGGGGTACATAGTAACGATGCACGGTGGTTGTGAGAGGGGGTACATAGTAACGATGCACGGTGGTTGTGAGGGGGGGTACATAGTAACGATGCACGGTGGTTGTGAGGGGGGGTACATAGTAACGATGCACTGCGGGTGTGAGAGGGGGTACATAGTAACGATGCACTGCGGGTGTGAGAGGGGGTACATAGTAACGATGCACGGTGGTTGTGAGAGAGGGGTACATAGTAACGATGCACGGTGGTTGTGAGAGAGGGGTACATAGTAACGATGCACGGTGGTTGTGAGAGGGGGTACATAGTAACGATGCACGGTGGTTGTGAGAGGGGGTACATAGTAACGATGCACGGTGGTTGTGAGAGAGGGGTACATAGTAACGATGCACGGTGGTTGTGAGAGGGGGTACATAGTAACGATGCACGGTGGTTGTGAGAGGGGGTACATAGTAACGATGCACGGTGGTTGTGAGAGAGGGGTACATAGTAACGATGCACGGTGGTTGTGAGGGGGGGTACATAGTAACGATGCACTGCGGGTGTGAGAGGGGGGTACATAGTAACGATGCACGGTGGTTATGAGAGGGGGTACATAGTAACGATGCACGGTGGTTGTGAGAGGGGGTACATAGTAACGATGCACGGTGGTTGTGAGAGGGGTACATAGTAACGATGCACTGCGGGTGTGAGAGGGGGTACATAGTAACGATGCACGGTGGTTGTGAGAGAGGGGTACATAGTAACGATGCACGGTGGTTGTGAGAGGGGGTACATAGTAACGATGCACGGTGGTTGTGAGGGGGGGTACATAGTAACGATGCACGGTGGTTGTGAGGGGGGGTACATAGTAACGATGCACGGTGGTTGTGAGAGGGGGTACATAGTAACGATGCACGGTGGTTGTGAGAGGGGGTACATAGTAACGATGCACTGCGGGTGTGAGAGAGGGGTACATAGTAACGATGCACTGCGGGTGTGAGAGAGGGGTACATAGTAACGATGCACTGCGGGTGTGAGAGGGGGTACATAGTAACGATGCACTGCGGGTGTGAGAGGGGGTACATAGTAACGATGCACGGTGGTTGTGAGAGGGGGTACATAGTAACGATGCACGGTGGTTGTGAGAGAGGGGTACATAGTAACGATGCACTGCGGGTGTGAGAGGGGGTACATAGTAACGATGCACGGTGGTTGTGAGGGGGGGTACATAGTAACGATGCACGGTGGTTGTGAGGGGGGGTACATAGTAACGATGCACGGTGGTTGTGAGAGGGGGTACATAGTAACGATGCACGGTGGTTGTGAGAGGGGGTACATAGTAACGATGCACGGTGGTTGTGAGAGGGGGTACATAGTAACGATGCACTGCGGGTGTGAGAGGGGGTACATAGTAACGATGCACGGTGGTTGTGAGAGAGGGGTACATAGTAACGATGCACGGTGGTTGTGAGGGGGGGGTACATAGTAACGATGCACGGTGGTTGTGAGGGGGGGGTACATAGTAACGATGCACGGTGGTTGTGAGGGGGGGTACATAGTAACGATGCACGGTGGTTGTGAGGGGGGGTACATAGTAACGATGCACGGTGGTTGTGAGAGAGGGGTACATAGTAACGATGCACGGTGGTTGTGAGAGGGGGTACATAGTAACGATGCACGGTGGTTGTGAGAGAGGGGTACATAGTAACGATGCACGGTGGTTGTGAGAGGGGTGTACATAGTAACGATGCACGGTGGTTGTGAGGGGGGGTACATAGTAACGATGCACGGTGGTTGTGAGAGGGGGTACATAGTAACGATGCACGGTGGTTGTGAGGGGGGGTACATAGTAACGATGCACGGTGGTTGTGAGGGGGGGTACATAGTAACGATGCACGGTGGTTGTGAGAGGGGGTACATAGTAACGATGCACGGTGGTTGTGAGAGGGGGTACATAGTAACGATGCACGGTGGTTGTGAGGGGGGGTACATAGTAACGATGCACGGTGGTTGTGAGGGGGGGTACATAGTAACGATGCACGGTGGTTGTGAGGGGGGGTACATAGTAACGATGCACGGTGGTTGTGAGAGGGGGTACATAGTAACGATGCACTGCGGGTGTGAGAGGGGGTACATAGTAACGATGCACTGCGGGTGTGAGAGGGGGTACATAGTAACGATGCACTGCGGGTGTGAGAGGGGGTACATAGTAACGATGCACGGTGGTTGTGAGAGAGGGGTACATAGTAACGATGCACGGTGGTTGTGAGAGGGGGTACATAGTAACGATGCACGGTGGTTGTGAGAGGGGGTACATAGTAACGATGCACGGCGGTTGTGAGAGGGGGGTACATAGTAACGATGCACGGTGGTTGTGAGGGGGGGTACATAGTAACGATGCACGGTGGTTGTGAGAGGGGGTACATAGTAACGATGCACGGTGGTTGTGAGAGGGGGTACATAGTAACGATGCACGGCGGTTGTGAGAGGGGGTACATAGTAACGATGCACGGTGGTTGTGAGAGGGGGTACATAGTAACGATGCACTGCGGGTGTGAGAGGGGGTACATAGTAACGATGCACGGTGGTTGTGAGGGGGGGATACATAGTAACGATGCACGGTGGTGGTGAGAGGGGGTACATAGTAACGATGCACGGTGGTTGTGAGAGGGGGGTACATAGTAACGATACATAGTAACGATGCACGGCGGTTGTGAGGGGGGGTACATAGTAACGATGCACGGTGGTTGTGAGAGGGGGTACATAGTAACGATGCACGGTGGTTGTGAGGGGGGGTACATAGTAACGATGCACGGTGGTTGTGAGAGGGGGTACATAGTAACGATGCACGGTGGTTGTGAGGGGGGGTACATAGTAACGATGCACGGTGGTTGTGAGGGGGGGTACATAGTAACGATGCACGGTGGTTGTGAGAGGGGGTACATAGTAACGATGCACGGTGGTTGTGAGAGGGGGTACATAGTAACGATGCACGGTGGTTGTGAGGGGGGGGTACATAGTAACGATGCACGGTGGTTGTGAGGGGGGGTACATAGTAACGATGCACGGTGGTTGTGAGGGGGGGTACATAGTAACGATGCACTGCGGGTGTGAGAGAGGGGTACATAGTAACGATGCACTGCGGGTGTGAGAGGGGGTACATAGTAACGATGCACTGCGGGTGTGAGAGGGGGTACATAGTAACGATGCACTGCGGGTGTGAGAGGGGGTACATAGTAACGATGCACGGTGGTTGTGAGAGGGGGTACATAGTAACGATGCACGGTGGTTGTGAGAGGGGGTACATAGTAACGATGCACTGCGGGTGTGAGAGGGGGTACATAGTAACGATGCACTGCGGGTGTGAGAGAGGGGTACATAGTAACGATGCACGGTGGTTGTGAGAGAGGGGTACATAGTAACGATGCACGGTGGTTGTGAGAGGGGGTACATAGTAACGATGCACGGTGGTTGTGAGAGGGGGTACATAGTAACGATGCACTGCGGGTGTGAGAGGGGGTACATAGTAACGATGCACGGTGGTTGTGAGAGAGGGGTACATAGTAACGATGCACGGTGGTTGTGAGAGGGGGTACATAGTAACGATGCACGGTGGTTGTGAGGGGGGGTACATAGTAACGATGCACTGCGGGTGTGAGAGGGGGTACATAGTAACGATGCACGGTGGTTGTGAGAGGGGGTACATAGTAACGATGCACGGTGGTTGTGAGGGGGGGTACATAGTAACGATGCACGGTGGTTGTGAGGGGGGGTACATAGTAACGATGCACTGCGGGTGTGAGAGGGGGTACATAGTAACGATGCACGGTGGTTGTGAGAGAGGGGGTACATAGTAACGATGCACTGCGGGTGTGAGAGAGGGGTACATAGTAACGATGCACGGTGGTTGTGAGAGAGGGGTACATAGTAACGATGCACGGTGGTTGTGAGAGGGGGTACATAGTAACGATGCACGGTGGTTGTGAGAGGGGGTACATAGTAACGATGCACGGCGGTTGTGAGAGGGGGGTACATAGTAACGATGCACGGTGGTTGTGAGGGGGGGTACATAGTAACGATGCACGGTGGTTGTGAGAGGGGGTACATAGTAACGATGCACGGTGGTTGTGAGAGGGGGTACATAGTAACGATGCACGGCGGTTGTGAGAGGGGGTACATAGTAACGATGCACGGTGGTTGTGAGAGGGGGTACATAGTAACGATGCACTGCGGGTGTGAGAGGGGGTACATAGTAACGATGCACTGCGGGTGTGAGAGGAGGGTACATAGTAACGATGCACGGCGGTTGTGAGGGGGGGATACATAGTAACGATGCACGGTGGTGGTGAGAGGGGGTACATAGTAACGATGCACGGTGGTTGTGAGAGGGGGTACATAGTAACGATGCACTGCGGGTGTGAGAGGGGGTACATAGTAACGATGCACGGTGGTTGTGAGAGAGGGGTACATAGTAACGATGCACGGTGGGTGTGAGAGGGGGTACATAGTAACGATGCACGGTGGTTGTGAGGGGGGATACATAGTAACGATGCACGGTGGTGGTGAGAGGGGGTACATAGTAACGATGCACGGTGGTTGTGAGAGGGGGGTACATAGTAACGATACATAGTAACGATGCACGGCGGTTGTGAGGGGGGGTACATAGTAACGATACATAGTAACGATGCACTGCCCAGATTTGGAGTATCCGTGAAAGTGACCCAACGCTGAAAAGGCTTGGTACTGGCAATACTGTGAACTAAGGGGAAGGTACGAGGGGGAAGGGAGCAGCAAAGAGGGGGAGTGAAAGCCCCCAGGGAGGAACAGCTGCGCACTCCGGGCACTGGGGGGGGGGGGGGGAGATGAGGCAATGTGGAGCAGAAGGGGCCCTCGCCCTTCAAGGGGGGGGTGAGGGGAGGAGTGAAGATAGGTGCAGATAACACGTGCCGATGAGCACATCTCCAGGCAGGAGGACGCACTCCAGACAGGGTTAGGGACAGAGAGCGTCGGGGTGTCCTTGTGGGGTTGGGGAAGGGCGCGGAGGGGCCGGGTGCCACAAGGAGGGCCGCTCGGGCACGTGAGCAGTGCGGGCGGGGTTGTGGCAGAGGGTCCTGATCTAAGCCAGGGGCCCTGGCACCGGGCAACACCAGAGGGTTAGGGGTTTCACTGCAGCTTCCAGGGGCTTCCTCGTGTTTCTGAAGCAGGTGGGAAGCTGCCGCCACCTGGCCGGCTTGCGCCTTCAAGGGGAAGCCGGGGAGGCAGTGTTTGCCTGGGCGAGGGGCAGCGGGACTGTTTGCTGGGAGTTCTTCTTGCCGACAGAGTTGTTCATGTGACGTTCAAGTTTTAGAATAAGGACTTTCTTTCTGCTTTCCTTGGTCCTGAAAGTATTTCCTTCATGTGACATGTGTAAGTTTTATACTTGCCTTTGTCAGGTTTTAGTGTCAAGGTTTTGCTGGCCTCATAAAATGAATTGGGAAGTATTTCCCTCTCCTCCAACTCTGGAAAGGCTGTGTAAGATTGGATGTGTTTTTCCTTAGATTTTTGGAAGCAAACAGGAAAATTGTCTAGGCTTTCATTTGGCAGGTGGGTATTTTTATTTGCTAATTTAATGCCTTCAAATGCTATGAGCCTCTTGGGATTATCTGTTTCTTCTTGGGTCGGTCTCGATGCATCTCTTTTCTGGAGCCGTCCGCACCCACTTCCTGTGTGACCGGCGTGAAGGCGTCGGTCTGCAGCCGTCCCCCCCAGCGCCGGCGGCGTCTGCCCGTGCCGCCGTCCCGTCAGCCTCAGCGGCGCCCTGGCTCCCCTCCCCCTCCCCCTTCTCGTCTCCTCTCGGCAGAGCTCTGTATGGTGCTGCAGAAAGAACCCAGCTGGTGTTTCTGTCGCGGTTACGGCTGCGATACAAATAAATGCAATAGTTAATAAGTAATAATACGAGTGTAAACTCTGTTCCGCGTACTCACATCTGGAACCCTCCGTTTGCCCACCCCAGCGTGGGTTTTGTTGTCTTCCCTGTTTCCGGCCCTTTCCTCTGGTCTGTCTGGGTGAGCCTCCCCCTCCGCTCCCCCTCTCTGCACGCAGACGGTGCCAGGCTGCCCTCCCACGGCCCCACGGCCGGCTTCGGGGCGCCCCCCCCCACCCCCGCCCCGGTGCCGGCAGGTGCCCCTGGCCTCTTCCACCCCCTTCTCTGTGTCTGGTCTCACTCCATAGCCACTCCTGCTCTCCCGACTCGGACCGTCGCCTCTCGGGAGTGACTAGCCAGGGCCAGGGAACCCACTCCATGCCTTGGCCCTCCACCACCCAGCTGTGACATCCCGAGCAGCACACTTAGGGTCCCCGAGTCCGCTTCCTCACTGGCGAGGTCCGGAGCCGGGTGCGAGATCTCCGAGGTTCCCCGAGCGACGCCGTCCTAGCAACGCGTTCGAGGCGGCTGTAGCTCTGGCCCCGCCCTTGGTGAACGCCTCGGGGCCACTTCCTGCGTGTGTGTCTGAACTCTCTGTGCCGCTCGACCCCCCCCTCGTCCCCCTCACCCTCCCCCCACCCTGTGGGTCGCCCCGCGGCTTCAGGTGGGTGGGCCCTTGTTCCCCGGGCACACGTCTGGCCCTGGCTGCCGACACCCCCGTCCCCCCCCGCCCCCCGTGGTCCTCACGCTCAGGCGTGCGTGCGTGTCCCTGCTCCCTGCTCCTCTGCCCCCCTGCCCCCAGCCGGTCCAGGTCTGTTCTGTAAGACCGACTTCTGTGTTGCATCTGCCTCCTTCTGCCCCTCACCCCTGACGGAGCCTCGTCGCTTTCTTAGAAGAAGACCTGCCTTTGCATCTCACGCCCCTTCCCCTCCGCGGCCGTCGGGGGCGTTCTCCTGGCCCCGCGGGCTCGGGCAGCCTCTGTCGGTCTCGCGTTATTGGGTGCTTTGTGGTCTGTAGGTAGGGGCTCGTTGCCCTTTCCGTGGGAACGTGCAGGTGGAACCGGCGTGCGCACTCGCCCTAGGCTCCTGGTCGTGCAGCGCGCGGTCCTGGAGGACGCCGCAGCCGGCAGCGTGCCCGCCCCCAGGGCCGGTCTCGCCTTCCCAGGCCGCGTCTGCCTCGGCCTCCTTGCCCCGCTGTCAGGCCTGGGGCGTGCCTCTCTGACGCGGCCAGTCTTGTTCGTTGTTTTGTTTTCCAGTGGCTTTACCTTCTATTTTTTAACTAACTTCCTTTTATTATGTTTTTTTGTTACCATTCAGTCCCCTCACACCTCCTGCCCCCGGCAGTCACCGCCCGGGTGCGTCCCTGAGCCCTTTCTCCTTTTCGCTCCGGCCCCCCCCCCCCCCCGGCCCCTCCCCACGCTGCCCGCCTGCTCCCCGTCTCCGAGTCTGTCTCCAGTCCTCCCGTTCGTTCCGCTTGCTCAGTCGGTGCCACGTGTGACTGAGGTCACGTGGCGTGTGTCTTTCTCTGGCTGGCTTGTTTCACTCGGCATGATGCTCTCCAGGTCCGTCCGTGCTGTCGCAGAGGGTGAGGCTCCCTTTTTGTGGCGGAGCAGTGCTCCACTGTGTGCAAGTCCCACAGTCGTTCTGTCCGCTCGTCTAGTGGTGGGCACTCGGGCGCTTCCATGGCTCAGCAGCTGCGGGTAGTGCTGCGACCGAACCTGAGTCGTGATTCCTGCACGGGGGCGGGGGCAGAGGCCGGAGCGGGTGACAAAGTGCGCGGCCTGAAGAGGGTGGCACTTCCCTAGTGTGTGCCTTCTGCGCGTGACCCTGGACGCTCCAGATGTAGGCCCAGCCCGTACTCGCCGTCACTGCCCGACACAGCGGGCAGCGTCTCAGCTGCACGCGTCTGGGCAGCTCTGCGGCCTCCTGCTCACGGAACCTTTAGGGGGGCACCCTGAAAGAACAATCACTCAGAGGTTTTAAGGAGGCGAAACACACACACACACACCCCTCTTACAGTTATCTCAAGGAACAGGGAGACATTTGCTGGAAATTAGGATGTACAGTGGACAGGTTCCACCGTTCGGAAATACCCCCGAGGCCCTAGCCGGTGCCCCTCGCTGCTGTGCGTGTGCGCGTGCACGTGGGGCGGCGAGGACGAGCAGACGGCGTGTCCCGGCGGCGGGCGATGCAAGGGCAGTGCCCGAGCGTGTGTCTTGATGATTCTTGCCGGTTGCTGTGGCCTGTCACATCTTGCTCAGTAGAGAGCATTCTGGTCATTTCTAGTTAGTGGCTGGATGTGGCCATTTGAAAACAACGTGCTACATGCCTTGGGAAATATTTGGGGCGGCGTGTCTCCCCATAAGCTGGTCCTGGTCTCACAGCACTCGTAAGACCGGGAGCACCGCGCAGCCCCTGCTGGCTGTTACGGGCATCGCCCCGTGCTCGGGGGCCGAAGGGACCGGTGCCACCCCGGCGGCTGTCGGGTAAGCGGCTGCCTCTGCCTCGGCTTGTCCCTGACCAGTGCAGGGAGGAGCCCGTCTCGTCTCGTCAGAGCCACCCCCGGGTGCCTTCTGCCCACACACCGCGAGGGTGACGCCCGCTGGGAGCCCGTCTCTACCGTTCCCTTCAGCACGGGCGACGGGCCTTGCACGTCCGACCCCTTGCCCATGCACCGCGTCCACGCCTGAGCTCTCGGCGCCGCCTAGGTCGTGACCCGTCACTCACATGTCTGCCCCTTCCCCGGGCTCTCCCCGCGCCCCTCTTCCTCGGGGTGCCGGAGAACGGCTTGTGCGGAGTGCACGCCCGAGCCCTGTCGGTACGCTCCTCTGCTTGTGTCCTAGGCACACAGACGAACGGCCTGGACTTCCAGAAGCAGCCGGTGCCCGTCGGAGGCGCGATCTCCACAGCCCAGGCCCAGGCTTTCTTCGGACACCTCCACCAGGTAGGGGGCTGTTCTGCTGCGGGGGGGGGGGGGGGGGGCGAGGGGCGGGGACGCTGGGCCTCCCTCCCCGGGGGAGGGGGGTGATCGCACCTGGCGCTCCTCTCTTCTCGCCGTGCTTTTCTGAACGGCGCGTCCACAGTCCTGCAGCTCTGGTGGCTGTGCAGCGACCGCCCCCGCCGCTGCGTGGGGACACGGCTCCTTGCTGTGAGTGGCGCGTGTCACCAGCAGGGCTGCGGTCTCCGCGTGCCTGTGTCTGAGGCTCCACCCCCACCCGCTGTGGCCTCCAGCACCTGCGACCTCGGGGCGCGGCCCCTCCCCCGAGACGCTGGCAGCGTGTGGCCCAGGGTTCCAGGGTCAGAGGCGTAGCTTGGGTGTCGCTAGGGAATCTCAGTCGCATCGCCTCTGGGTGGAAGCCTGGGGGGGCGGAGGGCAGGATGCTCAGAAGCCTCAGGCCTCTCCTCGCAGACCCTCCCCATCACATGGACCACGCCAGCTGCCCTTGTGGTGCCCGGGCCTGAGCCCCCGGCCAGATGGCCGAGTCGGCTGCACAGTGCCCTGGCGGGCTGGTGTCACTCGGCCTCTGTGTCATCCTGACGGGGACGCAGGGCTGGATACGGTCACGAGGACCGACTCCGACAAGCTCAGGTCGGGGCCCTCCGTGAATCAGCCGCCTGCGCCCTGCACAGCTTGCCCCCCCGCGCCGTGACAGACTGGGCAGGCTGGGGGGTCGGTCTGACTGCGGGGCAGACGCGACAGCCGGTGCCCGGCGTGGCCTGTGTCGCGGGTCAGGGCCAGAGGCTGCACCTCCTCTGCGTGTCTGTGCCTGGGCCCTCCCCTCGGCCCGGGGCTGCTCCTGAGCTAACGGTCTTGAGCTTACCGCCCTCCTGGCCGCCCTCCCGGTCGCCCTGTGTCTGAAATGTGTTCTTTACAAACCTTTGGATTTTTTGTTTGGGGTTTTGTGTTTTGGATTCGTATCTACTAATAGGACTGCAGGGTATTTTTTAAATTGAGGCGAAACTGGTACAACGTTGTACTTCCATGTCCGCAGGACTGGTGGTCACCACCACTGACCCCCAGCCCATGCTCCTGTCTTTGAGTTTGTTTGGGGACAACCGGCTTTAAATAAAGGACATAGCACCTTGTTACCGTTCGGCTCTGCGCCCTGCACTGAGCCCCACGCCCGCCCAGAGTGGGGCGCCCGCCCAGAGTGGAGCGCCAGGAGATGCTGATGCTCTGTGCCGGGCCCGAAGGGAGCGCGTGTCCCCCTGCCAGCGACGCTGCGGTGCCCAGTCGGCCAGGGTTGGCCTCGGGGTAGCTCGTGGCTCCTCCCCTCCACCCGTGTCCTGGCCGTTCCAGGACACGCCGTGGACGGTGTGCCGCTCCCACTGCTGCCGCCGCCCTGGCTCAAGCCGCCGTTACACCGCCCCGGCCGAGTCATCGCCGGCCTGCCCCGGGCTGTCTGGGCCTGCAGGGCATCGGCGTGTTTGGGGGTGCAGACCGGTTATCCCATGAGGTGTCTCTCAGCCCGGGTTTGTCTGGTGCTTCATCGCGACGAGACTCGGCCGGGACGACCACAGAGGTGATGCCACTCTCTTCCTAGTGCACCCACCAGAGGTGCGTGCGGCGTCGCTGGTAGCTTCATGGCCACTCGTCTCCCGGGAGCCTCCGAATACAGTCACCGCTGCCCCGCTCATGGGGAGTGCCTCTGGGGAGGTCGCTGCGGTCGCGGGAGTGTCACGTCACTCCCCGTGTGGCGCCGTCAGTGACAGGGTGTCCGTTGGTGACGTTCGCCAGAATTGGTTCTCACTGTCATGGTGTCAGGTGGTGTCCCTATTCGATGTGACCGTCCGTGGCGGGACTCCCCGAGCGATGAGGTGCCTGCTCTGAATACGACAGACCCCCCCCGTGTGGTGTGTGGGACGGAGCCTTCGCTGCAGCCAGCAGCGTTGCGTTTCCTGACTGTGAGTGCCTGCAGGCCTTGGCTATGGAGGTGTGTGTGCGCCTGTGAGAGTGCTACCCGGGCATCGCGTGTGGGGATCTGAGGTTAGAACGAGCAGGTCACCGTGATGGTTCGTAATGAGAGACACGGTGTCCCTGAGTAGCTTGTTCTTCTGTGTGTCTGCACACAGCGCGGGGGGTGAGTTGAGCCTTCAGTGTCCCCGTGTCCCCAGACGAGCGGAGTGGAGACGCAAGGCACGCCTGACGCGAGCGTGGTGCCCGGCACGGCCGGCCCAGCTGGGCGGGACGCCCCTCCAGACGCGGTGGGAGCAGCGCCTTCCGCGCCCGTCCGCACAGTTCCAGCCCCAGGGGAGAGACCCAGAGGCTCAGCGACACCCCACTAAGGCTCAGCGACACCCCACTAAGGCTCCTGAGGTCCTTGCTGACGACAGTCTGGGGGCGATGTTGACATGTCGGCCCTAACTCCCCCGGTGCTTCCTTGCAGGTGCAGCTCGCCGGCACGGGTCTGCAGGCTGCTGCCCAGTCCTTAAATGTGCAGGTGAGCGGGGCAGGCGGGGTGGGAAGTCTTCTGTCCTCCCCGCGTTCTCCCAGTTTTATGTAATGAGTATGCAGTAGCTTTATAACAGGAAGCACTTACAAGCGTTACCTTTTTTTATCACTGATTCTCATGAAGATCCAAATAATGATAATCTCTGCCATTGATGAAGATGAATTGTACATCGTGCCACTGTGCATGGTCGAAGGTGACCGAGAAAAGTCTGCTTTCAGGGTTCCATGCACAAGTCCGGGGCCGAGGGTGTCGTCAGTGCCCCCGTTTCCGGGTCTCTTCGTCACCGTCCCCGTGTGTCGGGGAGCCCCGCGGGGCGGGGCCGAGGGGCGGGGTCCTGCTCGGCGCCGGCTGCCAGCTGCGCGGCCTTGGCGGGCCACGTCGCCGCCCAGAGCCCGCGTGTTCTTCCTGCACTTCAGCGGGAGAGTTCGGGGCTCCCGAGGGCGGCTCTCTGCCCTGAACTGTCCCGGCTCTCGGGCTCACCGTGAGCCCGGTGTGCGGGCCCGTGGGTGGAGAGGGCGGCGTCGGACGGGCACGGGGTCCGGCAGCGCCAGTCCGGCTCCGCTGCCGCCGTGCGCCGTGTGGCAGAGCGGGCCCCGCCCAGGCGTAGGCCTGGCTCCTCAGTGTTTCCTCGGACCTGCCGCGTCCTGTCAGTGACGGGTGTGGGTCACCGGAGGTCGAGAGGGAAACAGCATTCTGGGAGACTGACTTCAGGGTTGCCAGCGACGGAAGGCCTTGGGCTGAGCGTCCCGTGAGGCCCGGTGGCACACGGACCCAGTAACAACACATGGGAGCGAGGAGGGGAAAGGAAAGGGGATGATGTGACCTTCCTTTCTGAGGGGGAGGAGGCGGGAAGTTGTCTCGGTTGCCATGGTGAACTCTCGTCCCATAGAGGGATGTTGGCAAACAGGCCGTGTCTCCAGTGCCGAGTGTTTACGGTCCTGCTCTGTAATTATCTCTCACTGACGGGCAGGATTAATCAGAGCCCCGTGTTAATTAGCTGTGCTGCAGCCCCAAACAGGTGGTGGGAAACATGCGGGTCTGCGCAGAATCTCGGTGCTCCGCACCACCGGCGCCGATTACCAGGGGACTTTCTCCGGGCGGCCTTCCAGGAGCGAGTCCCCCCACCCCGCCCGCAGCGGTCGCACGGCCCCCCTTGCCTGTGCGCTACCTGGCCGCCACGCCAGAGTCGCGCCTGTTTAAATGGTGGCGGAGGAGCTTCTTGGGCCGTGGTCCCTCGGGGAGGCGGTGGCGGCGAGTCTCAGGCCCCCCGCCCAACGCAGGCCGGGGCCGGGCCGCGGGGGCCCGGACTCGGAGGGTCAGAGACGAGCTCTCGCCGCCCTGTTCCAGAGGGGAGGCTGTGGGCGAGTTCCGTGCTTTGTGGAGGACAAGTTATTTTCTGTTGTTAAAAATTATAATTGCAGTTTTGCTGGCAGTGGAACAAAAAAAAATCTAAAAACTTAGTGTGTAAAATTAGGAAAGTATGAGGATTTATAAGAAAGGAAAAGAGCAAAGCCGGAAACTCAGGACTGAGGTCATGGACTAAGCAGTTCTTGCACGATGGGGTACTGCTGATCACGCTGCTTGTGATGCCCGACCTGGAATCTCTTTGCTCCCTTCAGTCTAAATCCAGCGAGGAGACGGGGGACGCCCAGCAGCCCAGCCAGCCCTCCCCGCAGCCGTCGGTGCCGGCAGCCCTCCCGCAGACCCAGCTCATGCTGGCCGGAGGGCAGATCACCGGGGTGAGTGTCCCTGAGAGCGCCGCGCTGCCGCCGTCCCCCTTTCCCTCGGGACCGGCCGGGTCCGGCAGGTAGGCGGTCACGGCTGCGCCTGGCATGCGCACAGCGTCCGGGAACTTCCTGTACTGGAGGCGGCTCTGAGAAGGGGATTTTCTTTAGTTTTCAGGGTGTCTTTCCTTCCAAGTGCAGATGCTTTGGGGAAACAAAGGGCTTTTTTTAAGCCGTGTTTCAACTGTGGTTTTGTCATGCAGGGAAGTCGCTATCCTGTGGTTGAGACTCCTGCATGGATGGGATTGTAGCGGTCAGTTTGGGTTACGACATCACTGTGGAGCCGAGGTTCAAGACCAGATTAGAGCCTGCAAAAGGACAATGTGTTCAGTTGCTGTGCGGTGCTCTAAAATGAAACCTCTCCTCTCAGATTTGGGCTCCGCACTTCGCCGTCTGGGCCGACTAGTGTCCCCCTGGCCTGGAACTCCGCACAGTGGAGGCGCCCGGGCCGCAGCGTTGGCGCGGAGAGTGAGGGCGGGGGCGCGCCAGCCCCCGGGCGGCCCTGGCGCTGGCCCTTGGTGGGGGCCGTGTCCTTGGACCGGCCCCGAGTCGGCTTGTGCCGGCATCTCCAGCTTTGAACTTCTCAACCGTCTTTACTCTAAGGCACCATTTAAAGTATTTCCCAGGGCTGAAAGTTCCTCTGTTGAGTTATCGTTTGGGGAGGGGGTCTGGGGAGTGGCAAGGGAGACTTACGTACTACTCAGTTTCACATCGACCCACAAGTTTGTTGTATAGCCTCACTTTCACTTGGCGGTGGGAGGCTCTTTTAAGTATTATTCCAAAATTGTTCACAGACTCCCATTAGCGGAGACTAATACATGTTTGTATACTGTGTGAAGTCTCTGTAAACATATCTCGAAGGGTGCTGAGTTTTGAACAGCTTGATTCTGATTCTGTCTCGAAGGCACAGGCTGCGCAGGACCGGAGGGGGGGGGAGCCGCTGACCGCGGGACTCGCTCCTCAGATGGGGCGCCCCCCACCCCGCTGGGGCAGAGCGCACCCCCCAGAGGGAGGGAGAGGGAGGGGGAACACGCCGGTCACTTGACGTGTGCTTGAAGTGACCTGAAGTGGGGGACATTAGGAGAGCCGGTTTAAATCTGCTCTGAATGCATCTCCCGTGTCACTGCCGGCCGGAGTCTGGCTGTGTCTGGGTGACGCGTGTCTGGAGTAGCGTGAGACACGCTTGGGAGTCCAGGCTTATGTGCCGGAACCTCTGTTAAACCTGGGCGTTAGGGGGGCCCATTTGCATATGGAGAGAGCGGCTGTCACCGCCTGTTTCTCAGAGATAATGCGTCGGAAAGGGGAGGTGAAGTCGCCGAGACCCACTGCTTTCAGCCGCAGAAAGACCGTTGGGGAGGGAGCTCGGGGACGTGGGAAGGAAACAAGCGGAGGGCGTGTCCTTCACTCGCTTCTCCCGACCTAATGGGCATGTGGGGACGTGGCGTGACTCCTGCGATGGGGACCAGCTGGGCCTTGTCAGCCCTTCCCGCGGGCAGATCCCGCACCCTCGGTCCTCATCCGTCCGGCTGGTCACCTGCTCTTCTGTTGGGTGTCGGTTTCTTTTCATATCCTGTCCGCAGTGATTCTTTTTTTCCTTCTTGCCTACCAGTTAATTGCTTTTTTGCCTGAACCTTGGGCTCTGGACAAGCTAGAGTGTTACGTCCAGAGTGGGTCACCCTTTTCCCCTAAGTGCCCCGTAGTAACGGTGGCTCGATCTCTGCTGACCGCTGCAGCCTCGGGCACGTCCCGGGAGGTCGGGGGCTGAGGCCTCAGGCTCTTGGGTTTCCCAGTTTGGAGCCATGGGCTTGCTCCGGGGGCCCCTCTCCGCAGCCCCTCCAACCGTCTGTCCTGGTTTCGTCCAGCTCGCTCTGACGCCGGCCCAGCAACAGCTGCTGCTGCAGCAGGCCCAGGCCCAGGCCCAGCTGCTGGCCGCCGCCGTGCAGCAGCACTCCGCCAGCCAGCAGCACGGCGCCGCGGGGGCCAGCATCTCCGCCTCCGCCGCCACGCCCATGACGCAGATCCCCCTGTCGCAGCCCATTCAGATCGCACAGGTGAGTGGGGCCCCCCGGCCGGGCGGCCGGCCTCGGGGCGCCGGAGGGCAGCCCCGCCTCCGTAGCACAGCAGACCCCCTCTCCGAACACTGCGTGGGCCCTTGTGGGCCTGCGGGGCTCCCGACCGCTGAGGGGAGTGGTGGCCTTCCCTCCTGCCACTGGGCCAGAGATGATACATTTGTCTGCTTATTTGAGTTGTGGCATTACAAACACATAAGTGATTATTTGAGCAGCTGTTCATATTAAGTGACGATTCTTGAATAATTAGCTGGTGTATTTCTGAAGCGGGGCATCGCCGTAGCGGTTTTAATTAGCTCGTTACGGCAACCTTGGGTGCTCTCGCGTGCCCGCGGGGCAGGCGGCCGCCACGTGAGCCCCAGCGGGCCGTCCCTGTGGCTGAGCGGCGAGCTGGGTGCAGAACTGCGTGAGGGTGTCGTTTGCTTTCGTTTTTCACATTTTAGGGCGAAGTAGCGAGAAATAATAAAAGTTGATGTAAGAGACACGGGCAGTACAAGCAGGGAGGAAGGTGAGCGCGACCTTCGCTTCAAGGACGGAGGAGAGCGTGGGCAGTCACGTCAGTAAGCCCGGGGGCGCTGTTACGAGCCTCGGGCCGGACCGTGGCGCTCGCCCCCCGGGCGGCCTCGGACGGGGGCCCCAGTGTGACGCCAGGAGGAAGCCACCGACCAGGGGAATGAGGAGTGGATGTCGGAGCAGTCGCCATGACTGCCCCAGACGGGCTTTATCCAGGCGGCGTCTTCACGCGGCCACCGCGCTCGTCCCCGAGGGAGCGCGGGCAGCCCTGCGCCGGCACCGCTTCAGCGAGACAAGCGGACGCTCACCGACAGCTTTAAGTCTAGGCGGGTGTAAGGGAGTGCTGGCAGGCTCTGGGTCAGATTTCATGTGGATAGCTGAAATTTTTACACCGGTTTCTCAGTTCAGTTCAGTAGGCTGGTACCAAAGTTCATTAATCGTTATGGATTTTTAAATTTATGCAAATTCAGAGAGCACTCTCAATTTTTACTTCAGAGGAAAATCGGTCAATGATTTAAAAACTCAACATTCTTTTCTCACTTGATTGTTAAAACCCATATTGGTCTCTACGCATTAAAACGCACAGTTCGAGCCATTTACTCTGTGGGAACTTTAAGTAACTTGGAAATCAGGTTCAGCGTAAGTCACGACACACCACACGCCAACAAAAACAGCCCTCGTGGGCCCCGGGGTGTGGCCGCTCTGTGGGCCGCACCGGGGTGGCCCCGGGTTGCACGAGCAGGGCTCCGCCCTGTCGGGATAGGACAGCGAGCCTCTGGCCAGGAGCCCTCGGCCCGGGGAGCCCTCTGCCCAGGCGAGCGCGCCTCTCTGCGTCTCCAACCCCCGCCGTGACTCTCGTGTTGCAGGACCTGCAGCAGCTCCAGCAGCTCCAGCAGCAGAACCTCAACCTGCAGCAGTTCGTGCTGGTGCACCCGACCACCAACCTGCAGCCCGCACAGTTCATCATCTCCCAGACGCCCCAGGGCCAGCAAGGTGAGCCCGTGCCGGCCCGCGCCGGCCGTGGGGGCAGTGTTTCTGCCGCACCTGGCCGGCCGCCACACTCGGTGTCCGTGTTAAAAGCGAGTATTCAGCCCTGCACGCCGCGGCAGGAAGGCGGTCCCTCGCAGCCACTCGTCTCTTCAATCACCGAGGAGGGACCGGGGTCGGGCCGCACGTCCGAGTGAGCTTGCTCAGCCCGAGCGGAGCAACCGCCCAGCTCCCCACGGCGTGTGTCCGAGGGTGTGGGCCGAGCGCTGAGCGGGACGGTTCCAACGGCCGTTTGCTTTGAGAAGGAGAGGGCCGCGCGTTAGAAGTTGTGTGCATTTTGCGAACTGTAAAAGCCGTCTTCGCGGCCTTTTAGCAGTGTCAGCAATGAGGTTCGCTCGTGCCTGTGAAGCTAGGTAATGGAGTGGGTGGAGAGCGTGGCAGGGTGGCAAGGCTTCCACCCAAGGGACACGAGTGCTTCTCTCCGACCCTTGTCGTCTGTCCTGTAGCCTTCTTTCTCGAGGGTCCGCTCCAGGGTCTCTGCTGTAGGAGCGCCTGCCTGCTCCACCTACGGGGAGCCCTCGGGCACGTCCAGGGGCCCCTTCACTGCCCTGCGCTCCTCCCCGAAGCAAAGAGGCGGCCAGGCAGGGGTCATTCAGGTCACACCAGGGGCCTGGCAGTCTCAGTCCAGCGCGTCTGTCTGGCTGCCTAGGTCATGTTAACGGGGTGGACTTTGGGCAAGCAAGACATCGAGAGTTTTAAGGCCAGTAAGACTACCAGGGGGTCTGCTGGAAATTTCCATTTCACTATCTTAATTTTTTTTTAAACCATATGTTCAAAGTAGTCCTTGATGTTTGTAGCGTAACGTGTTGTGTTTTAACAGGTCTCCTGCAAGCGCAAAACCTTTTAACGCAACTACCTCAGCAAAGCCAAGCCAACCTCCTGCAGTCGCAGCCCGGCCTCGCGCTCACCTCCCAGGTCAGCTGCTCCCGGCGCCACGTCCCCACGGGCCGTGGTCCTCGGGGGCTTTTGGGCTTTGTTCAGTTAAACACACATTGACGAACCCCACAGCATCCTAATTAAAATAACCCTGGTAAAGAAGGTGCATGAATGCCCATTTGAAAGGGCGCCCAGTCATCAGTCGCCAGGGGAGTGCGGACGACACCACACGCCTGTCAGAACGGGCGGAGCGGGGAAGACTGCGACGGCAGCGAGGTCGGCAGGGAGCTAAAGCAGCTAAAGCTCTCATGCTGCCGGTGGGGAGGGCTGCAGAATGTCACGGATGCTGTGGAAAGCAGGGTTGGTTGGTTGGTTTCTTTTCTTTTTTTTTAATTTATTTATCGTTAGAGAGAAGGAAAAGGAGGGAGAAAGAGGGAAAGAAAGGTGTGGTTGCATCTCACGCGCCCCCTACTGGGGACCTGGCCCACAACCCAGGCGTGTGCCCTGACTGGGAATTGAGCCAGCGACCCTCTGGTTTGCAGCCTGGCACTCAATCCGCTGAGCCACACCAGCCAGGGCAGCTTGGCGGTTTCTTATCAAGTTCAGTATCCATGTACCTTCTGACCCAGCAGTTCTGCTCCTGGGAATGAAATCACCTGTGTCCATCAAACCTTGTATATGAATGTTTGTGGCAGTTTTATTCATGGTCACTCCACACTGGCAATGCCCGTCCGCGGGTGAGTAGAGAACAGAGCGCTTGGCACAGCCGCGTGACGCGCAGCAGCAGCAAGAGGCGCGCCTGGTTGCAGCCAGCACCGCGGGTGGGTTTCAGAAGCATCGTGCGGGAGCCCGAAGCCGAACACACAAGACTGCCCGCTGCAGGATGGTGTGTGTGGGCCAGGGCCTGTCAGGGCCGCCGGGGCTGGGGCTCAGGTCGGGCGGACGGGCGCTGGGCGCCCTGGGGGATGGGAGCCTCCTGGATTCCGGCTGTGACAGTAGTTACGCAGTCGTCAAAACACTTCAGGCTGCACGCTTTTAAACGGCGTGTGTCACCGTGGGTGTCCTGAGTGGGAAAGGGCTGGAGTTCTGAGAAGAGCCCACACGAGCGGCTCCCTCCTGGCGCGTGTGCTCTGCCCGCGGTGGCAGTTGGGTACATCGTGCCCACCCATAAGCTCCACTCTGGCGTCTGCTGGTCTGGGCCCGCCTGGCCTTGGGCTTCTGCAGCCGGGGAGCCATCTGTAACCACCCCGCCTAAACGGACCCAAGCGGTTTTCAGCCCTTTTTTGTCCCAGTCCGCAAGCCTGGAACTGGGGGAACAGTCTGACCGCTGAGACCGGGAGACGCACAGCTGCAGGGGTGTCTGATGCGGTGCTTGCGTGCTGCTTGGGGCCCACGCGGGACGGCCAGGTTGAAGTCACTGGCGTTGGGTGCCGACGCAGGGGGATGGGGCCAACCCCTGCAGGCCTGCGGGACCCTGCCGCGTGGTTTTCCGGGCCGGCTGGCTGCGCTGGGGAGAGCGTGTGACTCATGAGGCGAGGGCTGAGCAAGGGCGTGTGACTCGTCCGGCCTGCGGGAGCACGTGGCCCCGGACTTGGTGTGTGCCCCGGGGCCTGTGGCCGCCCACCCGGCGACTGTGCCTGGAAAGGGCAGCAGAGCCATCGAGATGCCGACGCTAGTGACACGAGTGACACTCAGTAGGGCGTCTGCTCAGGGACTGTGTTTGCTCAGTAAGGACATCTCATGTCTCCAAATAAGCTTTAGGTGGGTTCCAACAGTTAAACATTTAGAAGAAATTTTATCCCAGTTAGAAATAAGTGAAAGTTTTTCCAGATTTGAATCATGGTATTAGAAAGGAAAAAAGTTTACCTTTTTTGTTTTGATAACTTAACACGTTGAAAAGTAAAAGGGGAAAGCAGATTGGAGAAATTTGCATTGATACAACACAGAATTAACATTTGATGAGCTCTTGAAGGATAAAAATGAGAATGTCATGAGTATATAAATGGGTTCAGATGTGAAACTAACTCCCCCCAAAGGAGATGCCGGTGAAAATCCACACTTGGGGAAGCTGCGACTCGGGGTCAGAGGAGAGCTGGGAGCAAGGGGGATGGTGAAGACCGTCGCCTCCCAGAGCGGCGGCTGTTCGGGAAGCTGTGGCGGTGCGCGCCGTGGGTCAGAGGGCGCCAGCCTGCCTCCGCTCTGCCCTCGCCCGCTGCGGGGGTGCGGCGCGGCCGCGTCTCGAAGAACCAAGCCCAGGGTGCAGAGGGGCCGCACACACAGCCTTGCCCCTTGCGGTGTGCCTGTGTCCGCGAAGACAGACAGTGGGGGGCAGTGAAGGAATTGTCCAGTAAATTATGATAGCACTTCCCCGTCAGCCTTCGAAAATATCACCAAGACTGAGCCCTGGCTGGTGTGGCTCAGTGGACTCGGCCTGCGAACCAAAGGGTTGCTGGTTCGATTCCCACTCAGGGCACGTGCCTGGGCTGTGGGCCAGGTTCCCAGCAGGGGACGCACGAGAGGCAACCACACATGGATGGTTCTCTCTCTCTCTTTCTTCGTCCTGTCTCTAAAAATGAATTAAATCTTTAAAAAACATGACAGCAAGTCTATTAAAAGGCATAAAGTACGTGTATTTAGACCATTTGAAAACCTGAATATGCTGGTTTCATTCTGGGTAGTCGAGTTCCTCATGCATGCTGGCACTCGAGCCTTACCTGTGACTGTAGCGGACGCAATTGTACCGTCTGCCTTCCTCGACGAGTGTGACTCTGGGCGTCCCTGTGGTCCGGGGTCCTCAGGGGCCTCCCCTGCTGCAGCTGGTGCCCTCGGCTGGCACCTGTGCACGTTCCAGCCGCAACCGAAACCCCTTTCTTTGTGTCTGTTCTGACCCCCCCCAACAGCCAGCAACCCCGACACGCACAATAGCCGCAACCCCGATTCAGACACTTCCACAGAGCCAGGCGACACCAAAGCGCATCGACACTCCCAGCTTGGAGGAGCCCAGTGACCTTGAGGAGCTCGAGCAGTTTGCCAAGACCTTCAAGCAAAGACGGATCAAACTGGGATTCACTCAGGTAGGACGAGCCCACCTCACCTCGGGTTTCCCTCCTCGGCCCCGCGTGTCTGGCGGGCTGCGATTTCCTCCTGCACGCGTGCGAACGGGGCAGCGGGTCCGCTCGGCTGCAGGTCTGCGGCTCAAGTCAGGGGAAAGCCGTTCCGCCCTCTCCCGGAACACGGGCCTCTGAGGTCGCCCCGTACCAGCAAGTCGGTGCGGGTCGGAGAGGCTGCGTCAGGGGTCGATGGGACCCTGCCCAGGGCTCCGTCCCTGGGAGGACGTCCGGGTCTGACCTCACTGCGTGCGGGTGAGGCCGAGAGGCACCCCAGGGGGCAGGGTCTCGCGTGGGAGCGGAGGGTGGGCGGAGACGCACACGCACACAGGCAGACACGTGCACACAGTAAGCCCAAACGGAAACTAATTAATGGCATGACAATCTGGAGATGAAAAACCCAAATTAACGTTGTTAGTGTCATTTAACAGAGGGTTTTCAAAGTGATTCAAACAGGAGTCTCCGTGTGCAGCCCCGCCACTGACCCAGTCGCTCGTTGGTTAACCTGTCACAAATAACACTTCTGAGGCGGGAGCAGGAGACTGAGTGTTTACATGAGATGATAGAAGACCAGCAGGCGAAAAAGCGACCGAAGTGTGACTCGGGCCGGGTGTTGCTGTGGGATCAGGAGAAGCCAGAGGGCGCAGTCGCTGCCGGAAACTTAGCCGTCCCCGAGCACCGCCCACCTGCTCCGTGCTGCGGGGTGGGGGGGCGCCCGCCTGGGGCGTCGGGAACCGGGGCTGCCCCCCCGGACGTGCGCTGGGTGTTGCTGGGAACGGACTGCTTACTCCTTCTGTTTCTTAGGTAGTTCATTTTTGCTCAGAGAAACGAATTACATACTAGGAACATGAAACGATTTCTTAGATAGATACAACTGTAGGTAGAGTGCAGTTACATATTTGTGAGGCATTTTAGCTATGAAGAAACAAATTACAGTTGAGGAAGATGGAAACATCTAACAAGCTGGCTCACTCTCAAAACGAAAGCGAAGACACAGCGAGACGGGTCGGCTCTCGTGAATGAGCTTAAGTTAAGTGGCGGGTCGGCGAGGTTCTCTGTGCGTGGGTGAAGCTGTTAGCACGGCATGCCCGCGCGTTCCCTAGGAGACTGTTGCCGAGCGATGTGCCCAGGGAGTTAAGGCTTTTAAAACTCCTGCTCGTTTCCCCGGTAGTGGTCTGCCTTCCTGCGGTGCCTGACCCAGCGCATGGCCGGTGTTGTGTCCGTCCGCCCGTCTCTCGTGAGAGCGCTTCCCTGTGGGCTGCTGTTCTGCTCCCTGGTTTTGTCCTGTGGCTCGGCAGGACCGTCCGCCCGTCTGAGAGGGCTTCGCCACAGCAGCAGCTGTTTCCCGGGCTCTGCGCGTGTGGGCTGGGCACACGCAGCGTGCACGCTACTAGGGGAAACAGGAAGTCCCTATTCCCCGAGTAAACGCCCAGGTTGCTGGGTGTTTTCTGGCTGCCCCGCTGGCCACAGAAGGGCCGCTGTGGGCGCCATCACCTGCTCCGGAGGCCCCTGGCGACGCCGTGGCCCATGGGACCCCTCCTCGTTGGCCAGCCCTGGTCTTCTGTCCCTTTTCCTTTTGCTGCTTAAAGCGCACCAGCACATACGACGTAGTTCCGAGGAGGTGTGGGCCGGCCACTCACACGCTGCTGCTGCTGCTGCTGCTGCGGACGGGGGCGGGGGGCTCCGGAGCTCGGGCGACCCCGCGCCCCTCCCCGCTCCCTGCTTGTTCAGCTGGGTGATCTGAACGTGCAGTGAGACGGGGCTGCAGACCTTGTGCAGGTGGAGTGGTCATTCGTCACCACGGTTTTACTTAGTTGATGGCGTGGCCACCAGCTTAAGGCTTGTCTGTTGTCACTACGATGGGGTTTTTGAACAGGCCTTTTAGCCCTCGTTTGCTCGTCAGTCCCGCTGCTGTTCGTGGAAAGACGTTGTGGGCGTTCGTGGGGGTTCCCGGTGAGCTGGGAAGGTGAGCTGCGGCGTGGGAGACGCCCCTGGCCGTCCCGGGCGCTGGAGCGGGCCCCGCGCTGGAGAACTGCGGGGTCGGGCTGACCCCGCGTTCCAGAGGCCCCGTGGCAACAGCGGGACGGGACACGGCTGTCTGTGAGGCACGCGCGTGGTCTGGAGCCGGGCGCAGGGCGGGCACCGGCGCGCACTCGCCCGAGTCCGCGCCCAGACACTCGGTGCCGGAGGGAGGAGGTGCGCTCATGCCCCGCCCACTCTCCTGGGCCTGCGGCTTCTCTGTAACCGGACGGAAACCCCCAGCGTCCGCCTCTGCCCAGAGACCGTGTGCTGGCAGCCGCCAGGGAGCCGCGCGTGCCGGTGGGAGCGGGAGCGGCCCGCCCCACGGGTGTGTCGTCCGCAGGACAGCCGCTGTCCACGAGGCACTTCCTGTGCTTGATCTGAGTCCGGGGCCCTGCAAACCCACCTGTGGCCGGCGGCCGTCCTGCGGGAAGGCCCGGGCCGCAGATCGGGGAGGGTCTGGTGTGCTCCGTTCCACCGGTTCTCCTCTGGGAAACTCTGTCAGAAGTTGCTTCCCAGTAAGGAAATGGAGTTAAAATGTCCTTCCTTTCCCTGACTACCACAGCACAGGTGCTAATACGCAGTGTAGTGTCCAAAAGACGGCTTTCGGGGAACCAGGGGCCGGGGACAGCCCCGTCACAGTGAGAGCTGGCAGCACCTCCGGGTGGGCCGTCCCGCGGCGGAGTCAGCACCACGGCACTCTGGACCGGAGACGCCGCCTCCCGACCTGTCACGCACCTGGTGGGAGCCAGAGGGTGGCTCATTTAAACTCCGGGAGCTTCTGTTACCTGTGCAAAAAATAACCGTGAAGGTGTGGCTTTTCCCAGCTTTAACGAGAGATTCGGCTGGAAGCAAAGCACTGTGTACATTCAAAGGTTATAGCTTATGGGGAAAGGCGTCTTTGTAATATATTCAGGGTACCATTGTTCCGGCGCTGTGAGGTGGCTGAGTTTCCGTGCTCGTGAGGGTCTGACTAAATGGGTCAAACTTCTCTACTGTGAATTTCTATCTCCATAACAGTTATAAAAGTAGTCTTTAGAATACCTGTTTTTTGTAACCAACTTTGAAATCCAAACTAAGGGTGGAAAATAGATTTTTTCAATGCTCCCAGAAATACTTTACAGGGGAAAAAAGAACTAGGCGTCATTTCTAGGTTTTAAAGTGATTTATGGGAAGTCTGGCCAGTGCAGGAACATCTGAAGTTAGGTAGGCAGTTTCGTCTGTTAACCCTGCAGGTGAGACAGGTAAACTGAGTCTACAGATTACCAAGTCACGGTGGTTACATCAGTTAGGGAGCTTGTTAGAACATCAGCGCCGCCTTTGGAGACTTAGCACAAGTATTTGATCGTCTTGGCCGTCGCACGAGGCGGCGAGAAGAGGTTCAACCCGGAGAGAGTCCGGGGCGGTTTGGATTGTCGCTAGGATCGGGGCTGACGTCCTCCCTGGCTGCGGTGAGCCACTCGGGCGGGTGTCACTGTGGGAGCCTGCAGGGGGGTCAGCGGGGGTCCCCATCCGGAGGCGTCAGTGAGCTGACCCCTCCTCCCGTGTCCCCCCCCCCGCTCTGTGTCCCGGTGCAGGGCGACGTTGGGCTCGCGATGGGCAAACTGTACGGGAACGACTTCAGCCAGACCACCATCTCTCGCTTCGAAGCCTTGAACCTCAGCTTTAAGAACATGTGCAAGTTGAAGCCCCTGCTGGAGAAGTGGCTCAATGACGCAGGTGAGGCGCGGCCCGCGGTCTGGGGCGTCTCTGTCTCGGGGAGAGCCGTGCCGACGATGCTCCATACATCGGAGCGCTGGTTCGTTTGTGCGGCGGTTGCAGTGCCCGCGGTCACCAACAGCTGCCAGCCTCGGAGCAGTTCTCGCGTGTGAGCCAGGGCTGTGGATGGCGGGATGAGGAGGAGAGGAGGCCTGTGCATTTAGATAAACTTGAAAAACAAGTTTATTGATTTTTCCTCAATGAATTACAATAAATGTGTTCTTGAGAATATTTCTGCTTGTTTCTAAAAATGACCACATATTTCATGCACATGAAGTTGAGTAGCTAGTTTTTTTGTTTCTTTTTTAAAGATTTTATTTATTCATTCTTAGAGCGGAAAGAGAGGGAGACATCAATGTGCGGTTGCCTGTTGTGCGCCCCACCTGGGGACCTGGCCTGCAACCCAGGCCTGTGGCCTGACTGGGGATCGAACCAGGAACCCTTTGGTTCTCAAGCTGGCACTCAAACCACCGAGCCACATTTGCCAGGGCTGGTTTTAACTTGCGTGTTTTGTGCTGAGGTTTCTCTTTGGAAAATCTGGAGTTTGAGGCACAGAGCCACAGGCTGTGAGCACTGTAAGGAAGCATGGAAACCCCAGACGCCGACTCTCATGTAGCTCTGGACACACTAGGTGTTTGGAAAAGACCTCCGTGTAGCCCCCACGCAGGGACAGTCTGGGTCCGTGGCTCTGAGACCTCACTGAGCTCCCTGGTGAGAGTGCTGCTCTGCCCCCCTCCCACTCCCACGGAGCGGAAGGCCGCCCGGAGCTGGCCCCGAGAGGCCCAGAGCCGCTCTACTACTGCGCGACCGAGCCTGGCTCCAGCTCCCAGGGGCTCAGGAGTGTTTCACTGGCTGGTGTATAGAGAGGCGATGCCCTAGATTTGACTAATAAAATGAGAGGTCGTTGGCAAGATAAATAGTAAATGTTCAGTAATTTCCAACAAGCTTTCTTTGATCTCTAGATCTAATAAGTAAGTAAGTAAATAAATGAGCACGCAGAACTGAAACAGGAGAGCAGAACTCAGCAGAGGTCGAGCCGAGCCGCAGAGCAGAGAGGGTCCGTCCTGCCTTCGGGGGGGGGGGCGGGGCAGGTGCCCGCCAGAGCAGCAGAGGGGCCTGGGCACAGCTGTGTCTTCTCGCAGGCCGTGAGCGCCTTTGCCCGCCGGCCTGCAGCTGGACACGGCTGGCTCAGCTCCATTGTCGTTGGGTTGGCGTGTGCGTGACACGCGTGAGGCGTGCGCTCAGCCCCCCGACTGCCCTTTTCTCTGCTTTCTCCCAGAGAACCTCTCGTCCGATTCCGCCCTCTCCAGCCCCAGCGCCCTGAATTCTCCGGGGCAGGGCATCGAGGGCTTGAACCGCCGGAGGAAGAAACGCACCAGCATAGAGACCAACATCCGTGTGGCCTTAGAGAAGAGTTTCCTGGAGGTCAGCGGGGGTTCCCCTTCTCGTGGGCGTGGGACTCTCAGTGTGGTGTCAGCGCTAGCGCCGCCCGCCCCAGCCCTGGCGCGCGTGGGCTGCTGGGGGAGAGGAGACACGCCGATAGGACGAGGGTGCCCCGGGCTCAGGAGAGAGCAGGCTCGCGTCCCTGGGGCCCTCCGCGTGACAGGCGGCTGCTGCCGGGCTCGCAGGCGCTCCCAGGACAGGCGGCGAGAGCGCAGAGGTTCCCAGGGCGAACGCGGTGGCTCCGTCTGACCACGTTCCGGCGCCTGTGCTCACCACGGCACTTTGGGGCCAGGGCCCCGAGGGCTTTGGACGTCAGGCTGTCGCTCAAGCCAATTCTGCAGACATTGGCTTTTTTCGTACCAGGGAGTGCAGCCAAAGTTTCCAGCACGGTTTTGACTCTGGTCCTGGGAGGCTTGAGCGCAGGGGAGGAGCGCTGAGTCAGGAGCCTGTGGTGTGTGCCACTGGCCAGCCCCTGAGTCCTCAGTCTGCGGCCCCTCTCCCTGGGAGACACCGCCGGTCACACCCCAGGCTGCCCGCCTGCCCACCGTGGCCCAGCCGAGGTCGCGGCACTAGGCCCCAGAAAGCCCTGAGCCTCCTGCCGACACAGCAGGCTGCAGGGGCCCTTCACTGTAGTCGAGAGTAATCGCCCTTAAAAGGTTCAGGAACAGCTTACTCTGAGTTACCGGGAGTGACCGCAGTGAACACGTGTTTGTTCGCTGGCGGTCTGGTGGCGGGGCCCGACCGGGGCTCCCAGGGGGGTCCAAAGGAGCCTTCCTTTGCAGAATCAGAAGCCTACCTCGGAGGAGATCACCATGATCGCTGAGCAGCTCAACATGGAGAAGGAGGTGATCCGCGTGTGGTTCTGCAACCGCCGCCAGAAGGAGAAGCGGATCAACCCGCCCAGCAGCGGCGGGACCAGCAGCTCGCCCATCAAGGCGGTTTTCCCCAGCCCGACCTCACTGGTGAGCCGGGCGCGGGGCGCACTCCCGGTTTCACGGGCGGCCTGCCCGCTCCGTGGCGTCCGTCACAGAGCATGTGGTGCCTCTCTCCACGCCGCGGGGGCATGTGAGTGCTGGTGTTTTAGGTGTTAGCCCAGCAGCGGAGCCTCACGCTGTTCGGCCAAGCACTCAGCGACCTGGGCTTTCTAGAGGGGGCGGTCCCCGGCCGCCGCATCCCGCGGGTGCTCCGCTGCTGCCTTCTCCGGTGCAGCTCGTCAGCCGCCCCCCCGTGGGCGTGTACCGCTGCTGGGCGCTGTGCGAGGGACCGCTCGCTGCTCTGGGCTCGGGCTGCGTTCTGATGCCAGTGCAGTGACTCACACTCGCCCGACGGAGGGACGGCCAGGGCCCGGGGCCTCCGTCCAGGGGGAGCTCTGCCCTGGGGTTGGAAGGGTCCCCTCGGTCTTCTCTCTCGGACCCCTGGCCGTGCACTCAGGGCCTCACTGTTCAGAATCTCAGGGCCGTCTTCCTGGACCGAAGGGACACGGGGTGCCCGTGTGACGCCCTTGACCTTTAGGGTGACATAAAGGTGACTCCACACTTCGGACCAAGTCCCCAGCAGTGGGGGCTCCCTCCGAGGGCACGCCCCTGACCCCTCCTTGTGCTCTAGCTTTTTCTCGTTTGCGTGTCACTCTGCAGTGGGAGGCTTTTCAGACTCGGGTCCCAGCGCGAGCGCACGGGGGCCGGAGGGCAGGCTGCGGCCGCCGGGCAGCTGAGGTGGCGGTGAGGGGCCGGGGTTGCAGGCGCTGCCTCGCTCTGCGCAGTGTGTCTGGGGCCCGTCTGTGCTAGAGCGAGGACGGCGTCTCTCGCAACCCTGTAGACACACTTCATGTGACTTCAGAGAGAGACGGTCGGTTTTTAACAAGTTGTTTCACGTTCGCTCCATAACCATCGTTTCATCAAGACCAAAAAAAAGGACGGTCTTGCCCCCATCCCCGAGTCCAGAATGAAACAAAACAAGGAGCTGAGATTCGCCGGTCTGCAGACTACTTCCCTTGTTTAGGTTAAGGTGACAATTAGCGTAACATTTCTTACTGGCTTAGGTTACACTGGCGTCAGCAGTATTAAAATTGAGAGATTTTTAAATCGTTTCCTCCTAAAACCTGGCAAAGCCGTGTGCCATCAGGGAAGCGACCTCTCAACATATTGCCAGTTTTTAAAAGTGTTTATAGGCAAAGGAAGTCTACAATGTGGACATAAAAAATGGTTTTAATTTTTAAATGCTTTTGCGTATTACCATCTCTCACCTCTAGGTGGCGACCACGCCAAGCCTTGTGACCAGCAGCGCGGCCACCACCCTCGCCGTGAACCCCGTGCTCCCTCTGACCAGCGCCGCGGTGACCAGCCTCTCAGGCCCAGGTAAGGGCCTCTCCGGCCCAGGGGCGCGGTGGCCGGGCGGCGGCCGTGAGAGGTGCCCGAGAGACTGCCGCGGCGGCGCCGTGACACGCCTCTGAAGGGCTGCTTTTTTTCAAGTTACACGTGAAACCCTGAACTCTAGAAAAACCGGGTGCAGTTAATTTTGTCAGAAATAGTAGTTTCACATAAAAACATCACCTTTTTTGTTCTCTCTCACTTTATTTTGTCTTCTGCATCACTCCCGCAGTTACCTTTCAGCACCCCCTTCTTTTCAAGTAGCTCCTCTTAGAAACCTGGACTCACTGCAGCTTTTTGCACCCAGGACAACGCCCACTCCCCCTCCGCCTCCCGGGGGGTTCCCTGGGGGGGCCCTGGCTTCCACCAGCCTCCCCTCGCGCCCCGCCGGTGTCACGAGTGGTTATGGTTTCACAACTTATTCTGTCTTCGCCAGTAGTAGACTTTGCACTTTGCAGAAGGTCTGGGTTTTTTAAAGATCTCTGTTTCTTGCTTAGTGCGTGACACACTCACTATAAAACAGACAAATAATTTTTCCCCCGTGGCCTCCTTGTAAATAGCAGATTTCCCAAATACATGTAAAACTAACAGCGCCGTCCCGAGGAACAGCTTTCTCAGGGTGCGCCATGCAAGGGTGTTCTGCAGGCACCGTGTGCCCCCGCACCGCGCGGGGTTTGAGTCTGCACCACGCTTCGCTTCATCACGCCCCTTGGGCCCCGTGACCCAACCACGACCTGCAAAGGGAACAAGTGTTTGTATTCCACCATTACATTTGAAGACGGACCCCCATTTCTCTCTGTCGGGACAGACCCGGACACCCTTGTACACCCCGCAGGTTGGAGTGGTGCCCCCTTTGTTTCGGTGTGGGAACTGTCCCAGCCTCGTCTGGTGGGGGTCCCTTTCGCGGGCTCCTGTGCCCTGTAGCACGCCCCTGTCCCTCTCGGAGTGGTTCCTCTCTGGCGCAAGACGTTCAGGCTCACCTTCACATCTGTCCGAGAGCTCCGAGTTCTTGGTGAGCAGGGGCGCTTCGAGGCCAAGCTGTGGGCGTCGGACACACGCGCCGATGCGCGGTGTTGCTCCTCGGGCTGCGGTCCCCACCCTTGTTGGCACCAGGGACCGGCTCTGTGGAAGACACTTGTCCATGGACCTGCGGGCAGGGGGTGGTTTCCGAATGATTCCCACACATTCCACTCAAGTTCACCTCCTGCTGCGTGGCCGGGTTCCGGACGGGCCCCGAGGCGGGGGACCCGTCGTAGGGCCTCTCAGCAGCACGGAGTGTGCATGCCCACACGCGGGCGTGTTCATGATCGCCCACACGCACCGTGTCGGTTTTCCTCGTCCGGCTGCCCAGCACTCTGTCTGGGCTTGTCCTTTCCCGAGCTGTGGTCCTGGAGCGCTTTCCCGGGCCGCTGCCGTGGCAGCGCTGACCGGGGCTGCGCGGTGCTGACCTGGCCGTCTCTGCAGGCACCGCCGACGCCTCCTCCAACAGCACAGCGACTGCGACCGTGATTTCCGCCGCCCCCGCGGCCGCCCCCGCCGTCTCGCCCCCCTGCCTGAGCCCCTCCCCGTCCGCCTCGGCCTCGGCCTCTGAGGCCTCCAGCGCCGGTGAGACCAGCACGACACAGACCGCCTCCACCCCTCTGCCCTCTGCACTCGGGACGGGCCAGGTGACCGTGACGGCGGCGGGGCTCCAGACAGCCACGGCCACCGCCCTGCCCGGAGCCACGCAGCTGCCGGCCAACGCCAGCCTCGCCGCCATGGCCGCCGCCGCGGGGCTGAGCCCGGGCCTCATGGCCCCGTCGCAGTTCGCAGCTGGGTAAGGGCCTCGCCCCTGCTGCTGCGCCTGAGAGGCCCCTGGGAGGGCGGGGGGCTACCAGCGGGTCCTCGGCTTCCCGCCTTGAGCGCTCTGCAGCGGCTCCTTGCTCCGTGGCGGCCCAGGGGTGCTGATCGCTGTGGACGCGGGTCTGAAGGGGCAGCGGGCACTGGCCTGCCCGGGGGCGAGGCCAGGGGCGGAGCCCGAGCTCCCCGCTTGTTCCTGGGAGCTGCCTGCTCAGCTGGCGGCTCCCCGATTCTCCAGCAGACGGGGGGCTGATGCAGTAGGTTCCCACGTTCAGTGTCAGACGTCAGGAACTGCTCTGCAAACACGTTCTCTTCTTCGGCGTTTTCTGTTGCTCAGAGGAAGAGAATGAGATGCTGCAGAGGAGGGTCAGAGGGGCTGGGAGGTGACCCTGGGCCTTGGGTTGTTCGCTTTGGGTGCCCCGAGTCGTGGGGGCGGCAGATGAGCCCCGCCCCGCTGGGCCCCCAGCCCTCCAGCCGCCCCCGCGCTGACAGCCCTCTGCCCCTTCCGCCCGCAGAGGTGCCTTACTCAGCCTCAACCCAGGGACCCTGGGCGGCGCGCTCAGCCCGGCTCTGATGAGCAACAGCACACTGGCGACTATTCAAGGTCAGTACGGCTCTTCTGCGGGGGTCCCCGTGGGGGCGGGGGCGGCAGTGGACCGGCGGACTGACGCGAGGCCCGAGAAAGCGCCCCTGTGAACCGGCGGGAGAACGGGGGTGCCAGTGTGGGAGCCCAGACGGAGACGCCTGTTCGGCATGCTGTGAGCAGCAAGGGCCTCCGTGCTGGCCCTCGTTGTCTCGGGGGCGTAGACCGGGGGCAGCCCTTCCCCCAGAGGTTTACCCAGGCCCACCCCCGGGCAGACTGGACGGGTGGAGCTCCCGTCCTCACCCCCTCCCCAGGAGAGCGCACCCCAGGAGGTGACCTCCTGTGAGCCCCGGCGTTTGGGAGCACCTGCGCCCTCAGGCTGTAATGTGTTCCCATGCCCACGGGCCCTAGTGTGCGGCCCCGCCTCCAGCGTGTCCGAACCCCTGGCCCGGCCCACAGGGCTTGTGCCTGAGCATGCGAGCCGTGACGCGGTCCCGGGAAGCTCTGTGAGAGACTTCCTGGTGCTAATCAGAGGGTGTTTTTTTCTTGAAGTTAAGATGGTCTATGCTTGAGTGAGAGCTCTCGGGACGAAAGGTGGGCTGTCAGCTGAGGTCAGGGAAGGCGGTGCGGCAGGGGCCCTGGTCTGCAGCAAGTGCACTGCAGACAGCGTCAGCCACCGGCGAGCCGGACGCGGGCCGGACGGCGCAGGGTGGGGGTGAGGCCCGCACGCTTCTGAGAGTCAGGGGCTCTCGTTGACTCAGGTCCGTGAGAGACCCCTGTTCTCGCGCAGCAGGGCGCCTCCAGGTCTCGGTGGTGCGCCAGCGGCGGGGGGCTCCCTGCCACCGCCGGGCGGGGAGCAGGACCCACAGGCAGACTGCGGACCGGTCTGTGACCCTCAGCATGGGGTCTCGGACAACATCCAGACGCACCAGCCTTGTCATTGTGGACGCTGCACACGATGGGGGCCGAGTCAGGGACCCCCCAGTCTCTCTGGCCTTCTTTATGCGTTACATACGTAGCAAACCGAATTTTTAAAGCCGGGAGAAGCCTTCAGATCTCCACGGTTTTATGGGTCCGGGAGGTTTTCGGGGGTTGTCACGTAACAAGAAAACCTAAGGAATGAGAGCACCCTGTCATTCTGAAGAGCCTCGCTGACGCCGTCGTCCCAGACGGTCCTCAGTCCCAGAGCAAGTCCTCCCTGCGGCCCGCGAGCCGGGCTCCGTGCAGGCGTGCAGGCGGGGCGGCCGGCGGGGTGCCTCCGGAGGGGGGAGCTCGGTCACACGGTGCACTTGACCGGTAACACGTAACCCATTTCAAAACCAAAGCCTGTTGAAAGATGGTTTTTGACTTTGTGTGTAGAACCAGGAAGTGCGCACGCCCCTCACGGTGCCAGGGGGCCGGGAAGGCTGCCCGGCGAGTGTCCGTGCTCCCCTCCCCGGGGCCGGTTGGCGGGGGGGGTCGGGGTCGGCCACCTGCGCTGCAGAAGGGACTGACTCACCAGGTGCTTCTGGGCGGGCGACATCAGGTGGCGCCCTCTGACACACACGTGACCCTGACGGATTCGACAGTCCCTGCCCCGTCCACGTCCAGCTCGTGGTCACCGGACCGGTCAGTCCTCGGGCTCTCGAAGCTCAGACAGGACTTCAGTCGGTGACACGACAGCACTCTGGTTCGGGCCAGCGGTCAGCGGGGGTGCCCTTGTCCGGCCGGGCCGTGCGTGGGGGGGGTTCGGCCGCTGGGGGCGTCCTCGGCCCCTCGGGGCGGTACTGACGGCCGCTCCCGCCCGCGGGGTCTGTCTGCAGCTCTGGCGTCGGGCGGCTCCCTCCCGATCACATCGCTGGACGCGACCGGGAACCTGGTCTTCGCCAACGCGGGAGGAGCCCCCAACATCGTGACCGCCCCTCTGTTCCTGAACCCCCAGAACCTCTCTCTGCTCACCAGCAACCCGGTCAGCCTGGTCTCCGCCGCTGCCGCCTCCGCGGGGGGCTCGGGGCCCGTCGCCAGCCTCCACGCCGCCTCCACCTCCTCCGAGCCCGGCCCGAACTCGCTCTTCCCGGCGGCCTCCGCCGGTGGGGCCGCCGCCTCCACCACCACCGCCGCCTCCAAGGCGCAGTGAGCGCCGCCTCCTCCCCCTCCGCGTGGTGCCGTGCGGCCCCGGGCCGGGCCTCGGGGCGGCGGCTCCCTCCCGCCCCGGGGGGAGGCGAGGAGAGCAGAGACACGTGCCGGAGCGGAGGGACGGAGACCGGACAGCATTTGCCTAATTTTGTAATAAAACACTGTCTTTTCAGGATTGCTTCATGGATTGGAAAACTTTCTAACAAAAACTTAAAAAAAAAGCAGAAACAAAAAAATCAAAAACAAACAAAAGCGAGTGAAAGGACCACTCACTACTACTTACCGTTTCCAGCAGTCGGCACGGCAGTGAGGTGGGTTGCCGTTCCAGTGTAGGAGGGGCTCTTGTTTGTCTAAGTTCCTTTTTTTTCTTAAAAAAATCATTTTTATGGGTCTGTTGTATAGGCCGTTAAGTCCTAACAAGGTGTTTATAATAGTAACGACTGTGTTGGGGGTTCCTTTCTTAACTGGTACAACTTAGGCAGGCCTGTGTTACTGTATCTCTGTTATCACTGTTGTGGTTTTTATATATATATAGTTCGGACGTGTTCGTCTCTCGCTCCTGGATCCTGTGTCAGCGAGCCCCCACGCTGTCTGTGGGGGGCTCTGGGGCCGGGGGGACTTGCGTTCTCAGCTGCGGAGTGTTCTTGCTGGTCCCCTCCCCCGACGACTCTCACAGAGGCCCTGGGAAGTTATTTTCTTTTGCCACTTATGCAAGAGGCTCGCGCGGAGGCCGAGGGCGCCGTGTGCGGGCGCCCACTCCCCTCGCGCCCGTCAGGCGGTGCCTTCGGAGCACTGTGTGTGGGAGGGCGCCCGCCGGACTGTGGCTCTCACTCGGGTCTTGAAGGACCCCAGGCCGGGGCCCCGGGCGCAAAGACTACTGCAGACACCTGACCGGTGGCTCCCCCGACTCCCCGACTCCCCGACTCCCCGACTCCCCGTCTCCTGAGAAGTGCTCCTGCTGTTGCTGTGTGTGTGTCTGTGCCGCTGGGGGTGGGGGGGCCTCCGGAGCGCGCTCCCTCCTCCTCCGTTTTCTGAAGGAGCCCCGCTGGGCTGTCCTCCCCCGCTGGGCTGTCCTCCCCCGCTGGACTGTTCTCCCCCGGTGGCCGGCCTCCAGAGGGGCCGGCGAGCAGGGTCCCAGGTCGCTGCCACCTCCTCCTCTGGCCACCGACTTCCTTTTCCCCGGGGGCTTGTAGGTCTGTCCCCGAGACCGTCCTTGTCCTCCGATGGACCGGGCACGTGCTGCCCGCCATGGGTCCCAGAGCCTCTGCCGGACTCTGAGCGGGAACCCCACGCCCCCTGTGGGGGTCGCCGCGGCCGGTCAGCGACGACGCCCCGTGAGGCGGGTGTAACACCAGTAACATCTCGGGGCGGGCGGGGCGGCGAGCTCTGGGCACCGTTTGCGGGCGTTTCTGGACGAGCAACTGAGCCGAGCAAAGGGGGAGTTCGCGCGGCAGGTGAATCGGGCCCCTTCCCTCCCTGCCCTGTCCCAGCTGCGGCGTCAGGGCCCCGTGGCGGCCCTGCGCTCCCGCGCCCGTCCCGCTCTGCGCGCTCGGGCCTCCGCGGCGAGCGTGCCTGTGTGTGCTGGCTGTCGGGGGTGGCCGAAGCTCCGGGGCCGACACACTCGCGTCCGTCCCGCCCCGGCTCTCGGTTCTCGTCGTCGTTGCTCCGTCTTCCCGTCGTCGTGCTTCTCGAAGTATTGACCTCCCGCCCCGGCGCCTTCCTCCCCTGCCCCCGCCCTCGGGCCCCGAGTCCGCGGCCCCGACCCGCAAGCGGGGGACCAGCAGACGTCCATCCGCCTTCTCGATGTGTGGTGTGTCTTTACGTTGTGTTTTTAAACTAAGCTTGAACCAAAGTCGATTTCTAGCAAGCTGCTGTACTGATGGACGAGTTCGTGTCGTGCGGTTCAGACCCCTGGAGGAGTTAGATGCTACTGACAATTTCTTTTTCATTGTCTTTATTAATTTTATGTAAGAGTTGCTGCTTCTTTTAATCTTCTACGTTGGTGAATCGTCCCATCCTCTGGGCAGGCGTGAACCTGCGTTCTCGCCGGCTCCGTCCGTGCGGTGTGTGAGCAGAGCGGCAGGCGGTGCCAGTGACACCCCCCCCCCCACGCCCCGCCCTCCGACGCGGCCCCTCTCCTGGCCCCGCGCCTCTCGCTCGGTCTGTGCGCGCGGTCGTCGGGCTGTCGGTCCTCCTGCGGCCGCCTGGGGGGGAGGGGGGCTCCCTGGAGGGGGCAGGCTCGGAGGCAGCGTTCAGGGAGGGGTGCGGGTGCCCCCACACTGGGTTAGAGGCGATAGCATTAATTTCCCGAAGTGGCTACCAAAGGAAGCATGGAGTCCCGAGGGGCTCGGGCCCAAAGGCTGAGGGGGGACGAGGACAGGCTGCGTTCGACTGGTTCCCTGCGGGGCCCGGAGGGCGCCCCAGCTGTGACTCCCGTGCCGCTGGAGCGTTCCCGCGGACGCCCGGCTCCCCGGCCCTGCCCGCCCCTCCAGTAGGTGGGGGAGGAGGGGTTCTGCCAGGGACCCCCGTGAGGATCCACAGGCCTGAAACCAGCTTGGCAACCTGCGTTTAAAAGAAGTAAATCCTTAGACTGAGTTTTTCCTGTTATTTAAAAACAAGCTGCGAGATGAAAGATCCACTTACACCCGTCCGTCCGTCCGTCCGTCCGTGTGGAACACTGACACAGCTTGTTGCTGGCCGCTAGCCTAAAGCGGACTCCCGCCTGCCCGCCCGCCCGCGGGCGCCCGCGGCCCTGCTGCTCCCGGCTCCGCCCGCGTCCTTCCGCCCTGCCCCGCCCTGCCGTCGTCTCTGGGAGCGTTCCGCCTGGAGCGACCTCCGGAGCCAGCTGCTCCGACGCTGCTGTCAGACACCTGGTGGGGGCGTCTGGAAAGTACGGGGGCATCTGACCAAAAAGAGGTGTGGCTCCGAGCCCTTGTGCTTCTGGGAGGGAGGGCAGGTGGGCCATCGCGGTCCAGCACGTCCGTCTCCCGGTCCCCCGTGTCTGTGCCGGCTCCGCCTCACCCCTGGGTTCGCTTAGTGTGTCAGACCAAAGACAAAACCCGGTGCGCACGTCACGGCCCTGCTCTGACCCTTGGGGTCGGGCCCTCCCTGGGGCGTGGTGAGCGGACTGTCCACTCCGGCTGCTCCCGGCGGTGCGTTTGGTCGCGAGCTGCGGCTGGCCCCGCGCAGCTCTGAGCGGAACGGCCAGGCCCAGGGACCCCGGCCGGGCTCCTGGCCTCGGAAGCGAGCCGAGTGCCTGTGTGTGTCAGCGTGGCCCCGCGGAAGGGGCCCCAGAGGCTGTGCACGCCCGTCTGTGTCTCGCACGCACTCCCCACACTCCCTGCGTGAGGAAGCTCGGTCCCAGCGCCCCAGGGCCCGCTGCCCTCCGTGCGGGCCGCCCCGAGCGCGCTCCGTGGCGGCGCTGCGAGAGATCACAAGTCTTTCTTTAAAGGGAAAAGGAGGTTAATTTAAAACTCTCCGTGAGATTGTCTTGCCAGTCGGTTCTACATAATTCATTGTTGGGGGGAAGAAGCACAATTATACCTCTTTTTAAAAAATATTATTTTGCCCTATTTTCCGCCCTTCATTTGTGAAGGCAGAGAGAACCTTGTCTAGACCACCCAGAAGCACAGATGTTTGCCTGACACAATATTTAAATTCAACCCTGTCTTTAACATTAAGTTTTCTATTTAAGTTGCTGGGAACGCTGGCTACATTTGCAGGCGTGGGACGTCAGTGCGGACTTCCTTCCGGAGCCGTGCACGCCGACAGCAGGCACGGCCACTGGCGAGTGACGGCCTCGGGCTCTCGAGGAAACACGTCGCACGCAGCCTGAGTGTGGCATTGTCCCCGGGCCACAGCTCCCTCGCAGAGCCTTCCTCGCCAGGGGGGCCGGGGGGGGGGGGGGGAGGGGAAGGGCGGGCTGCGGACGGGCCTGGCGGGCACGCTCCGTTCGGTCAGCTCGAGGACGGGCGCCTCGGGCACCGCGCCTCCCGGCCACGGGCAGTGGAGCCGGGGGGGGCGGGGGGAGGGTGGGCTGAGCTGACCAAAGACCGGGGCTCTGGAGTCACTGCGGCCAGGGAGGACGGTCAGCCTGGCCGTGACCGTCGTGCGTTCACGTGTGTGTGTGTGTGTGTGTGTGTGTGTGACGTGGCTGATGGCCCTGGCCGTGTTGGAGTCATTTTCAGCCTTAGGACCCTTGAGGACAACACTCTGTGGAATGGCCCACCTTCCCTCGTGCTCACCTGCCTTCCGAGAAGGAACACAGGCCTTCAAGGCCGTCCGGGGGGCGGTGCGCACCAGGCTCCCGGCCCCCCTCACCCTTCTCTCCACCCAGAGACACTGCGGGGGGCGCCCCAGGCTTCCCCCGTTTGACACGGTTCCGTGCGCGGGCAGGGCTGTCTCTCCGAGCCGTCTGTCCACTTCGCACCGACTCCCACTCGGCTTGTGAGCAGCCACAGCTCACCGCCCGGCCTCCTCGTCCCCTTCCCCCTTCTCTCTCGGAGTGGCGGCGCCCCGGTCCGTGAGGGTGGCGCTGGGGGGGGCAGTGAGCTCCGGCGTCTCCATGAAATACCTCAGCGTAGGTCAGCATCGTTGCAGAACGGGTTTTAAACTCAAAACCAAGTAGATAAGAAGAAGAAACTTTATAAGTAGTGGAAGTAACGCTAGCTGTAGCACTTAGGGGACCAGTGTGTGTTACGACTGATGCTCTGTGTGTGTTGGGGTCCCGTCTGCAGGCGACAGCACACAGGGTGGGGGGGGCGAGGGGAGCACGTGAGGAGGAAGCTGCCGCCGTGGCGGCTGTTGTCGTGTGTCTGACTTGCCGAAGGAGGCGGCGCCGGCCCCCTGACCGGGTCGCCCAGCAGGTGCAGGGTCCCCTTGGGCGTCAGTGTCCCTCGCTGTGCCTGCCTGTGCCCCCAGACTGACCTTGCCAGCCTCTGCTAAGGGCTCTCACCCCCCGTGCAGCAGACGCGTGGGCAGAGGTGCGGCCGGACGAGCCCCTTCGAGCGCGGAAAGGAGGGCCGGGAGGAGCGGAGGGCGCGTGGGGCTTGGGGGGGGCGTGGGGCGGGTCCTTCTCCTGCCGGGCGGTGAGACGTTGGATGGTGTGCGTGCAGCCCGCCCCGCGAACCCGGCGCCTCTGCTCGTGCCTCGGCCTCTGCGCACACCAGAAGCGCAGGCGGAGAACAGCAGGCCGGGAGGCGGCTGCCCACCTGCTCCCCCCCCCCCAGAGGTGAGGGGCCCAGGAGGGTGCTGCTGCTCTCTGCGGGGGGGGTGCGCGTCCAGGGACGGCGAAGGGACTCGGCCCCAGCTGCGGGCAGGCTGGCTCGGCGGCCCAGAGCCCCGGGCGTGTCCCCGGAGGGCCATGTGCAGAGGGACCCAGAAGCCCACGGGACGCCGGGGGCCCGGTGTGGCTGCCACGGACACTGCCGGTCCTTGCCTGTCCGCACGCTTTCTGAACCGGCAGCGGGCGAGGAGCGGACAGACGACATCTGGAACCGCTCCCCTCTCGTCCCCTCCACGCCCCTTCCCTGAGTTCTGAGGGGGCTGTGGTGGCCGTCCCGGCTCTGGAGGAGCGTCCTTCGTCGCCCTCTGCTGGTCTGCGGGACAGGCGGGGCTGCTCAGGGCGCCATGTGGTTCCCGGCGTGGTGGGGAGTCGTGGGGGGGGCCGGAGTCTTCATCTCCCTTCACCTGACGTTTGTGGAGCCGGGACAGCGGGCTGAGTTCGGGCGGCGTCTTGGCGCGCTGCCTCTGTTCCGTCGCCCGTGGGGGGTGAGCGTTCTCAAGAGCAGGGCGACGTGGGAACCACGGGCCGCGGGCCCTTGGCTCTCCCGGGCGCCGTTCCGGGGGTTCCGTTCAGACAGCCGAGCTCCGGGGTGGAGGAGCTGGTCGTCCGTCCGGGCCCCGTTGCTGGGGCCCAGACAGGGGGAGGGGGCGGGACGTGTGTCACTCTTCTAGTGCTCGTGCAGGGCTGGGGGCTGGCGGACTCCACGGAAGCCTTTCTGACGGGCCTGTTCTCGACGAGGAAGCGTGCCCACGCCGTGTGACTCCCCAGCCCCCGGAGCAGGCCTGTGGGCGGGCCGTGGGGCGTGGCAGGTGGAGGAAGCACTGGGAACGGGGCCGAGGGGAACGCGGCGTGCTCAGCGGACACCACTTCGGTTGCAGAGGGAGACCCCGGGGCCCGGAGAGGGCGCGTGCCCTCTGCCACCCTCTGGGTCCCTGAGGCCGCCCCACACCATCTTCCGGCTCCGACGAGGGGCGCGACGCGCTCAGAGGGCTCCGACCCCAGACCTGGGTCCCCCCCACAAAGAGACGATCCCTGGGTTTCTTGTGTGTCGCTGTGCTCGGCGGGGCGCTGCCGAGGGACCCTGCGTCCAGACAGTGCGCCCCGAAGCCTGCAGGCAGAGGGCCGGTCACGGCGCTGTTGGGAGTGAGGTGTTGCTTCTGCCCAGCTGGGGCCTCGCAGGGACAGGGCAGAGCCAGGCATGGGCAGGACCGTGTGCCCCCGGGCCCCTGCAGCTCCGTGGGAGCCACGTGGCAGGAAATCAGTGCGCTTCCGAAGGGCGGCGGTTTCGTTAGCGAGGGACAGGCCTGCCCTGTCTCGTTCTGGGGTGCCCCTGCACCCTGTGAGCTGTGAGCCTGAGAGGCCAGGTGCCCCATCTCGTTCTGGGGTGCCCCTGCACCCCGAGAGCTGCGAGCCTGAGGCCCACCACCCTGGCGACACGGCCGCTCTGCAGCCTGCACCGTCCGCCCCGAGGCCAGGTCCGCGGAGACGGGCGGCCTCGCAGCCCCTTACCTCTGGGGAGCGGGCCTGTGTGCGCCCCTCACCCTCCGGTAGGCAGTCCATCTGCCCCCCGCCGTGGTGGCCGCCGAGGCTGGGCGAGGGGGTGCGGGCCTCTCCCCACCGCAGCCCAGCGCCGCCGAGAACCTCATTCCAACTCGTGACCGGGTGGCTCGCTTCGGCTCCCCGAACCCCGCAGCGCTGCCAAGCCCGCCCTCCCTCCCGCAGTCCCGAGGGACCTGTGGCCTGGGGTGGGCCTCCCGACGCCTCTGAATGTCGCTGCTTGAAAGCTACTGCAAACTGAGGGCAAATTGCAATCTTCCGTTTCTCTTCGTTGCAGGGGGTCTGCACAGGTGCACACCTGCTGCCCCCACCGCCTTCGGGGGCTGGCCAGCCACGCCCCTTCCCGACCGCTGGCCACACACCGGCTCCCGCCCCTGCCTTCCTGCTCCGCCGCGTTTCGGGACCTTGGGTGGGAGGGACGGCACCAAAGAGGCCCCCGGCGCCGACGCCGCACACACATCTCCTGTCGTTCCTCTGACGTGGCCGAAACAGACCCAGCGTTTAAGTTGTCGTCGTCGTCGTTATGAGTTGACAATCTCGCGTCCACGGCTCCCGGGAGCCGCGCCCCACGCCCAGCCACCTTTCCTTTGAATGTAGCTCAGCCTCGGCCCCCACTCCGCGTCGGAGAGCGCCACGCCGTTCGCCAGGGAGGGCGGTTTCTTTGTTTGGTTTTGTTTTGTTTTTTAAATTTCCAGCCAAAACCAAAGATTTCTTAATGATTGTATAAACTCAAAACAAACCAAAAACCAAAGAGAAGGGCAGTCCCCGGTGCCGGCCCGGCCCGTGGCGTCCTGGCCCGCGGTGCCGCAGGGCCGGCCGGCGGCTGCCCTCCCCATCGGGTTTGCAGAGGTGCGCACTCGGGCCCCGGCCCACTCGTGACCCGCCGTGGAGCAGACTGGCATTTCAGCAGACAAACCCACCGCGTGGCCGTCCACCCACACCTGCCACGGCCACGGCAGGGCCGGGCCCGGGACGGGAAGGGCCGGCCCCAGGGCTCCACAGAGCTGAGGGGTGGGCTGGGGACTCCGGCACAGGCCTGGGCGCTCCGCCGGGTGCTAACCTCTGGGCGCTGGCCGGGCGTGCGCCCAGGGCCCCGGACCCTTCTGTCCCTGTCCCTCCCCGGGACACTCGGAGGCGGCCACCCCGGGTGTGAGAAGCGTGCAGGCGACCACTGAGCTGTCATCTCCCCGCGTGGCTGGTCCCCTCTCTGCACCGTGCAACTATGCATCGTCGTCACGACCGTCTGTGCTGGGTGGACGCCTGCGGCTTTTTACCGGGGGGGCGGGGGGTGCAAGCAACGGGGCTTTTTACACAGACCTTTTTACTCTCGGTTGATGGGGGGGTGGTTCTAGGGTCATACAAGCTCTATCCCAAAGCAAAACCCAAATGTTAGTAAGTAACGTTAGTCTGATGCAAATACCAAAGATGATCTCTGTCCTGCAGAACCTTAGACTCGCGTGTTAAGTACGATGACCCAGCACTCGCATTAGTCTAACCTCAGTGATTCCAAAGCTTAGATGTATATTTTGGTATATTTCTGGGATATTAAAAAAATGTCGTTAACTTGTCCTTTGTTTAGTGTAAAGTCATAGCATGGAGGTAACTGAACTGTCCTATTCTTAGTAGTTTGAAATAATAGTATTTTTGTATGTTCGGGGTGTGTCTATGTATGTATTAACCTAACAGTTTCCACTGCCTGGGTGTTCGCGGTAACAAAGACAATGAAAGCCTCTGAGTGTACTTGCTGTTCAGTAATAAACTTCCACCGTTCAACCTGGAGTGCCGTCCGCTGATTCCTGCCCCGCGCCCCGCCGGGCTCCGGTCCGGGTCACGACGTGGGGGCGCGTTTCCGAGGGTGCTTCCCTTCTCTCGCCTCTGAACGGCTCCCCGTACCCTGTTTCTCTTCTTGCTCTTTTTTTAAAATGTTGATTCAGGGGTGTCTTCCTACTGTCGTCCAGGGAAGGACGCGGGGCGGGGTGGCCCCGGGCCTCCTGGAGCTCCCGGTTTCCCGTGCTGGACTTGACAATGTGAGCGGGAGTTCCCCGCGTGGAGACTCCCGGTGGTGCGGCGGGAACAGTTCCCCACCCCCGGCGCTGCCCCGAGGCGGCTGCCCCACGGCGGCGGCAGTCCCCGAGCCCCAGGCCCGGAGGCCTTCCCGTCTCCCCAGAGTGACTTTGCCGTCCGGGCGGCTGTCGTGCAGCCCCCACTGCAGCCCCACCACACCCCAGCAGCTGTTCCCCCCCGGGGGGGGGGTATTTGACAAAAACCACCTGGTAACTTGGAATCGGGGCCTCGTTATCTGGGGCCCCGGAAACACAAGCAGCTTCTCGCTTGGGGGCGTTCACTGACTCCTCCCTAGGCCTGAGGAGTCGGGGCGTGGGTAGGGATGAGTGGTGCTCTCTCCTTAAAAGTTCCCTTCCTGGGACCCCCGTCCCCCCGAGTCCCCAGGCTGCCCGAGGGGCTGCGGGCCCGGGAGGGGCTGTGCGGGCGGCAGTGGGTCGCAGGAAAGGCCGGGTTCTGTGTAGTGTGTGTGTCTGCTGTAATTTTTATATATATGAAGCCCGACTGTAACTGTACAGCTCATTTCTGTTGTAAAACATCATTAAACCGTTTTCCAAGTGTTTCCACGTTGTCTTGAGTTTCTTTGACAGTGTTGGGTCCAGACCTGGGTGCTGCACCCCCGCCCCCCTCCCCCGCCTGAGTGCCAGGGGGCAGGAACGGGCTTTTCAGAGGCTCCCAGGGCTCGCTGCCGTCAAACAGCAGACCCCTGACGGGCTCCCTCCGAGAGGGAGCTCTCCAGAGACCCCTTTCCCTGGGACTTGACCCCAGAACTGACACTGAACCCGGCTTTGCCAGTGTCACTGTCTCAGCTGCCCTGCGCGTGCCCCCCGGCCCGGCCCGGCCTGGCCGGCCCCCGGCCTCCTGCCCAAGGGCACCCGGCGGAGCCCTCTCGCTGGTTCCGCTCGGCACAGTGTCTCCGCGCTGCCGTGGCCCCCGGACGTGGCGTACACACTCTGTGAGTTAGGGGTCGCTGCCAGCCGTCGGGCTCTGGGGCGGGGGGGGGGGGGGGGCTGGGGCCCTCTGCCCACCCTTCTCCAGCCCCACTCCCCGTATTTACAGCTCACAGCTAGCTGGGTGACCTCGTTCCCTGACAACTCTTCCAAGTTCTAGGCGGGATCCTGTTCGGTACAGACGGTGGGTGCTCACCAGGGTGACGGGACTTGGGAGGCAAAGCCGGCTGGCCACACCCTCGGGAGGGAGGGGGGAGGCCCCGCAGGAGGTGGGCGTGTCCCGACCCACTTGCCGTGGCCTGCGGACCGGTGACCTGCCCTCGAGAGGGGAGTCTCTCGCTGCCACCTCTCCTCTCCAGACACGAGGCCCCCCCCCCACCCCAGTGCTGGGGTGCTGTCAGCCGCCTGTCAGCACGTCACTCTGTCCCCTCCCTCCTGGGGTGTCTCTCTCCGTGGTCACCCTGCGTGTGCCCCCCTCCCCCGCCCCCTCCCCCTCCCCCCAACTTTGCCTCCAGATTCTCAACGCGGTGGATCAGACTCTCTCGTCAAACAGGCCTTGCCGGCCGCCCGGCTCCACGGACCTGGGAACCGGGGCGCGGCATGAGGCTTCCCCGGCCCGACCGGCGGGCGAGCCGTGCCTGCCTTCAGGAAGCCCGTGAGTAGCAGACTCAGCGGGCCCGGGGAGGCTGCTGGGGGCTCGGGGAGCTCCGGTGGGCGAAGCGGGGGTCTGAGGTCTCCCTGCCCCCTGGGGGGTCGCCCCTCGCCAGCCCTCCCGGCCCCTTGGCGCTCCCTGGCCCCTGCCCCCCCGCCCCCGGTGTTCTGACGCTGCTGAGGGCACTGCGTTCTTTCGGGGGACGGGGCTGACGTCGGGGACAGAACGTTAGTAAGCCCCCAGCCCCGTGACTGTTCCCGACGCTTCTCCCCCCTCCCCGGCGGCTCGCCGGGGGCCGGGACAGAGGAGCTGCGGGAGCCGTGATGATGCGTGTGCCTGCCAGCAGCACACGCCGTTCCCACCGGGGTCCCAGACGCAGGGCCGCCGGCAGCCCTGACCAGCTGCTTCTGCGAACGAGCGAGGGCCCACCCCAGAGCCTCTCCCCGGCACCCGCGGGTGGGCTGGCGAGTCAGGCCCCACCCACAGCTGCTGCCCCTAGAAGAGGGGCTGCCTGCGGGGGGGGGGGGGGCTGGCCTCCTGCCCCCATCCTCCTCCATCCTCCCCTGTCCTCCTGGCCCCTGTGGCCTGAGGCCTGTGCAGCGTCACCGGGGCTGTCCCCTGTCCCCGCCTCCCCAACACCCTCCGACCGCAGCGCTGCGTGTCCCCAGCGCCTGAGGGCAGGCAGCCCCTCGGGCCGGTCTCACAGCCCACGGCCGTCGCCCTGTCCCCAGGGAGGGCCCCTTTCCCCTCTCCATCTGCCCCCCCCCCACCCCGTGTCCCCCGCTGGTGGCAGGCCGGTCCCCCGGGGACTGACTGCCGAAGTAATAAAGCTCAGCCTGAAGCGGCGATGCCACCAAAGCGTTTATTGGGCAGGCAGACGGCTCTAGCAAACCGGCAGGAGTGCAACCCGGCCCGGCAGACGGGCATCCGTCGGGCCCCGTCCCCTGGCGTCTCCGTGGGTCCAGGCGCTGTGGACTCTCCCCTGCAGGCCTGCACGGGCGTGGGCGTGCCCTGCACTCTGGGTGATGGGCACCGGCGCCCGGGACGCACCCGGCCGCCTCCCCGCTGGGTCATGCTCGGCACCGCCACGGGCTTTTGCTCCAGCAGACCCCTGACACACTCCCCCGGGAAAGGCCCCGGGCGTCTGGCCCCAGACCACCGCGTGGGAGGGGCACTGGCCAGGGGAGGCCGGGCTCCGGAGCCTACCCACAGCCGGCCCGGCCTCTCAGCCAGACCTTCGCAGGGGGTTGCGGCCTCCGGGCCCCGTGACAAGCTGCCGAGCGGGGCTGGGGGGGCGGGCGGCCAATGACAGAAGCCAGATTTACAGCAGCGCAAATGGACAGCACGGGACAGACTGTTCGGAGGGTGCGGGCGTGCGAGGCTCCGCTGGGGCTTAACCGCACAGCTCGGCGGGGGGCCGAGCCCGCCATCCCCAGCGCCCCCTGGCCAGGGCTGCAGTCCCCAGACAGAAGACCGAGGACCCCTGGGCTCCCAGAGGACAGGCCGCAGCCGGGGACGCTCTCCCCCACGGCGTGCTGGCGGCATCCGGTGCTCGAAGGGCTGGGACGGCGAGGGACCCGACGGTCGTCACGGGGGAGGTCGGCTGCGGTGGTGAGGTGCGGGCGAGCCGGGGCATGCGCGGGGTGTCCTGGGCCTTACAATCTCGGCGTCTGCAGGGCGGGCCTGGGAGCGAGCGCCCGCCGCTAGCGCGGGGGCAGCGCCTGCATGTGCAGGGCGTCGTAGGTGTCCTTGGTGGCCGAGCTGAGCCCCTGGGGATGGGAAGTCGGAGGAGACAGTGGGCCAGCAGGAAGCGTCCACCTGCGTCCAGGGGCCCGGGGAGCGGCGCCATGTCCCGGGGCCCCCGTGACATCGTGGTGACTGGGGCCAGCCTGCCCGGGGTTGGAGTCAGTGGGGGGCTGGAGCTGGGACCTGGCCAGTGGTAGGCAGCCAGCGGGGAGAGGAGACCCCTGGGGTGACGTTTGCCTAGGCATCGCCCCTGACTTGCGCAAACCAGCCACCTCCCTGCAGCACTTCCGTGTCAAACTCGTCACTGTCCGTGCCGTTCTCCCTCCAGCCTCCCCACTCTTCCCGCCGTCCTCCTGGGTCTGCGGCTGGGAGGTGGGGTGGGCCGTGGAGGGGCCTCACAGCGGGGGGGTGGCCGGGGCTGAATGGCATGGCCCCAGGCAGCAGCTGCTTGGCTCCAGGGGTCAGTGCCCAGGACGCCCCCAGCCCCCAGGGGCAAACCCAGCCAGGTGCCTGAATAATGGGACCCCAGCACCCCCACCCCGGCCCCCTGCCCCTCGCCCTGCCTGGTTGTTGGCGAGAGCGTGTGGGGGCCTGGCCACACCCCGGCCGGGTGGCGCCCTTACCTGGTAGAGGCCGTCGTGCCCCTTGCCTCTGCGGCGCTGGTTCTGCGGGGGAGACGAGAGAGGGGGCGGGTCAGGCCGTGGGCCTCCGTTTCCGCCCCCTGGAGGCCCAGAGAGCCGGGTGGGGCGGAGCGGGTTACCCTTCGCCCCCCTGGTCACTGCGTGCCTTCAGCAGGCGGTGTGGATGGCAGGACGGAGGCCCACGGCAGGCGGGGGTGGGGGAGACCAGGAGGCAACTCCCCGAGCACGCCCCCGCCCCCGCCCCCCAGTCCTCGGGTTTGAGAGCGAGCGGCACCCACCTCGGCCTTCATCCCGATCTCGCTGTAGGCCTCCGCCATCTTCTCCCGCTGCAGCGCCTGGAGGGGGAGCACGGGACACGGTCCCCCACTGCGGCAGACTCGGGGCCCCTCCAACACCGGGCCTCTCGGTTCCCGAGTTGGGGGGTCCTCATTCGCACGTCTGCCGGGAGCCAGCTCCCGCCCCCCCCCCGCCCCTCCTCCTCTTCCTCCTCCTCCGCCCTCGGGGCTCTGGCCGCCAGCCCGCTGCCCGGAGCTGAGCAGCTCCGCCGAGGCTGGGAAGGACGGTCGCGGCGTTCTGCCCAAAGGACGCGGACGCGGACCACTCGGGGCTCGCCGGGCCCCGGAATCCTGCGTCTGAGCACGCGGCCAACCCCCTGCAGAGGGGGCGGGGCGCCTCTTCACAGGCCCCACCCCCCGCCGCCAGGCCCCCGCGTCTCAGCAGGCCCAGGCCCAGGCCGACGCCTGTGAACAGCGTCGGGCCAACCGGGATGGTGAGGTCGGCTTCCCCGTGGAGGGCGTGGAGGGCCACGCGGTGGGGGGGGGGGGAAGGAACCCTCGGAGGCCCGCCCAGCCTGACCTGCGGGGCCCCGCCCCCACTGCCCCCACTGCCCCCGGGACCTGCCGCCTGGGCTGGGGCTGAGGGACAGGAGGCCCGGGGGTGGCAGGAGGGGACCCTCCCGCAGCCCCACTCACGTTGTAGACGCCGTCCTGCGGGTTCTTCCTCCTCTGCGGGCGGAGACAGGCAAGGTCAGGTGTGGGACCCTCCCGCCGGGGACAGCTGCCCCCGCCCACCCCCGCCCTCTGTGGGCCCGGCAGCCTCGTCCGTCCCCGCACGCCGGGCCCCTCGCAGCGGGGCGGCGTGCCCTGCGCCCCCCGGCGCCCGCCCCTCCCAGGCCCCGGCACGCAGCCCAGCCGCGCCCAGACAGGCCCCCTGGAGGACGTGCTGGCCCTGGCGGCACAAGCTCCCAAGCGAGGCTTCGCGGAAGGAGAAAAACACCAAGTCCCGCGGTTGGGAGCGCGGCCGGCGGCCGCTCAGCGGACCCCCTGACCGGCCCGTCCCCACCGGCTGGCTCACCCCTCCTGGTCCAGGTAAGGAGGGAAGGGCTGAGGCCGGGGGGCTGGGGGTGGGGCGTCAAGGACATGGACGGGGTCCCCTCATTCTCTCTCACAACAGCGCACCCCACACAGAGCTCAGATGGGGGTGGTGCGGTGGGGGGGGGGGGCGTCGGGTCCCAGATGGTGTCAGACAGGAGGGTCCTGGCCTCAGCCAGTTGCTGCCTGGGCACAGCCGGGGGACAGAGCCACCCGGCGACCCACTCTCAGGGGCACCCAGCACCCCTTCCCACATGGCTTCCTTGGTCTGTCCCCCTGGGGCAGACGGTGCCAGTGTGAGCACATCTCAGGGGCCCGGGGGAGCAGTCTGGGCACGCGGGGAGCTCGGGCAGGAGGGCGGTGCTGCTCTCCCCCGTGGGCGCACTGATGCGGCCCCCGGGGCGGGGCTGGGGGCAGCTGGAGAGGGGCCTCCAGCTGTCCTGGGCCCAGGCCCCTCGCAAGGCAGGGTCTGGGGCAGTGACCCTGAGTGCTGGTGGCTCTGAAGGGTCCTCCCGCCATGCCCCCCCCCCCCCACGCGCACACTGGCAGGGGCAGAGCGAGGAGAGTCCTACCTGTTTTCCTCCCATCTCGGGGTCCCGGCCGCGTCTCTTATCCAGCATGTCGTACTCCTCTCTCCGCCCCAGGTTGAGCTCCTGAAACAGGGGCGTGTCAGGGGCGGGGGCGGGGCACCTCCGGGGTCCTGGGGGCGCTCTCAGAGAGCGCAGCAGGGATTGGGGGCAGCGGTAGCTGGTTCCTCGGGTCCCAGCATCTCAGAGCACCCCTCGGGGTCATGTTACCACGGGTGGGGGTGGGGGTCAGTTCGGCTGCGCCGGGTCCCCCGCACGGGAGGAGCCCGCCAGCCCGGCCTTGTGCCCACCCGCGCCGCGCGGAGCCGGCCTTTCCAGCACCGGGTCCTGAGAGCCTGTCGGCCCCGCAGCGACCCCCGACGCAGGTGCATTACCGCCCGGGTTTTCCGGGGTGCAGCGGAGGACGCCCCCCCTCCCTGCCGGCCTTGCCCCGCCCCAGGCCCTCGCGTCCCCGCGGGCTGCGGGGCCGAGCGGACTCACGTTGTAGAGCTGCCCCGGGCCCTGCGCCTGCGCCGCGGCGTCCGTGCTGTGGCTGAACTGGAAGAGAGGGGACAGCACCGCGTGAGTGCCCCAGCGGGGCCGCCACCGCCCGCTGCCGCGCTCCCGCCCGGCACCCCGCCCCGCCCCGCCCCCCGCGGGGGTACGAGCAGCGCTGCGCTGGCCCGGGCGGACTTCAGGCCGCCCCGCGCAGTGCCCTCCCCAGGTCCCGGTCCAGCAGAAGATCCTCAGGCCCTTTCCCCCAGCACCTCGGAGGAGGACAGCCCCACGGTGGCCCACGGCTGCGCGAGGTCCCGCTCCTGTGCCACGCGCCTCCTGCCTGGCGCTGGCGGAGGGCCCTGAGGACCTGCGCAGGGCGCACGCGAGCCGCCCCTTTCCCGCTCCGCGCTCAGCCGGAGGTTCTGCCAGGCCCCGCCGGCCAGAGCCAGGGGCGCACCCCAGGGACCTGGGGCGGCCCACTTGGATGTTAAAAAGGAAGGAAGGGCGCACAGTTCTCTTTTCCAATAAAATATCGAAGTCTCAACTGCCAAACAGCCTGTGGTGGGGCACTGCAGTGACACCGGGGCTGGAACCCCCTTCCCCACCAGACCTCCCTCGTCCTCCGCCCACCAGGGCTGCCCCCGCCCCTCCAAGGAGCCCAGGCCCTGTGAGGTCCACGGAAGGGGGGGGCAAACTTCCCACTTCCCTCCAGGGACCTGCGTGGGCAGATGGGCAGCCGACTTGGGGAGAGACCGAAGTATAAGGCCATTTCCTTCCAGCAGTCTCTGCCTCCCTGCCCCCCCACACCTTGGTGTCCTATGTCCACGCTCCTCACTACGCTAGCCAGTCCCCGGGTCCCGCCCACCTCCCCAGCCCACCCAATGTGCCTGCTGGGCTGGCCCCTGCTCGGCCCGTGGACGCCGAGCCATAGGCACAACCCAGGCCCGAGACTTTGCGAGTCCAAGGCCCCTCTGAACATCCACCGAGGGGGGCCCATGCCCTCCCCCAGAGTGGGGGGCGCCCACCTTGGCCCTCAGGAACAGGGCGGTGATGATGATGCCGTAGATGAAGAGGATCCCGTCCAACAGGTAGCACAGTCTGGGGTCCAGCAGGCCGAAGCTCTGTGCGTCTGCGCCAGGAGGAGAGGCCCGTTAGCCAGGCCCAGTGACAGGAGTGTCCCCAGCCCCTCTCGGACCGCAGCCCCCCTCCCACCCCCTTGGACCAGCTCCTGGGGAACCCTCACCTGTCCCCGTAGCACTGTGACACCTGGTGGGGCCACAGAGCGAGGAGGAATGTGGGAATGGGGGGTGGGGGCAAGGGAAGCCGTCCACTTGGGCAGGACAGCTGCCTGGGCGCCACGGGACGGCTGTGCCGGAGCCGCACGTGCACCACGGACTCTGGGAGCCTCTGCGCGCCCGCGTCTGGATGAGCGGCGCCCCCTCAGCGTAGGGGTGTGGCTCCCTGGGCCCCTCCCCCACCCTGCAGGGACAGGACAGACCGAAGATCTAACGAGGTCACTCCAGCCTCTGCCCTCACTGGAGCTCCCAGGATCTGGGTGACTCTCCTCCCGCCCTGACTCCGGCGCCCTCGGTGCCAGGGACCAAGCAGCCCCCCCTCGACCCCCACTGCTGCCCAGGGCAGTGGGGTCCGGTGCTGGCTCCCCTCCCCGGCCCAGCGGTCTCATGAGCAGCAGAGCGAGGAACCCTGGGGGGGGATCCCCACGCGGACCTCCGGGCTCCTGCTCACAGTGGTGGTTCCAGGCCTCAGCCCCGCGCCACGCGCCAGGACACACCCGCAGTCCCTGACTGTTGCCGCTGTGCCCTCTGCACGGTGTCTCCCTTTCCGTCCCTGCACCCCCGCCGCCATCTGGTGACCAACCGAGGCAGCCACGCGGAGGAGCCGCTCAGAGGCCCCTCTGCGAGTCCCTGCGGGGCCCGTCCCACACCAGCCCTGCGCGGCCGCCGCGGGAGAGCCGGCGCGGTCGGCCCTGGCGCTGGAGTCCGGGGCGGCTGGGGGCGGGGCACCGTGGACATTCAGGTTAAAGCAAAGTTAGGCTGTGCGGGAAAGCTCCCGGAACTGTGAGTGAGGGGGCGCGGACTGGAGCCCAGACGGTCCTTCCTACCAGGGGCGTGGGCGGCGACTCACCCCCGCACCACGGGGCGCAGCGTCTGGCCGTCGCCACTCCGCCCGGTGTGACCCGCGCGCAAAGCCAGGTGCGCCCGGCACGATCCGTCCCGAGGCCGGGGCGCCCTCTGGTGGCCGCTGCCGGAGTGGCTGCTGGGCCCTGGAGCGCCGCCGTGTTACCCTACTGACTGGGACTCGGGGCAAGTTGTGCACCCTCTTCGGCGGCTTCTCGTGTGAAACGTGGCGGAAACGGCAGCATTTCTCGCGGGTTTACTCTGCGCCAGACCCACTTGAATGCAGCAGCACCCCACGGGGACTGAGGCCCAGAGAACTTCAGGGTTACCCAGCAGCGCACACAGCCAGTGGGGGGCCGCCTGAGATGCCCCGGGGGGCGTCCCCTGCCCCCCTCCCCTCCTCCGCGGGGCCCTGCCCCCTCTTCACAGGGGCGATGCCGGTCCCTCCCTCCGAGCCGCACCCCACCGCCTGAATCGCTCTGTCCTCAAGCCTTCGACTCCCTCCCTAATTCAGGACCCTCCCGGCCAGGGCAGCTGGCAGCCTTGTAAACTCCCCAAAGTTCCTGCCCAGAAGCCACTGGCGACCCCTCTCCTGTGAGCGAAGCCCAGACCCCTCGTCGAGGCCATACCGGGGCCCAGACTCACCTGCCTCCCCGACTCCCCCCACGGGTCCTCCCGCCCCGCCTTCAGTGCGGGCCCCACCCCTGCACCTAGCGTCTGCCCAGTGGGGCCTGGGTCCTGCAAAGCGCTCCACCGGCAAAACTCGAGCGGGTCAGGAGGTCTATCGCCCCTCCAGCCACCCATCCCCGCCCCCCCCACCCTGGCTGCAGATGACAGGGGGAGGGGCTGCCTCCTCTCCACCCGCCCATCCTCCTGCGCCCACCTTGGTGCGCACTGCGCGCTGGGCGGGGCAGACAGCCGCCAGGCGCGGTGGGGTTCTCAGGGCAGAAGCCGCCCGCTCCCCGCAGAGGCCACCAAAGGCGGGCGGTTGCTCCTCTCAGGACCAGAGAGGCGGTGCCCGCCGCGATTTATGGGGGCGTCTGGGACTCAGAGGGAGGACTGGGAGAAAAATCGCTTGGCGCCTGTCACATAAAATGAGCACAGAACACTTGCTGGACAGTAAATTCTGAACAAATAAGAAACAGTGTTTCCTCGGGTTGTGCAGAGCGGCGCGGTGGGGGAGGGGAACTGGGTGCCTCCCCAGAGGTGAGTGATGGGGGCCGGTTGTCTTTTTTCTGTCCGAAGAGCACCTTCGTTTTGTGATCAGTGACAGGTGTGGTGTGCCCAGGGCGGGGGGGTCGGGACCTCCCTCTGCCGGGCCCAGCAGCGCCTGTGCTGGGGGGGGGGGGGGGGGGATGGGCCTGAGCAAGGCAGGGGGAGCCCAGAAAGTTCCATGAGGAGCCCAGGGCCAAGTTCAGTTACGTCACTGATTACGTATTCATGGAGCCTTTGCTTGGTGTCAGGGGATATCGAGTTAGAAAGCCCGGCGGGACGGCAGGTGGGTTGTATCCCTTCCCTCCGGCTAGGTAGCTGTGTGGACGAGTCACCTCACATCTCCGGGCCTCAGTTTCTCCATCTGTGAGATGGAGGGCAATCACACCTACCCTCAGGGCTGGGTGAGAACCTGGGGTCCTCTGTACCCAAGGGGGCCCTGCTCCCCGCTGAGCTGTGGGGTGAGGTCCGGCCCCACGCCCCCCGCACGAGGCAGACTCGGCAAACCTGGAAGTCCAAGCACGCGGCCCGATTCCCCGCCCCACTCCTTCTCACCCGCCTCCCGGGCACAGCCCCACCTCCCAGGGGCCCCCACATCTGGACAGACAGACGGCAAGTAAGGACATGGAGACTCTCTGGGCTGAGAGGTGTCAGTGTGCCGGGCTGGCATCCTCGTGTGGGTGCCCCAGGGGTCAGGCCTCGCCCACGGCGAGGACACGGGCTGAGACCGCGTGTTTCTGCAGGGGACCCGGGTTAGTGCAGGGCGGAGCACTGGTGACCCCTGATGACCCCTGCCGGGAAAGCAGGCTCCCGCTGTGGAGGAGCTGGCCCTGCACACTCGGGCCCTTGCACAGTGGGATTTGCACACTCGGGTCCTTGCACAGTGGGGCAGGATTTGCACCCTGGTAAGGAAGGGGCCCCACCTGCACCCGCAGTGGTTCGCAGCCCTGAGACCCCCGGCCGGCGTGCTGACTGCCATCCCCCTCACAAATTTGGGGGGGCTCCAATGGCCATCGCCTGGCTGAACAGGGAACCTGGATTCTGGCCCTTTCCCAGCGTGCGCCCCCCCCCCCCGCCCCCTGCAGGAGTGCCGTCACACTGCGAGGGGTCCGGCAGGCTGCAGCCCCCCCGAGGAAACCTTTCCTCCCAAGAGACACAGGGTAGGCCGACAGAGAAGCCCAGCCACACCCCATCTCTGGAAATCTTCCCAGCCGGTGCAGCCCATCTGGGCTTGGCCTCCTGCCCCATAGATGGGACTGTGCTGGGCTCAGAGGGCCAGACGTGCAGGCAGGGCCGGCCCTCGGGGCCTCACTGTCCTCCAGAGGCCTCACATCACCCTGCAGAAACCAGCACACTGCCCGGGCACCATCCCTGGAGCCCAGGACCCACCCCCCCAACCCCCGTCCTCGTCCATTCAGCCCGGCCTGGGCCTCAGCGCCCCCCACCTCCCCGCCCTGAGCCCAGGGTGTAACTTCCGGGTCCAAAGCTCTTTCGCTGTGGCCTTGATTTTTACTTCCAGCCCACCGAGCTGGGGGACACCCAGGGGACCCACCAGGGGCAGCCACCGGGGATCAGAGCGTCTCTCCCTGCAACCCACCCCGTCCTAAAGGCCGTGTCTGCAACGACACCGCCAAGCCCCGTCTGCGTGGCACCAACCACGTCCCAGCGAGGTCCTGGCACCTGGGCTCCCCAGGCAGGCAGGCGGTGGGCTGGGTTGTCTGTCCGTCTGCCTCCAGCCAGACTGCGACCCTCCAGCACAGAGAGAGCGGGTCTCCGTCAGCCCTGCCTGCCACAGCCCGCAGCCCAGAGCCGCAGACACAGCCCAGCGCCCCGCCGCCAGTGTGGCCGCCCTCTCCCCCACCCACCCACCCAACCGGTGAGAGCCCCTCTCACTGGAAGCCCGGTTTGTGCTTTTTAAGTGACTTCCTGTGCCCGGTGGGATTTGATTCCCACGGGAGCCCGGAGGGCAGGCAGGGGGCGTCCGGGAGCTACCGGGTCTCTTTGTTGGGTGATAGGCAGAGAGAGAGAGACAGAGCTGCCCCTTGGGACACCCGCCCCCTTGGGACACCCGCCCCCAAGCGGCAGAGCCGGAGCCGGTGGGATTGTGGGGTCTGCTGACCCCGGGTGGCCCCCTGACTCCAGTGTCTCAGGTGTCCCTCACCTGTGGGGACAGGGCACAGAGCTCTCACCCGGCTCTGAACTCACAGCAGGTGTGACATCGAGTCGCAGGCGCTGGTGAAGTTTTCGCCAGAGTGCCCCCCCATGCCCCCCCCCAAGGCCCGAAAAGCACGGAGGATGCATTTGGGTCTCGCTGGCCTCTTTCCCTGCTCACAGGCCACGCCCCCGGGCCGCCGAGAGGAGCAGGGAGCAGAGAGGCCCGAGAGCCGGAAAGACGAAGATTCACCTTCCAAATGTGCCTCTTCCACACCCTGTGTCGGACCACCCCCTTCGCCCCCTGCGCTTGTCTCCCCTCTGCAAAGGGGGTTTAGTAAGAGGGACTTTGGGGATGGTTAGTTACGCAGTGACACGAGGGGACAGTGTGTGGGAAGCGCCCTGCTCAGGGGCACCTGCTGAGCCCGCGGGCCCCAGGTGGCCCTCTGCCACCAGAGGGCTCAGGGCCCCAGCAGCGGGCAGCGACCGGGGCTCGTTTCTGCACTTCGTCTCCACGCTCCGTCCGGGGTTGCTTCCACCCAGAGGGCGTTGCGCCTCTCAAAAGAATTTCCTCTCTGGCACCTCCAGCCTCTGCTTGAATACCCCAGGTGACGGGGAGCTCACCACCCATCAGCTGTGGTCCTGCCTCTGCGCACAGGGCACAGGCTCTCCCACTTCTGCAGGCAGCCCTCCAGCCCCACCGGCTCCTGTTCCCTCCCCTGCCCCCTGCTCAGGAAGCACTCTGGGATCCGGGCAAGGGCAGATCCCTCCAAGGGCTCTGCTGCGGGATCAGTGGTGTGGCCACGGGGTCGCCTCCTCCCCCGTGGGGACGCTGCCAGGGAACGGGCTGGCCGCGCTCGGCACACAGGCCCTCGTGGCATCGCTCTCGGTCACAATGCCCGCCACGCAGGTGGCACTGGCCAGCTTCCGAGCCCCCCACCTCCCCTCGCACCCTGACCCCGAGGCCAGCGTCCCTCCTGCTGCTGCCTCGCCGCTGCCCCGCCCCCACCCCGGGCTCAGACACCACCGGTGACGACGTTGCCACCCAAGACTTTAGAAAACAGGAAGTCACGTGTGCCCAGCCAGGCAGTGGCAGCCGCTCCGGGCGCCGCGCTGGGCGTGAGGCCCGCCCACTGGCAGAGCGCACGCAGTAGGGCGGCCCGGGCCTCCCCGCAGCATGGCGCTCCCTCCGGTCGGCAGCCAGCGCTCTCTGCGGCGGGGAGAGACGGAGGCTAGACGCACGGACTGGGGTGCTGACCACTCTCCGAGGGGTGTTTTGTGCTGGGAGGCACGTGGGGGTTCTCTCCCTTGGTCCTTACAGCCACCGTGGCCTCCCAACTGGGGAAACGGAGACTCGGGGTCCATAACAGGCCCGAGCTCGAGAGCCAGGGCTGCACCCAGGCCAGGCACCCCCGGGCCCCGTCCTCGGGTGTCCTCAGGGCTGGGGGGAGGGGCTCCTCCCCAGGCTGTGGGGTCCTCCCTTCTCCAGGGGCCAAACCATCTTAGCAGACAACGTCGGGACTCTGCTGTCGGCTGGCGGAACAGGGACGGCTGGGCTGCTACTGAGCGTGAGGCCAGGGTCCTCGGAGGTGGACCCCCCAGAACCCTTCATCGCCACAGCCTGTGGGGCATGTCCACGCAATCACGGCTCCCCAGGGAACACATCCCCTCAGCCGCCCCACCGTGGTGGAGTCCAGATACTTGTGTTTGATTCTACAAATGCCCACGGACGACGGTTCCCAGGCCTGAAAGGGCACTGTCCAGGCCCTGGCCAGGGAGCTCAGGCAGTCAGAGCATCAGCTGGATATACCAAGGTTGCGGGTTCGATCCCCGGCGAGGACACGTGCAAGACTCAACCAGTGAGAGCACCAATACCCGGAACAACAAATCAACGTTTCTCTCTCTCTCTCTCTCTCTCCCCCCCTAATACCAGTACATAAAAGTGTCAGGGAAAAAGGAAACACAGAAATAAAGGGAGTTCTCTGCCGAACTATGGGCCAATATTTCCCTGCTTGTATTTTTATTTCCATTAAACGTGTGGTTTGTGCAATAATTTTTTTAAAGATTTTATTTATTTATTTTTAGACAGAGGGAAAGGGAAGCGGAGAAAGAGAGAAACATCAATCAATGTGTGGTTGCCTTTTGTGCGCCCCCTACTGGGGACGTGGCCCGCAACCCAGGCCTGTGCCCTGACTGGGAGTCAATCTGGTGACCCTTTGGTTTGCAGCCCATGCTCAATCCACTGAGCCACACCAGCCAGGGCTTGTGCAATAATTTTGTAAAACTTCCTGTGGTTGTATTTTATTTTCAAGTAAATCAACTCATTATAAAAGTGCAGACAAGCAGGAAAAATTGAAACCGCCTCACAAAATGGCGTTCAAACGCAGCCACAGTGGATGTGACGGCAGATCGCCTTTCAAGGCGTTTTTTTTAAAATAAACTGTAGCCACCCGACACACAAATTCTCCCTACAAGACCACGTCTACTGAGCATTATACTGCAGTCTAGCACTCCCTCGTCAGTCACGCCCCTCACGCTTGCCTGGCAGCCTCCCTCCGTGCCCGCGTGAGAGCCCTCCCGCCCCTAGCCGACGGCGCGCCCTGCCTTCCAGCCCTCATGCCCTCATTCCCCCATTCCTGCAGCTGCCCACAGGGTCCGAGTCCACTCCGGGTGCTCGGAAAAATGAGAGCCCAGACCGGCAGCGCGGAAGGGGAGCCCGCGGAAGACACAAAGAGGCGCCGTGCAGAGAGAGGCGGGAGAACTGCAAACACCCGAAAAGATGCTGTCCTCCGTGGCCGGCGGGCCGGGCAATGGAAGCCCAAAACCCCGAGGAGCCGGGTCGAGTTTTCATAGGGGGGGCGGGGGGAGCGGCAGAGGCCGAGGGCCCGTGGGGAGGCCGGCCTGGTGTGTGCGAACAGCGGGGAGGTGGCGGGGTGAGGCAACCAGAGGTGGGACACGGGTTACAGCCTCCTCACCAGCGGGTTCCACTCTGAAAAGACGGGAAGCGGTGGTTTTACAGCCAATACACCGGACTCCTGTCCTTTGAGAAATGGGCATGAAATATGAAAGGAAAACCCGCAAAGCCCATGGAATACAGGGGCTCCCGGTTGCCCTGGGCTGCCGGCTTGTCCGAGAGGCCTCGGGCTGCAGGACAGGCAGGCCTGAGGCCGGCCACGCTGCAAGGCCAGAGCACCGGCTGCCCCCCCCCCGCCCCCCCACGGCCCCCCACGGCCCCCCACGGCCCCCACGGCCCCCACGGCCTGGCTGCACTCACGCGGATGGAGCAGAGCGCCTGTGCGGCCCTGCCGCGCCCCTGAACCAGCCGGATCTCCACGCGGAAGGCGGTTTTCTTTCCATGGAGGCGGCGCAAACTCCTTCACTGGCACATGTCGGTCATGTCCCCCCGTCCCCCCGAAAAATCCCTAGGCTGCGTTCTAACCCCCGGGACCTCAAAATGTACCTCTGTTTGGACTCGGGGTTTTTGAAGCGGCGACTGTTACGGTGAGGTGGTCGGGGGGGGCAGCCCCCACCCCGTCGATCGCTGTCCTCACGAGAAGAAGAGGTCAGGCCGCCGACAGGCACGGTGACGACCCCGCGAGGACACGGGGGGAGACGGCCGTCCCCAGGCCCAGGAGAGAAGCCCCGGAAGGAATCAAGCCCCACCACCACCACCTGGCTCTCAGCCCTCAGCCACCTGAGCTGGGAGAAATAGGTGTCCGTTGTTTAAGCCGCTGCCGGTGCCCTGTGCTGGGGCGGCCCGAGCACACTGCCAGCCAGTGGCCTCTCCTGAACCAGCCCCCACAGCGCCGGCCCCCGGGGGACCGTGGGGAAGCAGGCGCAGGCCACGGGAGGAGGAAACCCGGCACAGCGCCCGGCGCGGCACCCAGCAGACGGTGCCGGCCCGGGGCTGGGCGCCGAGGAGTGAGTGCGAGTCACGGCCTTCACCTCCGGGTGGAGCACAGGGGGGCAAGTCAGCAGTCACCCAGGGAGGGGAGGGGGCCCCTGGCCCTCCGCCCACCTTCCCAGCAGCCCCTCGAGGCCGGCGGGCGAGTCTGTCCATCTTCGGCCTACGGCTCAGACGCGAGGCTTCCTGGTTTGACCCCAGGGGTCGGCCTGTAAAAATCTGGGCCGCACCAAACACGTGCTCCCCACTGTCAGTCCGCAAGACCCTTCCCTGTTCCTGGTTTCGTTGGGCCCTGATGCCGGCGGCCTGCCGGAAGCTGGGCCCGCGGCCTCTGTCCCACTTGGCAGATGAAGGAGCCAGAGGTCGGGCAGTGACGGGACCCCCAGCCCGAGATCCCAGGCGCCTGCCGGCGGGGCTGGTGGGGAGACCAGGCCTCCCCAAGCCTTTGTTCTCTCTCCCCCCACAGCGCAGCCCGCGGCCCTCCCGTGGCAGCTCCTGAACTCGGGCGCCATTTACGAGAAATCCGGCCCTGGCTGGTGTAGCTCAGTGGGTTGAGCGCGGGCTGCAAACCAAAGTGTCACAGGTTCGATTCCCAGTCAGGGCACATGCCTGGGTTGCAGGCCACGGCCCCCAGCAACCACACATTGATGTTTCCCTCTCTCTCTCTCTCTTTCTCCCTCCCTTCCTTCTCTGAAAATAAATAAATAAAATCTTAAAAAAAAAGAATTTTTAAAAAAGAGAAATCCGCCCCAGGTCTGTCCCCCTTCCTGGGAAAATCCCAGGCGGATTCTGCTGTTTCCCGGAGGCCGTGTCTGCTCTGCAGAGACTCCCTCGCGGCGCGCAGGGGCCAAGCCCAGAGACGTTTATCGCACCGTTATCTGCAGGAGCGGGGGGGGGGGGGGGGGGGGGGGGCGGGGGGAGGAAGGGAAAAGAAAGCTCAGATTTCTGCCAGCAGGGAGCCGATGGGCCCCTGCCGGCGCATTCCCGTTCGAGGGCGCTGCTGGGGGCAGGTCCCCGAGACTCTGGGGCGGTGGGTGGCGTCCGTGCACAGAGAGGAAGGGCGTGGGGAGGCCGCCCGTGCGGACGTCCATGCACAGAAAAGCGGGAGAGTGTGGCTGGGAGGGTGGGAAGGTTCTGGAAACGGATGGTGGTGACGGCTGCCCGACTGGGCGAATGTGCTTGGTGCCGCCGAATGGCACGCCGCAGCTGGGTATGTAACGGTCGGTGTTACAGCAGGCCTGATGTTTCTACCACAAGAACGCGGGTGCATGTGGCGACCTCCGTCTGCGTGGCTGAGCCCACGAACAACGCCCCCCGCTCCGCAGAGGAGCCGGCGGCCGAGGTCGGGAGATTCGTGCCTGCCGCACCCCCCCCGCCCCCCCGCTCTGCGCCTGGTCGTGCCCTTTGGGACTCGGGGAGCATTAGCGCACGCACAGCCCTGAACCCCCCCAGACTGGACCTCGGGGCGCGAACCCCCCCATCAAACCAGCGGTCTGAGACGCGTCCCGGGCGTGACGGAGAGTGGAGGGACAGACACGGCCCCAGCCGGCCGCGCCCCCTGGCCCGGGCTGTGCCCCCTGCGTGTCTGGTGCCGGCCGGTGGGGTCTGGGAGCGCCTCACGCCGGAAAATCTCACCCGGATGCTGTTGGGGAATGCGGTTGTGTCCACATCCGACATCCGCGGGCGAGCACACAGCCTTCCGCAGTGGTGCTGGCCGGCACACAGGGCCTTCCCCCTCCTTCTGCTTCCCCCACCGGGGCGCCGTCCCACCGGGGTGCTGTCCCACTGGGGCGGTGTCCCCACCAGGCTGCAGGGGTGACACGGGGCAGACTCCAACCCGGGCCTGGTGCCGGCCCGGGCCTTTGGGAGTCAGGCCTGCCCGGGCGACCTGAGGGCCCCCTGGGGCAGGAGGGTGTCGGGGCGCTCCCCGCAGCCCCCACCAGCCCCTGGGCACCTTCTGCCAGCCCCGGGCTGCCCAGGGCGCCTCCTTGGGGCTCCCCAGCACCCACAGCAGAAGCCTGCGGGTCAGCTGGCTTGCCCGATGCCCCCTCAGGCGGGGGGCGGGGGGGACTCTGAGCCTGGGGCCGTGCCTCCCACCCTTGTAGGTGCCTGCGCGGGCCTGTCACCCCGCAGACACCTGGACAGCAGGGGCGAGGCCTTCCCCCTGCACCATTGGGTTAGGGGGGAAGGGGGTGGGGAGGAAACGCCATTTTGACCTTGAACCCGACACAGACGCCTCACAGAGGCCGAGTGAGCCGCTCGCTGGGATTTCACGGAGGCACCTGCCTGCGTCTCCCAGGTCAAGGGCGCCCTGCCTCTTGGGGAAGGGGGGCGGACTCCGGCTTCTCCACAGGGGCCCAGGCTTGCCGGCCGCCGTCTGACCCGGGCGGGGTCCTGCCCAGCCTGTCACAGCCTCCGGGGTGCACTCAGGGGCTGCGCCCCGCTCCCCAGCCACACCGAAGCCCCCCCAGTCACCGAGCAGATGCAGGGAGGACAGCCCTCCCCAGGAGGGCCCAGCGCACCCGGAGAAAGGGCTCCCAGGCCGTCCCCCCCGCGCAGCGGGGTGGGCTCCGGGCTGTCGCACTGCCCTGCCGCCCCCCGGGTGCGGTTGCCGGCGCGAGGCCCCTCCCTCCGGCCCACAGCTGTCTCCTCGCCCGAGGTTTCCTGTCGGCTGCCATCCAGGGCCCGGTTATCTGTCCCCCGAGATCTCCCATCTGCGCTGCTCACACACACTCGGGCGCCCGCCCCCACTTGCGGTCCCCTTCCCCGAACTGCACGCCCCCGGCCCCCCGCTGGGCAGGTCTGCCGGCCCGGAGCTCGGGGGCGGCCCGGATCCGCAGCTGGGCTGGGGGCCTGGGGTCAGAGGGACTCTTCCTCAAGGGTCCCCTCACGAGGCCCCAGGGCCTGCCTGGAGGGCTGGGGGGGACAGGGACTGGGGACCGCCTGGCTCTGGGTCACCGGGAGCACGCACACGGGGTCCCCACTGGAAGGCCCAGGGGACGTGAGTGTGAGGGCTGGCCCCCTCCCCCAGCCCTCCTTCCGCTGCAGACGACAGGAAGGAAGCACAGGGGTCTCTCTGCTCTTGCACGGGGGGACCCCACATGTCGTCAAAGCTGCCACTCTCTCTCGGGAGCCCCAAGAGCATGCGGTCCCAGGCGTGCCCGGCGCATAGCGCCCTGAGCACGGAGCACGGCGTCCCGTGCCCGTGATGGGCACGTCTGCAGGGGGCTCCGGGACCCACGGGGCCGCCTGCATCCACGCCGTGGCCTGTGCCGCCCAGCCCAGGGGGAGAGGCCACCACGGGGACGGCAGGGGCCGAGGGCCCCGCGCCTGCTGTCGTTTCTGGTTTGCTGCGACCCGACGGGTCCCGTGACCGGGTGCCCAGGAAAAGTACCGCCGCAGAGAACTTGGGCTTGGGCAGAAAAGGCCGGGTGGGCTGTTTCCCGGTGGAGAGGGTCTCAGTGCCCCGCCTGGCCGCCAGCAGGGCCGGCGTCCTTGGAGGTGCTCCCTGGTTTGGCCCGGGGCCTGGGCGCCACCCTGAGCGGCTGAGCCAGTCTCCGAAGGCAGCGGTGGGTCAGCAGGCTCTGCCTCCACCCTCGGCCCTGCCCCCAGGCAGGCTGGGCTCCGGGATGGTGGGGCCTGAGAGCCGGGAATGCCTCCTGCCCCGCCTGAGCGTTTGTGGGGAGCCTGGGCCGTGCCCACGTGAGGGTCACACGAGGCCCTCCTTGTGCTCATTGCCATGTGTGGACACGTCACGTCACGTGGATATCATGTCACACCTACCGTGGCCGCCGAGGACCTGCCCTGTTCAAACTACGCTAGCGAGAGCATCCCTTTGGGTTCTTTCCCCCTCTGGCCCCTGGGTCTTCGCGCCCAGCCCTCTGCCCAGGGCCCTCTGCAGCGGCCGGGGGCGCTGGCACTGCCGGGTCGTGGGAGGCGCTGACCGGCGGGAGGGAGGTGGCAGCAGCGTGCGGCCCGGAGCTGGGCGGGCGCCGCCCGCGGCTTCAGCGCCGTCTCTCGGGGCCCTCGGCTCCGTGCGGAGCCACGAGCTGCTCTGGCCCTTTAGGGGGCTGTGCAGACATGTCACGGGGGGCCCGGGCACCCCGAAGCGTGCGTCAGCCCTCTGTGCGGGGCCCGCAGAGAACAAGCCCAGCCCCCAAACGGACCGGACGGCCCTTGGCGGGGGGCGGGGGGGGGGGGAAGGGCAGAGGAACACTGCAGCCCCAGTGAGGCCTGCCCCCTCCCCCCGAGCCGTCCGGGGGGAGGGGGTTGGGAAGGAGCAGAACCAGTGGCCGCCCCCAGGGACGACGAGAACCGCCGTGAGCAGAAGCCCGTGACCCCGAGAGCGGGGAGCGGGCACGGCCTGGTGTGTACAGGGCGCCCCCGGCTGTTCCCGGTGTCTCCACCGTGACCCCCACTGCCCGCCGCGCCCTGGCCCTCGCCCTCCCCAGGCCCCCAGCCCACCCCACCCTCCGAGGACGTCACCCCTGTCGGTGCAGAGAGCACTGCGCCACCCGTGGTGCCCAAGGGGTCCTCCCGGGCCCACCGAGGCTGCAGGTCGCTCACCATCACCTGTGTGTGCCCGGCACTGCCGGAGCCCAGCGGCGGCCCCCAGGGCCAGCCCTTGGATGGCAGAGAGGGGCTGATGGCTGACTGACTGACCGGCGGTCCTTCACGCCATAGGGGCAGGCGGTGGGAGAATTTCCCCCTTGTGTCTCAAAGAATTGAACCTGCGAGTCGTTCCGAGGGGCCCCCGCCCGCCCCTTCCAGGGAGACCTCCAGCCTGACCGCTTCTCCTCGCCTTTCAAGGCTCAGCACGGACGTTACCTCCTTCGGGCCAGACTCACCTCCGCCCATGGGCCCCAGTGTCTGTCCCGCGTCTGTCCCCTGTCTGTCCCGCAGGGCGACCGGCAGGGAGCTGATGGTGACGCAGAACACGGGGGGCGAGACCCAGTGGCACCTTCCAATGCGTTTCCCTTCGCCCCTCGGGCACCTGTGCAGGTGACGCACCCCCAAACGGGAGACGCAGACCCCGCCGCTCGCCTTGTGACAAAGGTCCCAGAAACTCAGCTCGTTCCCTGCGTTTCCAGGCGCTGGGGGTCACGCTGGGGTGCGCGTCTCGTGACTCTAACAAGCAGGCGCCTGGCTTCCCGTCTGGGAGAACCCCCTGGGGCGGGAGATAGCCACGTGGGGCGTGCGGCGTGAGGACGCAGCTGAGCGTGCGGTGACATCTCAGACTCTCCACACACTGTTGTTCTCAACAGGCGTTCCACCCGTTATGTGGTGATGGATCTGCTCCCCCATTAAAAGTGAGGCCCCCCGAGGTCTGGACGACGTCCTGTTCCGCCCTGATGCTGCTGTCCCCAGCCCGTGTCGGCGCCAAGGGGTTGATGAGTGAATAACTGACGGTCCCATGGCGTTCGCCCAAACCCTTGCTCTGGGGCCGAGCCTACAGGGGCTGCCTCCCTCCCCCCTGTGTTTTCGACTCTCCCCAGTCCCCCCCCGAAAGTTTGACAAGAAGAAGGAAGAGCAAGAGTAGGCGCTTTACACCTCAGACGTGCAAGGGGGGTGTGAGTGAGCATGAGAAACATCTGCCCTGAGCGTGCAGGACGGTCGGTGCAGGACCAAGAGCAGCTTCCCCAGCAGTTCGCTCTGCGCTCTGCACCGGGGAAGGGCCCCCGGCCCGTCCACGTGTCCCCGCAGGTCCTTTGTGGGCAGGTAGGCGGGGCTGCCAGCCGCCCGGGCCAGAGGAGCTGGAAGGCGTTCCTGGAGGGTGTTTGTCAGTTTGGCAGCCCTCCGCACGCCCAGCCCACGCCCGCCGGCGCTCGCCTGTGACGCACTTGGTTTGCTGGGATCAAAGGTGCCACAGGCCCGCCACCCCTGCAGCTGCGGTGCCGGGGGCGCGCGGGGGACGTGGGCGAGGGAGGGCTGAAAGCCAGCCCGCTGGGCGGCCGCCGGCTCCCTGGGAGGGGGCTCACCCTGCAGCCTCCAGCCTCAGCCGGGCCCCCCTCTCAGGAGGGGGAGGGAGGGAGCACGTCCCCTCCCCTTGCAGCGGCCCCATGCTTTATGTCCCGGAGACGCACACCAGGATGGCCCAAGGGTCAGAGAGGGCCTCGGAGCCTCCCAGGTGTCCCTGTTTGATTCTAAATCCAGATCGGGGAGCAGAGACAGACGGTGACGTCACTCCAGAGAAGCTACCGGAAGAAAACAGCACAATGTTTACATCTCTGGTGTGTGAGGTTACGGGTGACTTCAGTCTTTTTGATCTCTCCCGATTTTCCAACTTCTGCAGTTAAGAGGAATTAGTCCAAGCGCGTTTTCGATGCCTGGTGTTAGCCTCACCTGCCTGCCCCCGCCCCGCCAGTCGCATTTGAGGTTCCTGAGCACCAGGTTGGCCTGCATCTTCGGGCGCACAGAGCAGGAGGGGGCTCGCTTCGGGTGGGGGGATGCTGGGCTTCAAAGTCGGCCCCGACCCGTCACAGCATAGCAGAAACCCACAGCAGTGAGTCACCTGGCCACCAGCACAGGCCAGTCAGCAACGGGCCTGCATGGACCCCCGTCCCCCCCCCCACCACCCAGTCCTTTCCAACCCCCAGAGGCAGACGGGAGCACCGGTCACCTCGTCCCAAGTGGCCCCTTCCCTCGTCATTGCCTGTCACCTCAGTGGCCTTGGTGACATGTTGCCCGGCAGCCCCGACCCCAAGGACACTGCCCCCGCCCCAGCTCTGTCCGGAGGATGGGCGGTCACCGCCATCCCGGCCGTCCTTCCTGACATCTGTGTGTGTGGCTTTCCCGTGTGTCCACCCCGTGTGAGCGGCCGTGGGCTATTAGCGTAGGGTGACCCCATCCACTCCGGCGCAAGAGGCCTCCTGGGGATCGGGACAGGCACCATGACCTGGGACCTGGGCCTGCAGGGCCCCCTCCTTGCAGGCGGGCCAGGCGCGGAGGGCCGGCTCCGAGGCCGAGCCGGAGCCCGGAGCCCGGAGCCCCACAGGCCGGGCTTTGTGCCGGCCGCCACGTGCGCCCAATTAGCAGGGCCCGGCCTGCCCCCTCCTGGCTTCAAACGGCCGCCGCCTTCACATCTGGAAGCAGAGGCCCGGAAAAGTCCCCGTCGCTCCTCTGAGAAGGACAAGGGGACGGCAGGGCAGCCGTGCACGCACGCGCGCGCATTCCCCGAGAATAACAGCGGAGCCGCGGCGCGTCTGTCTGCGGGACGAGCGGAATCCAGGTTCCCGCCTCGCGCCCTCTCCTCTGGCTCAGCCCCAGGGAGGGGCGGGGGGTTCGAGCGCAGCCGTGCTCGTCTGTCGGCGGAACGCCGAGCCCAGAGGGTCGTTATTTTTTTTTTTTTTGAAATGGAACCAAACTTTTAAACTTAAAAAAAAAAAAGTCGATCCCACGGAAACGAACGGCTGGAATTGGACCTGACTCTCCCTTCTGCTGGTTCCCCCGCATTGTTACACGAAGGAGCCGCCCGCCCGTCCTGCGCTGGGCGGTGCAGCCGGGACTCGTTTCAGCCGGCGGAGCTCCCCCTTTCCGGAGAAGGCCGCGGCCTGCGCGGGTCCGGGGGTGCCCCGGGAGACGGCCCGGGGAGAGGGCGGGCTGTCTGTCTGTCCGTCCGTCACGGCTTGTTCCCTGACTCACCACGCATGCACGGCAGCCTCCCGGCCCCAGAGACCCCGCGCGGGCTGATAGGGCACGCGCCTCCAGGAGTGGCCGGGAAGAACCGCCCCCCGCCCCGTGGCAGGCTCTGTCGTGTGTGTGTGTGTGTGTGTGCGCACGCGTGCACACGTGCGTGTGGTTGTGCCGGGTGGCCTCCTCCAGTGTGCTCCCGCTGCGGCCGGTAACGAGTGTCCGTTCGTTGGGCACTCAGAAAACTGTTTTCTAGCCCTGGCTGGCGTAGCTCAGTGGATTGCGTGCGGGTTGTGAACCAGGCATCGCAGGTTCGATTCCCAGTCAGGGCACATGCCTGGGTTGCAGGCCACGGCCCCCAGCAACCACACATTGATGTTTTTCTCTCTCTCTCTTTCTCCCTCCTTTCCCTCTCTAAAAATAAATAAAATCTTTAAAAAAAGAAAACTGTTTTCTTGCCCCCTTCCTCGGGGTCGCTTCATTTATAAACAGAAACATCACACTGATGATCCCCCGCCGGGCAGCTGGTGTCCCACCGCAGCCCGCCTGTCCGCCCAGATTTTCCTGGCCGCCGAGCCCCAAACCCAGAGGTGGGCTCTTAAACGCCCCTGGTTGTCTCCAGGGCAAGAGAAACTCCTGGTGCTGAGCCCCGCCAGGTGCCGCCTCCGGCAAGGGTGGCTCCGACAGGGTCCCCTTAGCCAACCCCAGGAGCAGCTCCTCCAGGCTTGGGGCCCGGGCGCTGGTGAGGCCCCCGGGGGGTCCCAGGAAACTCCGTCCCTGTTCTCTGGGGCGGAGTCCCTGTCCGGGAAGCCGGAGGCCGGGGCCGGGGCTGGGGGCAGGGAGAGGGGAGAGGGACGGGACAAAGGGAACGGTTTTGCCTGGAGCTGGCCTCGCTCTGAAGAACCTGGAAGCAGAGGCTGACCGTGCTAACCCGAAACTTCAGTCGTCCCTGGTTTAAAGGCAAAACAGTTAAAGGAAAAAAAAGCAAAAGCGAAAGGGAAGAATAATAGAAGGACAGTTTCAAGAGCCTTAAAAAGGCTCCAAGATTGCAATATTTATTATCTTCAGCTTGTGCTCCGGATAAAAGGTTTCCCCCCCTCTCTCTGGTCCCCTGCTCTCCCCCCCCCCCCCCCCCCGTCTTCCTTTTATTTCCCTTTTATATCGATTTCGCCCTCGTCTCTCTCTCTTCCCCTCCGCTGCCTCCTCCCTTCTCCAGCCTCCCTCTCCACACACCCCCTCCCTCCCTCCTTCCTTTCGGAGCCGGCCACCCGCGCACAGAGAGAGGACCTGTGGTTCCCGAATTTCACCAGGGGTTCTGGCACCCAGCCCCCAGTTTCCCTGGGGTGGCCAGCCCCTCACACACGGGGGGAGGGGGCCGAGCCTGAGGTAGGGGGCCACTCAGACACCCCACCTGGCTCTCCCCTCCGGCCGCTGCTTGTGTGGGCCTCCCTGAGATATTTCAGGAGCTTTACTTCTGTCGCAGCGGGGATGATTTATCCAGCTCTGGCCACCGCCAAAGATTCAGGGCTGCCCGGCGCGGGGCGGGGCAGGGCGGGGGCTGCACGGATGGCCGGCCGCGCCCCCCTCGCCATATTTCTCTGGCGACAGCTAAGCTGTCTTCGGAGCGGCTGGCCAGGCGATGTCAGCGTGCTGCCTGTCCTCTCTGCTAATTTCCGAGCTGGGGTGATGCATGGCCAGGTCGGGCTCGCTCCCAACACAGCCTTGCCGGGAATATTGCTTTTTTTTTTTTTTGGACACCAGCTCCAGCCGTGAGAGCAATGGAAATGATATTTACTGCCCGACGACACCCCTCGCTGGAGCGCTGCCCTTCCAGCCCTGCGGCCGCCTCCCCGCGAGCTCGATGCCGGCGCCCAGGAGCCCGGGACGGGAGCTGGCCGACACCGAGGAAGAGCCCCTGCACCTCGCACGCTCCTCGGGCGTTTGCCCGCTTGACTCCGACCCTGTTTAGGGAAAGAAAAACTCGTTTGTCTTCGGGCCAGGCTGCGGCGCTCGGCAGGCTCGTTGTGCATTAGCCTGAGGTCCGCCTCTGTGCTGGCAGCACCTTAGACTTTTTCCTCAATATTGGAAGTTGGAACTAATGGTTTTAGGGAAATGCTCGTGTAGCTATCACCTACAGAATAACTGTTTCCTGCCCTGCTCTTTCAGCCCCACCTCCCCCCTTAGGGTTGCCCAGCTCCTGAACATGAAGTTTATCCACAAGGGAAATGTGTGTGTGGATATGCACGTATGCACATACACCTGTCGCTTCGTGTGGGTGTGTACACGCATCCAGGTGCATGTATATGTACATGTGTGTAATGAAATGTATGCTGTGCAGGAATTTCGGTCTTCTTTAAAAAAAAGATTGTATTTATTTATTTTTAGAGAGAGTGGAAGGGAAGGAGAAAGAGAGGGAGAGAAACATCAGTGTGTGGTTGCCTCTCACGCGCCCCCTACTGGGGACCTGGCTTACAACTCAGGCATGTGCCCTGACTGGGAATTGAACCTGCGACCCTTGGGTTTGCGGGTGGGCCCTCAATCCACTGAGCCACACCTGCCAGGGCCAGGAATTTTGGTTTTCAAGTGTGGCCCTGGCAGGTGGGGCTCCTTGATGAGCGAGTTAAGGGGCACCAGACAACCTGGCTCTTGTTAGAAGCACTTCCCCCCACTCAGCTCCCGCACCAGCCCCGCCCGGGAGGCTCCCGGAGACGCACCAGGAATGCCCAGGGTGGTGCGTTTTCACCCGCTAAGATTCACTGTGCACGCCGAGCTTGGGAGCGAAGACCGCCCCCCGCCGCCGGCTGATGGTGGCCGGACCCGGTGTGATCTCGGCAGCCCTGCACAGAGCAGTCTCGGAGCCCGGCGGGGGGCCCGGCAGCCGGTTGTCCCTGGCTCTGTGCACCTGTCCTCACCCTCTGAAAACTCCCATTCCCCTCCGGAATGTTCAAAGGACCTGAGTTCAGTCAGGGAACTCTCCATTCGACAAACACGCCTTGTGCATTGGGTCGCTGCCACCAGCAGCCCGCTGCTCTGCCTCGGGGACTGAGGCCAGGGGAAGGGGGAGGGGTCTGTTCACACCCAACTTGCGTTCCCCGAGGGGCCTGGGGCTTGCTCTCGTGGTTGCCGGGGCGCAGAGTGCAGACCAAGTGTACAGCGGCCTCCCCCCGGCCTTGTCTGACTTGTCAGTGACATTTGTGGCCCGTCCTGGGGTCCCGCTTTATTCTCAGAGTGACGTGCCTGCCTGTCCACCCCCACACCCTCTGCGCCCCCCCAACCCACTCACATGAAACACGGCAGAGCCCTCACGCCCCCCGACCCAGGGCCTCTGCCTGGCAGGTTGAATGACGGGGGGCACATCTGGGGGCTGTCCCACCCCACACTTCCTCGCTCCAGACGCCGTAACACCCACACGTCCCGGGAGCCTCATTACATGCCAGCATTCTCCACCTCCCCGCCCCCGCGCCAATTCCTGATGGGCTTTTAAATCATTCGGGTGGAAAAGCAAATAATAATAGCCCCGAGACGCTGTAGCTAATAAATTCCAGCCCATGGAAGCCACAGGAGAAGGCCGAGACCATAAAAATTAAATATTTATATAGACACCGCATCCACGTGGACCTAAATGCACACACGCACAGTTTAGGCCTCGCGATTCATGTTTAATTTCTTACGTGATGTCCAGTGAGGAAGGCTATCCAGTGGGGAAAACACCGGGACAATGTACAGCCTCCCGATGAACATGAGAAAGCAGCCCGCGAGAGCCAGCCCCCGCTCCCAGCGCGAGAAGAACAGGCCAGCACAGACACTGAACGGACACAAGCACCCCTTCTGTGTTGCGTGCCAGAGGGGCGAGCCGGCACCGTGCAGCCCGCAGAGCCCCCTGGGCTGAGGGAGGCGCTATACACACAAAGCCTCAGTATAATTTACTGCTGAATAGGGCGCGCTTTTTGACCCGCATCATTTTTCAAACCTCTCCAAGCAGGGCCGTCTGGGGAGCTCAGGCGTGGAGCCGAAACACCTGTCCCGACACGCAGAGGTCACCCGTCGGGTGAACGGGACAGCAACTGCTAGACAGGCAGCCAGCCGCCCGGGAGCCCAGCAGGACCGCCTTAGCTGCCCAGTGGCTTAGCCGGGGACCCCACACCGGGGCCTTGCCTGGGCACTCCCACCCTCACGCCCTGCCTCGCTTCCAAGAAGGGGAAACCGAGGCTGTGGGACCCTCTCGCGTTTGCCCTCCCAGCCCCGCCTTCTGCTAAATCGCAACCCACCGTCTACAGGGGCTGACCCCCCCCACCCCCCGTGCCCAGCCGACACCCTCACCCTCACCTGGTGCACGGAGGTGTCGAAATTCGAACCCACCCCCCCGCAGGCACAAAGCACGCAGCACTCACAAACAGGAGCACCTAGCGCTGAGACGACGCCATCTGTGTTGAAATCCATCTTTACAACGTCTGCCAAGCGAGATGGGTCTGTGTCAGTGGTCTACACATGCTGACCTGAAGCCCGGGCCCGCAGGGCCGGCCGGCTGAACTGGAGGGGGGCCCCCCCCGCTGATTTCAGCTGTGAGGTCCGGGGTTCATCAGAGGAGGGGCGCACGCCTGGCCTGTCCTCCAGGCCGGGCGACCCCTCGGCTCAGCTGGGCAGCTGCCATTGCTGCTGATAGAGTCAGGCTCACGAATTTGGTCCCCAAGGTGAACCCGCCTTTTCTGCTCTGGCATTTCTGCTCCCCAAACGTGATTTCATCCTGAAGACGGATGCGTGTCCGCCCCCACCCCCACCCCCCTTTCTTTAAAAAAGGAGAGGGGAAAGTGTGCTGGCAGACGACGCGTGGGTTTCATTTGTACTGACTTTATTGGGGCGACTTCGGTCAGTAACGTCGCGTGGGGTCAGGCGCGCAACTCTGGAAGACACCGTCCATGTCGTACCGCGCGCTCACCACCCACATCGCTTGGAATAAAGCCGCCTCCCAGATCACTGGTGTGTGGTCACTTGTAGTTCATGCAGTGTGTTTACGCAGTGCCTGCCCTGGGCACCGTGGTGGCCACTGTGGTGGCCACTAAAACACTGTGGTGGTCACTGGGACACTGTGGTGGCCACTAAAATACCGTGGTGGCTATTAAAATACTGTGGTGGCCACTGGGACACTGTGGTGATCACTGGGACACCGTGGTTGTCACTGGGACACTATGGTGGTCACTAAAACACTGTGGTGGTCACTGGGACACTGTGGTGGCCACTGGGACACCGTGGTGGGCATTAAAACACCGTGGTGGCCACTGGGACACTGTGGTGGCCACTGAAACACCATGGTGGCTACTGGGACACCCGGGTGGCCACTGGGACACCGGGGTGGCTGCTGGGGCAGCGGCCCCTTTGCTGAGGAGTCTGTGTGATAGAGACACTGAGGGCCAGGCCTTGGCTCTCTTTTCTGATCCCAGCCTCACGCCTCCCGCGGCCCCCCTAGTCGTGCTCAGGGCTGTGCAGTGCGGTCCCCCTGCTGCTGACCCTGACATTTGTACCCTTAGCCCCTGGGCCCCTGGAACCCCGACTCGAGCATCCGCTCCGACGCCAGTGGACCGCGAGGCCCCGGCCCGTCCCGAGCAGAACTCCGTCCTCCCCCACCGGCCCGCTCTCTCCGGGGACCTGGGTGACGTTGGGAGGAGTCTGACCCCTCGGTTCAAAACCGGGGGAAGGATTTTTACACTCTGTATAATTCTTCTGATGACAGGAGTGAAAGTGTCATTAATAGGAAAACTGGAAAATACAGAAAAGCATGAAAAAGAAAACAAAAAGTATTCACAACCCTGGCACTCAAGCATGACCACCGTCAACATGTGTCACATTTCGATGTGTATTCTAATTGCACCTTTTTCAAAATTGGGGTTGTATTCTTAATGTTTTTGTTTATTTGTTTTTTTACTTGGGACTACTTTTCTTTTGCTCTTTTTTGGTATTTCTTTATGCCACTATTTAGCCACTCCCCCCGTTAGCACTACAGATTACTGCTGACTTTGAGTATTGCAGTGTTGCCATAAACATCCTCGGACACAGGTGTTTTTAGCCCCTAATTCTATCTTTTTTTAAAAATGTAAACCAAGTTTATTCTGCTTTTTAAAGTAGTGTTCTTAAAGCACTACAGCTTGGTAAACAATGTAAATTAGTAAAGTCATCTCAAAAGCCAGTTTTCTTTTTATGAGTTGTTAAAAAGATGCAGCCTATTCTAACAGGATAAATATTTTTAACCATTTCACTTTGAGTTAATGAAGGCTCACAAATGAGCCACACTCCTCACTGAGGAAAACAAAAAGCTGTTGTCGACCAGCAACAGCACACACACACACACAACCAAAAGGACTGTGTAAAAATAACTAACTGTGTTCACATATTTTTGAAGTCGCTTTACAATGGGATGGTATGCACACGATCTTGCTGCGAACTTGCCGTACAGACTTGTAAATACATGTAGTCGAGACAAGCAATTCAGTCCAGGAGGTGCTAACTTCAGATGATGCAGCGCCATAACCCTTTTAAGACTGCAATTTGTTTTACTCATTATTTTTCTTCTAGGCTGAAATCCAGGCCAGGAAGAAAATGCTCCCTGATTAAAAATTGGTATTGTTTAGAGGAAAAAAATTGTGTACTTTTGCATTAGAATTTACAAGTATATGTTCAAATCCAATTTGCCTCCTCCCCCCACCCCAACCACAAAACGGGCAGTTCTATCTTAACAAATAAATTAAGACACATAGGACTTCCTACCCAAAGGAAATACATTTTCTGAGGCTCTTTAGCTAAGGGCTGAGTTATCTTCCAGAAGGATGGCGCCAACTTATACTCAGCTGGGCTGAGGAGACTGTAATTACTGCGTTCTCACCGACCCTGGGTGTTACCGTTAAACACACGCATGTGCGCACACACACACACACACACCCTCCTGAGACGTCTGTTCCGAGACCTTCCCTTGCAAAGCGCGGTTCTCCGGTCAGATCACGAGTGGCCTCTGGGCGCGCCTCACCCCTGCAGCGCCCAGCGCCCAGAGCCTCAATCCGAGGCCTGGGACCTCGCGGGCCTCCCTCCCTCCCTCCCTCCCTCTGCACCCCGACTCCTGCCTGCCCTCTGTCACCCCACTTCTGCCCGACAGCAGCTCAGCCCGGACCTTGTTTTGGAAGCCGGGGTGGCTGCTTCCTGCTCAGCAACCGCCGGGCTCTGGGCCCACAGAGGAGGGGACAGGGACGCACAGTCACACTCCCACCCAGTGAGTCACGGGCTCCCAGCTCCTTCAACCCCCGGGCGAGGACACCTGCACCCACTGTAAACGAGGCCGATTCCCACGGGGCGTCCACGGGAGCCCCCATCTCCCTCCTCTGCCTCGGGAGGCCCGTGCCCCTCCGTGAGTGAGTGCCTGGCCGTCGCACCGGGACCCCCTTGCCTGGGGCTGCTGACCGGGTCTCCCAGGTGCTGTGGGACTCTCCCTGCGAGGGGGACCCCTGCTTCCCCTGACAGCCCCCCGCCACTGCATCGCTGGGCGTCTCACTGGTCACCAGCCTGCTTGCCGGCCACACGGGCCCAGAGAGTCCAGCCCTGCCCTCGGATGTCACCCAACAGGCCCTGTCTTCCCCCTGTCCCTTTGCAAAGCTGAGAGATGTTCTGGGCCGGCACCCCTTTCACCTCCCGCACCCCCTTTGTCTGTCTCTGGACGAGCGCCCTCCCCGTGCACCCCACCCTGCCCCAGGCAGATCAGATAACTCAGTGCAAACGGAGGCACCCCACCCCACCCCCTCCCCCATGGGTGCTCCTCTGACTTCGTCGGCCACCTAAGCCCACCCCTAATGCAGATGGATGGAGACACTGGCCCTATCCTGCCCCCTTCCTTCTCCCTGGTTCACAGTCCGGGCCTGGCGGGGCTGGGAGGGGGAGCCAGCCTCCGCCGAGTGGCTGCGGGGCCTTTAAAGTCAGATTCTAATCTCCTTCCCCCCACCCACCCGCCGGCTCATCAACTGGCGCAGACACCTGCGCACCTGCTCCTGGGGCGGGGGGGGGGGGGGGGTGCTGGTCGGCGGGGGAGCCGAGGCAGCCTTGCTTGTGGGGGGACGACTCCGCTCCCGCTGCAGAGTCTGGCTGGAGCCCCAGAGAGCTCCCTGGGTCAGGGCACGAGAGGGACCCTGAGCCCCGGCCAGCCGCCAGCCCTGCCCTGGAAAACGGCCGGGGCCTGGGCAGGAGATGCCAACACGGCCGGACGCTTGTGGCCAAGAGCAAGCGCGCTCCCACGGGCTGCTGGGCTCCCGACAGAAGGCGCTCAGGAGCCAGCAGGCTGGAGAGGTGCTGGCTGGGGGGCCGGCGCCCCACGGCGTGGGCGGGAGACCATGGGCAGCAGACCCAGTCCACGTGGGCCCCACGGCGCCGAAGCCGGCCAGCACTCCCCGCCGCCCTGCGGGAGGCGCCAGAGAGCAGATCGCTGCTCCGTGTCTTACTGTAAACACAGAAGCTGCCTTCTGTAGGAAAACAAGTCAGACGGCACAGACGTGGGTGAGCCTCCAGGCGCCGTCGCTGGGCCCCGCCGTGACCCGCTGGCGGCCCTTCCACCCGCCCACCCCGTCACCCCGGCAATTTCTGGCATCAAATCACGGGCGTCATTGTATCCAAACCCCACAGACCCCGTACACAAGGGGAAGGAACCAGGCGTGGGTCCCAGGCGCTTATCGGGGTCACCCAATCCCTGATGAGGAGGTCTCTCGTCACAGAAATGCGCCACCACATCGACGGACCCCCAGGTTATCCGCGTCTCCAGGCAGTGGCCCCTGGGGGCTCCCCAGCGTCACAGAGGGAGCGCCGGGACCCCGTCCCTCTGTCCCCTGGAGCATCCTGGCTGCGGCGTCCTGCCCGGTGCCACCGGGCCCCCAGCTCCCAGGGCCCCTTCGTGAAAGCAGGGGCAGCGCACGTGACCCAGCCCCGCAGGGATGCGGCTGGTGGGGTCCAGACTGGGGGGCCTTCCAGGGGGACAGGCAACCTGACTTCCTCAACAGACACAGCTCAAGGAGACGAAGAGACGGTGGGGTGGGGGGACGGGCAGGCAGGGAAGGAACCCTTGGGTGCCAGACACTCACAGGCGTGTGGGCCCTCGGCCCCTAGTCCACACCCCCCCACCCCGTAACGTGTGACAAAGTGAGACGACTGGGGAAATCTAGACTCCGACCGGATCTCTGATGGTATTACGGAGTCACTGTAAACTGTGCGGGTAGAGCGACGGAATGGTGGTCATGCTGAGAAAATAGAGCCCCTGCCTTTGAGAGACACACACGGAAAGATACATGTGCTTCTTGTCATGCTTTTCATTTTGTAATAGGCCTACGGTCCGTGTCGTACTCACCACACAGTTGCTCTGCCTTCTCTTCTCCGTCTGGACCAGGAAGACCCCGGGCCTCCCCTCGGGGGGACGGACAGTGGGTGAGGAGCAGGTCCCGCGCGAGGGGCGGCACCGCCGTGGGCTGGGACGGCGCGTGTGGAGCGTGGCCACGTTCCCGCCTCACCTGGAACACCAGCTCTCGTGGGTGGAGACACCCCGGGCTCCTGTGGCCCTGCACCGAGTGGTGTGTCCCGACCCCGCCCGGGAGCCCTACGGCGCCATCTCAGGGGAAGCGTCACGGAAGCCCACGGGCTCGCGCTGGCCCCGGCTCCTCTCACCAGCAGCGCCCCCTGGGGTCCCTCGTGTTTGCTCTCCCTGCCCCCCCCCCCCCCCCCGTGAAGGGCCCCTGGCCACCTCGCGGCCTCCCGAGGGAGGCAGAGAGTGCTCCCTGCCCTGAAAATCCCACCGGCTCGGGGAGGCGCGTCCGTCTCCAGGCGGCCCCGGTGACGTGGCAGCTACCCGGAGAGGGAAACGCACTGAGCTTTTACCGCTGCTAAGGCCGTGGCGAGAGGTTAGTTTTCAGAGGACTCCCCCTCCTCCTTGGGGACCCTGAGAGAGACAGCAGGGCTGCTCGGGTCGGGGGACACCCAAAGGGACACCGTGCGAGACCTTGTCAGTTTTACCCGGAGCCCACCTTGACCCCAACCTCAGAGGTCACTGCCCCAAGACCGGCCAGCAAAGCCGCCTTCCTTGTGGTCGCTTGGAGGCAGGGAAGGGAGGGTCCCCCCGGGGGCGCCCAGTAACCCTTTCCTGGCCGACCCTCCTGCCCGCCGCTTCTTCTCTGGCAGCTGGCCCTTGAGACTGCCACTGGCGTCTTGGTGCCAGCCTGAGCTGTCCTCCGGAGGCCCCCACGGGCCCCCAGGGCAGCCACCAGCCCTGCTACCACATTGGGGTGCCCCCTCGCTCCCCCCCCGCCATTGCCCCGCTGGCCCAGGCAAGCCAGATGCCGTCATTTGGGTCCCCACCGGGATGTCACGGAAGTTCTCAGCCACACACAGGCCCTGGCAACCCGTGACTTCCCTCCAAGGGCTGTGCTGGGCGAACCCAGGAGAGGGCTGGAAGGCTGGATGGGCCAGGCTGCGGAGCTGGGAGGGGCCGCACGCCCTGGGGGGAGCCCCGTGTTTGCGGCAGCCGAGCTGTTATGCGGAGGAGCCAGCGCAGCTCCAGCCGCTCGGGGGGTGGGGGGGGGAGTACCGCAGCCCGGGGTGCACAGGGGGCCCAGCTGGCAGCAGCCGTCTGGGGGCAGGTTTCCACACATGCTTGTTCCTAGCTGCTCAGGGAGGAACCTGCACAGCCAAGGGCCCCCGAGCTGCAGACAGTGACTGGGACGAGGCGTTCTCCCCAGAAAAGGCAAGACTGGGGGACCTCAGGACGGGAAAGGCTGGCTCGTGGGACGGAGCTGGGACGTGTGTGTGTGTGTGTGTGAGAGAGAGAGAGGGAGAGAGAGAGAGAGGGAGAGAGAGAGAGGTCAGTAGAGGTGGCTTCCTGGGAGGTCTGGCCCCCAGGCCCACCTCCTGTGCCTCAGTTGTCTGGTCTGTGAAATGGGACTGAAACGCAGCGCCCTGTCCGAGGGCTACTGGGGAGAGCAAGGGCATTGGTACATGCAAAACGCTTTGATATCCCACGGGCCCCGATAACTGCGGATACAATGTTCACGCCACCTGAGCACGGAAACGCCTGTGCCAGGGAAACCCGGGCAGCGAGACCCGCACTGCACCCGGTGGGACGGTAGCTTCCTCGCTAAAGCGCACGCTCGTTTGGAAGAATCGTGGAAGAAATCACAAAAAAATACGAACCGTAGATCAGGTGATTTCTGGACAGTCGGCTTTGGAACGTTTTTGACTTTTACTTGTAAAAACATTGCACGTTTTTGAGACCAGCAGGATCTCATAAGTGGGAAAACTCTTGTGTTTTTTTAATGCTATCTCTATTTCTAAAAAGCACTGTATGCTTGGAGATGTAGTGAGATCCTGGTCACAAGAAGGGTTTCAGCCACTCTGCCCCTAAAACTGTTCAACCGCGTGGCTGACAGGCCCGAACCGGGAGACGGGGCCGGCACGGGAGAGTGCAGGTGGGGTGGCGGCCGAGGACACTGGCCGCGGGGGCCGCTCTGGGGGGAGGGACGGTGGCGGGGGTTGGCGGGGTCTCTGCTCTTCTCTGCACTTGTTGCGTTTTCTAAGTGAAATGTGCTTTACTTTGAAATTGGGGGGCGGAGTGGGGTGTGGAATCAACTGGAATGTAAAGTGAACTTGGGGGGAAAAACCCCGAGGAAAAGCAGGTCAGCCCAGGGGAGCCCGAAGGCCCTCGGACCTGCCGGTCTGGTCTCCGCGACCTTGATCCTGCGCCCACAAGATGGTGGCAGCTCCTCGGCCACGACACATCCGCCTCCAGGCCCCCACGGCGGGCAGCGCGCCCGCTCGGCCAGGCCGCCCCTCCCTCCCTGCCCCCCCCTCCACCTTCCGAGGCGGCCGCCAGCTCCAGCACCCTTTGCATCACATCGAGAACCTCGGTCCCCCCAGCCCTGCCATGTGGCTTCGGGGCCTCGCATTCTGGTCACCCACCTTTCCACCCGGGCCCCTGTGCACCGCTCTCCCAGCTCGCCAGGTATGCCTGCGTGCGGCCTCGCTGACACCCGCCCCCCCCACCCAACCCGTGCCTGGACGGCTACCAATCCCCGCTGTGGCCCCCACCACACCAACCACATTCTACCTCCGGGCCAGGCCGCCTCCCCCACTTCAAGTACACTGAGCACCCCCTGCAAACGCCGCGTTTTTCCTACACGGCAGGTAATGGCGGCAGCTATCTCTCCTCTGCTTCTTGACCTGAGTCTCGCCTCTCCCCCTAGGGGGTGAGCTTCTTCAGCCCGGGGCCTCTTTCGCTGCTGCCCCTCTTTTGTCTCTTAGGCCCCAAACCGCAGCAGCTAGCTCTGCGCACAGTGGGTCCTCAGCCTGCAAAGTGCCACGGCTGGACCTCGTTACTCAATGGCTGCTGCCCGAGGTCGGACCCCCAGGCCCCGCAATGGCCAAGCCCCCGCTAGGCCGATGTCTGGTCAGGGGTCCGAAAGAGAGTGGACCTGTGGGCTGAAGACTCGGTTCTGCCCTGGAGTGAGGGATGCACCCTCCTCTCTCCCTCCCTCCCTCTCTCCCCACCCCCGTCTGTCTGTCTCTCTCCCTCTCTCTCTCTCTCTCTCTCTCTGTCTCTCTTTCCCTCTCTCTCTCTCCCTCCCTCTCCCCCCCAACACGCGTGTTTGGTCTGGCGTGCTCAGCCTGTGCCGATGACGGATGACCGGGGCAGGTCTCGGGAGCACCGTGAAGAGAAGCAACAGCTGAGAAAGTGGGATGAACAGGGAAGGGAAAGACTCGCCAGGACCCACACTCGTCTGTTATACACAGATAAAGACCGTGGCGGCCATGTCGGCTTTCGGAGACCACCCTCGTCCCCAGGCCTGCCCCCAGCACCCCACGCAACCGGCCCCCGAGTCGACGGGAGGCGTCTCCCGGCTCTAGAGGTCCAGCCCTGAGCCTGGGAAACCTCGGGCTGCGGGCTTCGGTGAGAGGAAACGAGGGGACTCTGGGCAGCCTTCTCAGGGGCTTTGAACAAAACAGACACCTCAGGGGACCTGAGGACCCCTCAGGGGACACCTCAGGGCATTTCAGGGGACGCGAGGCAGGGCCCCTGGGGCCCTTTGAACTCTTCGGTCCGCCCCACTTTGAATTAAGCCCTCAGATGCACACACATGCCACGCGATACAGCTAAAATAAGCATATTGTTGTGTTGCTATAAAAGGTACAAAAGCGTCTAATTTTGCTTCTGAGGTTATTCAGTTATAAGTTAAAAATGGATTTAACTTGAGATGGGCAACAATCTCTTGTCTTTTATCGGACGACGCCGGGCGTTTCTGCGGCGGGGCAGACTCCCACGCTGGCTGTCCCCGTAGCACGGGTGTGACTACTGTGGACACGGCGAGGCCGGCCCAGGGACAGCTGCCGGGGGCTCTCGGGCCTCCTCTGGTGGGAGGCATCCCAACAAAAGTGTGACTTGCACTAGTTCACCACCGGGACTGGGGGACGACTCACTGGCCGTGAACCACTTAAATGGGCTCGAAGCTCTGCCTCCATGAGAGCCGAGGTCACTCACTCGCTGTCCTGGAGCTCCCCGGGCTCGGGGAGGCAGAGGGGAGCAGCGGCGGTTGGGACTTGGAGATCACAGGGGACGGGCGATGCGGTGCCACCCCAGGGTGGGCCGAGGGGCTGAAGGGGAGAGTTAGAACCCGGCCCCGCCATGTGTGTGAGGCTCCCTACCCCCTCTGAGGCTGGCCTCTCTCGGGGACAGGTGTGCGTGTCTGCGGGACAGCCCAGCGCGGAGCACCGGGGCCTTGAGAAACGGCTGCTGCTCTGTTGCTGGCTAATGCTCCCGAGGGCACACGACACCGTCGTCCCAGCCTCCTCCAGGAAGGGCAGGGGTGGCAGCCAGGGTTCCCGTCTGCCCAGCGCCCCCAGGGGACACGCTGAGGCGCAGGACGGGGGGTGGGGGGGGCAGGAAGCCCAGCGCAGGTGTGGGAGGGCCCCGGCCTCTGCTGCAGGGGTCCGGGCCTTGGGCAGCAGGCTGCCTGTCCCTCTCATCATCAGGTGTGCTCTCCGCCTAGGCCACCTGGCCCCGCCCTTCCCTTCCTGGGGCCGCTCTCGCCGCCCGCTGGACCCCTCTGCCAGGGGGCTCCTCGGGGACGGTCTCGTAAAAAGTCCTCTGACCGGAGGAAGGTCGTGAACCCTGCTCCCTGCCCCACCACTCCGGGACGCGGGGGTCAAGCTCTCTTGCCAGACCTCCCGGAGCCCAGAGCCCGCAAAACGCTGAGCTCCGCAGGCGCCAATGACACAGAGAGAGAGGCGGGCGAGTCCTCCGTCCGCCCCGACGTTCAGTGTGCGATGGGGTTTGTCTCGAATCTCCCCTCGCCTCTGTCCCTCCCAGCGCCTCCCGAACGCCCTCCGCACCCGAGGTCGGCACCCCTGCCCTCTGCCGGCCGTGTCCCTCCCCACCTCCCGCCCTCACCACAGGAGCAGAGCCCCGTGGGCCGGGCCAGGGGTGACCTGCAAGGGCGAGAAGCGGTGACCGAGGGCAGAGGGACCCAGCTGCTCCGGATGCAGAGGCCTGGGGAGGCCCGGGCCTTGCTCCCCAGCGCCGAGGGCCGCTGGAGTGACTCCGATGGGTCTCTGGGACTCTGTCCCGGGAGAGAGCCTTGCACCGCCCCCCCACCCGGGAAGGGGGCCGGAAGGGGGCCGTGTATCTGGCTTACGCCCCTCGGCCCCCCAGGACAGAGCCCAGGGGTGCGGAGGAGCTAAAACAGAGGGTGGGGCAGACAGGCCTCAGGTGAGCCGTGTTCCGCTCCTGGCTTCGGCCCTCTCTGAGCCCCCCGACCTGATGTGGTGACCCTAACATTCGCACACCATTAGCTCACAGAGGACAGGGCCCAGGGGAGAAAACCAAGCCCCCTCCAGGGGATCTGGTGCCCGGGCCCTAAAACTAGTGCCCTCCTCTCCTGCTGTGCTCTGTCACAAGCCGTGGGGGTCCCTGGACCCTTCGTGCTGGACTCTGCCCACCAGGGAGCTGGGGTTTGCCAGTCCACACTCCCCCTCACTGCGCCCCCTGCACGTCAGAAACGCCCACCTCGCTCCAGCCTCAGCCGCTCTGGGAGACGGGCCGCATCCTCCCGGGCGGTAGAGGGAGGCAGGGGCTCGGGGAGGGTAGGTTACCTGCCCAAGGTCGCCCAGCCGGAAGGTAGGGGAGCTGCTCTGCGAGGTGGTGAGGCCCGAGCCACCGCCGCAGAGCCCCTGGTCCGGAAGCCAGTGTGGGGGACACAGTGTGCTCAGTGGTGACGAGGAACGTGTCTCACATTTGCACGGCACTGGGCGGCCTGGCTCCTGGGCCCTGCGTTTGGGGTGCTAACCGAGTCTGCGGACAGGAGCCCGAGGCGCCCCGCTGCCGGCCCTCACCTCCCCGCTCAGCCGTGGCAGGGACTCAGCCCAGGGCGAGGGGAGCTGGGGGACCCGGGGACGTGCCCCGTTAATACACCTGCCTCCTTCCCCGAGCCCCTGTGCGCTCCCCGCAGTCAGGGCCCGGCCACTCCGGGGGCCCGCCAGGCTCCCGGCTCCGGTGGGGAGGGCCCCTCGGCAGGGGTGGGGGTGTGAGGCGCCCGCCCGGGGAGCCCTCCGCTCAGGCCCGTCTCCAGGCCCCAGTGCTCACGGACCCCCTGGGTGGCCGGGCTTCCTCTTGCTCGTCTCGCACCAAGAGCAACAGGAGTGTTGCAGTTGCGTCCCTCCGCCGAGCTCCAGAGGGGGCCGGGGGGCCGGGGGTGGACGGGGATGGGGGGGGGCCAGGCGCTGACCAGAAGGCTGAGCAAGCCGGTCACTACCAGGAAAGAAGCTGATGGGAGGACGGGTGGGGGCGGGACGAGAGCTGTCCTCGGCCACCTCCCCGAGCCTCCGGCCCTGGCCGTCCACACTGCCCCGAGGGTCCCCCCCCACACACACAGGGCGTCCCCCCGCTCCTGGGCGGTGGCCTCAGCTCTGCGGCTCTGAGACGTCACTGGAAGGAGGGGGGCACACACCTTAGCTGGCCCTGTGCAGAGTCGGCGGAAGGAACACAGGTTTCCATCCAGCAAGACGGAGAAGTGGGTTTGGTCCTCACCCCAGCCCCTCCCCGGAGACAGCAGACTCAGAAGGGGCCCCCGCCCCGGTCCCCACAGCTAGGGGAGGTAACTCCGGGGGACAGAAGTGCTGGGCACCCCAGCAGGGCACCCAAAGGGGCTGGGCCGACACCAGAGGGTCGTGCTGGGGACCCACAGAGAGAGCTTACCTGACATTTCGTGTCGACTGAAAACAGGCGTGGAGCGAAGGGGTCAGTGAGCGAGCAGAGACCGGAGCCCAGCCCGCCCTGTGCCCAGGCCTGTGCGTGCGCCCACTCGGGCTGGGGACAGAAACTCCGAGGCAGCAAGCTCACCCGTGGCGCGAGCTCCCTTTCCCACGGGACCGGGCTGGGCTCCGGCGGCCACTTCCTCCCTCCCCGGCTTGTGGGGCCAGAGGAACACCCTGCCCACCCCGAGAAGAGCTCTGACCAGCACGCCAGGCACTGCAAGCCACTCGGTGCCCCCGCCCCCCAGGCATTAGAGAAAGCCCCTCCCCCAGGGGCGCCCAGCCTGGCCACCACCCCTGGTGGTGCTGACCCCCAGGGCCACCGTGCCCTTTCGTGACGGGCAGCGTGCAAACCGAGGGAGCGCTGGCCTGGATGGCGGAAGGTGTGGCCGGGAACCCCAGTATTCCTCCCTAGCTGAGGTCCCTTGAGGAACTCGCCCAGCCTCCCAGGACCTGAGTCCCCGCCGGTCACATAGGGACGACCGTCACTTTCAGGGGGCTGGGGACGAGGCCGAAGGTGGGGACACTGTGGGATTGCTCTGCGAAAGGCACATGGGGGTGTGCTCAACTGTTCCCGAGAGTTCCCACGGAGCCTCCCACTGACCCGGCACCACGGCAGCGCTGAGACTTGAAGGAGACAGAAAAGGGTCCCCCCCCCCCCCATGTACAGAGCAAACCCTTCCTTTCCACACACTCGGGCTGCATGCGGACACTCTGCACAAACCCCCGGGGAAGGAGGGAGCCGGCGGGTGGGGTCCCTGGAGGCCAGCTGCCCCTGCCCCCACCAGTCCACGCCATCCCGGCAACTTCAAAGGCCCCGCTGAGGAGCCAGGGTGGATCTGTGAGGTTTTAATACCCACGGCCCGCAAAGCCTGGTAACAATCCCGGACAGGGTTTTCCCGAGAGAGACGAGAGAGACGTGTCTCTGCCGAATAAAAACCAAGAGATAAAGGGAAGTTTCCGGAAGGACCTCCCCCCAAACGCATTGTTTTTAGGGACAGGTTTCCCCCTCCCTGAGACAGTTTATAACAAACACGGCGGGGGGGGGGGGGGCATGAGATTAACGCGGCGGCCTGAAAATGCGAGCGGTCCGCACGGCCTTCTTTGAAGATGTGAATTCAAATGGGGTGGAAGGTTCTCACGGCTTTTGTGTCTGGAAACAAGGTTAATTAAAGGCTTCCTGCCTGCTCTGTGAAGAGGTGGCATTCCCGCTGAGACGCAGGCGGCGCCGGGTCTGCTCGGCGGCTCTGTTAGTGTTGGTCCGTCTGGGTCCGAGGGGCAGCCCCTCACCCTCGCCGGGGGTCTCGCCCCTCTCAGGGGCCCGAGGAGCGGAACGCCGTTCCCCTCCAGGCCCTGTTTGCCCAGCGAGCGGGTGCGCGGGGCCACGGGGACCGGGCCTGCAGACCCAGGGGGCGTCCCTCCGGAGAGCTGGCGGGTGGGCCGTGACCGGCGGCGGCGGCGGGAAGGGGGCCGAGGGCTCCCGGGCAGCGGGTCTGGCCGCTGCGGAGGAGCAGAAGGGATCTGCCGGACCGAAGCCCAGGGTAGCCCGTCCTGGGGTCCCCCCGCCCCCACCCTGCCCCCGCCGCGTCCCAGGCCGGTTCCCTAAAAAGAAAGAGCCGGGATGCAGTTGCCTCCTCAAAGCGGCTTTAAAACGCACAAGAGTATCAAACGCTACCTGCCAGGCCCAGGGAGAAGGGGGCTTTGCTACCTGGTTTAGCGGCCAAATGCCCCCAACTCCACCCCCTTTTCCCGACCTTCTGGGCCAAGTCAGGAACTGTGGCTTTTGAATCTTTGTGCCTCCCCCCTCCACCCCCTGCACCCCCCACACCCCCCTTACCCCCTCCATCCCCCCTCCACCCCCCTGCACCCCCCCAGCGCCCCCTACCCCCTCTACCCCCCTGCACCCCCTCCACCCCCTCTAACCCCCTGCACCCCCTCCACCCCGCAGCGCAGCGCGGGGGCGGGGCCTCGGGGGGCTGGCCGGCCCCCAGAATTCCAAAAACTGACTCCCACCAGCCCTCCAAGCCGTGCGTTACCTTTTCTTCCCCCATTTCACTTAATTGTTCTTCTCCCACTCTCCCCATTTCCTCCTCCCTCCCTCTCGCTTCCTGCCCACGGCCCTGAAGGCGCAAAGAGAAGCGGCTGTATTTGTGTGTGTGCGTGTGTGTGTGTGAACACCGTTAACTTGTTGAATTAATTTCTCCCATTTAAAACGGCGCATTTGATCCTGCACGTATACATTCTGAAATCCTGGGTCTGTCATTTCTTCCTCTTAAAAACCTTACGTGCCACCAATTAAAACAGCTATTACGAAAAACCAGAAAACGAGTGCCGGCGAGGACGTGGAAGGATCGCAGCGCTGTGCGCCGCCGGGGGGCGGAGTGGAAATTGGGGAGACGGGCAGCCCCGTGGAGAACAGCTGGGCCGTTCCTGGGAGCGTTACAGCTACCACGTGACCCGGCAACCCCGCTTTCTCCAGGTGTGACCCCAGCGGACAGAAAGCAGGAACTGGGACTGTCCGCCACTGTCCGGGGCAGCATTAGTAACGGCCACAAGGTGGAAGCGACCCAGGTGTCCGCCACAGGTGAACGGGTCAACAAAATGGGACATTGACACGCAGTGGAATGTTGTTCAGCCTTGAAAAGGACAGTCTGACACCTGCCACAACCCCGGGGAACCCCGAGGGCAGGGTGCTCGGGGAAACAAGCAGGCACAAAAGGACAGTTCGTGGGACTCCACGGCTCTGAGGTCCCCAGGGGAGTCCAATTCATGGAAACAGAAACCAGAGCGGCGGGTGCGGGCGCTGGGCGGGGCGGGGGTGGGGGAGTTAGCGTGCAAGGGGGAAGGTCTCGGTTTTGCAAGATGAAAGCCTCCCGGGACCGAAAGAGGTGCCGGTGAAGGTAGCACGACCGTGCGAAGGCACTGGCACCCTCACCTCCAAATGGCTAAGACGGTGTGTGTTACCACAGTAAAAACTGGGGGGGAATTTAGAAGCACACACTATTCAAATTGCCTTGGCCAGTGAGACCTCCCCTCCGCGGGCTCGCCCTGGGCCCCTGTGCAGGGGGAGGAGGGAGCGGGAGCCAGAGCGGAGGAGGGGCGGGGGTGGGGGCTCAACCTTGAGCACCGGCCTCCGGCCTCCCTCCGCTTTTCTCCTCCCCGCGGCCGGCCTGGACTCATTCTCGTGAGTCCGGCATGTTCCCACTGGCTTCAGCGGTGAAGGCGGGCCACGGCCTGCAGGACTCAGAAGCTGGTGTGTACCAGGACAAACAGGAGAACTCGAGGCCAGCGAGTGGCTGCAAAGCCTCCCACCACACAGGGAGGGGAGCTTTCCTCTCCGGGGCGTGGGCTGTTGGGTTCAGCTTCAGATCATAAACAACCTCCCGGGCCAGGGTGAGCCTTGGGTGGGGGGCCCTCCGCTCCCCCAAACCTCCTTCCTGAACTGACAGCTCATCCCCCGTGGGAGGTGGGAACCACTCAGCTCTGTCTCAAAGGGAACCCCCCCGCTGGGGTCAGGTGGGCTGGACAGTGGCCTGGCCTAGGCGTCAGCCAGGAGGAGCCCGCCCTGCCATTCTAGAAGGCTGCTTTCTGGGCTGCTGGGTCTGCAGGGAGAGAGGGGGGCAGCGGGGAGGGGCGGGTGGTTTTTGGACAACGTATATGTCGCCTGCTTCGGGGCTGGTGAACAGGACCCCACTGCCTCCCCCCACCCCACCCCACCCCACCTTCCTTATTTGTCTCCTCTTTGTCTCCCTTCTCCTCCCTTCTCCCCCGCCCCACAGAGGGAGCACCACACGAGAAACAGTGACCACACAGCTGGGCTCGGGGCTGCCTGCATTTGGGCGGGGACCCTGGGTTATCCCTTTGGGTCCTCCCATCAGCCACCAGGAGACAGGTCCCAGGGCTCCTTTTACTGATGGAGACGCCAGGGCTGAGAGAGGTTGAGTCCCTTGTCCAAGGTCACACGGCAAGGCTACGGCGGAGCAGGGATTTGACCTTGACTGTTGGCCTTTGGAGCCCAGCCCAGAGATACAGTGTGGTTGCTGTATTTTCTGCAGGTTCTCTTCCCTCCTCCTCCTCCTCCCATTCCTCGCCCTCTCCCTACTCAGGGGCCCAGTGACAACACACGCCAGCAGGGAGCAGGGGTGGGGAGGTGGGGGGGCGAAGCCTGGCTGGGCACCGAGGACGCGAGCCCTGCTCCCAGCTGGCGTGCAGGTCCCGGTCCAGAGGGGCCGCGTGTGGGGTGGGAGGAGCCTTGCCGATGACGTCTGTGCGGCCCACGTGACGTGGGGCGGACAGCAGGCTGAGAGGCCTCAGGTGCTGGGCCTGATCAGCTTGGTTTCCTTTCCAAAAGGCTCAGGTGTTCTCCTGCTACCTGGCGGGTGGCGGGTGTTCGGAATATTCTGGCGACTGCGCCGGGTTGGCTTGAGGGTCCGGAGTTCATGGAACACAATGGCCGCTCTGCACGCACGGCGTGGGCCGGGCCGTGGGAGAAACCACGCGGCTCCCCGGGCTGCACGTGGACTCGGGAGCCACCTCTCCACCCTGCCACCCCCTCCTCGGCTCTGTGTGGGGCGGTGGTGACCCGAGGAGGGCGCTGTCCCCAGGCACGGCGCGGTCCCGGTTCTGTTCCGCCCTGTGCTTCCCCCCTGCCTGTGCCCCTGGACTCGGACACGGACCGTGGGTTTCCCGGCAGGCAGGAGCGCCACCTCGCAGAGGAACAGTGACGGGGGCGACCAGTGTCCAGTGTTCAGGTCTCGTCCAGAACCACACGTGAGGGGCAAGGCCACGGCCAGGTCAGGCCCGGCGCTCCCTGGCTTGCGGCGCTGAAGGCAAGGGCGTTGGAGACCCGGTCCCGGGCCTGGCTCCGCGGTACCGACGGCGGGGTCCAGAGAGCTCGGTGGCTTGGCCTGGCGGGGCTGGAGTTCGGTTCTTCCCGCTGGGTTCTCGGGTCCTCAGAGCAGCGGGGGGTCCTGCCACTCAGGACAGACCCTGAGGAGAGAGGACCGGGCCCAGGGCCGCCTGAGGGGCCGCAGCGGACCCTCGTGCCGTCTCACAGCAGCTGTCCAGGTCCAGGGTCCGGAAAGTTTCCCGGCAACGTCGTGGAGAGGAATGCGGACAGGCCTGGTTTGAACCCAGGCTGGCTGCTTGCCAGCAGCTGTGCAGCCCCTGAGCTGAGCCCAAGTTTCCGCATCTGAGAAGGGGGGCCGTCACCTGATGGGGTGCTGCGGGGAGTGAGTGCCACGGTGGGCGGGGCGGCTCAGCCCGGGTGGGAGTTCATTACACGGCGGAGTGGGGGGCGGCGTCGCCCTGACCCCAGACCCCAGAGCCGTTCCTGAAGACCCTCCGTGAATAGTTGTTGAACAAATAAATCAGTGAGTAGCATCACTGTAGCATCAGTGGTGGGTTTGGTTTTGTTTTGCTGTTTTTTTTAATGTGGCAAGAACATTGAAATAAAGCAGAAAGGGGTCAGGGAGTGAGCTGTTCATCACAGAAGCGTTCCCAGAGGTCTCCATGTGTCGTCCCCCCTCACCCCACCCCTCTCCCAAGACACGACTGAGGGACAGCTGCCTGGACAACCTTGAAGTAACCCCCGGCTCTGACCGCTGCTCCTGGGCTGGGCCTGCGTGGGCGGCGGCATCTCGGGAGCCCTGCACGCCCCTCCCCCGAGCCGCCCCCCTCTATCCGCCCTCCCAGGCCGGAACCTAGGCCTCCCTGGCTACAGTTCTGCTCAAAAGCGGTGGTTCGCCCGGGAACCCTGAGGGACAGGGTTCCAGCCCACTCCGCCCTGAAGCTCCGTCCTGCCGCGGGGCAGCTGGGTCCCGGGGGAGCTGGGCTAACAGGGGCGCTCCCAGGGCAGCCAATGAGCGGGGTGTCCTGGGGGCCGAGAGGCGGCACCTAGCAATTCTCCCGGCAGCAGCGTCTCCCAAGGAAATAACCCGGGTGTGGGCACAGATACACGCACGGGGGTGTCCACAGCCGCCCCGTCCAGAGTGCGTCCAAGTGCGCAGCCGCCTGCGGTCAGACAGCCGGCAGGGTGGGTGACAACCGGCCGCTTGGGGGCACGGGGACCGTGGGTGCAGAGAAACATTCGCCACAGGGAGATCGGTCGGGACGAATCTTGAAGTGGGACACGCAGTTCCAGACCCTGACACGAGTGCGGTCAAACCCGGGAGGGTCACCAACACACCGATGAGCCCAGGCGACGCAGGTTTTAAAAACAACTTTTGCTCCTTCTCTGTTCTTTCTTACACATTCCAAGTTTCCCACAAGGAGCATGCTTTGACCTTGTAATCGCTGAAACATGGAAAATAGGATCTTCTCAAGTGCGTGTGCTTCTGGTTGGAAGAGCAGGAGAGGCAGCCAGTCCGGTCTGGAATGGCTGGCGTCAGTCACCCTGAGTGTGCGTCTCGCTTGCCTCCGTCCCCGCGGCGGGGGAGCCTTTCCCGGTGGCAGATCATTGCCTTGAGGGGCAGCACCGAATAAACACGGGCACTCGGAGGGTGGAGACGGCTGGTATTTGGTTTGGAAACAGCACTGACCTCCAAAGGCTTGTTTCTCTAGAACTTTGAGCCCAAATAAGACACAGTGACAGTGGTGGCCCGGCCCAGCAGGAAGAGTCGGGGGCTGGGAGCCAGTCCTGGGGTGCAAGCTGGAGTCACCCACCCTCCACTGCCCCAAGCTGAGAGCTCCCCGTGGAAGGGGGCCCGTCCTGAGTGCTGCTGGCAGGGTCTTCCGGCTCAGCCTGCGTGGCCTCGTGGTTCTGCCACCTCCTTCCTCAGAGCCAGCGCAATAAAGAAACTGGGACAGAAGGAACCTTCCAGGCCCTTTACCTGGCACAGACCAGCGCTGCTGAAAACACGCCCTCTGCCTTTCACCTAGGGCCGTCCCGGCCCGGTACCCCTCCTGGGGCCTGGCTTGGACCGAGCTGCCGAGGGCGATGGGAGCCAGGCGGATGGGCCGTGCGTGCCCAGGGCTCAGAGGTGGCTGTCCTGGCCTTGGTGGCCTTCTGCCACCACCTCTCTCATCCTTCGGCCTCTCCTCTGAGTGGCTTCCATGATGCTCAGGTCGAGAGCGGCCTTCCTGTCCTCCCGTCAGTCCCTATCCCTCTGCGGCCGGGGGGCTGTGGCTGTTTTTCACACCCAGATCCGATCAGCTGGCACGACCACCACCGTGCTCCGGCCTCTTCGAGCACGAGCCCACGTCCTTCCTTCCCGCCTTCCGTTCCGGGAGGCTCGGGGCCATCAGAGGGCGGCCAGGTGGCCAGGGCCTCGGAGGAGCCAGAGGGAGAGGGGCACGTGCTTCCGGGACCATCAGAAGACCCCTGAGACCGCGCAGAGGGGTCAGCCACTGGCATGGCCCCCGAGGAGACTCAGGGACGCCACCCCCCTTTTGTCGCTAAGAACTCGGACCGTCTCTTACGGGGCTGCTCTGCTCAGCCCGGCCCAGCTCCTGCACAACCACCGCCCGTTCTCCCCGCGCTCCCAGGCAGGTGGCGTTCCCCCCCCATTTCATACAGGAGATGGGGACTTTGGGCAGGTCTGTCCTGCCCAAGGCGACACGGCGAGGCAGTGACACCGCCGGAACGTCCCTTGGGGTCCGGTCGTCCCGTATGTCTACACTCCTTCCACTTCCTGCTGAAACTGACCCTCCGTGGCACCATCTAGGCGGGGATGCAGACGTGGGGGGGGACAGGGAGGGGTGCACGTCCAGGGGCTGCCTCCCAGGGTGGCGGGCTGCTCCCCTGGGGGGTGGGCCATCCTGAGAGCCGTGCTCACGGGGCAGCCCTGGGGCCATCACCCCAAGTAACACTGGGGGACATGATTGGATCCACAGTGGGCCCACTGCATGCCGGTCGACGCCAGGGCCAGAATGCCATGACTCCAGCCTGGGTCAGAGTGCAGAGGTGAGGACCCTGCCCCGAGCGCACAGCCGAGAACGGGATTGGGTGGACCAGAGACGGCCGGGACCAGAAGGAGCCGCTGTTGTCCCAGGGACGCGGCCGCCGGGCTGACACGGCCCGAGAGCGAGCAGTGGGCTCTCTGGGGCAACGGCATCCATGCCCCGTCGGACCGGCCGGCCTGCGGACGCCGGGCGTGTTTTCCCAGGCCGCCGTGTTTGAGAGCGGCCCCTGGAATTCACTGAGCCTTTCTGCGTGGTGACGTCAGGAGTGGAAACTCTAACCTCTAAGTGGAAACCAAGCAGAAAATGAAAAAGTGTGTGTAATACTGGAAGCCACGTGCAAATTTTCGGTCGGTGTGTTCTTGCCTGTGAGGCCGATCACCCCCACTGCCCCCCCATCAGCTCCCCGCACGGCGGTCACCCACATGTCACAGGAGGAGGATCCCTCAGGTTGGGGTCTGGAAGAACGGGGTTAAAATTCCAGCTCGACCAGCAGCTACCCTTGAGGGAACCGCAGACCCTCTGTAAGCTCACCTGGCCGCCCAGCACTCTGCATTTGCAAGAAGTGACAGACTTACAAACACTTGTCAGGACCACAGAGTGTGGTGTCCCCCTCTGTGACGGCAGCCACACACAGAGGGGTGCCCCCCTCCGGGGCAGGGGGTCCCTGTCTCAGATGGCCCCACACTACCGCCGCCCCCGGCCGCCCCTCCTGGGTGACACTCTGTGTCTCAGGCTGCACGGCAGACCTGGTCTGTCTCACCCGGCGGACGCGTCGGGGCCGACTTCCTTCCCACGTGACCCCAAGGGGACAATGGCTCCCGGGAGGACAGCGCCTCCCGTCACCACGAGTACACAGACCAGGTCCATGACACACCTTTCCGCCTTCTAACAGGTGACAAGGTGGTGACGTCACCCGATGGAGGGTTTCACGTCCTCCAGTAAGCTTGCCCCTCCGAGCCACACTCACGGCTCTTTCCTGCTCAACTGCTCGTGTCTCCCCTGAGTGGTCAGGACGCTGGGTGTTTGCTTGCAAAATCAGCACCGTTTCAAGGGTGATCTGCAAAGTTTAAACTAGAAAACGCCACCGCCTCCTGGCCGCCCGAGCTTCTGGGGGAGCGGGCGCGGCGGCCCCTCCGCGTCCCTGGGTGTCTGCCGACCTCTGGCGCCGCTGGCTGGCCCTCTGACACGTGGTTTCCCGTAACCGCCGCCCCTGCCCGGAAAGGCTGGCTGTGCGGGCAGGTAGTCTGAGGACAGGCGCGCCGTGTCGGCTGTGAGTTCCCGAGAACAGAAACTGCTGTGACGGGTGAACCTCCCCGAGAACGGAGCCGGGCAGAGAGTAAAGTAACAACAGACGCTTTCTCGGCTCACCCCGGCGAGCTCACGCCCCCTCCCCCCAGCGAGCGGGCTCCGCCCCCAAGGAGCTCCCCCTGCAAACGTGTCATTTTCGTTTTCGGCTCCGCACCTGGGCTCTCCGCTGGTGGAAGCTAAGCTCTTGTGCCAGCCTCACAGCGCCCTACAGGGGGCACGCCAGGTGTCCCCCCCACCGAGGGCTGTGGGGTGGCCACAAGGCGGAGGCAGGCAGACATGGAGGGTGGAGGGTCGGGGCCTCCCTTCAAATGCCGAGGGGGAAAACCGGGTGTGAGGGAAGGGGGGTGGGTCGGACCCCAGCCACTGACCTCTGACCCTGTGGCTGTGAACCAGGGGCTGGCCCGTGGCCCCCATCTGGGCGGCTGCCTGTTTTGTAAATAAAGTTTTATTGGAACGCCACCAGGCTCACCGGCTACACATTGCCCATGGTGGTTTTTTGAGCTGAATCAGCACAGCTGGGTAGCTGCAAAAGAGGCCGCCCGGCCTCTGAAGACTAAGATGTTTTTACTAACTGGGCCTTGGGAGAAAAAGTTTGCTGACCCCCGCTTACCCCTGGGTTTTGCTGGAGGGAACCTAGGGGTGAATACTTTAAAAAAAATTTTTTATTTATTGATCTAGAGAGAAAAAAAAAGGGGGAGAGGGCGGATGGGTGGGGGGAGAGACATCAGTTTGTTGTTCCACTTTCTGATGCGTTTGTTGGTTGCTTCCCTGACCGGGGATCGAACCCACAACCTGGGCATATCGGGATGACACTGTAACCCACTGAGCTCTCCGGCCAGGGCGCCGGGGGTGAATACTTCCGGCACGGGGAAAGCACCAGAAACAGCTCTCAGGGTCCTTGCCGCGAGAACCTTCCAGGAGAGGAGCAGAGTGCAGCCACACGGGAAGTTGGTTAGGGCAGCAGGAGCCGGGAGGTGGCGAGAGCTGGCCGTCTGTGGCAGTGCACACGGCGGCCCTGTGAGCCCTGCCGGCCGGGCACTGCCGTGCTGGGCGCCAAGCCCACCCTCCTCGGGCGTCTGAGGAGCGGTGACCACCCACATGACACTGGGGGAAGGCACTGAGGGTGGGGCCGGAGCCCGGCAGTGACACCAGCACCCCTGTTCTCACCACCCTCTGAGAGGGGCCGGTGGTGAGGGGCTCCATAGTGGGGATCACTGAGGGCTGGGGCGGACCCTGAAGGGGGGTGCAGCAGGGGGGGGGGGGCGGTGCACCCTGCAGGGCAGGTGGAAGAGGGGCTGAGAGCGAGCCTCCCAGTGAGCTGTGGCTGGCCAGACAGGGACAGGAGTGGCCCTGGACAGGGCTTTCCCAGGACTAACCACTCACTCCTCGGACAGGTCAGAGGGTCCTGTGTTGGCAGGCAGCCTGCGACCACCAGGCATCCATGGTGCTGGCTGCAAGGGGCTTAGTGGGGACCCCCGTGTCCCTGGGCAAGGGCCTGAGCCAGGCCTGCCCGAGAGCCCCATGGGGGGACACGTGGTCAGGGGCGCCCTGGTCACCCAGGGGAGAGGCTCAGGTGCAGAAATACCAGGTGGCCTTCTCCCCAAACGAAGGGGCCGTTCTCTCACCGCGGGACAAACGCAGGGTCCCTTCTAGTCAACACAACCTCCTCCAGCTGCAGGCAGAGCCCACCTGAAGGAGCAAAGGAGTCGTGGAAACTGTACTCTTCCCCAGGAACAGCCTCTTTCTTAGTACGCCTTCCTGTCCCGCCCCGGCCTCCCTTCCTCTCTCTCTCTCTCTCGCTCTCTCTCTCTCTCACACACACACACCCCTTGCAACGGCAGAGAAAATCGAGGTCATCCCTAGTCCCGAATGCACACCTGTGTGTAAACAAGCAGGCCCCACTGGAATTAAAGTTCATTCTTGATGCAGGCTCACCCACACAGCCTTTCTCTGCAAGCCCCGGCTGGACCCTTGTCCAGTTTCCCGAATGCCCACTGACCCTGGAACGCCCCAGAGGGCAGTGGCCCCTTCCTCTTGGGAGGCTCTTCCCAAGGGGAACCCGTGTGAAACCTGCCACCCAGCGCTGGGACCACCCCCTCCCAGCTGGGGCCCCTGGCAGCTGTGACCTGGAAACCGACTTTCCCTCCTCCCCGGCCCGGAGGGCCTGCAGAAGGCAGGAGGGGCCGGCAGCTGCCACTCGGCTCCCCCCGCCCCCGGCCTCGGGGTCCCTCGGCCAGGGCAGACCCGCCTGGCAGGCCAGCCAGAGCAGGGGAGGGGGCTCGGAGCAGGCAGGGGAACCGTCTAGAACCCAGAGCCAGCCCTGCTGCTCACACTGCCGCTCAGACTCATTTCGAGATCACAGAATGTGCTGGCGACGTGTTTGCGCAGGGGAACCCTGGTGTTCCCGAGCGGGGCGGCGCCTCCCTGGTGACATACTTATTCCCCCTGCGCGGGCAGGCCTGCAGCCACGGCGGGGCCTCCGTCCTCGCCCGGGCTCTGGGCGATGGCGTCCCTGCCTCAGCTGGAAGTGCCCCCTCCCCCCCGGTCGTGCCGAGTGCAAAGCCCCCTGTGCGTTTACTTGTGTCAACCCGTCTCTCCCCTTTTGTCCCCGAACCACATCATGGGGCCTGGCGGCTTGCAAAACAGGCTGACTGAGCCACCGTAGACGCGGCTTTGCCCGACGGTGCGGGGAAACGTGGAGAAGTGTGATCGTAGATGACAAATGAACACATTGACCCGAATCGCGGTTTCTGCCACGGAGCCGGGACGGGGGCCCAGTGTCTCTGTGCCTCTGGGGGACCCTCTCTGAGGGGGCGTCTCAGTTTGGGTTCTGCCTGAAGCAGACCCCGAGACAAGGGGGGTTTACTTGGGAGATGACCCCGGATGCACGGGTGGGGGGCATGGCCCGGAGGGTGGGACGTAGGCAGAGGCTGAAGTCCCCCGCACCCGGGCAGGTGGCCCCCGGACGTAGGGCATGAAGAGGAGGTCGTGAGGGAGGCCCTGCTCCAGCACGGCTGTGCTTCCTTCGGGAAGGGGAGTTGGGACCCCCAGACAGACAGGGGCACACACAAGGGAGGACCACGTGAGGATGGTGGCACCGATTGGGGTGCTGCTTCCCCCCGTCAGGGGGTGCTGGAAATCGCCGGCAGACCCCCAGAGGCCGGGCAGAGGCCCGGAGCCGATTCTCCCTGGGCAGGAACCAGCCCTGCTGACCCCCCAATCCTGGACCTGCAGCCCCCAGAGCTGCAGTGAGCAGTGACCTCTTTCCTAGCCTCCCAGGCGGCGGCAGGCTGTTACCGGTGATGGCAAACGGGAGGGAGAGTCGCGGGAAGGGGAGGAAGTCCGTGAGGACCGTCACCAGCCAGCGACCCCGGGCACCGCCTGGTGCGGGCAGGTTCCCGCACGGAACAGAGTGAGCCAGGCGCTCCGCACGCGAGGGGCGGGCTGCCCGGGCGGGCCCAGAGCTGCTCCGAGTTCGGCCCCTGGGTCCCCGCCCCGCACGTCCAGCCTGCAGGGGGACGGGGCCAAGCCAGGCCTCCCTCGGGTGCAGCTGGAGGGCAGACCGCAGGGACAGAGCGCCCCGAGGTCTCCGCCGGAGAGGCCACCCCGCAGCTTCCCCAGGCCACGGGGGGAGGTTTGGTGGCAGGGAGCGGCAGGTGGGCAGCCTGGGAAGGGTGAAGTATCACCGATCCCTCGGTCTGGGGGGACACTCCCGCCCCTCAGGGCCGCTAAAGGAGCCCCCAGTCGTGTGTCCGTCCCGGTGGCCGTGGAGACAAGGCCGTGAGAGCTGCTGAGAAGGCAGGTGGCCCAGAGGGCCCCGTCCCGGGGCAGACGGCCGTCCCGGGCGCCTGCGTGCACATGCGGCTGCCAGGCCTCTGCCCTCGGAGCTTCCCCTTCCTGGGTGCCCCCCCTTCTTCTTCGCCTGCACATTCTCATCTGCCCCCCGTGATGCACCGGTCACCCCTCCAGCTGCCTTGTTAGAGCCCCTGTGAGACCTTCTCCTCTTTGGCCTGCTCCGTACAGTGTTCAACCCGGCCCCTTCCTCACGCCGCGTAGCGCAGGCCATTTGACGGGGCGGGGGGGGGTGGGGTGGGATGGGGGGGTGGTTTCTAAGACAACAAGGAAACAAACACACCCCGGCCGGGACTGACCACTCCGCACAGCCGTGCCCGGGGAGCCGGTCCCGAGAAGGCCTGCAGCTCAACGGCAGACAGAGCTTCCTTACTTGGTGTTCCCGAAAGGCCCATCCCCCGGGTTTGCAGCATGGTGTCCCCACCTTGCGGAACAGGGTGGGGACCGGTGTCTTGGTTGGCAGCGGCAGCGGACGGGTCCTTTGGGAGTCGGGCCCTTTGGATGGGGAAGGGTGGCTCCTGTGGGCAGCCGGCCGGGGAGACAGGTCAGAACCAGGCCTGGAGGGGCCCAGGGCCCCGAGTCGGTGCCGAGGGCCATGGGTGGGAGACGCTCTTGGGCCCTCCATCCCAGAACCCCCCTGAGGGTGGGGGTGACATCCAGCGATGGCGTGGGGGGTCCCAGGAGCCCTAGCCGGCGTTTCCTGGTTTTTGGAGGCGAGACACTGCCCCCTGCACCAGATCTGCCCTCTGCCACCGCCTCCTTCTCCACACGACAGACTCACCTCCAGCCCTTTCCCAAGGTCATGACCAATGCCAGCCTCTCACCCCCACCCAGAGGCAACGAGGTTCATGGAGGGGGCCGGGCCGTGGGGGGCAAAGCCCAGCTCTGGCTCCGGCTGGCCTGCACCCCTGCAAAGTGCGGACCCCACCCGAAGCGCCCCAGGAGGGGCTGGCCCGGCGCACGTCACAGCGTACGGATTGAACTCCTCTCGACGAGGGGCGACCGTCCCTGGGCGGGCACACACGTCCACCAGCCCCCCCAAAAAAGTGACTTCCCCGAGCACGGACCCTGGCCCCTGCCCAGAAAACACGCCCGGGGGCGGGTGTGAAGCGGGGCCACACGCCGAGTCTCGTCCTGTTGCTGATGTTTCTGCCAACACCAACAGAGGAAAGTTCCTGATTTCCGCGCACTGGCCCAGCCCTCCCTCCCCAGCGAGGCGAACCCAGCGGACGCCCTGATATTATCTGGGGCGTGTTTGGCTGCGAGGGCCTTGGATCAGCAGGTGCCTGTCCGTGTGGTCACCATGGTCCCGGCCAGGCTCGGCGGGCAAGTCAGAGACACCATGGACTTACAGGACAGCCCGCCGGGCAGGGGAGTCCTGTCCCAGGAAGGCCTAAAAGGAAGTGCTCCCAAATCCTGGGAGCCACCCCTGCCTGCCTGGGGGCGGCCATCTGCCTGTGAACAAGTGACAGGAAAATCTGGGCTTGTCTCTCTTTCAGAAAAAAACAAAACAAAACTGTGTCCGTTCTATGAAAATCCAGTACCTCCCGATAACCGCCAAATCCTTGCATTCTGAAAGCTTTAACACCCTCTTGAGCACACGAGCACTCTCTGCTCGGGGCCCCGGCCCACCTGCCACCTCCGGGCCTCACGGGCCGGCCGAGCTAGCGCGGCCCAGCCACCCGAGCGAGCCGTGGTCACTTAACACCCCGGGGGCCCGGTGGTCCGGTCCGAGGGACAGATGGCTGCAGCAGGAATCACCAGTCCTGAGCTCCAGTGCTGCCCCTGCCCCCTGCTTGCCAAGTGCCATAGGGAGGGTCAACTGGGGTCGGGGACCAGCGCTTCGTCCCTGGTAAAACCTGGAGTGGAGTTTGGAGCTGTACCTGCCCTCCCCGGCCCAAAGGCCTGTGATTCTGCCCCGTGCAGCCAGCCCCGCTCCGATCAGAGAGAATCCCCCCAGAGGGGCCTCTGTCGCCTACTCTCGTCACTGGAGGTAAAATTCGCTGGCAGTACCCCCAGCCCCCCCGCCCAGCTAATCAGGGGGGCACCACGGCCGTGGGTGAGGACCAGCCCGGCACATGGGCCCAGAGGTGTGGGTCCAACGACCTGGCACACCCCAGGCTAGTGTGTCGCCGCAATGAGTGTGCAATAACAGCCCCTGAATTTTAAACAGGGCACGTGGGTTGGGACCGTGCTAATTTTTTATATCGTATTGTTTTGAATTTGTGTAACTCCAAAGGCCGTTAAATGGGACTGGTATATTCCCTCTGAAAGGATTCTTTCTAAACCTTCAAACGCAAGGGAACAGAGGTGACGGGGGAGAGAGGTGATGGTGCAGGGCCGGGCTTGACGGAGGAAGACGCCCCCGGGGTTGAGGGACCCCCATGGGGGGCCCCCACGGGACCGTGGAGAGGGCCCGCACACAGCACCGCCTCCCTGGGGTGGCCACTCCACGCTCCACTGGAGACACCAATTTGGAGGTTAGATTTGTTCTTCTTTTTTTTTTAACTGAAATCACTCCTGGCTTGCAAGCCGCCAGGAAACGTTCAACCCCGACTGAAGAAATGCCTGCACAGCCAGGTCCTCTCTCTATCCCTCGAGCCCTTCTGAGCCCCCCGAAAGGGCTGGCGGGACTTTTCTGGGGGCCTGTGGCCTGGAACCAAGCCAGGGCTCAGGGCAGCCTGACGCCCAAGACCCTGCATTCAGGGCCGGAGCCCGACACCAGCAGAGGCACTTTCTTCCCAAACCAGGTCGGAGCACGGCCGCACAAACCCAAAACCGCTCTCCCAACCGCCCCCTCCGCGCCCTCCCCGTGGGCCCCTGTGGAGGGCGAGGGCCCGCAATTAGAACTCCGTTCGCCGTCCACTCCTGGTTCCTCTCCGAGAGGAGATTACAGCGCTTTGAAAGTCAGGCTCGCCCCCCTTGTCCCTCCCCCCCCCCCAGGAGGAGCGGGCGAGGCGGGCTGTTGAAAGGGGAGGAATTCGCTTCCGAGCCATCGCCCTGCCCTCGTGGATTCGTGGATGGGAACTCGGAACAATACAACGTCTACGGCGGGCAGGTGGGGGCCGCCACGTTTTCAAAGAGGATTTCACAGGCCGGGTCGGCGGGGGGATGGATGGATTATCTGACTTTCCGAGCTGCTCTTTTGAAGCCCCCGCACTTGATAGGAAGAAAAAGAATAATCCTCTTTGCCAGCCTTTTGTGGCTCCATCTCCATTGTCCCCGCCGCCGTCCAGCGAAACGGATGAGGTTCGTTTTGTCCAGAGAGCATCTGTGTATTTCACAGGGCTCTGGGCTTTGAGGCGCCCGCAGTTAAGTGGGGGAAAAGACAAAAATGTCTCTTCAATCCCAGGAAATCAAAGGGGTGCGGGGGGTGGATTTCCGCGGCTCTCCAGCCCAACACAAAACAGTGCCGGGTGGTTTGCTCCCGTTACACACTGTTACACACTCCTTTGCTGCTAAACCCAGCGTGGACATGAGCACAGGCTCCAAAAGTGACGAAAATTAAACCAGACCACAGAGAAGCAAAATAAGACTTTTTCCTAAAACCCAAGGACGCGACCTCCGGGACCAGGGAGGATTTCACGGGCACTGGACGATCACAGGACGCCCGAGACACCGGCCTGGCCCTCGGGCCGGGCGGCCGACCTCCGGCAGAGCGGCTGGTCTGCCTCGGGGCGCACGGTGGTGCTGGATTGAGGTTGGCTCCCTGGCGAGCCGAGGGGCTGACCGGATGCTCTGAATAATCAGACATTAAACCAACTCTGGTCTGGCCACACCAGCTCCATGGCCCAAGTAGGTCACCAGGAGCCGTGAGAGCAGGTCACTTGCCGCTCTGCTCCGAGGGCAGAGGGAAGGAAACACACCCGGTTTCTTTTTTGACTGAGTCAGTCAAAACTCACAGGCTGGCCACTGTGGGGATGTGGGGGGCCGGTCATGTTTTCTGCTGAGGGGCGGGGGTCCCCGAGGCTGCTTATGTGCCAGCTGGCCCCATCAGAAAAAGGCCCCTGGTAGGGAACTGTTTACGTTGGGTTTTTAGGCCTGAATTCCGAGAACAACCATTTTCCACTGCCTTGTGTCACGGAACCCCTGCTAACCATGTCAACCGTGGCCCCTGGGAGATCCCCGCACCTCTGGGCTCGAATCTGAGGGGCGGGCAGGGTTTCCACTGGGGTGGGGTGGGGTCAGAGTCAGACCTTAGCTGGAGGGGACGGGGAGGAAGGAAGATGCAAAGGAGGGAGGATACCCGCTCACTTGAGGTGTGGGGGCTCTGAGGGGGCCAGGCCTCCTGTCTCGAGCAGTCTTCTGAGGCTGTTGGAGAGGTGCGCCCCCTCCCCGGACGCTGGAGGCTGGATTCGGACGGAGGTTTTCCCGTCCCCCTTCCACACAGAGTCCCTGGAAGGTGCCCAGTGACATCTCGGCCCCACTGTGCACCTACCCAGGTCGCCTGCTCTGAGCTGAAGCAGCATCTGCCCTTCCGGCTCTAGAGCAACTGCTGCCGCCAACCTCCTGTGGCACACACACTCCCTCGCCAGTGCACAGAGACACGGACCTGCAGGTGCTGGGTGTGCCCCCTGGCACACAGGCGCGTGCACGCGTGCACCAGGCCCACCAGTGCATGCACATGCAGAGCACACCAGACATGCACACACAGCAGAGCACACCAGACATGCACACATAGAGAGCACACCAGAACACACACACACAGCAGACCAGAGCACACTGGGACATGCACACACAGCAGAGCACACTCGGATGTGCACACCGGGGCACAGACACCTGCACCCCCTCCAGAGCACACAGGCATGCACACTGACACACCTGTTTGCCAGTGCCCACCCTGAGCTGGAACCCACGGGATGGACTGAGCACCAGCTCTTCCCACGACGGGACCCTTGGCTGGGCCGCCTCCTTCCAGGACAAAGGACGAGCTACCTCAGGACGGCCGCTCGGGTCACGTCTTAGAGCCAGCACGGTGCCACGGGGCGAGAGTGGCCAGTGTGGCACCGTGCAGCGGGCATCCTAACATCTGCTGCCACGGAGACCAAGGGGTGTGTTTGACTCTCAGTGGGGTGTCAGTCGGCATGCCGGTCACCCCCCAGCCCCAAGGCCTCACAAAGGTGACGCCCCTACAAACAAGCCAGTGCCCCCACCGATGTCCCACAAAAGCCCCCGACCACTCCCTTTCCCCTGCGCCCCCCCACACCAGCTCCGGGGGTGGCCGCACTAAGTCACACGCGGGCACAGACAGGGTGGGGCAAAGGTAGGATTACAGCCGCGGGTGTGCGAGACACAGCTCGCTCCTGTGTTCTCGGCGAATTCTGGTGCGGGATCCAGCCCAACAACTGTAAGCCTCCCTGGGCCCCACCCTGCACCTGGCTCCCGGACGCTTCCTGTGTTTCCTCCGCTGCAGCCCTGCCGTCTCGGCTCCTGTCGCTCCGGTCTGCAGCGTGGGTTCGTGCCCCCCGAGCTCAGCCCAGGCAGGCGTGTGTGGGCGCCAGGCTGAAACCGACGGGGGTGCTGAGACGGGGTTACAGCCATCCGTCCCTCCGAGGGGGTCCTCCGCTCTTTCAGAGAACCTCGCTGGGGCGCAGCCTTCCCCCCCGTGGGAAGACTCGCTCCCCTCGAACAGATGGATCACAGACCACTATTCAGGACCAGAGCCTCTGACGCAGAATTCATCTCGATTGACACGTGTAATTTCCACCCAGGCAGAAAGTGGAAGTGGTGGGGTGGCCCTCGCTCATGGAAACGGGCCGAGCGGCAAACAGAAAAAGCTCCAAAACAGACATAGTTATGAAGAGCAAAACAGAAAATGCGGATTTTTACCAGATGTGAGGGGAAACCTGAGTTCAGACCTGTGACGAAGTGCCAGAGAAAAACAACTGCAGGTTCACAGCCCAGGGTTTCTTCACGCTCAGCAGGAGACGCACGCTCAGTGAGGCTGTTCAGCACGAGCGTCGTATTTGTTACTTTAAACACGGAGAGGAAAGCAGTGCCTGTGGAGGGGATGCCTTCAGAAGTCTGCTTCAGAGTTCAGTCACCGGCTGTGCCATCCCGCAGGCTGCCAGGCGGGGTGGGGAGCCAGCACGGAGGACGCCAGGGCACCCCGAACGAGAGACGGAGGGCCCGGCCGGGGGCCGCGCTCCCCTCCCTGGCGCGTCACCAAACCTCAGAGGCTCCTCTCCCGCGCTCACAGGGGGAGAATCCCGAGACCTCGCCGCTGCTTGCGGGAGGACAGCCCCGTCCTCGAGGGTGGCGGCAGCACCTGGTGAACAGAGACCCTGGCTGTGCCCAGAGGACAACAGGCTGGACGGGGCGGGCGCTGGCCCTGGTTCCACGGCTCTCTGCTGACTTTCCACCCCGTGAGCCTGACCCGTCCTTGCTGAGCGGCTCGGACCCTCACGGGCTAGCGCGGGGGACGGCGTCTCTGCTGCGGCGAGGGGTCTGCCTCCGACCACAGGGGCCCTCTCCCAGAGCCAGACCCGCCTGCAGGTCCCCAGGGGCCTCGGCGAATCTGCAGCCAGGTCGAGCACACAGCAAAGAAGCGCACACCAGAGAAGGTCCCTGTTCACATTCGCCTCTGTGAATTCCCAACAGAGGCTCCCCACCGGACACTTGGGAAATCGCTGTGAGCGATTAAAAATATATATAGAGCCCTGGCTGGCATAGCTCAGTGGATTGAGTGCGGGCTGGGAACCAAAGTGTCCCAGGTTCGATTCCCAGCCAGGGCACATGCCTGGGTTGCAGGCCACGGCCCCCAGCAAGCGCACATTGATGTTTCTCTCTCTTTCTATCTCCCTCCCTTCCCTCTTTAAAAATAAATAAATAAAATCTTTAAAAAAAATATATATAGAGAGAGAGAGAGAGAGTTGCAGGAAAGGAGGAGGTTCGGGCTGCAGGCCAGCCAGCACCAGAGGGTAGGGGACTAGGGCGCTAAACGTCCTTAAACCTTTGCCACTGCCAGGCCATCCCCCAGTCATCTGGCGGCTGAAAGGGACATTCGACCCTCTCCTCTGTCTGCTCCCAGGTGAGGGGACCACAGGCCAAAGGGGGTTCTGGCCACACTCACACGGCACCTGAGCGACAAGGAAGGAAAAGGAGGCAGCCCAGGGCCAGGGCTCTGCCGTTACTGCCCGGGGAAAGCGACGGGCTATCTCTCCTGCAGGGAGGGAAACTGAGGCACACGTGGTAATGGAGGCACGTCCGACAGTGTCTCCAGCCCACGACACTCCCCTGAGCCACACAGCGTGGCCACCCCCCGACACAGGCCCTGAAGGCGGGGTGACGGGCGGCAGTGACCGCCTGGGGACAAACCAGGCCTTGGGCCCAGGTCCCCCTGCTCTGGGGAGGACAGAAATGTGCCTGGACGGGCACAGAGGAAGGAAAACAAACTCTCTTCCCTCCACGGGATTGCTTGCCTCCGTAGCCCGAAGCGCCCTGCGGAATGTTCTCTGAATTCCACCTTTCCCTCGCGAGTCCCGGAGAAATTAGCTCCCCGAGGAGTAACCGAAAAGGGATATTTAAAGCTGCGTCCACAAAGCTTTTCTTGCAGGGTTAGCTACCATAACAAAACTCAGAAACCAGCCCGCACGCCCAGCGACGAGGAAATAGCAGAGAAACACGGCGCGTGAACTATGGACGTTTACGGGGCGACGAAAAGCGGCCGGGAGGGCCGAGCATGGGGAAAAACAGTAATAGAACTTTTTAACAAGCACGTGAAACCAGTTTTATAGCAGCCCCTGCATAAAGATGTGTATTCAGTTGTTAAAAAATATTGGAATGGAACACAAAGAAATGAAAGTAAAAAGTTTCACTTTTTACTAGCCTGGTAGGGTTATGGCTTTTTAAAATTTTGTAACTTCCTCTAATAGTTTTATGGTGTTTTTGTTAAAATACTTCAAATGAAGTATTTTACACACACACACACACACACAAAGGTAATAGCTATGGGGAACATTTATTTAGTAACCTAGACCAAACTAAATAGGATGGGTTTTTTCCCCCCTCATATTTTGAGGCAATTCGACAATCGGGTAAACCTAAATAATGTGATTTATACTATAATCCACAACCTCTCATTTTCCCCCTTGGTTGCCTTCACTAGCTTTTTAGTGCATTAACCGGCTCTCTCCAACCATGCTGGCCTGCCTTCTCTTTCGCGTGGCCCCTGGGTCGAAGCCGAGTCCGAGGAAGGAGCCCCTGGCCTCATTTATTTGTTTTGGAGATGCATCGGTTGCATCATATGAAATTACCACTTTCATAGGCCCAAAACACACACATGCAGGGAGCTGCACACGACCCGCCCAGAAAGTGTTAACAGTGGCAGAGTCTACCGCCAACCATCCTGACGACCATTCCGAATCCCTCTACTCAGGCACGACGCTCTGACTCCTCCGGCAGTTCCATTTCTCAGGCAAAAACAACCTGGTTGGCTCCCCCGGCCTCTAGAGAAAAGGTCCCAGCACGGCCCCTCCAACCGACCCTCCTCCCCAGGAAGCCGTTATAATGAAGTTGATGTGATGGACACGTCTAGGTTTCTTCCCGCATGTGCTGCTCGGGGACCCCGCCCCGGGCGCCGGCCCAAGGGCTGGGGCGCACGCAGGACCCAGGAGGCTGGGGCATCTGAGTCCCCAGGGAGCACGTGCGTGCCCTCGGGGTTCCAGGCCGGGACTCAGTGCCCGTCTGGTCTCAGCGAACGGGTCCAGCGAGCGGTTTGGTCCTTTTCTAACCAAACTGACTGAACGTTTGCTCCGGTGGATTGCCTGCCCTCACGTCGGCCTGGAGAAGCACCGGCCCCGGAAGAGCCTTCCGACCACAGCACGAGGCGCCACGCCCGGGGGCCCGACGGTACAAGGGAGCGTCCGATACACATTCCGTCTACTTGTTGAGGACAAAGGCAAACTCGGAAACGACGTGGCCATAAACACACCAGAGGCCCTGCAGGAAGCGGAGCCCCTCGCCTCCACCAGCAGAGCCAGGGGCTGGAGGTGGGAATGAGCCATCGGCCAGAACGCCGTCGAAGGAGCACCGGTCCCCGCACCGCTTAGAGGCAGCCCTGCCGTCCAGCTCCAGGTTTCCGCAGGGACCTGCTGTTCCACAAGTTTGCATCTCCGAGCAAACGGCACGCACGCCAGTCACAGCCTCAAATCCCGGGGCCGCCCTGACCCGAGGTGGCCAGCGGGGGTGGGGGGCTTTGTCTGTCCTGTCCACCCTCGAGCTAACCACTGATGGCGTACATCGTCCAGGCGCGTTTTCACTTCGGGCAGTGGGGGCACATCCCCTCCAGAGTGAGGGTCTTAAAGAGCGAACCTGGGAGGCCATGGGGCACCGGCCGACGCTGTGGCCCCGGGCTCCCGGCCGGGCCAGGCCGGAGCCCACCAGGGTCCTGTGCCGCTGGGGGCGTGCTCAGAATCCACGGAAGGGGGTGGAGCAAGTGCTGAGCGGCCTCGCCACCCCACCGACAGCAGATTAGCCGCCCCGGCCGTGGGCTTCCGTTTCCTGTTCCAGGCACGGAGAACAAGGAAACAGGCCAAGAGGTGACCGTTGTGGTCACTGGTGCAGTGACCACTGACGGGCTGCCCAGCGTGTTACCAGGCATGTCACGGCCACTTCTCAGTCTGCAGTTCTTCAGGGAAAGCTACCCTCCTGGAGAGGTGGGGAAACGGAGGCCCAGAGAGGTTGAGTAACTTGCCCGAGGCTGCACAGCTGGGACGGCGACAGCACGGTTGGTCATGGGCCTGACGCTCCCCACAACCACTTCCAGCTGCCCCTGCAAAAGCAGAGCCGGCCACAAGCCGGAGCCTGTGTTTCCTGAGGCTTTGTGTCACAGCTGCCTGTCCTCGCCTGGCAAAGGACAAGCAAGGGCGGCTGTGGGGCGGGGAGTCAGAGGCACCGAGCAGCTGAGGGCTCTGCGGGCAAACGTCGGCACCTGGCGCTGGGCCCGTCATCCCAGCCCCCGCCAGCCTCAGGGCCTGGGGACGGGGACCGCCTGGCGGCCCTCCACCCAGGGAGACCCCTCATGCAGACAGACACGCGAGGTCACTCTCTGCCTGGACCCTAGCGACCCAGGCGCTTCCAAGCTCATGCGGATGGAGACGGCTCCGTGGAAGGTCGCTGCTGTGAATCAGGGTTGGGGGCAAGGAACCACACTGAGCAGGAGAAGAGAGAAACCTGAGGCCCAGTGGCACCGGCGGCCTGCCCTCCGGGGACCATGGCGGAGGGTGTGGGGCAGCACAGGGCACTCAGGGCCCTGGGCGCCAGGGCTTCCCGTCCCCTCACCTCAGTGGGGCGAGGACCCCGAAAAACACGAGTCCCTGAGCTGTGTCTCTAAGGAGCTGAAGTCGCCCCCTGCACACTGGCCAGAGTCGGGGCGAGATCAATGCCAACGGCTCCTGCCGCTCCAGAGGCCGCGGCCCGGCTTGTCTGCGGGGCAGGCTTTATCCTCCGTGCCTGGAGGCCGCCAGCACTCACGTAGCTTCCCTTTGTCCTGTCTGAGCCCACTTCGCCCCGGCCTTGTCCTCGGTGGGCCCGTGAGGAAAGGCCACACAGTGACTCAGCTTCCGAGGGCCGTCCCCCGAGCCCGAGGCCCCGGGCCTGCCCCCACTGACTTCCCAGCTGCTAGGCGTCATGGGTCCTCTCGTCCCCTGCACGCCAGGAGGGCCGCTCCGGGCTGGCGCTGACCCCTTCGCCCACAGCCTGGGTGAGTCCCGCCCGGCCAGGCCTTTCTGAGAACACAGGGGTGAGGCTGCCGATAACCCGCAGGCACTCAGACCTTGACACCTCAGGCCCCGGGCCCGGCCTGCACCAGGTCCCTGGGGCAGAGTGGAAGCGCCGGTGGCCTCCTGCCTGCCACCGCCGTCCCACAGGGAGGTGAGGGAGGGCGTTTGGGACAACCCTCCCGTTTCTTTAGACACAAACACAGCCTGTCCCGTTCCCGGTAAGATGCACGGCGCCAGCCCCCCGGGACAGCCCATGCTGTCTCCCCCTCGTCACGGGGCGGGGGGTGTGGGAAGGTTTTGGAACAGCATCCCCCCACGAACTGGAAGGAGGTGAGGAGCAAGGGCTCTCGCTGGCCTGTCACTCACGGCGGTAACGTGACAAGTCACATCCTCCGCTTGGTCCCCCTGTGTTCCGGCAGCGCGTCAGGCTGTGTGGCCTCGGGTGGGGAGCCACCTGCGTGGGGGTGGGCGGCCCTGAGCCTGGGAGAGTGAGTCACGGGGCAGCGCCGGCCATGGGGCTAGCACGGAGCTGAGCCTAGACACGGACCCCCCCCACACCCCCCCCCACACCAGGAGGCCACGTCTCTCCTTTGCTAACCCCGCTCGGTCCCCGGCCCAGTGAGGGGTTTCAGGTCCACCAGGGCCACAGCCATGGCCTTGCCTGGCCGATGTGTGAAGTGTTCGCTGTTGGCGAAGGAAGAAGGAGGGGGACCCGGCGACGGAGCCAGTGGCGGGTGGGGGGGTGGGGGGTGGGAAGGGGACGCAGGAGCCAGAGCAGCACACGCAGCACAAAACCTGGCCCGGCTGACATGTTGCGATCCCGCCCGGCTCCTGTCCAGCCCGGGCCCATCCCAGGTGCCCACCTGCGTCCGTCCCGCCTCCTCCCCCTGTCCTCCCCCCCTCTGGCCACTGGAAACGTCCACATTCCAAGGGAGCGTGTTCTGAAGCCGCTGCCTCTGAGCTGACACCCCGCCGTCTGTGAACACAGGCGGGAGCCGGACCCCACCCGCCCGGCCGCCCAGCGACGGTACAGGGACGGGGTTCGGAGGAGGAGACACGGGTCCTCGCCGGCCCCCCATGACCCCCCACACCCCCGCCACGGGCACGGAGAGTTCCTCCCAGGCCCTCGCCGCCGCCGCCGCCGCCGCCGAGGCCTTACCTGCCGCTGGGACCTGAGCCTGCAGGAGGGCCGTGAGGACGAGCGCCCCCCACTTCATGGTGTCCTTCCCCCGGGGGACGGCTGGCGAGCCGGGACGAGGGCGAGCCGGGGAGTGTGAGCCCGCTGCGCTCGGCGCGGCCTCCGCAGGAAGTGGGGACGCGGGGCCCTCGCAGCGCGGGTTAGCGTGGCAGCCGGCAGGCCCGACTTCACACCCCCTCCCGCTGGCAGGCAGGAAGCTCCGGAGGTTTGAGGGTTTGGGGTGTGTCCGCCCCCCGGCCTGCCTGCCTGCAGTTTGCTTTCCTCCCTCTCACGGCCGCCTCCCTCTCCCGCGCCCGCCCCTGGCTCTGGGGTCCTGTTTGCCGGATGCCTCCCTGGACGGGCGACATCGGTCCCCAGGCAAACGCAAGCTCCCGGCGGCGCGTGCCCGGGCGCTGGCCGTGTTCCTGGACTCGGGTGTTTACGGGGGGCGGGGGGGCCGGGAGACGGCAGGGCCCTGGTTCAGTCAGGCGGAGTGCAGTGACCCCGACTCCCAGGCAGCCTCCGCTACCTGCTGGCTGCGTGGCCTTGAGCGTGGCAGCGGCACATCCAGAGGTCGGCCTCCCGATCCATAAAGCAAACTGTCGGAGCGGATCTCGGCCTGCAGTCCTGGACTTGACCTGAATTTGAACCTCAGGGTAGCTGGAGATGCAATGTCAGACCCTTCTGCTACTTGTCAGCATTTAAGCACTGGCGTCGTTTCCAATAATAAACACGATAAATACCTGGGGATAAACTTAATAAAAAGTACAAGATCCATGTGTCACCAACTTTAAAACATCCCTCAACAGTACGGGAAACATTTCTGAACAATGGAAGACAGCTGGGCCTTGGATAAAAATTTCCCCCCCAAAAAGAGCACAATTCTCCCTGAATTAATCAACCCACCCCTCTAAAAACACCTGCAAAAGCTTTAGAACAAGGTAAGGCAATTCCAAAGTTACCATAAAAAAATATACAGTAACAGGCGGGACACCAAAAGGACAACAATCAAAGAAAAAATAGTCACATCGGACTCGATCGAAATTTTTAAAACTTTCAAATCTGAAGGCCGCCCATCGAGGCCCTGCAAAGGCGATCTGTAGTTGGGAGAAAACGCCGGCAGATCACGCACTGATAAGGATGCAGCATTCAGAGGACACGAGTAACTCCCACAGCTCAACAGGAAAAAAAAATAACCCCACAAAAAAAAAAAAAACAGCCAAAGATCTGAACAGACGTTTCTCCAAAGACGCGCGAAGAGCCGAAAAGCACAGGAAAAGAGGCTCAGCGCCGTCCGCCGTCAGGGCAACGCAGCGGAGAGCCGCAGGAGCTGGCGGCACCAGACGCTGCAGCGGCAGCTCCTCTGGGGCAGAGGCCGGTGGCGGCGGGGGAGGGAGAGATGGAGCGCGGGCCTCACTGGCCGGCGGGGGCGGCGGTGGAGCCCCCCCAGGAGCCGTTTGGCGTTTCCTCACGCACCTGAGCCGAGCGGTCACGGGGCCCAGCAGCCCCCCTCCGAGGCATGCAGCCGGGAGCACCGAAGGGGCGTGTGTCCCCTAAATCTCGCACACGGGTGTGCGTGGCAGCCTCATTCCTGACGGCTCCAAACTGGGAACAGCCCAAACACCCAGCACCCGAGGAAGGGAGTCTCTCCAGACAACGGAATAGGGTTCTTCCATAGAAAGGGGAGCAGGAAGAAGCCCTGGCTGGCGTAGCTCAGTGGACTGAGCGCAGGCTGCAAACCAAAGTGTCGCTGGTTCGATTCCCAGTCAGGGCACATGCCTGGGTTGCAGGCCACGGCCCCCAGCAACTGCACATTGATGTTTCTCTCTCTCTCTCTTTCTCCCTCCCTTCCCTCTCTAAAAATAAATAAATGAAATCTTTAAAAGATGGGAAGAGGAAGCATCGTCAGGCCTTCCAACAGGAACGAGGCCGTGTGCTCAGGGCCAGGAAGGGTGCTCTGGGCCCCAGCTGTGTGTGCGCCCCGGGCGAGGGCACCGCAGGAAACTCGGGCTGCTCCTCTTCCCGCTCCGAAGCTCTGCGCTCTGACCTCTCGACCCAGTGGGATGCTGGGACTGCTCCCACCTCCCACCTCCCGACTCCCCCCGCCCCGCACCCCACACCTGGGCGTGGATGTGAGGGGTTCCCAGAGGCCCCAGGACCCTGGCTGAGAGGGGCTGGGGCTGGCTCCGGCTGCCGCGGGGTCCCCAGCCCAGCCTGAAGTCTGTGCTCGTCCCCCCACTAGCTGGCGTGCATGACTCGTCCTGCGCCCCTTGACCTATGGTGCTGGGGTCCCACAAAGGCACTTTGACCCCGGATGAATGCCAAGTTTGTCATTGCTGAGGGTGGGCCAGCAACAAGGGACGTGTTCTTGAGCTGTGTTGCTGACACTGCCGCTTCGCTTGTGTCAGATCTTCGTCTCGGTGAGGCCATCCGTCCGTCCATCCATCCGGTGGCGGCTTTCCCCAGCACCTGGAATCCTGGGGGAGCCGCACAAGACGGGGGGGGGTGCACCCTGCCCCCTGTCTCCTGCTTGGGGCTGCACCCCCCCCGAGCTGCTCACAGTCTGGGGCTCTGTGAACACGGGCCCAGAAACTTCCTTTCTGCCGTCTACCCCCCACCCCCAACCCTGTGGACAGGAGGGGCCAGGCCCCTCTCCCAAGGCCCCGGGGGCCACCACAGCTCTCGGGTGGTCCCTGCGCTCTCAGGGACAGAGTCAGAGCCAGGGACCGGGTCTGCGGCACCGTCTGTGAACCCCCACCCACGTCTGGGGGCCGTCTGGGGGCCCCAACCTCCTTCCTGGAGTGAGGAGAGTAATGTATGAGCACACTCTATAAAATTAAGTCCCCCAACAATTATAACATTCAAAAAAATGTTACTGATTGATTTTAGAGAGACGGGCAGGGAAGTGGAGAGAAACACCATTTCACTTACTCATTCATTGGTTGATTCTTTTTTTTTAAAGATTTTATTTATTTATTTATTTTTAGAGAGAGGGGAAGGGAAGGAGAAAGAGAGGGACAGAAACATCCATGTGTGGTTGCCTCTCACACGCCCCCTACTGGGGACCTAGCCCACAACCCAGGCATGTGCCCTCACTGGGAATGGAACCAGCAACTCTTTTTTAAAAAATTTTATTTATTTACTTTTAGAGAGGGGAGGGAGGGAGAAAGAGAGAGAGAGAAAGAAACATCAATGTGCGGTTGCTGGGGGCCGTGGCCTGCAACCCAGGCATGTGCCCTGACTGGGAATCGAACCTGCGATGTTTTGGTTTGCAGCCTGCGCTCAATCCACGGAGCTGCGCCAGCCAGGGCCATTGGTTGATCCTTGTGTGTGCCCTGACGGGGGATCGAACCTGGAAAGTGGGTGTGTCAGGATGACACTCGAACCAGCTGAGCTACCCGGCCAGGGCTATAACTCTTATTTTTGAGAAAACTCAAATTATAGGTTACCAACGGATATTTGAAGCAAAGGAAAGAAAAGCAGTATGTGCTGGGTTTTTCGACGTCCGAAGTCACCAGTGACCTCAAGTTAACCCCATTCTCACCTGTCAAGTCTGGGGCACTCACCCACTCACAGGACCAAGGGACAGAAATTCTTCAGAGCCGTTTGTGACGTGTGCCAGCAGCCTCTCCCCGCTGCTGGGAATCCCGCTAAGGAAACACGCACAGGTGCAGAAAACACCGTGTTGGCCAGCAAGTCCGTTCGGCTCTTTCCTTCGACAGCTGTCTGGTAGCGCCGAATTGTCTTCAACTTCGTCCGAAACGGTTTTGTGAGACTGCATTGTGACAGCTGTGCTATCAGCGTGCGTGTTTAAAAACTCATAAAAACTGGTGAATTTTTGTGTAGCCATTGTAATATTGAAGACAGAATAAAATAAACAACATTTTGGGCGTATTATGCTTTATTACTTCAAGAAAGGTAAAAACAGCTGAAATGCAGACAAAAATAAGATGTGTGCAGTGTACGGAGAAGGTGCTGTGACTGACCCAAGGTGTCAGAAGGGGTTTGTGAACTTTCTTGGTCCTGTTGGCATTTTGGCCAAACAATCCTGTGCCGTGGGGCCGTCTCAGGCACTGGGGGATGTTTAGCAGCGCCCTGGCCTCTGCCCACTAGAAGCCGATAGCGGGAGAGAGCCCACATACTCCACACACCCGGATCAATGACGTTATTGGTGGAAGTGAAAAGTGTGTGTTTTCTTTGCTGGACTGTTTGGCCCGCCCAGTACTCCACGTATGAGAAGGTCCTGTCTCCCACAACAGCGAAAACTTGGACGTGACTTACATGCTGAAGCACCAGGCAGGGTGGTGGCAGCACTCGGCTCGGGCTGGCCAGTGTCCCCCCGTTAGCAGGGCTTCTCCAGCGACACCCCCTCCCTCCGCCCCCGCCCCGTGATTCTGAACAGCGGAGCCGGACCCCCAGCTGCGGGGCAGCATCGGAGTGAAACCCGGGCTGGGCCCGTGAGAGCCCCCCACCGCTGAGACAGCGACCATTCAGGGATGCCCCCCCCCCCCCCCCGCCGTGGCCGGAAGGCTGCCCCTCCTCGCTGCAGTCACAGCCCACACGGCAGTGGGGGGGCGGGGACTTGTCTTGAAGGATTATTTTAGGGCCCAAGAATTCCTTTTGTTGCTCCAACAGCTTTGCTGAGCGTTTCTGGCCCAGCACGAGGCCGCGAGCGCAGGCCAGAGAGGGCAGGTCCGGCGAGACATTCTGCAGCCACCCTGACAGTTTCCAGGGACACCCGCTGGTGACGAAGCGAAAGAAGCATGACGCGCACTCTGGGTGCAGCCCGATCTCCTGGGTGAACGTCCCGATATTGAAACCCTCCTCGGAAGCCAAGGTTGGAAGGAGACACGGGGAAATGTCAGCAGCTTCGCTGGCTGGGGAGATGATGCATTTTCAAAACCTGTTGTAGTTTCCATGCACCTTCTCCACACATCCTACCACAAATACGAAGGAAAAACCAAGAAGACGATGGCGTTTCACGGGTTGGGGTACACCCCCCTGAGCTCCCCAGAGGACTCAGGTGAGAGAGGCCCTCTCAGCTGGCGAGGTGCGGAGCCCCGGGTCTGCAGCGACAATTCGGAATTCCCCTGAAGCATGTTGACCTACCAGCTCGACACTGAGCAACGTGTTTTGGTTTTCTTTTTAGTAGCAAAACCGAAAACGCGCCGAGTTACAGGAACGCCGTCCCCTCGTCGGCCGCCCTGTGTCCTCGGTCTCAGTGTCGCTGAGAGGGCGGAGCCAGGATGTCTCTGCGTGGGTCTCGCCGAGCCCCGCCCCGGTGCAGGTGGGGTTTTCCCCGCCCCACCACGGACCTGCCGGGACCCTGGGCTGGAAGGCGGAGCCACCTGGGATCGCTGGCTGTGGTCTGGCAAAGACAATGGCCTCGGGCGGTTGGCACGGATCCAAGGCCACCCCAGTTTCTACCAAAGGTGGCCCACTGTGCTCAGGAGCCCCGGGCTCCTCCGCCAGCCCCTCTCTCTGCTTGCATTTTCTCTCCCTCAGGAGAACCTGCCTTGCCCTCCGGGCCACAGCCAGCTCCCCCCCTCCCCCAAGGCACTCGTGCCCTTGTGGGTGACAGCCAGGGCTGTCCCTCTTCTGTAGGAGGTGGGGTGCAGGAGGACCGAAGCACGTGACACGGAGTCCTCAGGGTCTCCTCCTGTCCCCGGGGAGTCATCCTGCCTTTGCCCTGGGGTCACCGAGGCCATGCACTCACAACCTCAGCCACCGTGTCACTCAAGGGCTGGATCAGCTCCGCAGGAAAAAGGAACTCCCGTCCGCCCAAAAAGTGGCCTAGACTGCCCTCTGGTGGCCCATCGGAACATAGCAGGAGCACATTCTGCCCATTCAATCTGTATCACCTGCTGGGACACCGGGGTTGGCTTTCCTCTGGAAGAGCTCAATCTGATCTACATCTGAATGTCTAAAAAATGTTTTTAGTCCTCACTGAGGATGTGTTCATTGGTCTTAGAGAGGGAGAAAGGAACATCGATCGGGTGCCTCCCGCAGGCACCCCGACTGGGGACTGAACCTGAAACTTTTTGGTGTCGGGATGGTGCTCCAACCACTGAGCTGCCCAGCCAGGGCCATGGCCCCATTTTAGGACGTGGTGAGCAGGTCACCGAAGGGAAAGAGTCGAAGGACTCACGTGAGGCTTTGAAACAGCCCGTGTTTGGCACAAAATAAAGACACGGCGTCCCAGCAGCGGCCTGGGTGAGAGGGGGCAGGTACGAACACCTGTGTTTAAGAAACAAATCCAACTCACGCCATTGAAACAGTGCTTTTAATCCCTGGAGCTTTGAACAAACCTATTTTGCCAAGTGTAATGCAACTCATTTTTTTTTTTTTTTTACCAGAAGCCACTTGCTGGATTTCTTTGTCATTTGCAAACACGCCGGTGCATATCGAGTCCTGTCCCTGAGCCACCAAAGGGCTCAGGGGCTGGGTCCCGGACACGCCTCTCTACGAGCGATCTTATCTCGTGAAACCATATGTGTAGGTACTGAAACTACACGTTCACATGTGTAAAGGTCAGCAAGCTCATCTTCCAGGAAATCCAGCAGCAGGCCAACTTGATTCTGTAAACAGGCGGGCCCTCCGGCCCCCAGGGGGAAAACGAACAGGCGGATCTTCCGGGCCTCGGTCCACCGAGAACCCCGGCGCCCTCCAAATCTGTTAGAAACTCCCTACAAACGTCACCCTCGAGATCACAGACGCCCCATTCTGCTTCACCTAAATGGGGAGACAGAGAAAGAAGAGATTTCATTAAACCGAGTTGACAAACCTTAAGAGTTAATTCACTCTAGGGGAGGACCAGCGGAACTTCTGGTCTAAAGGTCAAGGCGTCGGAGCTGATTTCAGCTACTCCTGAGTGCTGAAGGGGCACCGCCCGAGACCCCTGCGGCCTGCCGCCCACCCTCCTGGAAACCCCGCCCCTGGAAACCCCGCCCCAGCCCCAGCCCGCGTCCCTCCGGTCCGAGGGTGTCGCCCACACGCCCGTGGGCGCCCACCATCCATCCGGGCTGCGTGGTCCTCTCACTCCGGACCATCTGAAGGTTTAAAAGTCAAAAACAGCTGAGAACAGAAGAGGCCCCAAACACCAGGGCAAACGAGCCTTCGTCGGCCAGAGCCCGGTGACGCTGAGTCCGCCGGGCGAGGAGGCCGCGGCCCATTTTCCTGTTGCGGCCTTGACCACGGCTGCCAGAGACCCCACGTGCAGGCACGGGAGGCCGGGCAAGCTCGTGATCCGGGGCCTCTCCCCGCCCCTGTCCTTGCTAGGGGCCGGGCGGGCACCGAGGGGGTGGGGCGACCTGGTGCTGGGACTGGACCAGGAGCGGAGGTGAGACCTGCTGACGGAAGGGCGCCAGCAGACACAGCGCCCGCACTCCCTGCGCAGACACACCCGCGGGGTCCTGACCCAGCAGTCCGGGAGGCGAAGCACACGCCCTCGGGCCCCCATTCGCTCTGCCCGGCGGCGTTTGCGCTGGAGCTTTCATGGCAGACGCCTCTGAGCGTGACAGATTCCCGGGTGCCGATGGCTCTCTGGTCTTTAGAGAGAGAACACCCCCAGACCTAATGCGGGCGAGCCCCTACAGTGGCCGCCGTCCGGGGATGCTCCAGGAGGCCCCTGGAGGGGCTCCCCAAGAATGTGCAGGCCCTCGGCCCCAACACACACGGCTGTCCACTCCCCGGGCTACGGGGCAGGTCTGGAGGCAATCCGGGTGGGCGGGAGGGTGGTGGCCCGCTCCCGGACTCTGAGATGGGCATCCCCGGGGTTCTGGAGGGCTGCCTCGGGCGGGGCGCACCCCGGTGTCGGGTCTGGTGCCCCTGTCCAAAGGGTGAGGAGACAGCGCTCCGCCTTATCTCTGAGCCACAGACAAGGCCCCCACTTGCCGGGGCAATAAAGTGGGGCCTCGGGTTTACTGGACTCACTCACTGAGAGAGGACACTCAAGGAAAACACGCATTTATCTCGTTTTCACAGCGAGCGCCGCCCCCGGGCATGTGGCTCATGCAAAGATAACTGTGCTGCGGAGGTCGCCCGTCCCGTGCAAGCCAGCCTTGAAGAGCGGGCCTGTCCTCCTACTGGCCGTCCCCCCGGGGATGTGTTGCCGGTTGTCACGTTGTCATTGCCACCTGTGTCCCTATACAATAAGGTGGCTTTGCCAGCCCGAGAGACAACCCCTGGCCTGTGGCCCTTCCCCGCACGCACGTAGGTTCTTCCTTCAACTAGGAGGCTGGGAACCTCCTTCTCAAATTGTCCGGCCGGCAGGCCGCCGGCATTCACAAAGCACCTGCTCCGTGCCCCACACTGTCCTAGACCATGTTCAGGGTTTTTAAAAAAGCACCTAGAAGCTGAGCTTGTCTGTGAAGACATTCCCAGTCGTGGTGGGGAGTCAGCAGGTCGGCCAGGGCCTGGAGAGGGCGGTGCCGGCAGCGGAAGCCCCAGCGTGAGCTTCTGCCCCCCAGTGCAGCCCGGTGTCCCCCCTGGCCTCCGCCAACAGCCGTCTCCGCGGTGAGGAGCCTGTGCCCGCGAGCCACCAAGGGAGGGGGGCTTGAGCTGGAAGGCCCGAGCACCACTCACTGGCTGCACCCCCGTGTCACCCGTGACAACGAGGAACTGGTTGCGGAGCGCGGGGGCCACGGCGCAGGGAGAGGTCAGTGGGCTGACACGGACAAAGCAGCCCATGTGGGCTGCAAAGCTCAGCAAACACGAGTGTGCAGCTGCTGTTGCCGCTGGCGGGGGGTCGTCACCATGCGGGGGGCTTCGAGGGTGTCAGGTAGGCAGTCAGTACCTGCGTCACCTGGGAAGGTGCCAGCGCCCGTGTTCCCTCGCTGTACGCCCGACTTCACTGCAAAGCTCCTGAGCGCACCCGCTCCCCCGCCCTTTCAGAAGTGCCACCGTCAGGCCCCTGCGGTCCGGCCTCCTCCCCTCCGGTGCCCACTTTCTGGGGGGCATCACAAACCACTCGGCCCCACAGGTGCTCCCAGGATGGGGGGGGAGCGCTGCTGCTGGGGACGGGGGTCACGTGCTCAGCCTCGGGTGAGGGTCATTCGGTCCAAGGGGCCCGATTCCCGTGAGAGTCACGGGTCAGAACCGGCTCCGTGCAGAGCCCCACGGCGCAGCCTGAACACGGGGCCCCACCCTGGCATCTCCACTGCAGATGGGGTTCAAGAGCCACACGCTGCTGGGCCTCAGGTCCTCCGAGGCACCCCTTTATGAGTGTACTCCAACACGGGGTCACCTTTGTAATGCTACGTACTTCATGCATTTAAAAAACGTCGTTGTGCCCTGGCTGGCGTAGCTCAGTGGATTGAGCGCGGGCTGCGAACCAAAGTGTTGCAGGTTCGATTCCCAGCCAGGGTACATGCCTGGGTTGCAGGCCATAACCCCCAGCAACCGCACATTGATGTTTCTCTCTCTCTTTCTCCCTCCCTTCCCTCTCTAAAAATAAATAAATAAAATCTTTAAAAAAAAAGAAGTAACCACCATTAATTAACATTAAAAAAAAAAAACGTTGTTGTGAGGTGAGGGTGGTCTCGGGAGTCCACGGCACCCGGAGTGGTCACACCCCCTGGCCTAAAGACCCCCCCCCATAATGAGGGCTGTGCAGTAGGGCGGACGGTGGGTCGACGGCTACTTACTGGACGGTGACGTTGTAATACTCCTCGGGCGTCACGGTCTTGGGCCCGCCGAAGTAGTCCAGGACCCAGATGTTGGTTATGTTCAGCTTGGCGAAGAACCAGTCGTGGCTGGAGGGCCAGGATGCCATCTCCGGGTGCCGGGTGAACAGCGCCTGCTTCGCCACGTCCCTCTCCGTCTCGTTCACCTGGAGGACACGCGCGGGATGAACGCCATTGCGGCGGGACGTCGTCTTTTCTGTCCGCTAGCCGTACGCGGTTCTTGCATCCTGCTAACCCTACGGCGTTTACCTAGCTACAGACCTTGATCTTTTGTTTCCTTTTTACTTTTTAACGATTAATACATAATCATGACATTGTGTTTGTCTGTTGGGAGCCGCCCTGCCTGGTTTCAGAAGCTGTAACCCCCCATGGCTAAGGCTGAGTAGAAAGGTCTTGGGACCATAAGCCACTTAGGAGACAAAGCTTATCTCCTCGGCAGGGGCACCGCCTCTGCCCCCTTTCACCTCACCCTGCTTGGCCCTGGGCGGATGACCCGTTAGCCAATGACAGGTAAGATTCCTCAAGGGAGGGATGACCTAAGACAGGCAGGGTCACGAGGGGGCCCCTCAGGGAAGGACTTGGGTGCCTATGGAGAAAGGGGGTGATAGACCCTCGCCCCTCAGCTTTGACATAGCCCGAGTCCTCATTCTGTCTGTGGGAAGTCTCCTATCTTTTGGCTGCCTTACTTCCCCTGCCTGACTTAAGCCTGAAACATGCTGGAGGTGGGTAGGCCCTGTGCTGGAAAGGGCAGGTTCCCCAGGGCGATCAGGCCTAAGAAAGAGTATGTAAGATCCTGTGAAACCTGCTTTGCTAATACCCTCAATTTAAATGATAAGGGACCAGCCCTGGCTGGCATAGCTCAGTGGATTGAGCTCGGGCTGCGAACCAAGGCATTGCAGGTTCGATTCCCAGTCAGGGCACATGCCTGGGTTGCAGGCCACAGCCCCAGTGGGGGCCACGTAAAAGGCAACCACACATTAATGTTTCTGTCTCTCTTTCTCCCTCCCTTCCCCTCTCTAAAGATAAATAAATACAATCTTTAAAAAAAAATAAATGATAAGGACCAAGCAGGAAGTGAGTTTGTTCCCCAAAGTTTTATGGTCCTTTAGCTACCTGACTCTAACTCAGAGTAAGCCCTCAGAGTTCTCTGAATGTCACCTACTGTCTTAGTAGGTGATCCTTACGGCCTTGACAGTGACTGATGGGCTTTACTTATCTGCCCTGTATTCCTGTGCAGACTGAACCCCAAAAAGCTTGTCCAGGCAAGGGTCGGGGCGCTCTCCCCTTGAGAGAGTGGCCGCGCCATCCCTTTTCCTCCACTACAGGACTCGGTAGTCCTTACGAATTTGTCTGGTATCTCATCCATGATGCCGCGGACACTGCGGGCCGGGGGTCCGCCTCATTTGTTTTCAGGGTCTGGCAGCAGGACGCCCTGATACATGTCCTGGGGTGGGCAAAGTAGGTTTACAGTTGTGTGTGCAGAAAGCAACCCAATCATCAATAAGTGATAATTAATAATAACGCATGGACAAACTCTGTCTCGCGTACTCACAACTGCACACCGCTCTCGCCCGCCCCTGTAAAACCGGGGACCGCCCCCCACCCCCGCAAGTCTGGCTCACGCCCATCACCACGCAGGCTTCCACAAATGGTTTCCTCGTGCGTTCTTTTTGTTGTGTGCTGTGTTTTCGTGTTGAGCGCTTTTCGGATCTGCTGTCCGTCCTGATCGCGCGGTTAAGGGATCAGGAGGAGGCGAGGAGGCTCCGACAAACGCAGACAAGGAGGAGGGTTCAGGAACCGGTGGGGACAGACGGGTGAGGCCCAGTTCCCGGGGCGAAGCGGGGATTCTGAGCCAGCGGACTAACCGGCACAGGCTCCCGGAACAAAGTGTCCCCGGGCTTGGGACCTGCACCGTCAGCTCAGTTCCCCCAGGGCCAGCACGTGTCCAACACGAGAGGCAGACACACAGGGGGCGGAACCTTTAGAAGACACACAGTGGAAGTCAGGCCCGTTGGCTCCCCACTGCCCCCTGCTGGGGAGGGACGGGCACCTGCAGAGAGGCCAGCAGGAGGAACTTTGTTCGGGACTGTGATTGACAGGTCAAGGAGCCAATCTGCTGGCCCCGCTGAGCCTCCTCCTGGCAGCACTCACCCCAAACTGTGGAGAGGCACACCCAGGACCCACTGCACGGACGGAGTCTCCCCTTCTAGCCTGTTGGGGCGCTCTCTGCTCTAAGCCACCGCCACAACAGGGAGGCGGGGACCCCAAAACGTGGTGCAGCACACACGGGGCCAAGGAGTGAGCTGCGGCTGGCAGCTGTTCCCGATTTAGGGGCTTCCCAGCTATTAGCTCTGTTTGCCCCCCCCCAAAAAAATAGTTCGTTCTGCTCACAGATGTCTTCTTGAACACTGATCTGAAAGCAACTGATTAAAACTTTTACTGCTTGTGCCCTGGCTGGTGTGGCTCAGTGGTTAAGTGCTGGCCTGTAAACCAAAGGGTCGCTGGTTCGAGGCCCAGTCAGGGCACATGCCTGGGCTGCAGGCCAGGTCCCCAGTGCAGGGTGCGTGAGAGGCAACCACACACGGATGTTTCTCTCCCTCTCTCTCTCCCTCCCTCCCCCTCTCTACAAATAAATACATAAAATCTTTAAAACAACTTTGAGTGCTCGTGAAATTACTTTGCACACTAGGACATGCTCTGACTCTGCATCCCAGTCACCGATCCATTTTACTTTCTCCCCGAACCGCCTCTTCCCTCACGGTGAGCGAGACACCTCGCCCCTGCAGCCAGCTAGCGCGTCTGCAGGTCCTCACGCACCTTGGTGACGGTCCCGGCCAGGATGACGTGCGCACAGAGGGGACTCTGGGGGTCATAGCCGTGCTTCCTGCAGAAGTCGGTCTGAGCCAAAGACATGGTCAGCGTGGCATCAGGATTCTCCTGCAAGGTGGGGGGGAAGAAATGGAGACCCTCTCGTGAAACACTGTCTCCACAGAGGGGACCGATCTCACAGGCCGCGCACACACTGTCCCCCAGCTTGCCCCGTCTCCCATCAAACAGTGGACTGTCAAACACCTCCTTCCACTCGGGACAATGACTCTCCGGACGGAGAATAACCTTGGCCCTCTCTCCAGAGAGGGGGAGGGGCGTTCATGTGTTAGGTGAACCAAGGGAGAGTTATTATAACACCTCTTCAACTCTTGTCCTGCATCCCCCAGAGGGACTGGAATTACAGCGCCGTCCAGGACCAGGTTGGTCCAGCCCTTCTCTGACACGTCTCCGGGGTCAGACATTAACCAGAGGCTGACGCCTAAAAGCACCCACAGCTCCACTAGCTTGTCACACCGTCTCAGCGAGGAAAGAGCTGAGTCACGCTTCCTGGGTGGCTCGGCCGGCCCGACGGGTCACGGGATTTCAACACGGGAGAGGCCGTCCCTTCTCGCCCTGCACCCAGGGGACAGTGCTTCGGCTCAGAGAGTGAGGCAGGCCCCATGCTGGGTCCTTTCTTATTCAGAAGTCAGCTTGTCCACAGGCATTACTGCCGACAGCTCGCAGCACAGTGCACCCGCAGGCTTGAGACTGCTTCGCTCCTCAGACTCGCAGGGTCCCGTGCAGGGGGTTCTGCCATGTCACGGCGACCCTTCCACACAGCGAGTCACAAAGAGGCCTCCTTGAAACCCTGCAGCCAAGTGTTTGCTGTCGATAGATGACTCGGCATGGCACCTGGGAGAGGCAGAAGGGGGGGGCAGGGCACAGGGACGAGGTCTCTCCCTCCTGTGAGTTGAGAGTCTGGTTGGAAAGTCAGATGTAACATTTAAATAATGCAAAACGACGACACGGAAGACAGCAAGAGGCGGCACGTGACGGACTGCCAAGTGCCCAGGCAGTTCAGTGTCAAGAGCAGAGCCTGGAGCAGCTCGGAAGCCTCGGGAGCCTCTGGGGTGCCCAGACCCAGGGTCCCGAGGCCAAGGGTCCCATGACTGCGAGAAGACAGAACTGGGGCCGTGCAAGACGTGACCCAAAGCAGTGAGGAACCGAATCTGCTTGAAGGAGGGGTTTCCTAAGGGGAAGGGGTGGGTGGTTCCTGCTGACCTGGTGGGCAGAGGTCAGAAGGGGGAAGAAAAGTGGAAGCTGTAAGCCAACCCCAACTGGTTAATGGGTGGACTCAGTCAGACTAATTCTGACTCGGCTACACCTTTCCTCCCGTCCTGGAGACCTGAAGTCCTGGGCGGGGCCCTCCCCATCTGCCAGTCCCGGGTCACAGCAGAGTCTCTGCCCCTCTTGAGTGTAAGTGCATCACGTAGAGCAGTGGTTCTGGATCACGGCCCCCCCCCCCCCTCGGAAGCCTCGGGGATGGGTTTGCGGGCAGAGGTTTAGTAAAACGTATTTCCACAAAACGCTTTGGCACGGCATTTTTTACAGTCTCCCCGGGCGGGCATCTTTGCAGCCCAGGCTGAGCCGCACTGGCGGGTGGAGTGAGCCTGAGTGGAGTGAGCCTGCGAGGAGCTCACACTCACTCGGGCAGCGGCGTGGGCCGGGGCGGGGGGAGGACGGTGACCCAACGGGCGGGTCGCCTGGGCTGAGGAGGCAGCTGCTGCTGTTTTGGCTCCGAGAATGTGCCCCGCCCCATTACCAGGTCTTCCAGTTTTTCAAGAAGTTGCAAACTAATTCAAAATAAATAGTAATAATAACAATAATAATAAAACAGAACTCTGTGTGGGCCAAAGGAAACTGGCTGGTTGCCCTCTTCAGTTCCCGAGCCACCCGCCCCGTCAGTGCCCTGCGTTCTGACGGCAGGTAGACTGGGGCAGAACTCCGGTTCGGCCAGTGGCATTGGGGAAGTTCCTTGCCCTACCTCGGCCCTTGAATGAGGCGAGGAAAACCTCCTCAAAGGGTTAGCGAAAGGCGGGATGGCTGGAAAGAGACGGTCCACCTGGCGCTCGGCAGGTGCTCACTCAAATGCCACGTTCTCTTCCACTGTCTCTTCGTCAATAACGTCGTACCTTCCCAGGCGACCTCAGATCCCAGATCTTTGTCACAAAGACCCTGCACCCATTCAGGCTTCAGTCCCGGACCCTGTGTGGCTCTGGCCTCCCAAGGTGTCTGAGACACCTCTCTTGGGACGGCAGGGGTCCAACATAGCTGTGAACCTGGCCCCTGCCCACAAAGGGTGGGCCAAGGGTCAGGAGAGGGACTTCCCATCCGATCTGCCTCCTGCCGCGGGAGCCAGTGTGCACGGGAGGGGGTGGCTAAAGATGGCAACAATCGCTGTAATCGACCCCATGGTGGATACCAGCTTCTTGGTGCAGAAGGGAAAACTCGCAATTCAAAGGAGGGGTCAGAAAGAGGAACCCCTTAGGCCGCGCAAACGAAGTGCTGAGGTTCCCAGGGATATCCTGGGACACCCTGCAAAGCCTTCCCCGTAGTCAGCTGCCCGCCGCTCCGGACGCTGCAGAGCCCGCCCGTCCGCGCGGAAGCGCGGAGTCAGGGGTGTGAGCACAGTCGCCCCGGGCCAGGCGGCGGCGGCCCTGGAAGGGCTGGGGCGCCCCACGCTCACCTTCAGGTCGCCCGCCAACTGCTGCAGGGGGCTCAGGTAGAAGTAGGGCACGCCGCTGCCCTTGCCCGGGAGCCCGTCGCTGAGCGACAGGACGTCGGCGAAGGGCAGGCCGCGCACCCGCTCCTGCGTGGAGAGGGTGGCCAGCGCGCCCCAGTCGGAGAAGTGCGTCACGAAGCGGGCCACGCGCGCCGCGTCCTCGCGGGGCGGCAGCGGCGGCAACAGCGCGTCGGTGTCCCAATCCCCGTGGCCCCGGCCGCCCCGGCCCCGCGCCGGCGCCGCCAGCAGCGCCACCAGCACCGGCGCCAGCAGGGCGGCGAGCAGCGGGCGTGCAGACCCGCGGGCAGGTTGGGCCATGGCGGGGACTCCGGCAACAGTCCGGCCCCGCGGCCTCCAGCGGCCTGGGGTCAGCATAGCGCCCGGGGCCCGCCCACCGCGGGGCAGGCCCCGCCCCTTCCGAGAAGAGCCAATCGGAGCCGGGGACGGAGGGGCGGGTTTCTGGTCGCCTGGCAACCTGCCGGCCGGGTCTGCCTGCCTGCCTGCTTGCAGCTCCACCCGCGGATCTGTAGGGATTGTGAAACGGTCCTCAGTGGGACCTTGTTTTGTTTGACGCGTGGAGGAACGGAGGCTGGGAGAGATTAAGCACCTTGCCTAAGTCATCCTTCTGGGGAAAACACAGACATTGCGCGCGCGCGCGGGCGCAGGCGCCTTCCTTAAGGACTTTTGGACACGAGGCTGTGGCATCGGAGAGGAAATGCTGCGTTTTCTACACGAGTTCCCCTTTCTGCTGCCCTCGCTCTCTGCGCCAAAGTGCAGCGAGGGTCCCGGGGTAGGGGACAGGAGCCCCCAAACTTAGGACCCATAACCCTCGCTGCCTCTGGCCCAGGAGACGCTCAGTGCGGACGCTAAGGCGTGGTTAGTCCTCCCTTGCTGTTCCTCCCGTGCGCGAATCTGAGCTCATGGAAACCATGTGGGGACCTGTTCAGTCCTCGGCGTGGGGCCCATGGTTTTAGCTGTTGTCCTTACCGATCCTTCTCAGCCCACCCACGTAGCATTCCCCCGGCTCCATTCAGGGGTGCCTCCTCATTCTGATATTCTGGGAACGGGTCAATGAGCTCCTCCCACCCGACCGAATCTTTTATCATCGTAAGCTGTGGCCCCCTCTCCTCAGAGTGAGAGCTAACCTTTTGGGCCAGGCCTCAGGTCCCCATCACAGTTGTCCTGAATGCTGCCCGATGGGTCCCTGCAGGTGTTGGTCAACTTGTAAGTCTGGTTCCGGCCGGCCCTCGGAGGCTGTTGTGCGACAGGGGTGAAGTCATTTCACTCGGCAGCTGGGGCCAGTCACCTGAGCAGCGTGGGAGACGAGTGGGTGGGCCAGTCTCCGCTTTCCGTCTCAAACTCAGCTCCCTGAATGCAGCCAAGATTCCCAGGCTCCCGGGTCAGAACTTGGATACGGAGGCGAGAGTCTTCAGCTTGGGGGGGGGGGGGGGGGGCGGACGCTGGATGCTGCCCGCCGGAACCGCCCTCACCCGGACTCAGCTTCCATGTTAACTGCTGAGTTTGGTTGGGCCTCGGGCTGGATGGGGAACCAGGGGGGAAATATCAGAGAGGGGGGAAATCAGGTGCATCATTTTCAAAACCAAGACACAATCCCAGTAGTGGGGGTGCCTGCCAATGGCACACAGAGCATCCCACACCCATTAAGGGAAGAGAGAGCCACAATGTTCAAGCCGGAGTTCCAGTCTCCACGCGGCCACCGTGGAGCCACGGGGCCACGGGGCTTTCCTGTCACCCTTCTGGGCCTCGGTTTTCTCATCAAAAACAAGAAGCCGGTTGGGTTGGAAGACCGCACACCTCCTCTGGCTCCATGTTCTGTTTTTCTGTTAACACGACTTTTGTAAGTTCCGATAACGTGAACCATTATTTTGCAAGCAGATTTAAAAAAATGCTTGTTTTGTGGATTGCTGCAGCACTCGGCGCTGGTGTGCAAACCCACAACAGGCCCCGTTTCAGCTGCGTCGCCGAACCGGCGCCTGGGCTGGGTGTCCTGCATCGGAGCAGGGTACCAGGGTCCACCCACCCCCACCCCGGCATGAAGCACCTCCCCTCAGGGTCTGTCTTGGCACTGGCTGTTCCCTGTGCCCCAAATGCTGTTCCCTCGGCTGCAGAGATGGCCACCTCCTGCCCGTCTGGATCTCCAAGCAGATGTCACCCTTTCTCAGGGGTCTTCCTCCCCGTGGACACCCCTGCCTGTCTCTGTCACCGGGTGTATTTATTTAGTGACGTGCTCTCGGTCCCTGGCTGGAACGTGACTTTCAAGAGAGCAGGAATGTTGCCTGTCTCGTCCGCCTCTGTTCTGTGTCCCCACGCACAGCGCAGGCACTCAGCAGATACCTGCGGAATGCCCGCCTGGCTTCGTAAACAGCTGATGAAATGCTTCTAAAACCAACAGTGGGGATGGCGGCGCTCGGGAATAACAGTGGGGTGTGATTCTGGCTCTCAGTTAGCAGGGCCTCCTCATTGGAGGACTGGGGGGAGCCCCTCGCCTTTCGGGGCCTGCTGCTCCTCCCCTGAGCTTTCTGTCTGTGTGTGTGCAGGGCCTGGACCGAGCCCCCTCCCTGCTGGGAGTGAGGATCTTCTCCTTCCACTGGGGTGCGGTCCTGCGAGAATCCCCCTTGCAGGCTCGCCCTTCACGCGGTGTGACCCTGGTTCACTTGTCTGGATCCCTACCAACTGTGGTGTCACCGAGGTCAGGAGCAGTGACGTGGGCATGCCCACATCCCGGGTGTCTAGCAGGCATTCAGGACACACTGCTGACATGGTGAATCGCACCAGGACAGTCACACCAACCGCTGATGGTCCTCAGGCTGTCTTCCGTGGCTCGGGGCCTTTCTGCCCGCGGCAGGCACGCATGCTTCGAATAGCAGGTAGCTGCTGGGTGGCGAAGAGGGCTGGCTTCAGGGCCTGGCCGAGGGGCCCCATTGGTCAGAGCATCGTCCTGCTACACCAAGGTTGTGGGTTTGATCCCTGGTCAGGGCACATACAAGAGTCGACCAGTGAATGCATCAGTAAGTGGAACAACAAAGCAATGCTTCTCTCTCTCTTTCTCTTTCCTCTTCCTCTCTCTAAAAATAAATACCTTCCTTATTTAAAAAAGCTGGCTTTGGAGTCTTTTGAGCCAGCCACTTAAGCGTGACTCGGAAAGGAAGAATTCTGCATCGTTAGCAGTTGCAAAATACCAGCTCCCACCTCCCGGGACTTTTACGGGGATTAAACGAGAAAACACCATGAACTTGGCGGCCTCGTGCCTGGAACGTAGCCAGGGCGCAGGGACCCCAGCTGTGACGCTGGTGGCCGCCAGCGTTCGCTTCAGTCTGTCTGTCCCCCTTCGATTGCTTCATTCAATCCCTGTCTGAGAGTGGGTGCTTTCCACTGGGATCTCTGTAAAAACAAAGCAAAACAAAAACAAAAAAAAAGCCTTCTGAAAAAACAACTAGAAAACATCTGGGAAGTCCCCCAGCAGCTCTGAGGAGGAGCACCCTGTTTTGAGGGAGAAACCACCTTCGTGGAATCGTGTCCCTTCAGCCCACGCCGGTTCCTGCACGGTCCTGACCATCACCCCCCGCCTGGGTCACCTGTCCCCAGACTCTAAAAAGTAGTCGGGGAAACCTGCCCGTTTGTCGGCCGCTCGGAGCTTCCTGCACTGCTGACACATGAGGGCGCTGTTGCCACAGTTTATAAGTTCATGGCTCAGAAATCCCTGTGGGACTCTGGCTGGGGCGTGAATGCAGGTCGCCAGGTATGCTAGGCAGGGTGGGTTTTCTGCAATCGATGAGACATGTTCTGATGGACCAAAGGAACAATGACAAGGGTGTCGGAGCCTGCAAGCTGGCCTGGCCGCAGGGCTGCTGTCTGGGACCTCCGGGAGAGCAGGACAATGCATCTCATTTCTCTCTGCAGGACGAAACCCCAGCTTTGGAGTCTGACCTTGAATCAGAGATACGGCCTGGAGCGAGACGCTTAAACTTGGTCTAAAACAGAAGCACCATCTTGGCCTGGCTGGTGTGGCTCCGTGGAGTGAGTGCCAGCTTGTGAACCAAAGGGTTGCCGGTTCGATTCCCAATCAGGGCACATGCCTGAGTTGCAGGCCAGGTCGCCAGCAGGGGGTGCGTGAGAGGCAACCACACATTGATGTTTCCCTCCCTCTCCTTCTCCCTCCCTTCCCCCCTCTCTAAAACTAAATAAATGAAATCTTTAAACAATAAAAACTCTTGCTAAAAAAAAGTATTGCCTCATAGGACTGCAGGGAGAGTACACCAATGTTAAAGCATCTAACACAGCATGGGACACATAGTAGGGACTCAATAAATAGCCATGAACACTGCTTGTGACTTAGCAATGCCAGCACACAGTGGTGCCCAGTATACATTTGGATGGATGGATGGGTGGGTGGGTGAGGTGGGTGAAACAGGCCAGACTGTCCTGCACGGAGGAAAACTAACAGTTCGCAGCCTTATTCATGTGTAGTTGGCCAGCGGAGTCACCTGGCGACAGAACACCCAGTCTGCCTGCCGCAGGCGGCCTGCGAGTCTGTCTGTCCGTCCTGCTCATCAACTGCCCCGTGGGGAAGCCGAGGTCCGAGGAGAAGGTGCTGCGCCCAAGGCTCAGGGCTGCCCGTGAGTCGGGCTGAGCCCCCCAGTCTCGGTCCCGGGAGCGCTGGCTCGGAGCTGGGCCCTCAGGCGCCCCCCTGAGGGACTGGGATCGAAGGGGGAGGGATGAGGGGGGACCTCGGAGGACTGAGTCCCCAAAACAAACAGGTTCCCGGTCCGGTTTGCGTAATCCGGTTTGTGCGGGGCACCCTCACCCGGCGGTGACCCCGCCCCAGTGTGGAAAGAGCCAGAACCACAGAAGAACCTCTTGGCCTGCCCTGAGGTCGCCCATGGGTGGCCTTGAAGCCAAACGGCTCTGCAGGGAGAGGTCCCACTTCCCCAAATACACCTCTTCCGGTGTCACAAGGGACCTTGGGTCACCTCCTTCCTCTGAGCAACAAAAGCAAAGCACAATTTCTGCCTCCACGCCTGTTCTTTCCTGTCCCCACTTGCTCTGTCTTTTCCGGGACGCAGCCCTGACCCCCCACTCACCCAGCTTTCTGTGTCAGCAGCCTTGCCCGCTTCCTGACCCAGACCCCCGAACCCAAGGACCCCTCTCTCCCTGATAGCACAGGCTGTCCTGGCCGCCCCAGCCCCGGGCTAGGGAACCAACCGCCAGCAGGAAGCAATAAAAGGCACCGTCCACGCGTCTGCTGGAACCGTATTTTCCAAAGTCAAGAGCAAGACACAGGACCCAACCGGGACACCAGGCTTTCTAAGGACGTTCGGGCACAAGGCGTGAAGCTGGCCCCTGCCGGGGTCACGGCTGCCAAGCACGTGCCTCCTCTGGGGGACGTCTGCCCAAGCCGCCCCTGCGCCTGCCGCCGGTGCATGGCTGGGACCGTGGCCCAAACACCGACCACCGGCCATCGGCCGCTCCTGCTCAGGGTCAGCCGGGGAGAGGGGCGCAAGCGGCGGCATCCGGGAACCCCCCTCCTTGGATTTTTCTCACTCGTGTTATCTCCATGAAGACCCTGCCCCGTGAAGGCTTTGCAAGGTGCTCCTGCTCCTATGGGCGTTTTAAAAAACGATGAGTCTTTTCCTTTTTTTAAAAAGATTTTATTTATTTATTTCCAGAGAGGGAAGGGAGGGAGAAAGAGAGAAAGAGAGAGAAACATCAATGTGCGGTTGCTGGGGGCCATGGCCTGCAACCCAGGCATGTGCCCTGACTGGGAATCGAACCTGCGACACTTTGGTTCGCAGCCCGCGCTCAATCCACTGAGCTACGCCAGCCAGGTCGTTGAGTCTTTTTCAAAACATCAGTCCAACAACTTAAGCGTATCCGATAAATACGGTAGTGACCTATCTCACATGTCAGGGACGGTGCTGGGTCCCTGCCAGCGAGAAAACGATGAAAAACGCCACTCCCACTCACGCGTTCGAGCCCCTACTGTGGGCGCGACACGGGGAAGTGCTCAGGGGAGGATCCGACGACTGAACGCGTGGTCTCGGCCCTTCCACGCTCTAAGCTAGTGAAGGGCGTCGTGGCACCGGAGGGGCTGGGTTCCCATCTCGCCCCCCCCTCCCCTTGCGGGCTCTTGGCACCGAGCAAGGTCATCGGCCAACTTCCCGCTCTTCGCCTCTCAGCGAGGAAGTCATAATACCTGCTCGCGAGGCTGGGCCAGGGGCGAGTGCTGGCGGGTTGTCCACATGGCATAATAGACGCCGAGAGAAGATTTCCTTCCTTCCTTCCTCTCTCCCTCAAGGAGCCAAGAGGCTGGTGGTTACGAACGGCTTCTGCTGTGTAACTCCACATACGGGAGACGACGGCCTTATGGGCTCGCCCTGGGGTGCCCAGGGGGCCGAGGCCGCCTGCTGCGGTCTGCCGCCTCCGGGTGCGGCCTGAAGTGCCACCCAGCGCCGCCGAGGCCCCCGCTGGCCGGCTTCCTTCCTGCCAGTCCCTCCCGGGCGCCACCCAGCCCACCTGGCGAGGAGTGAGCTTCAGGGCCTGTGTCGGCCACACGAGGTTGGAGCACAGAAAGATCAAGTGGGCGGGTTGCCAGTGACCCTTCCCCCCCGCCTCCCCAGGAGCCTGGGGACAGGCGCTTGGTCACAGCAGCCAGGCTGACAAGGGACGAGGTAGGACTCCCCTCCCCCCCACCTGTCTTCTCCTGCGAGCGGAAGTACAAGGCAGAGAAATTCCAGGCGTGTGCTCCGCACCCCAACCCAAGCTGGGGAACTGGAGCCCAGAGCTCCCAATGTTAAAAGAATTCTAAGGACAGCCCTGGCTGGTGTGGCTCAGTGGACTGAGTGCCAGCCTGTGAACCAAAGGGTCACCGGTTCGACTCCCAGTCAGGGCACATGCCCGGGTTGTGGGCCAGGTGTGCAGCTGGGGGCACAAAAGAGGCAACCACAAATTTATATGTCTCTTCCTCTTTTTCTCCCTCCCTTTCTCTAAAAATAAATAAATAAAATATTTTTTAAAAATTGTTTTTGAAACAAAACCCACTTCTGCTGAACTTGCCACCTCCCCTGGGCTCTGAAAGGCCAAGTTCGGGCCTCCCCAGACCCTGGGGAGGCAGACAGGCTAATTATAGTTACTTAATTGTGCAGAGGGGGCAACTGAGGTTCGGAGAAGTCATGCCACTTGCCAAAAGCACACCTAAGGGGCACGGCGGTGGCCCGAGGCCAGGGAATGTGACTCTGAATCCAGACTTCTTAAAGAAAGCACAAGTGGCCTTCCAATTCACGCAAGAGCTTCCCAAACGAGTGTGGTGGTGGCTCTCTCTTCCCTTTAATACCGACTCTCTTTTTCTATAGCAATAGAAGTTTTTACTGAACAAGGGCAGCTCTGCTAAAAACCACATTTCCCAACTTCCCTTGCAGCTGTAGTTACTCATGCAATTGTATTTGGGCCAGTAGGAGATGTGTGCACTTTTCCAGGTCAGTTACAGTGAAGGCAAGCCCCGACCAAGTGGCTCAGCTGGTTGGAGCATCATCCCATGTACCAAAAGTTTGTGGGTTCGATCCCCAGTCAGGGAGGCAGCTGATCAATGTTTCTGTCACATGGATGTCTCTCTCTTTCTCTCTCAAATCAATGAACATATGCTTCCTTTATGTTTTCTGTGTCATTTTGTTGGGGACACAAGCTCTTCTGATCTCCAGAAAGTCCCCACATTCCAGGCTTTGCCGATTAAATCCTCTCAGGTCATCCGGGGGCCGTAGGCCGTGGCTTCCCGTAAAGTGGGAGTTAGAACCGGAGGTTTGATTAGACTCTGGTTTGATTGATGTATTTTTGCATTTTTGCAAATATCACAACACAGGTGGCCCTGGGCGCTCCTTGCTGCATCTTCTCGGGGGTGTGAGGTCTCACTTCCCACTTCGAAAGACGCTGAGGCTGACAGTCTGCCTCCCCCTCTGCCCCCCCTCCCCCAGGGCTCTGCTTGCTTCTGCTCTTCACTGTCCCCGCCCCACGCTCCTTCCACCCCAGGGCTGCGCACTGCCCCCCAGCCCACCAGACCCTCCTCGTGAAAGCTATCGCACCCTCACCCACTCCAACGGGGCTTCCACCCGTGGCTGCGGCAGCTCATCCCGAGGCCTAATCACAGGGGGTCAGATAAAGTGCTTCTGCCCCTCCTGTCGCCGCTCCGCCGCCCGAGTTTGTGGTTTCCAATCTTGGCATCTCCAGGTGGGAAACTCCCCGGAGAGCGAGCGCTCAGCTCCCGGAGAGCCGGGTGCCGCGGCAGCATCCCCAGGCGACGGCCTGAGCTCACGCTCCTCCTGGAGCCACTTGGCACCCAGCGCTCTCTCCTCGGGTGCCAGAGCGGCTTCTTGGGGCATCCTCGCTCTCAGTCGCAGGCTTGGGCTTTGAGGCAAACCCCGGGGAGAGGCACCAGTGGGGTACGGCATACTCAAGTGTTTGCACTTGTACTCCTTTCTCCCTTTTTTAGTTGTAATTGTGGGGACACACACGTGCTGTGAAGTTCCCCTGGTGACCGTGTGTAAGTGCACAGCTCAGGAGCGGTAACCGCCTGCGTGTGGCTGGGTAACAGCCAGCCAGGCTGCTGTCCTGCAAAACGGAAACTCCGGGTGCACGCTCCTTCCCCTCCCCGCAGCCCTGCAGCACGATTCTACTTCCTGTTTCTATGAATCTGGCGGCTCATTCCACAGAAGAGAGCGAGCAGGTGCGGTTTGTCCTCCCGTGGCTGGCTTGTTTAGCTCAGCACCATGCCCTCAAAGTTCGTACGGGTCGCATGGGACGAGATTTCCTTTTTGAGGGCTGAATACTATTCCGCGGCAGGCTTGCAACACATCATCTTTATCCATTGGCTTGTCAGTGGGTGTTGGGGCAGATTTATCCCAGGAGTTTTATCATTTCAAGTCTTATGTCCGGTCTTCAGTTCATTTGGACTTAATTTTTAAAAAAGATGTTCTTTACTTTTAGAGAGAGGGGAAGGGAGGGAAAAAGAGAGGGAGAGAAACATCATTGTGCGGTTGCCTCTCAAGGGCCCCTGTATGGGGACTTGGCCGGCAACCCAGGCATGTGCCCTGACTGGGAATCGAACCAGCGACCCTTTGGATTCTCAGGCCGGCCCTCAATCCACCCAGCCACGCCAGCCAGGGCTGAGTTAATGTTTGTGTATGTGGTGTAAGGCTGAGGTCTAACTGCGGTCCTTTGCACGGGGTGCCCAGTTCCCCAAACACTGCTGCAGAGAATGTCCTTGCTCCCTTGGGTGGCCCTGGAACCCTGTTGAAGACCACTCAACCTCACACGAAGGTTAGTGTCCGGGCTCTGTCCTGCCCCACTGGTCTGTCTGTGAGTCTGTCTTTCCGCCAGAACCTCGCTGTTTTGGTTACTGTAGCGTTGTTATACATGTTGAATCCAGGAAGTGTGAGGCCTCCAGCTTTGTTCTTCTTTTGTAAGATTGTGTGTGTGTGTGTGTGGCAATTTTTGGGTCCCAAGAGGTTTCATATGAACTTTAGAACTTTTTCCTACTTCTGAAAAAAAAATGCCATTGAGATTTTTTTCAAAGGGGTTGCACTGACTCTATGGCAGCTTTGGGTGGTATGGACATTTTAGCAGTAGTAAGGACAAATAATGTCTTTCCACTTATTTGTGTCTTCTTTAGTTTTGTTTAAAGATTCTATTTATTATGGTTTTCTTAGAGAGAGGGGAAGGGAAGGAGAAACAGAGGGAGAGAAATACCAATGTGTGGTTGCCTGTCAAGCGCCTCGTACTGAGGACCTGGCCTACAACCCAGGCCTGTGCCCTGACTGGGAATCGAACTAGCTACCCTTTGGTTCCCAGCCCGCACTCAATCCACTGAGCTACACCAGTCAGGGCTTCTTGAGTTTCTTTTAGTGATGTGTTGTAGGTGCAGTGTACAGGCCTTCCACCTCCTCAGTGACGTTCACTTCATTCTTTTCGCCGCCACCGGTAGTGAGAGTGCTGTCTTCCTCTCCGTCCCGGACGGTCCATTGGCAGTACACACACATGCAGCCGCTGTGTGTGCTGACTTGGTGACCTGCAGCTTTGCTGCATTTTAGTGACTTGCCAGTTCTCAGACTCTGGGGGACCTGTACGGTTTTCTGCATACCAGGCGCCTCGTCTGCAAAGACAGTTTTCTCCCCGTCCAAGCTGGGTGCCTTGTGTTGCTGCTTCTTGCCTCGGTGCTCTGGCTGGAATTGTCAGCACCGAGTCGAAAACACGTGGCCGGAGCGGACAGACTTGCCTCACTCCTGGTCCTGCCGGAAAAGATTTAAGTTGTCCGTTGTTGAGTACGCTGTTCACCGTGCGCTTTATACAGTTTAGCTTTTAAAATAGAGAATTCGTCGGCCTTGGCCGGGTCGCTCATTGGTTAGAGCATCGTCCCCATACGCCAAGCTGGCAGGCTTGGTCCTCAGCCAGGGCACTTACAAAAATTGTTGCCCTGGCTGGCATAGGTCAGTGGATTGAGCGCGGGCTGCGAACCAAAGTGTCACAGGTTCGATTCCCAGTCAGGGTACATGCCTGGGTTGCAGGCTATGACCCCCAGCAACCGCACAGTGATGTCTCTCTCTCTCTTTCTCCCTCCCTTCCCTCTCCAAAAATAAATAAATAAAATCTTTAAAAAAAAAGAAAAAAAAAAAGAATTGTCCAATGAGTGCATCAGTGAGTGGAATAATAGGTCAGTATCTCTCTCTCTCTCTCTGTCCCTCTTTCTTGCCTCCCTTCCTCTCTCCCTCTAAAATCAATACAAAAACATATAGGCTTCTTGAACTAATTTCGAACAGTAAAATCCGGGCAGATGCCAGCAGGCATTTGAAATGAGAGCCCAGGATCACTGACGGGCCACAGGAGGTGTGTGCGTGTGTGTGCGCACGTGTGCATGTGTGTGTGTTCTAGACATGGCTTCACGCAGACACACGCGACCACGCCGCCTGCCAGCCCTCCCTGAGGTCTCCAGTGTGCCGCTCACACAGCCTGTCCGACCCGCGTGCTGGGAGTCCTTTGCCTGGGGTGGCCTTTGGAACCAACCGTGGCCGTGTGCGCCTGGGACTTCGGTGGGCCAGCTGCTCTCAGGACCGGGGGACACGGGGCTCGGGCCCGCTGAGGCAGAGGAACTCCAAGAGAGAGTGACCGCCACCTTCCTCCCGGCCCCCACACGGCCGGGGAGTCTTGGGGTGTCCCCGTTTGGGGACCTCCTCCTTCCAGACTTGGAGGAGCGGCGACGGGAGGAGGAGCGACCAGAGCAGAACCACGTGCTGTGAGTGCAGCTGGGGGTCCTGGCCGCAGGGACGAGGTGGGGCTGCCCCGAGGGGGGTCCGGCTGCCCTTGGGGGCTGTGCCTGGGTTTCCTGAGTGTGACGCTGGCGTGGGGTTCAGAGGAAGGAGAGACGCTCCATCCATCCTCGACCTACTGCTCCCTCAGAGAGAGCATGCAGGAACAGGCACCTGCCAAGCAGGCGCCCGGCCGCCTGAGGCAGAAAGGCCAGCCCCCAGGTCACCATGATGCGAGGTGGTGGCCAGCACGGCCAGGCTCAAGGAGGGACGGCAGGGCAGGGCAGGGCAGGGCTCTCGGCCACCCTCCTCGGCGCGGCCACAGCCGAAGTGCTTTCTTCCCACCCCCCCAACTTCCTCCCACTGACCACAGTCTCCTTCTGGCCCGCTGGCCCCGTGGCGAGCGTGACGTGGCACGTGGGCGCAGAGGGAGCCCCCCCCGGGCAGACAGCAGACCCTGCCACAGGGCCGGGGAGAACCGAGGAGCCTCGAAGGCGCAGCTGCAGAGTGAAAACAAGAATGTCGAGGGAACAGAGCGTTCCGGCTACTGAACTTCCTGTTGACGAGTCTCTGGGCAGGGGTGAGGGCTGGAGCTCCAGGGCCGGCGTGGAGGGGGGGCAGGGGATGTGGGGGGTCGTGGGGGGCTGGCCGCCTCTGCAGACACAGCCACTTGGGAGCTGGGCTCCCAGTCCCTCGCTTCCCGAGACCCGCCACGGTCGGGGGCCGCCTTCTGCTGCCCGTGTGCTCAACGTCACCGAAAAAAACAAACAAGCAGGATGTTGGCTTTTGGGTCTATTAAGCCATAAGATGCAAACCCCTTCCTCACCCACCCCACCCTGCTCCCCACGGCTGCCACCTGGGCCGCCCCCCTCGCCCCAGCCCCTCCCTGCGAGACCTCCCCCGGGGGCCATCCGGGCCTTGCTGCCTGGCCAGCTGGGCTGTTCAAGGTCAGATGGAGTGCTTCACCCACTTCACGACGGTTTTAGAGCTCTGGGCATGTTGAGGAGGAGTTCCCCACCACATCCCCGGGGGCCGGAGGAGACTCCGCATCGAATCGGGAACCGAGAACAGAGGGTGGCTTTGCCCTGCAGAAATCGCCTTCGCAGCGCGGGTCCTGGCGCCCCAGCGCTCGCCCGGGCGCCCTGGCCTGCAGCGTCTCTGCAGGTCAGCGCTGCCTCGTCTGCTCCCCTGGCCATCCCCCGCCCCCTCTGTCCCTCTGCCGCTGTTCGAAAGCCCCCACCACGTGCCACGAAGGAAACAGAAACAGAAAACGCAAGCCAGGAGCAGCTCTGCTCCAGTTCCACTATCTGCAAACATGCGGACGCCATCCGCCTTCTCAGAGGCGAATCCTGAGCATGAAACGTTCCCCAGATCAGCACTCCGGCACGAGGAGGCCTCCAGGACGGACTCCACACCCACTGCCCACTCCGAGGGTGAACGTGGACCCCGCTGCAGCAGGGCAGCCTCCCCTCCCACCCCACCCTTTGCTCGCCGCGCCCCCTCCCCACCGGCCCGTCTCCACCCAGCCGTCCCCTGAGCCCCCCACTCCGTCAGGACCCAGCCCGCCCGGTCTCACATGCAGCATCTACTCCACCCTGGGACCCAAACGGTTCAGGGGTCCCACGGTTTACCGATTGCCTTCCCGGATAAATGGGCTCTTTTGAGACGGAACCCCGTCTCTGTGGGTCCGGGGAGGCTGCGAGGTGCACCAGGAGGAGGAAAAGGCTACAGGGTCTCAAGTGCAACCCTGGGTCAGAAAGCAGAAGGGGGGAAGGAAGACGGGCTGTGTGGAAATTAAGGATGCTGCACCCCAACACCGGGAGGGTGCCCAGCGGGGTGAGGGCTCGACTGCCGGTACGTGGGAACGGGAAGGAAAGGAGTTCAAATCCTGATCCCTCCCTAACCCAGTTCTTGGCAAGAGGAATGGTCAGTCCCCCCACCACTGGCTTGAATGGTTCTGGATTCACCGCTTCCCCAAAGCTGAGAAAAAGCCCCCGGCCCCGGGGTCTGGGGGTTGCTCCCCACGGGTCTGCGGTGGGGCCCTGGCTCTGGCCTTTCCCTCAGAGCTCCCTGGTCGCCCTAACTCATGGGAGAATCAAGACACGCTGCCATGCGCGGTGCCATACGCTTCTGGGGTTGGGAAAGGTTTGAATGTCCTCGTGGCTGCGTCCAATTCCTCCCAAACCCGGGACCCGCCTCAGAAGGATGGGGGCGTCTCTGGGCCATCCCCTTCGGGTTTTTCATCAGTTCTATCCGCTATCCTCAGTGACTGGCCAGTGTCCCTCCTGACCAGGTCTCCCCAACCTCCCGCCGGCCCAGGAAACCCCAGGCTGGCCTTTCTCTCCGCTGTGGACACGCACTTCGTCCGCGGGGGCCTGGCACTCGGGGGTCTGGCCGAGTGCCGTACCCTTCCCCTCCCTCCCTCCCTCTCTCCTTCCTTCCTCTCTCCCTCCCTCCCTTCCTCCCTCCTTCCTTCCTGTCTCCCTCCCTTCCTTCCTCCTTCCTCTTTTTTCTTTTCTTTTCTTTTCTTTCTTTCTTTTCTTTCTCTCTCTCTCTCTCTCTCTCTCTCTCTCTCTCTCTCTCTCTTTCTTTCTTTCTTCCTTTCTCTCTCTCTTGCTTTCTTTTTAAGCTGAAATTCTCCTCCAAAATTATGAAAATGCATGTGTTTACAGCAACCAATGAAACAACACGAAGATATTTATCCAAGGAGAGGTTTGAACCATCCCCCCTTCCTGTCTCCACTCTCAAGCATCCCAGCAGCTCTCCCTCTGCCCGTTGTCCCCCTCGGTCACCAGTGTCACCAGTGTCACCAGTGTCGCCAGGCCCCAGCCCGTCCTGTGCATCTCCAGTGGGGGAGGGGAGGGGAGGGGGGATGGGAGTAACGTGTGACGAAGGGACTGCGTAGGGAGGTCAGTCTGGAATCAGAGAAACGGGGAGTTCAATTCTTACCACCCCCACCTTTGTTCTTAACTTTTTAGTTTGAAATAATTTTAAACGTTGAGAAAAGTCGTAAGATTCGTACAAAGAACTCCACGCACCCTTCACCCAGGATTCCTTAGTTCTGCCAATTAGTCAATAATTTCTCTTTTTGTCCTGTTTTATGGAGCTGCAGCTGACCGATGACCTTGCCAGGTGCAGCGTGCCCTGGAGGACTGGACGCAGGGACATGCAACAGGTCATCCCTTGCCTGTAACTCGGAGGGGAAGGAGCCGGTCGGGACCTCGCGGTGGACCCAGCTGTCGCGTGGCTCCCGTCTCTGTCCTACGACCCTTCCTCAGCCTGCCCTTGACCTCTCTGACCTAACGCGTTCTGAGGTTGCAGACTGGTCGCTCGGGGGACTGCCCTCCTACGGGGCCTACCCAGTGCTTCCCCCGACCAGGTTCAAGGCCACCTGGGCCAGAACGCCGAGGACGCCCTCCGCCTCCGTCCCTCAGCCGTGGGACAGCCCCGAGCCTGGCGCCCCCTTCCCGGGTCTCAGCGGTCCCTCAGCCACAGCCGCTCGCGGAGGAAGGAGTTGCTTTGTTTTGTTTGTGCCACGCTCCCAGGGCCCAGGGCGGACCTTCTGCGTACGGTTGAAGTTCGTACTTGTGGCTGTGGAAGAACGTTTGCTGCTGCTCTTCATTGTAGAACCGGACGGACAGATGGACAGATGGACAGCAGCACGGGGTGCTCACACTCTCGGGGGGTGGACTGGAGTGCAGGGTGGTTCCGAGGGCCAACAGAGGATGTCCCTGCCCCACCCACGCCGGGCCTTCGCTCCCGCTGGGCACCCGTCTGTGCAAAGCTCTGCCCTGGATTCGAAAGCGGCGACCCCACCGACGAGCTTCACTCGTGCAGCCGCCTGCTCACCAAGCAGTGGCTGCAGGCCGGTGGCCAGTCTGGGGTCCTGGGACTCAGCGGCCTGCCCTGCCTGGCAGGTGCCCCGCCCGCTGGCGGGCACTGGCCCCACTTGATGCTTGGCAGGTCCTCACTACCAGGGGTTGTGAAGGGGGGTAGTGAAGCCCCCCAGCCCCCAGAGAGGGAGCAGGCCCCCCGCCCTGGAGGCACATCCCCTCCCCCTCCCTGGGTGGTCGGCTCCTGCAGCCCGCAGAGCCGAGAGTGACCCAGCACAAAGAGGGCGTTCCCCACATGTGCTGCCTGCGTCCTGGCTTCCGGGGACCTCCTAGAGGGGCAGGAAGGGGAGGGCAGGGGAGCGTGGCCCCCCATGCCCACTCGTGGCTGTGGAAACTGGGCTGTGGCCCCGGGCCTGTCTCCCCATTCATTCCCTCTCCTGCCTCCCATGAAGGCCTCCGCCTGGGGCGCCGGCAGCCCCGGAGGAGTTGGCACACGGGGCCGGGCAGAGGCCGGGCGGAGGCTGGGGAGGGCGGGCCTGCACGGGGCGGGTCTCCGCTCTGCGGCCGGGGGCTGGCAGAGCAGGGCGTGGGCCGCAGCTGCGAGTCACCTGGGGTGCCCGCGATGCTATCGGGGCCTAACGGTTTCCTCCAGCGCGGCACTTCCGCCCTCCTGGCGGCGAGGCCAGGAACCTGGGCTGGGCAGCAGAAGGGCCCCGCAGAGGCAGGGAGGGACAGCCCCCCACCCCCCGAGCTGGGGCCTGAGACGGGGCGAGAGACGCGGGGCCCCCACCAGCCCAGTCCTGCCCCCGCCCCCGAGAGAAGAAGGAAACGGGTCTCAAGCATGTGCACGCACTGCCCGGCCCCAGGAGAACCCCCTCCCGCTGCCCACTGTGCCCCAGTGCCCGCCCCTCTGCAGCCGTGTGGCTGGCCTGGTGGTGCCCGGGGGGATGCACCGTGGGGGGCTTGCTGGTTATTCCTGGGGGCGGGACCCTGAGTGCCTAGCTCCCAATACAAGAAATATCGGACCCCCATTCATTTGCACTCGGGCATGGGGCTAAGCATTGCAAAGAGCTACTCTTCAGAGCGTCTACTGAACTGCATGGTGAGGAAAAGGAAGACCAGAGAGGGCAGACCACGTGCCTAAGGAGACACAGCCAGGGGAGCTGACTCCGGCAGCTCTCTGTGGCAGGGGCCACTCTCAGCCCAGTGCTCGCCCTCCCCTGGCCCCTGTCTGCACCTGGGGTGGCTTTCCCTTTGTGTGTGTGTGGGAGGGGGGCGGGGGGCGGTCAGGGCTTGGGGATGGGGGGCACAAGAGTGCTGCAGGGCCACACAGAGGCTTCCACCCACTGGTCTCAGAAGGCAGGTCCCTGCCTCCTCCCTCCCTCCCGGCGGCAGGCGGCCCGTCTGTGAACTGGAAGCAGAGAAAGAGGCTGCTCCAGATCCCAGGCTGAATCCCTCCCTCGCTCCCAGCCCTGCGCCTCAGCCTCCGTGCGGCCCCGGGGCCGGGATGGCCCTGGGGGAGGGTGGCTGGGCGGGGCCTTCCAGGACCGGGCACCGGGATGCACCCTTCCCTCTGTTTCCCTGGACGGGGAAGAGGCCCTTTAGCCAGCAGCTGGTGGGAGCTGAAATGCCGCCAGAACCGAATGCATCCCTCAAGGGGGTGCGGGGACGAGGCTCACTGCTGCGGGAGCTTAGAAAGCTTTGCTCGGATGCCTTGTTCTTCTCCTCCTCCTCCTCCTCCTCCTCCCGACCGGCAGATGAGGGACGGGCAGGTTGATTGTGAAGCCGTAAGACAGGGAGGTGGGGAGGTAAAGAGATGAAAGGTCAAAGGGCCAGGTCCCCGGGGCGCAGAGCCCGTGCACAGCTGGGCTTCTGGGTGGGGAGTTATCTCAGGCATCGCAGGGGCAGAGTCCTGCTCTCCAGCCGGCAGACCAGGTAGGAACGAGTGTAACTACATGGGGGGGGGGGGGGGGGGGGGGGCATGAAGCAGTGAGGATGCCCGTGAAAGAGGGGAGGTCAAAAGAAGGGAAGAACAGCGCTAACCCCAAGGAAAGAGGGGAAGAAGGTGCACTGAAGGAGGGAGAGGCTGAGGAGGACCGAGACCGCGGCAGAGACCGGGGTCCTGGACACACTTCTCCAGCGAGCGGCGCCGGCGGCTGTGCCAGCCCATGTTTGGGCACACAATGGAGCGAGGTGGCTCCCCCGCTCAGTCCTGCCCTGGGAGGGGACAGTATCTGTTTAGATTTGTGTCTAAATTTAAACCCTGATGGCTGGCCTCCCTCCCCTGCTCCTCCTCCTCCTCCTCCTCCCTCCCTCCCTCTCCACCTCCTCCTCCCCCGCCTTGCTCCTCCTCCCCCTTCCCCCTCCCCCTGCCTCCTGTCCTCGCCCAGAGGCCGGCTGTCCCGCAGCAACCAGCCGGCGCCCACTCGCCCTGCGCCGGCCGCAGCCGGGGACCAGGCAGGCAGGCGGGCAGGAAGCGAGAGCGGCAGGACCGTGAGCCCGGGCGGACGAGCCGAGCGGCACCTGGGGGACATGGAGGTAGGGCCTGGCTGCTGGCAAGGGTGGGCGGGAGGGGGCCGGGCAGCTGCGCTCCACGCAGGGGAGCAGGGCGCACGGGCTGGCCCACTGCTGCCTGGAACAAGGGCGATGCTGGCCGGCTGGCCAGCCCGGAGCACGCCCGCCCCACCTGGGAGACCCCTGGGGCAGGTGGGGGTGGGGAGGTGGTGGGGGAGGACCGAGAAGGGACAGGGGGACTTTCTAGTTCCAGGGACTTTGCAGAGGGACTCACATGCTCGGGACGAAACAGTTGGGTGCAGCCAGCTTTGCCAGTGGGCACTGTGGGAGCGCAGACCCCCAGAGAGCAGAGGCCCCCGGGTCTGGAACCGGGCACTGGACGGGGAGCGGGGCGGCGGTGCCCCGTCCCCCCAGCCCGGCCCCGTGGACAGTCTGGTGGTCCCCCTGCGCCTCAGGTCCCGCCGGCTCTCACATCGTGTGGAGCTCTGGCAAAGCTCCCCTCGTGGGCAGACGGCACTACCTCTGATAGAACTCTGTACTCCCGTGCACGTTCCCGGGGGCACGGGGCGTGCTGGCCATCTCTGCTCTGAGTCCCCCTCCCCCGCTCCTCCGCCTGGGATTTTTCTGGTCCCCTTCCAACCTCAGGGGGGTCGGAAACCACCCCGAAGTGGAGGAGTAGCTGGGCGTATCTCCGCCCCCCCCCCGCCCCCGCCCTGCTCCAGGTCTGGAGGCTTCCCCACGGTTCTGCCTTGAAACTGAGACCTGACGCTGAGCCCTGAGTCCGACCTGGGGCTTTTGAAAAGAAGAGAAGAGAAAGTACCCATGCTAGACCGTTTCTAAGGTGGTTCCCACCCTTTGCAAAAGGAGAACCCCAGGCGGTGGTCATCTCCGGCAGATTTCTGCCGCCCCCTCCCACTCCAGGCTCCGCCCCAGAGCTCTAACTTAGCCCCCGCTGGTCACTCTCCCCCCTCACCCCCCCCCCCGCCGTGGCTCTGTGGCTCCTTTGCAGGGGGCACCAGCCTGTCCTGGGCAGACGCCCTGCACTGGGACGCCCAGCCCAACCAGCTGTCTCCAAGGGACAGGGGTTGTCTTCAGGGAGGCTTTGTAAAGTACGGGGACCATGGGGCCCTCCAGAGTCTGAGACAGACCTTCCAGAGACGCTTTGGTGAATCAGGGAAACTGAGGCAGAGTGGGGCTGGGGGTGGAGCGGGGGGGTCGTATCTCACAGCCACACGCTGCAGGTGGGGGTCGCGAGTCTCCAGCACAGAGCACCAGGCTCCCGGCCGGCTGCCTCAGCTTCAGGGCAGGTCCCTGAGGAGGCCCTTGGCCTGGCCCCGGGGGGGATGTCGGCCTGTGGGGCTGGGGAGGGTCCTGGGAGGTGGGCCCTACTCACAGGGAGAGCGCAGGGGCCTCCGGCCCTGGGCTGAGGTGCGGTTGGACCTGGCACCTGTCTGACCCCGTGCAGAAATGCACGGCGGGGGGGGGGGGGGGTTGGCAAGCTTGGGGCAAGGCTTCAGCTTCCAAGCCGCTCACTGCTTCGGGGCCAGGGCAAGTTCAAACCTCGTTGCAGGAGGACCCCGAGGGGCTCCTCCTGGGAGGCACGTTCTGGTGCCTGGGCGGGAACTGTCACCTGAGCGGCTTCCTGTGTGGGGGCGGGGAGGGGGCCGCGGGGAGAGAGGGCTGTCCAGTGTCACAGCGACGACGAGCACACACAGAGGAACTGGTGGGGGGCTCCTGCCCGGGAGCCTGGCCCACAGGGCACCACGGACGCGCAGGTGCAGGGGCGGCTCTAGAAGCTGCTTGGCCGAGCGCCCGCCCGGGCAGAGAGCCCCGCGGGGAGCGCTGGTGGAGGAAGCAGAGAGGAAGCCGAGGGGCCCGGGACGTGACGGTTCTCAGCCAGGAAGTCGACTTCCCACGGCGGCGGGACGAGAAACGCGGGAGTGGGGGCTCGGGAGCTGCTGCACCCTCTGGGAGGACGGCCCCCTGTGAGCGGCGAAGCGCCCGGAGACATGAAGGGGCCGTGATACTTGGGGGGGAAACCGAGTCACAGCATTTCCCGGTATGAGCAGCCCAAACCGGACCAAAAGGCTCACTCAACATTCCTCCTCCAGAGCCCACGGGCCCACTGCGGGGGGGTTTGGGAAACCTTCCCTTTTTCTAAGTCCCTGTGACGGTTGTCAACACTAGCAACTGTGCCGCCGCCCCCCTCCCCCTGCAGAGCCCTCCCTCCCACGGGGGAAGTGAGACTTACAACATCCGGTCACATATACGATTTTCAAAAGCGTCCAGCGCCAGGTGGACTGCTGGTCGGCCCCGAGTCCTGCAGTGTTGCAGGACCTGGAGCAAGAAGCCTCGAGGGAGAGGTGGGCGGCGAGGAGAAGGCGCGGCCTGGGTGTGGGCGGAGCAGGACAGGGCAGGGGGCTGGGGAGGAGGGCGGGAAGCAGCGAGACGGGGACCCCAGGGCTGGACCCCGCACCTCCTGGAGGAAAGTGCTGCTACTTCTTCCCGCCACGCCCCCTTGCTTACCCGCGCCCCAAAGTGGTGGCTTTTTCTAATTCAGACAGAGGCCTGTGGGAGCCCTCCCAGGCCAGACAGTGGGTGACCCTGGGCCCCCCTCCTTGGACAGTGGGCAGTGCTGAGAGGTGTTGAGTAAGAGGGGACCGTGGTGGGGCAAGGATGACGCGGCGGAAACGCCAGTTTGGAGAGCGAGCAAGGGGGCCGGGCGGAGGAGCTCCCCCGAGAGTGCAGGCAAGTCCTGACTGGGAGAGGGAGCTCGAGGGTGGAGAGGAGGGGCCGTGGAGCCCAGAGTTGTCCGAGAGGTCAGGCCTGACCGCCGCTGGGCAGGGCGCGTCCGGGCGTCCTCAGGACGCACAGCGACCGAGGGCGTGGCGCCGACGGCTCCACTGGACGCCTCTCGTGGGCAGGGCCAGCTCAAGGGTCGTTAGGGCCCCAGAGGTTAATTAGCACCGTGTGTAGACTGGAGCCGTGTAGTTTCTCACGGCGAGCTTGCTTCACGAATGAATGAACCCACGGGAGCTCAGCCGCGCCTCCGCCTCGGGAAGCCCTCCGGGCTTGCTCAACCCCCACGGCCCCTCGGGCACGGGGTCCCAACCCGGTCAGAGTGCCCAGCAGCACGGTCTGCCCGCCTGGCCTCTCCCTGGAAACTTCCTTGAGGACAGCGGCCTTGACTTAAGTACCCAGGGCCTGACGGGCACTCAGTGAGGGCTTGGTGACTGAGCGCGTACGTGACCGGCGGTGGGAGAAAGGCCAGGTTTGTTTTTAGAAGCCAGGTGTAGGTATGTCGGTGTTGGTGGCTCCCGGCGGAAGTGTCCGTGGGACACACACAGCAGGGCCCCTCTCTGGGGGAGGCGACGGGCCAACTTGATGAGCAGGACCGGAAGAGGGAGGGCAAAGGAAGGGCGGAGGCTCTGGACGAGCACCTCGGTTCCTTAAGCCTGGACGGCGGACCCCCCGGAGCCCGAGCAGCGGACTTGCAAAAAGCCTCCTTCCCGTGGCTGAGGTGCTCCGTTGGTCCGGCCGAGCAGCAGATGAGGGACAGAGGTGCCTGTCTGGGCGCGCGGGTGAGGGATGCAGTGGGTGACGATTAAACCCCGTTGCTGCTGTTCAAACAGCGGATTTCCAGTTCAGAAGCAGAGGGGTAGCGAGCCCTGTTCTCGGGGGGTCTCCAAGTCCTCCCCAGAAACCGTCTGTCATCCGCCGGTTCATCTCGAGGTTCCTGATCACCTCCCAGACTTTGTGTTTTAATGTCACTAAAAAATTATTGGGCTATCGTATCTTTCTATCCCCACAGACTGTCGGCATTATTGATGAGAGAAAGAGAGGGGGAATATATATATCGCTGTGTATAATGTGTTCGTTTTTGCCTCATTAAATATTTCCTACCTCTGTGGCCCTGGGCCCCACCCTCTCACTGGGTCACGGCTGCTGGCTGGAGCCCACGGGTCATAATCAGGGAGGGGGCAGCCCCCGGCCTGGAGCCTGCGGGCATGGCCAAGCACCCCCAGATCCCTGTTGGCTCCCACGCACTCTGTGGGACCCCCCTCACAGTAGCACTGGCTTCCACTTTGGCTGGACACAGTGACAGGGGACATTGGGGGGCCCTGTCACCAGAGGCCCGTGGACACATTTCTGGGAGGGAGTCGGGTTTCAGAGCCTGAGCCGCAGCCTGGCCCCTCGAGCGGCAGCCAGAGCCTGGCCTGCGCGAGCGCTGGGTCCGTGGGAGCCTGCCCGCCACATCCCAGCAGCGCCTGTCTTATCAGGGCGTCCGGAGAAAGCCTCTGACTCCAGAGAAACTCAAGGCAGGGCTGCCTCCCTCCAGGAATAGCTGTAGGGCCCCGTGACCCACCGTGCTCGGCTCACCGGCAGGGAGGGGCGCAGGGCTCGGGTGGAAGGGAGGGAGGGAGGGAGGGGGCTGCCTGGGGGCGTAGGCCTGGCCACCGGAAAAAAGCTCCAGTGTGACTCTGCCCTGGACGCTGGCTCAGCCTCCGCCCTGAGGAGTGAGGTTTTCATTTGCGTCACAAGAGCCACTCTGCACCGCCTGCCGGGCCTTCAGGGTGCTCTGCGGACCTTTCTGTCTCTCTGCCGGAACGAGGAGACAGGGCTGAGCACGGCAACTTCGTCGTCACCACTCTGAAGGGCCGACCCGAGCCAGACCAGGGGGAACACCGCCCTCGGAACCCCGGAACCCTGTCTTTTGGGCAGTGATCTTTCCCTCTGGGTGTCCTGGGCACCTTTCCCCCCCCGAGCTGCAGGGAGCGGCTGCTGCAGCTCAGCTCCAAGTCCCGCTGGATGGGCCTCAGTCTGTTCTAAGGGCAGGGGCCGCCCTGGAGTGGACACGCAGGCCCTCGACTCGCTGGGCAGTGCCCCTCCTTAACGGGTCCCACGGGCCCCCCAAGCTGGACCCACTGAGAAGCTGCAGGCAGTGAGTTGGCCGTTTTTCTCCGGCGGGGAAATGGAACTCCTGCGTTGCCCTTTGGGCACGCCCCCAGCTTTGAACCTGCCTGCCTGGCATCGAGGCCGCCCTCCCGGGCCGGCAGACTCTCTGGGCATCAGTCACCGCCCTGTCCCGGGCTGGATCAGCAACCATTCACTGGCCGCCACGCGCCAGCGTTCCGGTTCTGCAGACACGCGCAGAGGGCTTACTGCCTGCCGGGCCTGGGGACGCAACGATGCACGGGTCACCCTCCAGGAAAACTCAAGGGTAGCAGGCCAGGGCAGGGCAGGGGTGGAGCTCACCTGGGGAGAGGCGGGCCCCGTATGCAGCTGGGCCTCAGGGGGGCTTCCTAAGTCAGGGAGGATTCCTCAGCTGAGTCCCGAGGGTGAGTAGGAGTTGACCAAGCGCAGAGAGTCCAGAGGAGCATTCCACACCGAGGGAGTGACGAGGGCAGAGCGGCTGGTGCCAGAAGCAGGCCGGTGTGGGGGCGGGGTCTGCGCGCAGCTCCTTCCGCGGAGGAATCGGGTAGAGGTGCTTGAGGTGCGGAGAAACGGGCGCTGCGCACGCTGGCCCAGCGCTGTATAGGGAGCTCTCTTCTGTTTGAGGGGACAGGGTAGACACGCGCGGCATGACAGAAAACACACAAAGAGTATCTCGATCAGCGCGCAGGTGGGTGGGAGTCCCACCTCCGCCTCTAATCGGCGCGAGAGAAAGCGTGCGCCCCCTGCTGGGGACTCCCCCACAGCCGGTGCGGCCTCCCGGGGAGGTGCACAGCCCGACCGTAGCTCGAGTCCAGCCCCAGGAGGTGGGGCGCTCTGCTCGGGGCCAGACACGCAAGGAATGATACAGAACAACGCTGCTGGCTCCGTCAAGGCCGGGAGTAATCAGTCTAAATCCGTCTAATTTCTCAAATGAGGACAGGTGAGCCCTGGCCAGTGGCTCAGTCCATTGGAGCGCTGTCTCCTGTACCAAAAGTCCACTGGTTCGATTCCCAGTCAGGGCACGTGCCTAGACTACGGGCTTGATCCCTGGTCGTAGGGGAGGCAGCTGAGCAATGGCTCTCTCTCACATCCAAGTCTCTCTCTGTCTCTCTCAAATCGACACACATATCTTCCTCCGGTGAGGATGTTTTTAAGAAACGAGGACAGGCGGCCGTAACAGGTCAGGCTGGTGTGTGGCTGTGGCACTCGGTGGCTGACACAGCACGGGGTTGCTTCTCACTCAGGCCACACGTCTGTCCCGAGCTGGCTGGGGGCTCTGCCGCACGCCACCGCTGTGCCCCCCCTGGGACCCAGGGGACGGAGCAGGTGCCCCGCGCAGCGCTGTCGGCCATCATGGCAGAGGGAAGGAAAGTTCCGGAGCCCGCAGCGGCTCTGGCCCAGGAGGGTCCGAAGGAGCCACGCGCTCCCCTCAGCCACAGGGATGAGGGAGCCGGTCCGGCCGGCGCCGGAGGAATAGGTCATGGGTGTCATTGGCACCCTAGGGAGCCTTAGGAGACGTCGCCGGGCGGCCGGTCTGGGAGCTGGTCCGAGGGGTGGGCTGTGCCTTCCAGCCGAGGGAGTGAGTGCCTGGCGGGCCGCTCAGGGCCCCCTCACTGGCCGCGGATGGGGGTCCGCAAGCCGTGGCAGTGTTTTCGGTGACCTCGAAGGCTCTGCGTGCTTTGGGGCGTGATTAGGAAGGGCGGGCAGTTTGGAGGGGAGGCCCCAGGGTGCAGACATGCCCCGTTTCTATAGGGAACATACCAACCAGAGAAACATGAACAGAAGCCGTCAGATCCTTTCGGTTTACGGATGACGCTCTGACCTCCTGAGCCCACCGGCCCTCCGGTGACGGCTCCCGTGGCTGCTGCGGCAGGAGAAGCTGCCGGAGGTGGGGCGGGGAGCACCGACCCGGGAGCCAGGCCGCTGGGCCTGCCTCCCGACCTCGCCGACCTCTCCGAGGACCAGCCCGTGACCCCCCGGGGCCCCAGTTTCCCGTCTGTACAAGGGAAACAACAGCAGCACCCACATGGCGGTGGGGGTGGGGGTGTCATGAGGAGTGAATGAGCTCCTTTGGGTCCAGGGCTTAGAGCGACGCCTGGCACCTGCTAGGTGGGGGGGTTTTCGGTAGAATAAGTAGGGTGTGTAGAGGGGAGTGCCCTCCCTTGCTTTGGGCGCCGCTTGGACTGGGACTCGGGGCGGACAAGGGGGCGTCTGGAGCTCTCTTCCCCCTGGGAGTGTGCGGTGTGCAGGAAGGGAGGGAGGGAGAGGGAGAGAAGCATCGCTGTGTGGTTGCCTCTCTCTCGCCCTCTACTGGGGACCTGGCCCACAACCCTGGCTCGTGCCCTCACTGGGAATCGAACCAGTCAGCCCCTTGTTTCATGGGCCGGTGCTCAATCCACTGAGCCACACACCAGCCGGGGCTTGCTAAACACTTCTGTTAATGACTTGGTTGAAAAACAGAAAGACTCCAGATGACCCACAGCTGGGATAGTTAATACGCTACATGACACATTCAAGTTCAAGTGATTTGTAGAAGGAGGGGCGCTGGGCCAAAGCCAACATCATGAAATTAAACAGGGATGAATGTGGAGTCCCGCGCCGGCGCAGGACAGACCCGGCTCGGACTGGCACATCCGCCCGTCCAGTCGCTCCACAAACACGAGTGGGGCCTCCCGGGTGGGGTCTTGGAGGGGGTCGGACAGAGAGGTGGCATCTCTGTTGCTGAAGGGTTGGTGGTGGGGACACAGGGCACCCTGAGTGGTGGTGAGCAGGCGGCAGCTCCGAGGTGGCCTGGAGGCGGAAACGCAAAGAAGCTGCGGAATGGATGGATGGAGGGGTCCCCCGTAGTCGGCTGGGGGCTGCCAGGTGGTGGGTGGGGCTGAGTGGGAAGGAGCCGGCGGGACTGCATTTTCAGAAGGGAGCTGGAGGAGGGATCTCGCTGGTTTGCGACTGGAAGGGGCTGAGTTTCCGATAAGGACTTGCAGGACCCCCTGACCCGGGAATCCAGAACTGGAGGCTGGAGGGTGTAGGGCTGAGACGCGGTCTGTGTCCGAGACCGGGGGGCGATGGGGGGGAGGGCGGTGGGACAACTGGAGAGACGGGAAGCGGGGGAGGACGGTGCTGGGGATGCTCTCGGAACCCCAGGGCAACTAAGGACGGCCAAGGAGCCCTTCGGTTCATACGCAAAGGGTTGGATGCTTACCTGACCACAAATTTAAGAAAGGAAGGAGGAAGGGAGGAAGGGAGGAAGGGAGGAAAGAAGGAAGGAAGGAGTACCTCAGGCTTTATCTCCGGATCCCACGGACGGAGGACTAGCACTTTCTCTCCTGCCCACGCGCCCGCCCCAGGGCTCTCCTGGGCACGCGCCACCTCCCTGTCCCCTAACTGTCCCTCAGGCTCCAGGAATGGCGGGGCCTTGGGGACATGGCCGGACCTCCGGGCGGTCACCTGGAGGCTGGGACTGCAGCCCGGGAGGAAGGAGCGGGCACGGAATTATCGATCTGACAGGCCGAGGTCTCCCGAGAGCTCTCATTGGCTCTGGGAGCCTCATCCGACCCTTCGGGGCCCCACGGCTGCACCCCTGGGGATGGCCCGAGCAAGGCCCGTTGCCCCTATCGCGGGCATTCGCTGTTGCTTTCAGATATCAATTTACGGTGCAGCCAAGAGCAAGCGTCTGAAGGTAAAATTGTAAAAATGTATCATCCCCAGTTTTATCCCCTTAAAAACAACAACAACAACTGGGAGAGAAAGACAATGCCACTTCTGGAACCACTTCATTTCTTCACGCCCTTGTTACTTGTAGCCACAGACGTAGGTCTTACAAAGCTGTAACCGTCGTGCACGGGCCGCTCGGCACACGACCTCCTCCCTCCCTGACTCTGGCTCCCGAGCCGCATCCTCGTGGTTCACGGTTGTGTGTTCACCCTACACGTCTGCTGGCACTCCTCACACAGCTCCTCGCACACCACAAAGTTCTTTCTTTTTAAATTTTTTATTGATTGATTTTTAGAGAAAAGGGGGAAAGGGGGAGAGAGAGAGGAAAATATTGCTTTATTTTCATTCTTACCGATACACTCGTTGGTCGTTTCTTGTTATGTGCCCCGACCAGGAATTGAACCTGCGACCTTGGTGCCGGGAACGATGATGCTCTAACCACAGCCAGGGCCGTGCCACCGTTTTCTTAATCATTTTTCTATTTGGGGGCACGGCATTTGTTTCCACTTTCTCCTTATTATAAATAACTTAGCTATAAACAGCCTGTGCGTTTTTTTTTCCCTTCTTCTTCTCTTGAATTATTGCTCTGGCGGCAATTCCCAGGAGTGGAATTATTAGGCCAAAGGATCTGGATGCTGTCACGGTTCTCGGTGAGGCTGCCAGGTCGGCCCCGGCCGGCCCTCCGGCCTTCCTCCCGCAGAGGCTCGCCCTACCTGGTGCGCACAGAGCACAGACGTGCCTGGAAGGGAGTGCGAGGTGACAGCTGCCATGCAGCCCGACCCTCCCGGGGCCCTGCTGCGGGTCCCCCCCACCAGCAGGGAAGGGGGAGGGGGGCAGGAAACGGGTGTGGACACCCTGGGAAATGAAGCAATCGTCTGGCACTTCCTGCGGGAGCAGATGCGGACAGGGGAAGTGACACGGGGGGTGGGGCGGGGGGCGCAGGGCAGAGTGGGCCTGGGGACACCGGGGGCCTCCCCCACGCCTCGCAGGTGGAGGTGGAACCCCCGGAGCGGTGGCCCTGGCTTCTGGGGAGCCCTGGGCGGGCTCCGGGACTGTGCCCCTCCGTCCCGGGCAGGAGGGGGCTGGGTCAGGTCCCTCACGGGCTCGCTGTGCCCACTGTTTCGGGGCCGGGGCTGGGAGTCTGGGCAGGAAGGGGGGCAGACGCGGACCCGGCCCGCGGGGACCCCGCAGTGCGGCGAGGGGGTCGGGAGGGTGACAGGTGGGGACCGCAGCTGGGGCCAGCGTCCTGCGGCACCTGAGATCCAGACGCAGCTCCGGCAGACTCAGCCCGGGGCTCGGCCCCACGGCGGGGCAGGACCCGAGGGGCCGACCGGGAAGCTGTGTCTGTCCACCGAGAAGCCCACCTCCGGCGTGGAGGCAGCATCGGCCGGTGAGGTGGCAGGGAAGTCAACGCTCGGGAAAGCCACCTCCCGGTGTCACCTCTCCTTTTGTTCTCCGAGCAGTGGGCCGGGGCGGGGGCTGAGGACAGATGGGATCAGATGCCCCTGTAGAAAGTTGGGGGGGGCTGCGGCTCACAGAGTGGGCTGGAGAGGCGTGTCCCGGAGCTGCCAGGCGGGGCAGGCTGGGCTGCTGGGGCGGGGGGGGGGGGGGGGAACGCTGCCTGCAGGCCAGGGAGGGGCTTATGACAGGGGTGCCCTTCCTTGGACACCGGGTGCTTTCTCCCTGAGGCCTGGCTGGGGACTAAGGGAAAAGGCAGCGTGGTTCTGGGGGGCCTGGGTTCCGGGGTGGGGGGGATGCCCAGGTGCAGCTGTAGCATCTAAAGACGAGGCACACCTGGGACTGGCTCCTCATCCATGACGAAGAACAGCTCCCTGTGGCTCCTGGGTGCTTGTGCAGGTGCATTGTGGCTGTGGGGTGTGTCGGGGGACAGCCAGGTGTCCCTGGAAGAAGCCATGCGTGGCAGCTCAGGAGACCAGGGCTCCAGACCCAGTCCCGTCGCTCTGCTGTGGCGGGACCCTGCCTCAGCAGCCTGGGACTCGGGGCCCTCACGGGGCGGCCATTCCATCCATGCTGGGCTTCCTGGGAGGATTAAGTGAGATGAGGTTCCCAGTCGAGGGCCCGGAAAGGGAATAAAGGGCTCCCCAGATGCAAGGCCTCGTCACCTCTGTGTTTTGGAAAATGCCAGGGACTATCTGGCCGTGACTTGGCCCCTTAGAGAGAAGCCGGAGCTCTGGAGCCCGGGTGGGGGCGGGGGGGCACAGGCGGGCACCCTCGCCAGGGCCTCTGCTTCCTCCTCTCGCTGCGGCTTCCCTTTGAAGCTCAGAGCAGCTGCTGCTGAGGACGGGCCAGGTCGGGCCGGCGGATCGCCCTGCTCAGAGGCCGGGCCCATCTGAAGCCACAGAGAGGAAACTGGGGTGGGGGGGGCAGGACTTCCTGACTCGCTCGTGCTCGGGTGGGGCCCGACCCCCCCCCCACCCCCGCCCAGGGGCCGGCCCTCCAGGAGGGGTCGGGAGGAGGGACCCGCCGTCCACACCAGGGAGAGGAGCCCTGCCCCGTCCCTCCAGCCTGGGGCCTGACTGGTCCAGCCACAGTCAAGGGCAACAACGTTGGGGAGCTGCAGGGGCTCCGCGGCTGCCCGGGGAAGTGTTGCAGTTTCAGAAACAAAAGCGCCAGTTGAGAACCCAGCGGGGAGGCCAGCTTGCCTGCGGCTCCGCGTGACCTTGGGCACGTCCACAGAGGAGGGCAGGGGATGCGAGGCGCTTTCACCTTGACCCCGAGCCACGAACTTGAGCGCACGGGGTACGACGGGGTGTGGGGACGTGGGGGCAGCCCCAGAGCCAGCCTCCCTAGGCCGGTGCAGAGCCCACCCTGGTGGTCCCGGGCTGCCGTAACACACGGGCTTAAACCACGGAGACGCTGTTCCTCACGGATGTGGGGGTGACGTCCCAGATCACGGACACCAGGCGCGTGGGGTCCGGGCCCCCAGGACCTGCTTTAACTGAATCACCGCTTCACGCGCCTGCTGTCCAAATACAGCCCCATTCAGAGGGGTGGGGGCCAGGACATCGACACTTCTGGGGGGGCACGGTGCGGCCTACGACAAGCCCCAGCTCCGGGGCCTGGCGTCCAGCCGCGGGTGAGAGCAGGAAGCACCTGCCTGTCGCTCTGCACCTGGCTGCTCCCGTCATGCCTGTCCCCAGGCCGCGTCCTAGAAAGAACACCTGGCCATCAGGCATGTGCCATCTCAGCCTCTGTCCTGGAGGCCGAGGCTCCGGCCTCTCCCATCCCCCCGCCTGGACCTGCCCTCTCCTCCCCGCCGTCCTGCAGGGAGTCCTGTGGCTGTGGAGGCCTGACTCCCCAATCACTGTTCCACTCGGGGGTCCCTGTCTACCCAGCCGGGATGAAGGGCTGAGGCCCGGCAGGGTCCAGCAGCTCCCCCTGGGCACACAGTGGTGGGGGAGGGAGGCTGAGGCTGGGCCAGGCTTCCGCCCACCCCACGGTTATTCCTGAGAGCAGCCGTGCTCGCTCCTCCCCCTCCCTTATCTGGGGGGTGGCCCAGATGCTTCCTCTCACCCAGACAGCCACCCCCTCCCCCAGGAGGGCGGTGCCCGGCCCCAGGCCCTGGGAGGTTCCCACCCCCGCTCCCATTCCCCCCCCCCCCCCCCCCCCCACGGAGCATGCCTGCGAGTCCCGTCTTATCTGGACCCGGGAGCCTCCGAGCCAAACAGGAACGGGGCCCCTTTAAAGCCGGGACCTCGCCGCGTCAGTCACTGGAGGGGTTTTCAGCCAGGAGGTAAAAATACAGGCGGTTGGAACCAGGCCCGCGGCCCGGAGAGAGGGACCGGCCAGGGGCTGCCCGGCTGGGCACCCGCGTCGTCCGGTGCTGGCAGCGCCTGCCGGCCTCCGGGTGCACGGCCGGGCGTCGGCGCTGTGTGTCTCGGCGGGTCCCCTCCGTGGGCTGGGACCGAGAGTGTTTGTCACTTGTCACGGAGGCACTGGCCGCCTGTGTGGCCTGTAGTTCCCTCCGAACTGCCCTCTCAGACCGAACGCTCCGGCGGTTTCTGACTTTCCGCCTTGATGTGCGTGTCCCTGCTCTAGGTAACTTCGTGTGAGCTGCGCTTTTCTTCCCCACGCCCTTCGTGGATGCTCTAAAAACAGAGCGAAGCGCTTCCGAGCTCCTGCTACGCGGTCCCGGCGCGTCGCCTGGGGAGGGCGGGATGTGTCACCGGGCGACGCCCCCAGAGGTTTTTGAGAGAAGGCGTTCCCCCGAAATCCGGGCCCCTCGGGTTCCCCTGTCGTCGGGGCTGGCTCTGCCCGTCTGATGGGCACACCGAGTAACCCCGCGGCCCATCGCGCTTCCTCGCTGCCCTGGAAGGCTCCGCAGCTTCCCAGTCCTGCCCTGGTTCCCAGTCCTGTCCTGGGGTGGCCTCCCCTCCCCTTGCTCCGGGAGGGCGTCTGCCCGCTCGTGGCTTCCCGGGGTTTCTTTGGCACGGAGCTCCTGGGGAGGGGGTGCACGTGCTGTGTGACGTCCCGTAGCGAGCTGCCCCCGGCAGCCCCCTGCCCCGGGTCGGAACCCTGGATGGATGTCAGGGTCAGTGTGGGGCGTGTTTCTACGCCACAAAACCTGAGCTGGCACCTGGGCTTCCCCGACAGATGGAGAGACCCCGAGCCTTGGTCTGGACGCCAGAGCCTTAGGCTCTATCCAGTGGCGGATGTTGTTAAACCCATGAGTGTTTTTGCACACCTACTATGTGTTGGCCACTCTGCTCAGAATAGGGGACCACACAGGCAAAGTCTATGGCACATGCCTTCAAGGGGTTCACCCTCTGGTGAGAAGGACAGACAGCTCAGTGTCTCGAGGGAACTGCTGTGAAAGAGGCTGTGTGGGTGGCTGCCAAGACCCCGCCCAGGGGAGAAGCCCAGGAAGGCTTCCTGGAGGAGGCAGCAAGCAGCTGGGTGGGTCTTGGATGACGGAGAGCTATCCGGGAGGAGTGAATGAGATAAAGCACATGAGGCAGAGCAGGTGCATGGGCAGAGATGCAGAGGCAGGAACATGCAGAGTGTGGGGGGCTCATGGGAGGAGCGGGGCGTGGAGCTGGACCACCAGGTTGGGGTCCCCGCGCCACCGGAGCTTCGTCGCTGCAGGCAGGTCCCCGAGGTCTGGACTCTGGTTCCACCGCCCACGCGCACGTGCGATCACCACACTCGTCCGGCTGGGGCTTGGGAGTGGCATCCTCTTTATTAAGCACCAAGCGCGGCGCTAGGCAGGCGGTGACTGTCCAGGGACCGCAGGCTGGTCCGACTGGGAAGGTGGAATCCTGTAGGAAGGGGAGACAGACAAGGGCCTCTGACTGTAGACGCAGCGGTTTGGTTGCACAGTCGGCCCCACCTGCAGCAGGTCAGCCACGCAAAGTCATGGCCAGGCGGAGGTCAGACGTGGCTCGGGTAACAGCGGGGAGGACGAATGAGCTAGGGAGGAGCAGGGCAAAGACATGTCTCCTTCCAGGGCAGTGACCACAGCGAGGACGAAGGAGCCAGGCAGGCAGAGGCAGAGCGACAGGGCCGGGTGGCCCATCAGGGGCCAGAGGCGGGGGGAGAGGGGACCAGGAAGGGCCCTCATTCTGCCACCTTCACACCTGCCCCTGGGCCCAGCCAGGTCCGGCAGACCCGCAGTCACGCCCTTCCCCCAGGGGCCCCTCACCCCTGACCTGGGGCGCCCCAGGGCCTGATTCCTGGGACCCGGAGACTGTGGGGAAGAGCCCAAGGGCCCCTTGTTGCCAAAACCAGACGGGGGGCTACCCCCCCCCGGGAATGAGCTCAGCCTCCTCACACCCTCCCCGCCCCCGCTCCGCACGAGAAATCTGGGTCTTGGAGACCTGGCACCCGCTGTGGGGGGCCCTTCCTGGCCACGGGCATCCGCTGGAGCGTGTGGCCCGAGGGACAGCGCGCTCTGCGGGGAGGAAGTGGCTCAGATATCACTTTGTTTGTTTTCCCGGTGAAGAAAAAAAGACGATTTTACCCATTTTTTAGGGGCCAGGCCGATATTTTTAATTCCTCCCGTTTCCTGCAGTGTACAGGTGTTTCCTAGGGTGTCACTGTCAGAAAGGACAGAGCCGTGACATCATCGGCTTCGTCCCTGCGGCGGCCAAAGAGTGTCCCTGCCCCACCTGGTGTGCCCCCTCAGGTCCCCTCCCTCCCCGGCCCCGTGCTCCCCGCGCTCACCTGCGGTGCGGGGCCGGGGCTTGCCCCTAACACAGCCGGCACGTGGTACCTGCGGGCGCAGTGCAGCGGAGGGAGGCTCCGGCCCGCAGCAAGGACGCTCTGGTGGCCGAGTGCCTCGCTGAGGGACGTTGGTGACAGAGCCCCTGGGCAGCTGCAGGGCACATTTTCTTTCCTTTTCTCCCAAAGGCCCCTCCGCCCGACCGGGTGTGTCGGCATCGCAGGACAGGCGAGGGTGCCCTGACCGCGCCAAAGGCACACGGCTTGTTTATTCTACCCCATGAGGTGACTCAAGCTAAAACTTCGGGGGCACGCCATGTTTCACGTGCCCCGGAGAAGCCCCTGATGGGAGATCCTTCTAGAAAACAAAGCAAGCAGGGAAGCAACATAACCCCTCTCCGTTTATCTGACAATCCGCGTGAGTTTATGCAGCCTTGCGTGTGTCTTCTAGAAGGAACGGAACAAGTGTTCGCTGAACACTTTTGTTACACGGCTTCCCTTTCGAACGCCCAAGCCACCCGCTCCGTGAGCCGGGAGACCCCTGACCACTTCAGGGGGCGGGGGACCAAGGCCCGGGACAGGTGAGGGTCCAGCGGCTGCGGGGGGGCGGGAGCTGACCTTGAACCCAGGCCTTCCCGTTCTGTCTGGAGTTCAACCCTGTAACCCCCTTAGAGTTCAATGAGGAGGTAATAATTCCTTTGATGTTATTGATCTTCAGAACAATGATGTGATGACATACATACAATAATTAAAGTATAAATTCATCTACTAAACCAAAAGATACCTCCCGGGATTATCCAGGAAAACGGGGAGAAGGGGATAGAAACACCATTCTTGAGAAAGTCACAGGTAGCCAGCCGCTGGCCTTCGGGACCAGACGGCCGCAGGCAGGCTTTGCCCCCCACCCTCCCACAGTGGGGTTTGCCTTAAACGCAAACAAACCAAAAACCTGAGCTGGTGTTCCAAACAAAATCAACAGATCGCACTTTAAAAACTGGATCATAACCTTCCCTTGAAGAATCAGGCCGTCTGGCGGCGCTGGGCCTTGAGGGACCTTGAGAAAACTGACCCAGGTGACCCGCGCAGCCTCGGCCGGAGCTGAGGGCAGCACCCGCTCCTCTGGGGGGGCAGGGGTTTTGCCCCGCCCCACCGCCCGCCCTACAATGAGGACGCGGATGTGCCTGGACTCGGGGTGCGGGGCACCCCCAGCACCGCCATCTGGCCCACGGGGAAGGCCTCTGTTTTCCATCTGGACCCCGAGAGGGGTCACAGTGCCCGCGTGTCAGCCTGCACCCTCAGAAGGGTGTGTTGGCTCCAAATGTCACTGCTGCCGTCCCAAAACAGATTTTCCTCGGAGGGAGGGAGGCTGTGTCCCGTCCGGAGTCTGACGGGCAGGTTCTGAGTGCACTTCCCAGACACCAGCGGGCCCCTGGGGGCGAGCTGCCCCGGCTGCCCGCCTCCCTCTGAAACAGGACCAGCCCGGTACCTGCACCGCCGCCCTGGGGCTCGGGGAGGGCTGAGCCAGCTGCGTCTGCGACCGGCCCGGCACGTAGCAAGCCCTCCGTCCACGTGGCTTCCTGTCCTCCGCTTCCTTCCCGAACGGATGAGTCCGTGCCTCCTCCGGGGACTTGGCCCGTGTACCGCCAGGGGTGCGTGGTGACTCTGCCGAGACGTCCGAGCCCTGCGGAAACCCGGGGTGTGGGGCCCAGAGGAGGCACCTGTCCCTTCCTCCCTTCTCCTGGCTCCTTGTGTGCTCTCACCGAGACTCGTGCGGAGACCGAAGGGGCCATCCCGGTGTGGAGTCCATCGGCGCCTGGGGCAGCCAGCAGGATTTGGGGAGCGGGGGCTTGACGCTCTCATGTCAGTGTTTTTGAGATTCTTCTCTATTCAATGTTTTTCACGTTATGTATCGTGGCACCTGGCTTCCTTTCCCATGAAAACACGTCACGACGGCCCCACAGATCAACTCTAATCCGCTCACTCAGATCCACACGCCCAGTTGCACGGGCCTGAGCTCGGGGCCCGCGCACCGGGCTACACCAGCTCATCAGAATCTGCAGGTCTGCCTCCCCAGCAGCTCCCCTCCCCGCCACGTTTACCCTTCCGACACACCCTTCCGTGGCACACGCCGCATCCTAGAACTGTGTGCACGTTCCATGTGCAGCATGCACATATGCACAGAGACACACGTGCACACAGAGGGGCGGGTGGTCACGAGCTGCTGCATAAAACGGAGACCCCATCACACTCGCTCCTCTGCCTCCTGCCGATCTGACTCGGCAGCTTCTCGCGGGCACTCGGCGTGCTCCCGCTCACTCCTTCTGTGGCCGGACTGCAGACCCCCCCCCTCTCCCTTCTGCTGGGCGCTCCCTGGGCATCCGGCCTTGGCCCCTGGGCCCGGGGCTTTGCGTCTGGGGAGCAGGTCCTCAGGAGGGTGGGGCTGAGCCACAGGTTTGTGTCCCCTCAGTTGACAGATGTCTCCGATCACTTTCCCAAAGGGCTGTGACCGCTCCCACTCCCCTCGGCAACGTCCGGCAGCTCCTTTGTCCCTCTTCCCAACCGGCGGGAGCCGTCTCTCCCACTCCCCCCCGCCTCACCCCTCTGATCAGCAGAAGGAGAAATCTTAGTGCTAATTTAATGTGCATTTCCCTGACAACTTCGTGAGTTTCAGCGTCTTTTTATGTTTGTCGGCTTTTTGAATTTGCTTTCCTATGGATCCCTTATTTATAACCTGAGCTAATATATTGTCCACACCTTCTTGTGAGGGCGCTTCATCCAGCAGGTACGAGCCCCTTTTCATCTGTGCTCCACATAGTTTCTCAGCTCCAGTGTTTTCCCTCTCCTTCAGCTACAGCATTTTTTTCCCGGAAAGTTTGAAGGTTTTTTTTTTTTTCAAATATATACAGCTTCTGGGATTTCTCTCTTAGTTAGAAGGGAGACGTTTCATTTCGGCGCTCTCTCTTCCCGTGCGCTGCTGTCGCACCTGAGCTTCGGCTGACCTCGGTCGGCCTTCACACTGTCATGGATGCGGAGCCCGGCGTGGGGACTCAGTGCAGCGTGCCGGGAGCCCCCCCTGGGACCACGTGCCACTTCTCTGCCAGAGCCGAGCCGACACCAGCCCCAGACGGGAATGTTTCCGTCTCCCGCCCTCCCTCCCCTCCCCTGCAGCCCCCTCCTCGACTTGCTCCTTAAATGGAAGTTTTCCTCCCCTGTGCCCAGGCCTCCCCTCCGTTTGGTCCTGCTTCCCGTCGGGATAGATACGGCGTGCCCCTGACGCCCCTGTCCGGCTCCGGGGCCTCCCAGGGTCACGGGGCCCTTTCCTGCCGTCGGAGCCGGGCCGCCCACCCTTCCCTGAACGCCCAGGCCTCTCTCTGGAAGGAGGGGCGCGTCCCCAAGGGGCTGCCCCAGGCCTCTCTGCGCGGGCGGGCGGCATTCAGGACCCGTGTTCCCCTGTGCACGCCCTGCCGGGGGTGCCCCTTTCGGGATCAGAGCCAGACGCCGTGGCTTCCCTGTTGCTGACCACCTGCGCTGGCTGGCTGGGCGCTCTCACGGTGTCGCTCTCGTGAGCCTGGCAGCGGCCCGTGACACTAGTGTCGCCGTCCCACTTTGCAGACGATGATGAGGCGCCAGACAGGGGTGGACGGCCGCTGGCTCGGACTCTGCGTCCTCCCCACGCTGCGACCGGACGGCAGGCCGGTGGCAGACGGGCCTCCCAACCGCCCCGTGCCGCCCTGCGGGTGGACAGCAGACGCACCTCCCTGGGGTGAAGGCATCCTTTTGCCGACCCAGGTCCTCTCTGTGTGAACGGACTGGGACCCAGGGGGCATGGGGCCCCCTCTCCTGAGAAAGGCCCAGCAGCCACCCTGCCAGGGTCCCCCGGGGGTAGGGTGGGGTGGGGTCTCCCCAACCTGGGCCACGCTGGGGGAGTGATGGGAGAAAGTGCGGCCTGGCCTCCCCGTGGATAAGAAAGCCAATCACCTCGTGAGTCATCCGCCAAGCATCTCCCCGGGAGCGGGCTGGCTGGCGTCCCAGGAGAGATTCCCTGTGTGTGCAGAGGCTGGGCGTTTGTGTCCCGGGCCTTGTGCTCAGTGCTCCGTGGGCTGGGGGCCTGGATGCTTCCGTCCACCACTGGGGGGACCTTTCTGGGCTTCCTGGGAGGAACTTCCGCCTGGAGCCGGGAGCCCCACTGTCCCACAGGGCCCAGAGAGGCCTCAGCCTGGGCTAGTGACCGGCCCTGCTGGGCCTCAGGGCCCAGCCCAGTCTCACCAGGGTCCTCGTCTCACCTGTCTCGGCCCTGGGTCCCCAAGAGCCTTCCCGCTCCTCAGCCAGGACCTCTCAAGGCTGGCCGGAGCTGAGCCCGTGCCCTCGATGACCCTCCGGTCCCTCCGTGCCCACAGGTGCGGACGAAAGAAAACCCTTCAACCCTTCCTTCTTTGCGGGACCCCCCAAGGAAGCCGGAGTGAGGGCGCCACCCCCACGCTGCGCAGCAGGGTGGGGGCGGGGGGAGGACCCAGCCCCCCAGCCCTCCCCCCCAGTTTGCTTTCTCCGTAACAGTCCCAGCTCCCCCGGCCTCGAGTCCCTCCACGCGGAGTCGTCCCGGGCTTGTTCTTCCTTTTTGAAGTGCAGTCGGTATATACAACAGTCGCTGCGTTTTCACGGGCCCAGGAGAACGCTCGGACCTTGACGTGCCCGGCGGCGTGGCTGCCGGCTGCTGGCGTGGACGCGTCACGGCCCCACCGGCCGGGCGCTCCTCTCCTCCTGCTCCCCGCCCCCCCCGCTGACCTCCTGGGCCGGGTGGGCTGCGCCGTCTGCTCTCCGGAACCTTCTCCCCAAAGCACGCTGCACCCGTCACTCATCTGGGGTGAACGCTCATCGGGGCCGGTGGGAGGATGGTCAGGGCCCCCCTCTGAGAGGCTCCTCGGGGAGGAGGGGGCGGGGCTGGGTCCTGCACCCCAGAGAGCTGTGTGTGTGAAAATGTAGGGGGGTTGGTGCGTGTTTTCTTGGGGTTCCTGAGCTTCGGGGCAGAACTGCCCAATCCTGCCCCAGCCGAGCGATCCACCCCCGTTCTCGCCGACAGGAGCAGGGCAACCTGGGCTTCCCGTTTTCTGCACCAGGATGTCAGGGTCAGAGACAGAGGGAGCCAGCCGGAAGGGGCCGGGGGAGGCATCTTTGCAAGCCCCAAACGTGAACTTCACAGGAAGGGCTGAGAGGGGCGGGGAGTTCACACAGCTCCCCGACTCCCGGGTCAGTGGCCTCCCCGCCCCCGGCCACTCAGCTCTTGAAATAACTCATCTGGATCTTCCCTCTGACTCCGCCGGACGGAGCGCGTTTGTCCGGAGACTTAACCCCTTGCTCCCGCTGCCTGGGCCCACGCAGGCTGCCCGGGGAGCCAGCTGCTCCAGCCACCTGCCCCCCCCGCCCCCCCGCCCTGAGGACCCTGCGGGCGGGCCCCTGCCACCGCTTGAGAAATGGGCCTGGGCAGGCTTGGGTGGCTGGGGTGGGCGCAGCCCTCACACGGCCACGGAGCGTCCTCTCGTGTCCCCTCCACGGTATGGGGCCGGGGGTGCAGGGCAAGGCCCCTCCCCACCCACGGAAGCCGAAGCGGCCTTCCCTCTGACGGCTGGGCCTGGCCCTGGACCCCCGCCCCCCGGCAGTCCCAAGACGGACAAACGACCCCAGTGCAGGGCCGAGTTAGACGACCCACGACTAGAGTCCAGAGTCACGCCCCCACTGGCCAGTCTGTTCTCTGTGTGACTCGGAAGCTTCGCGTTTGTGAATTCCTTGGACCCCGAGGTCAGCGCCAGCCCACCTGGGCTCCAACCCGCTCTGCCGATTGGGGCAGGGAGGGCCTGGCACTTCAGATCCCGCGCCCGCTCACTAGGGGTTCCCCAGGACCAGCTGGCAGCAGCCTGGCGTCTCTGTGAGATGTCAGGGAGCCCTCGTCCCACCTGGCACCTACTGTGCGCGGTCAGCATCATAGGTGGCAGCTCATCACCCGTGGGGCCTCATGGGCGTCATCTCGCCCGGTCTCTGTGACCAGCAGAGGAGACAGGGCTTCGTCTGACACGTGGGGAAACTGAGGCGCAGCCGAGGCCGGTGTCTTGCCTGAGGTCACATGTCTAGTAAGAGGCAGGGCTTGCATCTGGACCCGCCCCCCCATCAGACACTGTTTCTGAGCGTCCCCAGGACAGCGAAGGGGGTGTCAGCAGCCATGTCGGACGGGTGGGACGCTGAGCACGCACGTCAGTTGCCCGAGACCCCACACCCCGTAAGCTGTAGCGTGGGACTCAAACCCGGGTGCCTCACGCTCGAACTCTGTGCCGGCCTCACGGTTCTCATTTCCTGGGCGCGGGTAGCTGGCCACTCTGGGCGTGGCCCCGTCCCAGCGGCTGCCCGTCTCCTGGGCCCCGGACAAGAGGAAAGGGGACCTCGTGTAGAGGGACTGCGCCCCGACCTTTTTGCAAGTCTGTGGTGAGCACTTTTTTAGAACTTAGGAAATTTATTTCACCTTTATAAGAAAATCTATGCACAGTAACATTCACCCGGGCGAGCGTACAATGTGATGTGTGTCAATGACGGTACCCGGTCACATGACCACCGTGACATCCAGACCGCAGTCAGAAGGGAGGAGGCTCCCACCCCACCTGGAGGTTCCTGGGGACCCCACCCTGGCCCCCAGGAACCAGCAGCCTGCTGCCTGTCACCGCAGGTCTGCCTTCGCAGGGGTCACGTACTGTCGGATCGGGCCGAGGTCTCTCCTGTCTGCGCTTTGCACGGGGCACAGTGCCCCCGAGGCCCGTCGTGCTGTGCTGTGCGTCTCACTGGTCCGTTCTCCCCGTTGCTGAGCGGAGCCCCGCGGCACGCAGACGGCACGGTGGGCATGCCACGGCATGTGCGTTCGCTCACCGGCGGGTGGGCGTGGGGCTGTGCCTCGGCCGGGACTGGGAGCTGAGCCGCCCTGCGTCTGTGCGTGCGGGCCGTCACGGAGACCCAGGTCTCCGTCTCCCGGGCCAGCACCCAAGAGCGGGCTGGTTGGGTCGCCTGGGCGGTGTGTGTTAGCCTGATGAGAAGACGCGGAGCGTCTTGCCAAGTGGCCGTTCCAGGCGGCACCCCCACCAACGATGTGGGGGCGCTCCAGGTGCCTTGCAGCCTCGCCGGCACTTGGTGCTGTCGGTTTAGGTCACTGTGGCCATCCTCGTGGGGGTGTGGCGGTGTCCCTTCCCAGTCTTACCAGTAATTTTTATTTACCTAATGACCAACGTGCTTATTAGCCATTCCTGTATCTCCTTTGGTGAAGCGTCTGCCCAAATCCTTTGCCCATTTTTTGGGGGGGCTGTGTGTCTGACAGTTCCTGAATTTGATGGGCGCCTTTAACCCCCAGACGTGATCTCCCCAGCACTCTGGCTTCTGAGGGCAGCGTGGTGCTGGCTAGGAACACAGGCTTCCGTAGCCGGCCCGAGGGTGGATTCCAGGGAGGGCGGGGAGCCGTTGTAACCAGAGAGGCTGCAGCTCGCTGGCACGCAGGCCCAGGTCCTCGGCCACTTGTTCTAATCTTAGAAGCTGGGCCTCAGCTTTCCACCGAGGCCTGAAGGACAAGTGTCCCCGACCTCGGGACCCGCACAGCCGCTCGGGCTCAGGAAGCACAAACGGCCCCCTAGTGACGGGGATCCCTGTGGGGCCTCCAGGTGGCCGCAGTCCCCAGGGCTCCCCGGGGCCCAATGCACCCCCAGATGGGGCGGGGCCCTTGGGGACATCAGGTTTCCTATGGAACCAACCCAGGCGAGAGGCGCGGCTGATGGGCAGCTCTGAACTCACCTGAAGGGCCGTGGGCGGCAGGTGTGCTCTCGTTGGCAGGTCGGCGCCCAGCACAATGGAAGGGCGGCTGGGGCCAGCCCTCCTCCTCTGCAGGAGGCGGTGGGAACGCGCCTTGCCCACCCCTCGCTCCCCCGGCCGGAGCCACCCACGGCTTCCAGACCGGTGTCCCTGCGCCCTGCCCCCTGCCCACCCACGTCTCCCTCCGCCACCAGGGGGGTGATCGAAACCCATGGGATAACTTTGCTCCTTGGCCTCACGCCCTCCGATGCCTTCGCACGCCCCTCAGACCAGGGTGCGGGGAGAGGGCCCTTCCCGCCCCGGCCTCTGCGGGACGGAGAGAGACTCCGAACTAGGTGCCCCTCCTCCACTTCCGTCCGTCATTGTCCCCGTGCGACCCCAGCCCCACCAGACTCAAAGTAAGATTCTTCCTGGTGCTTGTGGGACAGTTAGCAGGTTTTACATAGAGATTTTACCTGTTGGGTTGGCCCAAAAGTCTGTATGGCTTTTTCTGTGAAAGAAAAGACACGTTTTTCATTTCCACCAATACCTTTATTGATCCGGGTATTCGGAGCGTGTCGGTGCTTCCCTGCCTGGTGGAAGGCTGACTGTTCTCAGCGAATGTCCCAGTTTGACGGCTGTCAGCTTCGGCTGGTCCGCCCGACTGCGGAGCACCGTCCAGAGAGAAACCTCCAGCACGGACCTTCACACACCACCTTTGACGTGTATAATCAGCAACAGCACCTCCCCATGCACTGCTCAAATCTTTTTTGTGTTTCAGTTGCATCTTTACCTTTCCTGAGATAAGAAAGCATAGTACACCAAAAATGTTGCATATTTTCTTCCGTCTTCAATATTAAAACAGCTGCACAACAATTCACCAATTTTGATAAGTTTTTCTAAAATGCACGTGGATAGGACAGCGGTCACAATGCAATCTACCATAGTTGCTTCAAACGAGGTTAACGACAACTAAGCGCTCCTAGAGCCGTTTGCAGCCAAAACCGCACGAACTTTTTGGCCAGCCCAGCACATGCGCTCCCCAGTCACATGGATAAGGTCCGATCACCAGAGTGACATTTGGGATGCGCACTCCCTTCCTGTCCCTCCGTTGTCCCTGCTGCTCCCCGGAAACGCACCTGGCAGTGACCCTGCCTGTGCCGCCCCGAGGACCCTGCCGACAGCTCCTGGCCGACCCTCTGCACCCCAGGCTCCCCTGACTCCGAAACCACCATCAGCCCTGGGCCACTGGCTGCAGCTCCTCGGCCCCGGAGGACGGGGGGCCCCCGCAGATGCCGAAGGGGGACATCCACCCAGTCAGGCGCCTGTGGGCCCTGAGCACGGTAGTTGCCTGAGGGTTTTTCCCCAAGACGGTCTCAGAGGCCAGGACCTGCCCTCTCCAGATCCTCGGGGCCTCCACAGGGCGGGGAGGGGTGTGCGGCGCTGCCTGGGCCTCACGGGAAACGTGGCGCCCGTGTCCCCACGCGCCCGCTCTGCTCCCCACCGCGTCTAGGTGTCGGTCTCCCCACCTTCGGCAGCCCTGCACCCGGCACGCTCCTGCTCTGCCACCCGTCTGTGGGCTCAGAACTGTTCCTGCCCCCCTCCCCAGCCAATGACCCCCTCTAAGAGGTCTCCCGCACCCCACAGACATGAAGGGCCCCGGCCACCCTCTCCATGGCACCTCACCAGTCACCGTGTGTCCCTCTGTGCCACATCTGCTGCCGGCTTCCCTGGCTGGGGTGGTGCGGGCCCTGTCCCGGCCGCTGCGCTGCCCGGGCTGGGGTGGTGCAGGTTCAGGGAGGTGGGGAAGCTGCTCCCCCGGCGGAGGCCTGGGGTCCGCGTGGAGAGCGCGTTGCTGGGGACGGCGGCAGGGCACTGGGACCCAGGTCCCCCATGTGGCACGGACTTGAACAGAACGTTACCAAGTAAGGCTGGGCGTTTGTGTCCTCCTCGGCGGGTCTGTTCTGAGACAGACGGGAGCCCCTCCAGGTGCCCTGGGACAGGGTCCCCCATGGGGCATTGGCTCTGTGTGCGCCTGTAGGTCCTCTGGGCCAGCTGCCTCCCAGCCCTGCGAGTCCCACCCCCGGGGCGGCGATGAGGGACGATGAGGGACCTGAAGAGTCAGGATGAGGTGAGAGCGTAAGAAGAAGGTTCTGGAACCATTGTGGTGTCCCAGAGGGGACGGGATGGTCTAGGCACGGTCATCCTGGGAGGGTGCGCACCCTGAGACGCCTCCCAGTTCTGGGGGGACAGAGAAGCAAGCCGGGCCCTGACTGGTGTGGCCTGGGCGTCCTCCCGCGAAGCGAAAGGTGGTGGGTTCGATTCACGGTCGGGCCACAGGCCTGGGTTCCAGTCTGGTCCCCGGTGAGGACATGTGTGGTTGGGGCACACGAGGGGCAACGGATCAATGTTTCTCTCCCCCTCTTTTCCCCCCTCCCTTCCCCTCTAAGAAATAAACACTTTTTTTAAAAAAAAGAAAAGAAAAAGTAGCAAGCACGCCTTGTACTCCAAGGCTAGCTAGCGGTTACAGGGTCTGCTTCTGCCAGTAGAGAGAAACCCCCTTTTTGCCAGGATGCGGGCCCCAGGCGGAGCCCCCCATTGTTTCCCCTCCCAAGCTGTGAGTAAGGAGCCCCCCAGCCCCCCTCGTTTCCCCAGACCGCGGCGTGGAGGCAGTGAGCTGTGCAGACCTCCGACCCACCAGGAGGATGGACGAAAGGCGGGGCGGGGAGGCAGGTGGAGTCAGACCGGGCTGGGCGCCCGGGTTCCACCGTGCGCACGGCCGGCAGCGTCCGAAGTGCGTTCACTCAGCAGGGCCACAGCGTGGGGGAGCCCAGGCACCCCGACCCAGGGCTGCTCCATCCTCAGAGGAAAGGCCCCGACGGGCAGAAAGTCCGCACCAGAGCTGGTGGCTCTGGCCTAGGCCAAGCCACAGCCGCCCCAGGAGGGGGTCACCGGGAGGACTGGCCGAGCCGGGCAGGGTGGGCCCAGGAGGCAGCACCTGGGGCCGGGCAGCGGACTGGAGGCCTGCCAGCTGAGAAGACGGGTGTCCACTGAGGCAGGACACAGAGGGGCACGGCCCAGGAAGCAGGCGGGAGGCATGGAGCTTTGGCCCAAGAGGAGAGGCCAAGATGAGGTCAGAAGCGTGACCCCAGACATAGGGGCTGGGTGCAGGCAGGGAGGGGCTGCGGGGGGGTGGGGCGTGGCCCGGGGGCTGAGATGGGTGTCAGGGTTCCCAGGGAAGGTGTCCAGCCCCGGGCACTGCGGGCTGGGCAGAAAGCACCGTTTCATGAGGACTTTCTGCATCCTGGCGCCGTGTTAAATACTTTACGCCCCTCTTAGGAGCAGGGAGAGAATGTGTAGTCCCAGGGAGGCTGCAGGGTCACAGTCTAGGCCAGAGTGTGGCCTTAGCAGGACTGAGGGAGCTCCCACTGCCGCCCGGCCCCGCCCCCCCGGCCTGGGGTGGGGGGCTGAGCTGTGGAGCCCTGGAGGAGCTCAGATGTCCCGCCCAGGGAACTGCAGGGCAGAGGGGCAGGCCCGCCCCGATAGGCAGAGCCCCGGACAGGCCGGCTCTTGCCCCTCCCCGAGGCCTGCCTTCCGCGGTGCCCCGCTATTTATAGATCGCTTTACAGTTTGCAAAGCACCTTCGGAAATGACGTTGCTTATCTGGTGCCCTTGCTGGAGGAGCAGGGGGTGGGGTCGGGTGTTTCCCATTCTGTCCTGGGTGGCTTTTCCTGTGTGACTCTGCCTCCGTCGCTTGCCCTCTCTGAGCCGCAGGGAGCCCAGCTGGGAGAAGGCAGTGACCAGCCCTCCACAGGGACCGAGAGGCGTCTGGAGGGCGGGCCTGCCGGGCTTGAGCAAGCGCTGGAGGCCACGGACGCTCTGCCGAGAACCCGCTCGCTGGGCTCCAGCAAAGCAGACTCCGACGAATTATCACCTTCCCTTCAGCCCCGCGTTTAAGCCCTGAAGGCTTCCAGAAGCCCCAGCCAAGCCTGGGTTCGGGACAGGGGGGTTCGCAGAGATGTCTGACCCTTGCGCGGCGCTATTTTTATCTGGAATGCTCTCCCCGCGCCGCCAGCGACGGCGCCTTTGGAGCCGCGGCGAAGTGCGTGGTCAGCAGGACCGAGCAATAAATAGCAGCGGACAGAGAGGCGGGTCGGCGCTGTGGGCAGGAAGTCAGAGGGGAGTGAACCGATCAGCTCCGCCGGCCCCGCACCCCCACCCGCAGCCGCTGCCCCTCCAGAGGGAGGCGGTGTTTGCCTGGGAGCGCTCCCATAGCCACAAGCGAGCTGAGACCCCGGGTCCCGTAGCTCCGCCCACCGGCACTGACCACGCCCCTCCCCCGACCCCCGGGGCTCCGATGTCCCGCTTTCACGGTGTTTGGGGAACTCCGGTGTCGTGACTCGGGGTGAATCCGTTCCCTCTTCACGTGGAGTCAGCATCTGGTGTCCAGGCAGGAATGGGGATGAACTTGAACCACAAGCAGGAGACAGTAGAGGGGACCTCTCCTTGCCTCCAGAATCTCTTCCCAGATCTCAAGGCCCCGGGCCCTGGTTTCCCATCTCTAAACAAGCCTTCCCCGCAGGGCTTAGGGACAAAAGTGTCCCGTGTACACTTGTTAAAAACCTCAGGCGAGGACACACTTACTGATTTTAGAGGGAGAGGAAAGGAGAGAGAAGCACAGAGAGAAACGGGCATGTGAGAGAGAAACACCCATCGGTTATCTCTCCCACGCGCCCTGACCGGGAACCGAACGCACGACCGAGGCATGTGCCCTGACCGGGAACCGAACCTGCAACATTTCACCTTATGGGACGGTGCTCCAACCCACTGGGCCACCCAGCCGGGGCCAGCCTGTGCACTTATGTCGCCAAGGGAGGTTCGTGGGGGTGGGGCCTGCCCCTCCCTGCTCCGAGGGGACCGCGTGGTGCACAGCAGGACTGATCACTCTTACTTTGGAGGGGAGCTGAAGTCAAAAAGCATGGAGACTCTTTTAGCACAAAAACGAGGGCCCAGGAAGTGTGTGTGTTCACACGTGCGTGTGTGCACGTGCGTGTGTGCACGTGTGTGGCACACCGGGGAGCAGGCTTGCCGCTGGAGGGTGCGCGCCCCGCCTCTGTGGGCCGTGACCTGGGGGAGGGCGCAGGGGGGCCCTCCCAGCAGCCCCTCCCGGACGGGCGGCCGCGTGCCTGGAGGGGGTGTGCAGCCGTGTGATCGTTGCGGTCGTCACAGTCACGGAAACCAAAGCCCGGTGGCTCTGGGGCCGGACACGTAAAGACCGTTATTGAAACCAGGTGGTCACAGCGGCAGCGTGTCACTTCACAGAAGCAGGAGGCCGCTTCCAGCGCGGGCTGACTCACGCGCTGCGTCGTGATGACGTAGGGCCCGTCCGCGTGGGTGGAGTCCAGGGGGCCACGTGGCCTCTTCAGGGACCGGCAGGCACCTGGGTGGGAGGCGGGGACAGTCACCTTACACCGGCCACCTGCACAGGAGACAGAGCAGGGGCACGACCCACTCGGGGAACCTGCTTCCTTCAGCGAAAAGGAGCAGGAGGGCCGGGGCGGGGCGAGCGTGTCAGCGAGGGCCCCGAACCTGCACGGGTCCCTCCGCGGAGCCGCCCCCGAGGTCACCCCGAGGTCAGGGCAGCCGTTGTGCAGGCCGGTGGGCCCTTCCTACCCAGAAGCAGTCAGTCCCCAGACCAGCCGTCCAGAGGGCGGGTGCTGCTACTGTCCTCATCTTGGCAGGGAGAGGCACTAAGGTCATTTGCCCGAGGGCACCGAGCTAGGGACAAGGCAGCGGCTGAAGCCGGGCGGTCCGGTCCTCCTGGAGAGGCTGCCTGGCTCTGGTGCGGGGCATTTATTAATTCACCGGGTAGTTGAACAGATGAACACTCCTCCCACCCCCCACCCCCCAGCGCCCCATGAAGTGGAGGGAGCAGGACCTCGGACACGTGGTGAACTTGGCCACGATGGGCACCCCTTGCCCGTGGCTTGAGGAGCCGGGGCTCGTGTGCCTCCTGAACCCCTGGGCGCCCCTCCAGCCCCCCAGAGCCACAGGGGGGCCAGCACACCCTCCACATCCACCCACTGCGTGCACTTCACTGGACGGTTTTTAACAAAAACACTTGGCAGGCAGGAGCCAGTTGCAAAATGCGGTGCGAAGACCCGGTCATCACAGCACCTGACTGAAGGCCACAGACAAGTGGCCAGTGTGGCCGCGGTGTGGACACCGAGCCACGTGCTTGGCTTCTGTTAACTGTCGCTTCCCCTCGGTTTGCCAGGACAGACCCTCGGAGGCCAACGCCAATGTGGACACCTCGGCGTCCCCGTCGGTGGCCCAGCTGGCCGGGCGGTTCAAGGAGCAGGCGGCCGCCGCCAAGGAGGTGAGCCAGGCGGCCCCGCAGCCCTGCTTGGGGGAAGGCGGTTGGGGGGCCTGGAGGAGGGGAAGTCTGGGTCAGGCCAGAGGAGAGGGAGGGAGGAAGCTTGGTCATTACCAAATTAGGCAGAGAAGCCACAGAGGGGTCCCCCTGCAGGTGAGGAATGTCACCGCTGCCGGGCCTGGGCCGCTCCTGCCCAGCTGAGCGAGGCTTAGGGTCCGGAGCCCACCGCCCGCCTGCCCACCAGAGCTGCGTGTCTGCGTCCAGGGCCACCCGGTCCCCCGCTGATGGAGGCCTTGGGGTTGCCCAGCTGTGCCGGGCTGGGCCGGCTCAGGAAGAAGACGTCCCCACACCGGCTCCTGCCGGAGCCCAGGAATGCCTGCAGGGAAGGCAGGGAGGCAGGTCCCCGAGCTGCAGCCTGGGTGGACCAGCGGCTGACCAGAGGCTGCCGTCCAGTTGGGTGGGTGGCCGGGGACTTGGAACTCACGTCCCTGGTGAATGGCCCACCTCGAGGACATGCCACCCCTCCCTGCATTCTCTCCTCCACCAGACACCCCTCAACGTCCCTCAAACCATCTCCACTTCCTTCCTCTTCCTCCCTGTTGCCTGATTTGCTCTCTCTCTCTCCGTGTCTGTCCGTCACTCTCCCCCCTCCAGATACCAGCCAGTAAACCAGCCCGGAGGAAACCCCCCTGCTCCCTCCCCCTGTTCCCCCCCAGGGTAGACCTGGGCCAGAACGGAGAGGAGGTGAGTGCCACAGGCCCGCTGCTTGTCAGCCTTCTTCCTCTTCCTCTTCCTCTAGCAGAGGGCACAGAAGTCAGACACTCAGCCGTCGACCCCCGGGCAGGCGATGTCCCCGTTTCAGATTCAGGGGTGAACCCTGCTGCGTCCTCGATGCCGACCATGAGGCCCTTTCCACGCTCCCTTTCGGAGCCTCCTTTGTGACCGACCGGCCAGGGCAGGAGCGCAGGTGTTCAAGCCCGGGGACTTCAGTGCGGAGGGCGGGCCTTACTCACCCCCGGTCTGGGAGCCGCTGAGAAAACTGTGCTTCCTCCCGGGCCCGCCCTGATGACCTTCCGTGTAGAGAATCACCTGGAGAGGGGGCCGTGCTGGACCCTCCAGGACTGTGATGTGGTCGTCAGGGCTGGCTGCCGCTCTGGCAATGGCAGGGTGGACGTCAGAGGGAGAGTCCCCGGGGAGAGACAGGCCTCCTGCACGCAGGAAGGGGACATCACTCCTGGACGCATGGACTTCTTGTCCCTTCGGAATTCTCACGGAAGGAGTGGCCGGCTTCGCCTGGCTGGGCTGGACGGGTGGGGGTGGGGGAGGGCCCTAGCTTCACCAGCAGGAACCCAGATCCTGGGGGGCAGGAGGCAGGACCCTGGGCAGGAGACCCCTGTGGTTCCTAATGCCAGAAAGGGTTTTCCCACCCCGTTCCCTTCCCTGCCTCTCCTGCGCCCGCACAGGCCTGGCGGGGAGACGGCTCAGCCCCTGTGGACCAGGCAACTGGGCAGTTTAATGTGGCCACAGACCCTGCCTCGTCTGCCCTGAGAGGGGCTGAAACCCCTCCCCCATCCGCAAGTCAGGTCCATAACTTGGAGAGATTGTTGGGATGTCCTGTCTGGACAAAGATCCGGCCACAGAGAGGACAGAGGGCTAGCTTTTCGCCTGGCTCCCGGCTGCGGACCTGGAGGCCGGGTTAAACGGCAAGGGAGATGCTGCCACCTGCTGGCGTGCGTGGGAACTGCATGAGCGGCCCTTCCGAATTTCGCTTTGCTGTTCAATTCAAATCCATCCACCAGGACTTGGGGAGCCTGAGCCGGGTTCCCAGACCCGTCCTGTGGTGACCGGGCCGTGCCCCCTAAATTTCCACCCTCTTCAGAGGGCAGTGGTCAGGAGGGGAGAAGAGTTGACAGTACTCCAGAAGGAGAGGCCGATCAGCAAAATCGCCACTGCGGTTTCTGAAACAGCATCTCAGAAACACCAGCTCCTGCGACCTTTCGCCTTCAGACACGGCGACCAAGGACCACCCAGTGTGGGCCAGGAGCTCGAGGGACTGACTCCCCAGCAACACAGGCCCCTTGAAGGACTGCTGGGGAGCATGCCGGGCGGTGTGAGCTGGGCCAGAGGCACCGGGAGCCTGAGCGGGAGCTGGGCCTGCCCCGGGTCCCTGATTCTAGCTGGCCCCCCAGGTCTTGGCTGGGGGAGCTGAGGCAGAATTAGCAGGGGTCCCCCTCCCGGGTCCCAGGCAGGGACTGTCCCCTGCGAGTCCCTCCTGCGAGGCCGGATGCCTTACTCAGGTCACGGTGGTTCCGCCGAGCCAGCCTCACCCTCCCGTCTCTGAGCTTGTCATCTCAGGACGTTTTCTGAGGGGTCAGCGCCGGTCCTCTTGCTGTGACTCGGGTTGGTCAGCACATGGGGCCAGGGCAGGGGCTCCTGGCGGGTCCCCCGACCACGGGGAAGTCCCTTTTCTGCCTCGGCCTCTGTCCACAACGTGGAGCTGCTGCTGCTGCTGCCTTTTATCCAGAAACATGACATTCCTTTTCTTCCTCTTCCTCCTCCTCATCACCACCATCGGTCCTACACACAAGGATCAGTGGACCTGGGAACCACTCGATTGTGGGGATTTTGCACAAAACAGAAAGGAACCCCTCTTTTTAGATCACATAAAATCAAAGACAGATCGGATTTCTATAGATGTTCATGCCCCAAAATATCCGAAACCAGCGGGGCGCATCTTTGTAGAACCAGCACCAGCCTGGGCTGCGGCCGACATTCAACAAGTGTCTGCTCCATCAAAACGAGGATTCGACGCTTCAGAAAATGATCATCTGTGGTGGGGTTTTCCAAAATATCGTTAGTTCCAGGGGAGCATTTCCAAAATACCTCTGTCGGGTTTCACTCCTGGTCCACGGTTTCCGGTGTTGTGTGTGACCCACGGAAGGGGTCATTCTGCCCTTTCTCTCTGAAACTCCCTGCGGGCCCGGGCTCCTGTCGTTGAAGGCCATCGGGTGAGCAGAAGACCCCTCTCAGACGCAGTCTGTCCCCCCAGGGTGGCCCTGAAGCCACTCTTCCCAGGGCCGGAGGCCCGCATGCCCACATCTGTCCCACCCGCTCTGGCTCGGGGACTCAGTGCTCTGGCCAGTGGAGAGACGGGGCAGCGGGCGGTCTGGGCAGGCTGTGGGCCGCCGAGGCTGGGTGGTGACACCAACTTCTCAGCCACCCGTGGCTTGTGGGCTCCGGCCGGCGCCCCGTCTCCCTCCACCTCACTCACTCGGCCCTTTTGGTCCATTTGCCCTGCAGAAATCGCCACACAACGCGAGCCACCTCCCCAAAGTCAAGGTGAAGAGCTCGCCTCTGATCGAGAAGCTCCAGGTAAGCACAGCAGGGCGCCCGTCATCACCACCTCTCCCCCGACCCCGCCTCTCCCCCCACACGAGCATGTCTTTGTGTCGCCTGGAGAGCTGACCTCTGGCACCAGCAAGTGGCCCAACAGCCCTGAGCGACGGGGACTCTCCCTGGAGACTCGGGGCCAAGTCAGGCCCATGCCAAGCACGAGCTCATGTAGCCAACACCTAACGGCGGTTGGCCGGTAACAGAACGCCTCAGCAGTCGGACGGGAAAGGGCCGTCACAGGGCAGGGGACACTCCAGAAATAGCCAGGCCCATCCCCCGAGGCCTGAGGGCAGCCGCCGACCACGCCAGCCTCACGCGGGGCTGCGGTTCAGCGACCGGACGTCGGGCTGCTCTGGCCGGACCCTGCACGGATCACCGGCACGCCGGAGTGGCGCTGCTTGCTCCCGGTATCGGGGGGGGCGGGGACAAGATTTCCACGGGTGATGCCACAGAGGCCGCAGGGGAGAGTAAAACACAGACCTGACCTGTAACGACCCGACTCGTACTGCTCTGGGCTGGGGTTCCTGCGCCCAAGCTTCAGTGTGGCTGGGACATCTCCCCCCACCCCCCTGCAGGGCTGCCCGTGGGCTGGAAGGTGTTTAGCAGCACCCCGGCCCCTCCCCACGAGATGCCAGCAGCACCTCCCAGCAAGTTGGGACCACAGAAAAGTCTCCAGCCGTTGCCAACTGTCTCCTGGGAGCAAACTGGCCCCCACCCCGGGGGACACCGCTGTCGGGAATGCTGGAGGCGTTCCTCCGAGGCCCGGCATCTCCTCTGCCCCCGCCCCTGTTTGAACGTCCCCCCTTCTCCCCACAGGCCAACTTAGCCTTCGACCCGGCCGCCCTGCTGCCGGGGGCCTCGCCCAAGAGTCCGGGACTCAAGGCGGCGGTGTCTCCGTTCCACAGCCCGCCTTCCACTCCCGGCAGCCCCGGCGTGCGGCCGCAGGAGCCGGAGGAGGTGCCCATCAGCTTCGACCAGCCGCCCGAGGGCAGCCACCTGCCCTGCTACAACAAGGTGACGCCGGGCGGGGAGTCTGCGGTCTGTCCGCACGTTCCCGAGTGAGGGAGGAGGGCGGGTCTGGGCCGCCGTCCTCGGAGCTGGCTGTCAGCCGAGTGGAAACATCCCCTCCTCTCTGCCAGCGGCCCCTGAGTGGAGACAGGCCCTCTCCCTCGCTGCCCGTCTCCCCCCTGCCCCTGCCAGCAGAAAGGCGGGCGTCGGGGGTGGAGAGTGCTGTCTGTCCCCGGTGGGAGGTGGGGTAGGAACTCAGGGCTGAGCCCACCCGCGCAGAGTGCTGTGGAAGCTGAAAACCGGAGCCAAAGCAGAAGGGTGGGCAGGGTCCCGAGGACGTCAGACACCCCGATCTGGCCTGGGGGGTTGGTGCTGAGCGCCCCAGGACGGCCGAAGGCATTCCTGCCGCGGTCAGCGCGCACCAGGGCTGGGTCCTTTGCAGAAGGCGGCGGGCAGGGCGGGCCTCTGGGGACCCTGTGTGCCTGGTACTCTGTGTGCTCCTTCCTCGGCTGCCTGGCCCTGCTGGGACGTGGTGGGCATCAGAGACACAGTCCAGTCCGGTCCGGTCCCAGCAGCTGCCCAACAAATGGGGGGAGGGCAGTGCCCGGCAGGGGCTGAGATCTCTAAGGGGGTCTGATGCCCAGGAAGGGCACACGGGTGTGACTTTGTCACGATGGCTGGAGAAAGTGGCATCTTCTGGGCCATTCCGGAAAATCCACCTGGGAGAGAAAGGCCAGGTGTGTGGAAGCAGGTGGGGCCCCAGGAAGCAGACTGGGGTGCAGAGGTGAGGGGTGCCTGCTGGCTGGGGACCTCAGGGAGACCCTGCCGGCCAGGGTGACAGAGAGAGGAGCCGGGGACACCTTGTCTCTAGCCGGGGTTGACAGGGAGTAGGGGTGTGTAGGGAGGTGCTGCCACCTGGCGGCCCTGCCAGGGCTTTAGTGCTCCGACAGCAGCAAGGGGACAGACAGGGCAGGCTGACCCTGCTGGTGGGGGCGGGGGGCCGGGCCCTGACCCCTGCGGGGCTGGCCGCCCCATGGTCTCAGAAAGGGCCCGGGAGCCTCCTAAACCTCTGAGATGGGGTCGGGCTGGACCACCAGCCAGACGTCAGCCAGTGGGGAAATCAAACTCACGAACATCAGGGCTAATGGACACCTACGTCATGAAAGGGCGCACCCCCTGAGTGAGGTCGGGTGTCGGAGGTGAGCATTTCCACTGACCCCCGCCGGAGTCTGCAGGGCCAAGGCGGCCCTGACCCCCGGACTCACACTCCCCAGGGGGAGAGGGCCTTCGACCAGCTCCACTGGGCCGGCCTAGGGCCGACTTCTGGTAATGGGGCGCCCGACGCCCAGACAGGAAAGGGCCCCGGCTGCCTGGTTTTCCCGGGATGGGCCAGCTTTGTGGGAATGGGGGGCCGAGGGAGGAAGGTGGCCCCCAGCTGTCCGGCTCTGCCCCCTGCAGTCCCCATTTCAGGGCCAGGCCACCATCAGGCCCCTGACCCTCTTCTTCACTGGGGTCTCCTTCGAGAAGGCGTAACTTTCACAACGCTACAATACACCTCTCATGCACAGTGGGGCTGGGCTTTATGCTGCTGGTCAGTTTGTAGGGGACCCTGCAGGGCGGTGGGGCTCACTCGAAGGCCACGGGAAGAACAGGCTATTTATTGGCGGTTTGAAAAACAGAAGTTGGAATACAATTGCTAAATTGGACGCCGGACAGATTACTGCTTCCCGGGCAGCAAAATCACGGGTTACCTTTTCTGTTGGGTGGGAATCGTGGCACCTTCACGAGACAAAATCAGCGGGCTGCCTCGGGGTCCCCCTGTCCCCGGGCTCTGGCCTGTCATCGGGAGGCAGCGAGGACCGCTCCCGGGAAAATCGGAGGTCGTCGGGCCGACCCTGGAGGCAGGAGGGCGGGGAAAGAACCTGCAGGTCCCCCCCTGGCCTTCCGTGCGGGCGGGCCGGGGGTGACTGTCCCTCACGCCTTCTTCCAGGTGCGGACCAGGGGCTCCATCAAGAGGCGCCCGCCCTCCCGGCGGTTCCGGAGGTCGCAGTCGGACTGCGGGGAGCTGGGGGATTTCCGGGTGCCCGAGCCGTCCCAGGAGAACGGGGCGCAGGAAGACGCCCGGGACGAGGTGTTCGCGCCCAAGAGCAAGAGCCCGGGCTCGCCTCCCCCTCCCCCCAGCGAGGGGGCGCTGGGAAGGGCAGGGCGGGCGGCCCCGGGGTCCCGCGAGAAGCCCCCGCTGCGGAGATCGTCCAGCGGGGCGGAGAAGCAGGAGGAGAAGGCCCGGGCCCCCGAGGAGGCCCTGCGGCCGGAGACGGCTCCAGGGGATGCCGAGGAGGCAGCGGCAGAGCCACGCCCCGCAACCAGCACCACCAGCACCGAGGCGCAGAACGGGGGTGGGGGCCCCGCGGAGGGAAGGCCCGCGGCGGAGCAGGAGGAGTCCGCCGCCGAGGTGAAGGAGGAGGGGGCCGGCGGGGAGGAGGAGCCCGCACCACCCGGCGGAGACACCGAGCGGCTGGAGGAGGGGGCCGAGGTGCAGGAGACGCCCCAGGCCGCCCCCGGAGGGGTGGAGGGCGGCCTCGCCCCAGAAGAGGGGAACGGCCAGGAGAAGCAGGAGGAGGCCACCGCCCCGGAGCCCGGCTGCAGCCCCACGACCGGCAGCGAGGCCCCCGAGACAGAGGTAGGGGCTCGGCTGGTCTGTCCGCCTGGGGCCAGCGGTCCGGGCCTCGCAGGTCCGTCGCCTGCGCTGTCCCTTACGGCCCAGTCCGTCACAGGTCAGCCCAGGGCACGTACCAAAGGCACAGGGTTGAGATAGGCTGTCGCCAATGGTGCGGGGACAGGAGAACAAGAAAGGGAAGTGAGCCTCATGGCCTCTCGGGCTTCTCGCTGACTCTGAGTTCTGGTGGACGGTGGGGGCGGGGAGGCAGACTGCCCAGCTCAGTGGCGGCCGTGGCCTCTCCGGGAGGCCAGGGGAGGCCAGCCCCCCCCTCGGGGTTCCAAGAGAGAAAGGGTGTGCTCCTCTCCACGAAAACCCGGTCCAGCCGGGGAGCAGCAGCTCCGAGGGGCATGTGAAAGAAGGTAGAACAGGCCACAGGGCAGGGGATCTTCCCGGGGACCCCCGGGGCACAGGAGGGAGGAGTGGTGTGTGTGTGGAGGGCGGGAGGAAGCTGCAGAAGCGTCAGGGCCAAGGTGCCTTTGAGTCGGGCCTTTGAAGACGAGGCTTTATGTCTCCTGCGTCCACACTCAGGAGTTGGATGGCTAGTTCCCACGAGGAGACAGGTAACCCGGGCCCTGCCCTCCTGTCTGGGACCGCCTGACGGGCCCTTCCACTGTGCCCCCTGCCCCTGCCACCCCCTACCTGCACTCCCTGGGCTGCTCAGGAGCAGGGCCAGCCCTGCAGGGACCCGAGGGTCACAGGAAAAGCTCCGGGCCGCGCCCCCCCCCACCACCGCTGAGCCTGACACTCCCATCAACTCAGCCAACCCCCATGCCTCCCCTCCCGTCTCATGGGTTCACTCATTCATTCGCTCATTCATTCACTCGAGGCTTCTGCTTCCTGCCACATTAGCCTCTCACCTGGCTTTCTGTGTCTATCTGTCCTGCCCATAGAGTCCGCTCTCTGCACAGCGGCCAGAGGGAGGTGTGTGTGTGTGTGTGTGTGTGTGTGTGTGTATCATGTACCCATCGCTAAGATGGCCTCCTGGGAAAGCGTCCTGGGCTGCCGTAACAGACCAGCACCCAGCACCCAGCACCGACGTGTGGCTCAGAATAAAGAAACAGATTTCTCCCAGATCTGGAGGCCACAGTTCCACCATGGGGGGGGGGGGTCCCTCCAGAGGCTCGAAGGCGGAGCCTGCCCCAGGCCTGTCCCCTGACTTCCGGAGACGTCAGCACTCCCAGGCACTTTGGCCTCTGCCCCTGTCTCCACGGGGTCTTTCCCTGGGCCGGGAGTCTCCAAACTCCGCCTCCTTTCTCGTGTGAGGACCCCAGACCTGGGCTGTAGGACCCACCCTCCTTCCCGAACGCTCTCTCCTTCAGGTTCTTAATCACCTGTGCAAAGATCCCATCTCCCCAAATAAGACCGAGTTCCCAGGACTGGGGTTTGGGATTAGATATATCTTTGGGGGGCACAACCCATTACACATCCCCACCCCCTGTCCTGTGGCGTCCCGGCACCCTGGACATAAAATCCAAACCATGGGAGGCCCTGCAGGGTGGGCCCCACCCACCTACTCTCTCCCTCGCTGACCCCCAGCCACGCCCGAGTTCTGTGCTCCAGTGCTCGAGGCTCGTTCCCAACTCAGACAAGTCGGGGTCCCTGTCCCCGCCAGAGCTGATCAGCACAGACAGGGGTTGCATCCTCACGGGCCCATTATGCAGAGGGTCCGTGAGCTGAGAAGACGGCGGGTCACGTGCCCTAAAGTCAGCCACCTGGGCCATCTCACACCGGCCCTTTTTGACGAAGAAAAGCACAGGCACAGGGCGTGGAACTCGGGGGAGAAGTGGACAAGGGGCCGGGAACTCAGGGGGAAGTGGATCAGATAAAGCCGCAGCCGGGCTTTCCAGCACCCTTTCACGTGCCAGAGCAGCGACTCCGCCTCCGCGTCCCGGCTGCTGCCGCCTCTCCCTGGGGCACAGCGGCTCACATACCATCCCCTTGGCTTGCCGTCCCCCTGGGGCACCAAGGCCACACTGTGTGTGGTCTCCTGGCGCCAGACAGGGTCCCGTCATCCCAGTTCAAGGGTCAGTAGCTTTCTGCATGCATCAGTGACTGAACTCACTAACCGTAACACAAAACTAAACCTTCTCCAGCTCCCGAGTTCCCTCCTCACGTCCCTGCCCAGCTCCTCCTTCCCCGTCCTCCTCGATCCTGAGGGCATGCGTCACCGTCTGAAATCCCCTGATTTTTTCCTTGTCGTCTGTCTCTACTCCCCTCCCCCACCCCCACCCCCCACGGCATCTGCAGCACCTGCAGCAGCACCTGGAACATTATAGCCCCTTCAAAAACCATTTTGTGGAGTGAATGAATGAATTTTAAAAGAAGAGAAAAAATTATGTGACCCAAAAGAAATCATCGCTAAAGACCCCAGCATGGATATAAGTGGGGTGGCTGTGTCTGGGGAGGGGGGCTCCCCAGGGGCCCTCACATTTTCCCACTCAAGGGTCACTCTTCTACGTTCGATTCTTTCTCTTCTTTTCCACTGTTACACCGACAAAGCTTTCTGAGCGGTGTTTCCGAATGATGAACTTGAGTGGGAAGGAGTGAGTGGGTAAGGAGCTGGGACAGGGGAGCCCCTGGGAAGCCAGACAGCAGAGAACAGGCCGTGCGCATCAGCCCCTCGTGCAGGGCGGAAACTCTGGTGTCTGGGTTCAAATCCTGACTCCACCACTGGCTAGCTGTGTGACCTAGGGGAAGTCACTTGCCCTCTCTGTGCCTTAACTGCCCCACCTATAAAGTGGAGCTCGTAGACGTTCCTACAGCAGCATGCCTTTGGGAAGAACAAATGAGTGAGTGCATGTAAAAGCTACACCAGGCACACAGCATTACTATTGCTGTCGCTGCTAGGGTTGCTACTGTTGCCTGGTCTAGCCTCCCCGAGCACGGAGGCTGGTGTCGGGGTGTCCCCACTCTTTTCCCAATCCGCCTTTTCCTCCTCTGTTCGCAGGACGGCACCTCTGCCTAGCACACTAAAGTGTAGGATGGCCCCCTGTGCCCGGTGTCGCAGCGGCTGGAGACGTCTCCTTGGAACTGGTGGCCACGCGCGCGGCAGCGAAGGAAGCCACACCGCCCTGGACGGTGCCCTCACCCCCACCCCGCCCCAGGCGAAGACTGGACCTGAGGGCAGCAGACTTTTATCAGCTTTGAGTTTGTGTTATGTGATGGACTTGGTTTTTAAAAAAACAACCTTATGTAAAACAATTTACTGTAGTAAATTGTCCCCGGGGGGGGCAACGCCCCAGGGACACGGGTCCCCCTCTGGGGTCCAGAGCCTGCCCGCACCCACCTGTCCCTGCGGCTGGCCTGGGCCCGGACTCCATCTGGCCGGCCAGGCGCTGTGTGGAGGGACCGCCTTTGCCCCGTCCTGGGGTTTACTGTGCTCTGGTGTGAGTGACCGCTGGTCTCAGGCAGCCAGATACCAAGAAACCAGTGCTGCTGAGAACATGAACCCCGTGAGCTCCAAAAGGCCTCGCGCAGTAATCAGGGGTGTCCTGTCCGAGGCCTGTGGGCCGCACGCCACCCAGGGAGTCCGTGAATGCGGCCCAGCCCCAAATCGTACATGCACTTAACGCCCTCCGTGTGCTCCTCGGGTTTCGTGAATGTTTCTGTATTTAACGTGTGGCCCGAGGCACTCTTCGTCCTCCAGTGGGGCTCAGGGACGCGGGGAGGCTGGACACCCCGGCCGGGCTCACACCGCATCAGGTCTCCGAGACCCGCGTGCAGCACGGTCCAAGGTCGAACTGGCCCACGGGTTTTTAAGGCGTTGGACTGGGAGAGAGAACTACGGAAACGTGAAAAAGCGACGCATCTGTTACAGCAGCAGGCAGTTTGCTGGTCCCTCGGTTTCCCGGTGGGTGGCACCCCAGGAGGTGAGGGACTCAGCTCCCCCACTTCTGCCGGGGAGGGGGAGGGGCCGGGGCAGGCAGCGGCTCTGCCCCCCTGCCCCCGCACTGCACTGCACCCCGTGGACCCCCAGGGCCAGGCCGGAAGTCCCGAGGCCTCCAGGCTGTGCCGCCCCCCCGCACTTCCTCACCTGGGAAGCAGACCGTCACTGGCACCGGCCCTCGCTGGACTCACCCCGGGACAGTGCAGCGTGCGGGTCCAGGAGGCGGCCCTCGGCCGGCCGCAGATCCGAAGTTTCCCGGGAGGTGCTTTGAGTGCAGTCACGTGCAAACTATGCTCTAAAAACGCCCTTGGTGGCTCCCCTGGGCCGCTGCTCTCGAGGGAAGCCCAGGCTCTCCTTCCCGACTCCGGGGGCGTGGGTGGGGGTCTCTGTCCCTTCCCACCGAGTCTCTCTTGCTTTTATGTTCTAGGGAACGGGGAGGGGGGGCCGACCACCCATTCCTGGACTCTCAGCCCCTCCCCTCTGCGCCCGCTCCTGCTAAAAGACGAGAACCCAAACACGGGGTTCATCTTTAGGGTCGGGCTTAAGGGTTCAGGGTGCCCAGGTGCTGAGCTGGCAGCTGGCCTGGCGGTCCCTCTGGGGGTCTGTGAGGCCCACACTCTACTCCAGCTTCAGAAAGCCAGCTCTCGGGCGGCAAGGCCTTATCTCACTGCTGGTACCTCCACCTTCTCTTCCCCTTGACCGTTCTCCTAACTCCAGAGCAGTGTTCCTATGTGGGATATATATTTTTTCAAGTTTTTTAAAAATAGAAGGCACCTTCTAGAACGTGCAACCTAGTGAAGACTGATACTGTAATAAGCCTTGTATTTTATCCGAGTTTCAGAGACGTGGCGTGTCAGTGACTTTGAGGTCTCCTTGGTGTCCATCTGGGATCTATGCTCTGCCTGTCCAGCTGTGGACAGGCATGTGTACCCCCTAAGAGTCCACGGTTTTATTTATAGACGCCTCTGGGCGGGCGGGCGGGCGGTCTCTGTGCTCACACGCGCGGCCAGGCAGCAGTTCTGTGAGTGTGTGCATGCACGGTTGCACGTGTGCGTGAGAGAAGGGAGAGAGCCGCCGCTTCCCCGACTGGAAGAAGAAACGAACCGAAAGGGTGCGATGTGGGTGTGAAAACGCAACCCTCTCTGCCCTCCGGAGGGTCTGCCCCTCGTAGCTGCAGAGGAGGGACGAGCAATAAAAACGGACAAGAATGTGACGCTGGAGGTGTGTGTGTGATGTGTCCAAGCCTCTTCCCGTCGCCCTGCGCATCCCGGCATTCGGTCTATGTTGTAAAAAAAAATAAAAACTAAAAACAGGACCGGAGGCCGCGTTCCCAGGGGTGGCTCCCGCGGTGGAGGGGTCACGAGGCGTTCCGGCCCGGCTGCCTCCTTCCCCGGAAGGGGCCGCCTTGGCAGGGTTGACGCCGGAGTTTCAAAGCGGGGCCGTGAGCGAAACCCGTCTGTGCCCCAGGTAGCCGCCCGGCGGGAAGATGGTTCCACTCGGGCTTTCTTCGCGGGCCTGCAGGAAACACTGGCTCCCTCTCTCTCTGTGGTTCACACACACACACACACACACACACGTGTAGCTTTATCCATATAGTTCATCCTTCTTGTCACTCTGTTCTTCTCGCCCCTCTGACTTCCACCGCGAGGCTCACCGTGCTCCTGCTGGCACACCTGTGCTGAGCACGCCCCTCAAGGCAGGCTGCTGGGGTCAGTTCTCCGTCTCGGGGTCCAGAGGTGCCTTTCTTTCCCTTCAAGTTTTGAGGACCATTTTTCTCTGGGTATGGAATTCCAGATTGCCCGATACTTTCTTTTAGCACTGTAAAATAACTGCGTTTGTTTTCTGTTGAGAAACCAGCAGCATGTTTAATTATTGCTCTTTTGAAGGTAATGTCTTTTCTTTTTTAAAATATTTTATTTATTTTTTATTTATTTATTTTTTTTAGAGAGGGAAGGGAGGGAGAAAAAGAGAGAGAAACATCAATGTGCAGTTGCTGGGGGCCGTGGCCTGCAACCCAGGCATGTGCCCTGACTGGGAATCGAACTTGTGACACTTTGGTTCGCAGCCTGCACTCAATCCCCTGAGCTACATCAGCCAGGGCTCTTTTTTTTTTCCTTGATTATAAAAATGCTGCAGCTTTATCCTTGCATCCCGGGAACAAATCCCACTGGATCGTGGTGTGTGATCTTTCTGATGTGCTGCTGAATTCAGTCCGCTAATGTTTTCTTGAGGGGTTTTGCACCCATGTTCATCAGGAGTGCTGGCCTATCGTTTTCTTTAAAAGAAAACCTTGAACCCTGAACCCTAGCCGGGCGGCTCCGTGGTGTAGCGCTGTGCCCAGTCAGGGCGCACACAGGAGGCCCCTGATCGATGTCTCTCCCCACACCCCCCCACCAGCCCTGCCTCTCTCTGCCGACATGCCGGATAACACAAAGTTAAAGTCCGTGGATGGACTGAATACAGCCCCTCAGCCACTCGAGAGACGCTCTGTGGGCTCGGTCTCGGCCTCACTCTGGGTCGGCCTTGCTCCCCAGCAGGCTCTGCCCGCCCAGCCTGCAAACCCCCTACAGTGAGCTCATCTTTCTCCAATAACCACGGGAGGACGTCCCGCGGAGGTTTCCCGTGGCCCCCTGTGGACCACAGGCGTCCCCATCAGGACCGGCTGTTACGACCGAGCAGAGGCGGGGATCGGACTGGCCAGGCCAAGGTCACAGGCCCTCTCCTGGCGCTAGGGGCTGGGTGAGTCAATCCTGTTTAGTCTTCAAGGGTTGAAGGGGAGCCACGGGGTGCCTCAAGATGAAATCAGCATGTTGTTACCCCAAGAAATGACGCTGGCTAGGCAAAAAAAAAAAGTCTCCGACAGGACAATACCTGAGCCACCAAACTGCTAAACTATTATTCCACCATTTGCTAAAAGAAACAATTTTGTTTGACTCTCATTAGCTCTCGCCCAATGGGTGCCCGAGGTAAAAACGGTAGGAACAGAATGTCTCCACGTGACGTGTGACCAGGGGTCTCAGGAAGAAGCTGAGAGCATGGAGCAAAGTTCAAGGCTACTCATACAAAACCATTAGCCTTCATCAGCCAGGAGCCTCCTTGACCAAGGAGCGCCAGCCTGTTATTCTCTGCACCAAGGCACCGCTGTGCCGGGAGCCCCCCCCCCCCCCCCCCCCCCGTTCATCACGGTGCGCACAGCCTCATGTGATGTCGGCTCCATAAGTGTGTGTTGGGCAGCGAATGGCTGCGGCGATTTCAGAGCAGGGCCGTTTTCAACACGCCCCAAGGCCCAGCACCGCCCTCCCCTGGTACCGAACACCCGAAGCCTTGGGCTCACGTCCTCCTCCTTCCCGGTCGGAACTCAGAACACACATCCTGAGAGCGGTCACCGGTCAGGCCTCCTCTGCCAAGCACCTTGACTTGGGCTGGTTGTTGAAACCCTGCCCAGAGGGTGTGGGAGAGGAGCTAAGTGTGCAAAGCATCGGTGAGGGGCAGGAGACACACCTGCTGATCTCCCAGTCTTGCGTGGGACGGCCCGGGCTCCCGGCCCACCCAAGGGAGTCCCGGCCAGGGTGGCTGCGGCCCGAGAAGAGCAGGACCCCAGGAGAGCCGTGGGAATGCCCCAGAAGCCCGCCCTGCTGTGGGTGGACGGGCAGGAAACTGCGGTTGTTGGAGACTTTTCAGACGACCAACGTGGTGTGTGCCTCCCAGGGAAACGGGAGCCCCAGCACAAAGCCGCCAGCCTCAGAGCCAGTGGCAAAGAAACTTGTCACTGCTCCGCCTCATCCTGGAAGGGTGTGGGCTTCTCCGTGGGAGCAGCCACTCCCAGGTCCGGGCACAGCCACGGAGAGGCTATGAGGGGAACGGGGCCCAGCAGGGAGCCGTGGAAACAGGCTAGGATGTCCCCTGAGTGCTCCCAGGAGCAACGACTCAGGCCCTTCATGCTGTCATTCTGCACAAACATCAAGAGAACCACTTGGGCTTAGACAGACCCAGAGTGGCAGCCACCACGCGTACCAACGGCTTCCGTGTTAAGGACGAGGGGCCTGAACTGCTGTTTCACCAGCATTCAGAACAAGGTTCTGGAATGGTACCCGGCTGGTACTCAAAGGGTGGGCATTGCCAGAGGCTGACGTGCCTTCTCCCATACAGGGCACCACCGCTGCTGTGCTCTCTAAGGGGCCCTGGGGGCTGGCTGGTGCCAGGCACCGCCCCTTGGCAGGGACAGCAGCAGCCCCATCCACAGCCTCGGGAAGCGGCCGCAGTAGGAGAACACAGGAGAGCCTGCTTGGGCTCTCACTCTGTGTCCGCTTTCATTCCACCAACACGAGGGGACACGGAGTTGTAAGGACCCTGTTTTCCTTGTGATTTAAAAATGTTTGGTGCCCCACGGGCTCCAGACTTACTGAGGGGGTCCCTTCATAGAGTCTGTAAATGTTTAATCACTTACGTTGTACACTTGAAACTAAATAATATTGCATGTCACCTAATACTGAAAAATTTAAATTAAAAAAATATCAGTTATCTTACTTTTCTTATTATAAGAGCAATACATCTTGCTTTTAGAAAATTTGTGAACTAGAAAATAGTTTCAAGAAAAAATTATTCATAATTCCAGTCCCCAGAGATAACTCGTGTTACCAATATCTTACAAATTTTCTTATAGTTTTTCATGCATGTATCCATGTTTTGTTTTTCTTTTTCATTCCTGGCTCATACAAAATTGGGATCTTACCTTATGTAATTATGTGTCTTTCTTTTTCTGCGACATACTATCCTGAGCCTGTCTGCACAAAACCATCACAGTTTGATCATGGAAACTATACAATGTGTCTTCTTCTGTGCACCTCGGGACCCCCAGAGCAGGACCGGACCTGCAGGAAACACGGGCAGTGAGATCCCGGGTGGGGGGGGGTGACCTTGCTCTGGTGGGAAGCGGTTCTTCTCACGCTCAGGACCGCAGCTTCCCGTCGCCTCCCTGACCTCACGCGCTCCCAAAAGCTAAGTCAAGGGGCAGCTTTTGGAAAAGGAAAGGGCTGCGGCCACCCCAAGCTCCTGCCTGATGGTGTGGGGATTGGAATATTCAGAGGGAGGCATGCAGTACACCTTAGGCAACCAGGGTGGTCGAGGGGAACCACACCGAAATGGTTTCAGTAAGGAGGCGCTGAAGCTCCGGCAGGACAGCAGACGGGAGTCCGGAAAAGGAAACCCCTTTTCAGTCAGGTCCGGCTTGCAGCGGGCGCAGCCCGTGCCCGCTCCCTGACTCGCTGCACGGCCTCAGGGTCAGTCGGAGCCGCGTGCCCAGGCAGCAGGTCAGGCTCAGCACAGCCACAGGCCGGCTCCCAGGAAGCGTCCTTTGAGTGACAGACCCACCAGACAAAAGTGTGTTCTCGCTTCCAAGGACTGACCCGTCCACGTCAGAGCCACGGCTGCACCACGCACTCCGAGCTGGGTCAGCGCTCAGCAGCGAGCACACATAGCTTATGAAACAGTCCCTGGTGCCTCACCGTAAGTGACTTAAAAAACCATCCATGGGCTCACAGCACCAGCCGTAATGTTGCCCCAGAGGTATTCTAATCATCTCTTGATGGACTAGCCTTTTCTTACTTCATCTTCGTCCTCCCATGCTTGTGACCCCACGTCCAAACTGTTATGTGCAATAATGGTACTTTTAACATCGCCACTGCTCTCAAAGGCTTGGATGCCACCAAACCCCTTAAGTTCAATGAAAAGATTGAACCCCGGGCTTCCCAGCTCTCTGAGAGCTTCTTCCTCCACGTGGGTTTCCATTGTGCGCGCTCAGCAGCCAAGTTGAGCTCCTGGGCACGGAGTTCCTCGGACGTGCGTCTGGGCATGCCCACTCCGAAACCATGCCTAAGGAAACCCCGTAAAACATGGGGAAGCATGTGTACTAATGGGCCGCTCAAACAACACCTGTACCAGTGCAGTGCTGGACCCCACTTCTTCGTCACACAGTAGAATAGTTAAGGAAACTACGCTGCATTGCACTGATGGGATGGTCTGCAATCGGTGCGAACAATGGGAAGGCAGACGTAGGGAATTTAAACACAACGGACAACAAAGACCTTTTGCAAGGGGACCCTGACAAAGGGAGCAGAGGTGCCCGGCCTTGCCATGGCTCTGGGCAGGGCAGTGAGTGGGGGAATGAGTCCCAGCACCCCCAGGAGCGGGACACTGCCGCCCCGGCCAGGCAGAGTGAGCCTCGCAGGGCCACCGTCTGACAGCGGAGGGCTCATCTCGGACTGCTCGGGACTGGCCCTGGTGACTGACAGCACCTCCTTCCCCGCCAGCACCCTGAACCCGCCCTCCACCTGGTAGCTCCCAGTCCTCAGCACAGTACAAGGGAGACAAGTGGCCTCAGGCCAGCAGGAGGGAGTATCCACGCAGTTTTCATGCACCATCAAAGGAAAGAGCGGGCCACAGCCGCCCACCCTAGGCACGCGCTCCTGCCGGCTCCGGGAGCCACAGGCTCCGAGATGCTGCACGGCCAGGATGGGGGAGAGAGGTTTTTCAGCTTCTGCTCTTTGATGCGAGGTGTCTTGTGTTTCCTTGTCACCCTCCGCAAGGGCATGAGGTCTGGTTCCGACATTCTATCACCGAGTGGCAGCCCAGGGGCCACCTGCCCTGGGGAGACAGGCAGGGGGGAGGGGACGAGCCGAGAAGGCGGGGCAAGCGAGAGCTCTCAAAAGGCGAGAGGGCAAAAGCACCACCTGGGCTCAGAGAGCAGCGTGACCAGCTGCCAGCTGCGGGCTCCGTGACCTCGAATCAAAGGTAGCTGAGGATGGAGGAGGGCTTCAGAAATGAGGGGCCTCCGCCATCCGACCACTCGCCGCAGGCGGGAGGAGGGAGGAGGGGGGCTGGGTAAGGAGGAGCAGCACGGGGCTAAGGCGGGCGAGGCTACGCCGGAGCCCGGGCCAGAGCCTGCGAGCGGAGACCTGCGCTCCCGCCCCGCTGGGCCGAGGGCCTGAGCGTCGCCTCTGTGCGGCGGGAGGCGCCGGAGCGAGGGTCCTGCCCACTGCCGCTGCCTCCTCCGTCCTCCACGCTACGGAGGCAGCCACCTCTGCTCCCTCGTCCACCCCCTTCAGTCCACCTTCCGACATCTCGGCGGTTCCTAACCCGGAGCCACCGCTTCTTGCCGTGTGGGCTCAGTGAGCTGCTGAAACGTCTCTGGGCCTGGATGTCCTCATTGCAAAATGAGGACAGCAGTGGCACCTACGGGCACGTTGTCAGGAATGTCCCGTGAGTTCCAAGCGTGCAAAGCTCTTAAGGAGGGCACGGGCCGCCGTGCACGTTAGGGGAGGTCGGCTGTTCTGCTCTCTCCTCGGAGGTTGTTTCTCCGCATCAGCTTCCCGCCGGGACCAGGCGCACACTACGCCTCCTGCCGTCTTTCCCAGACCCAGCCGCCAGCCGGCGGTCGGCTGGGGGCGCAGGGTGCGGCTGGGCCCGGGGCGCTCGTGGCGGGGCGCGCTGCGGGGGTCCGAGCGGCGGAGAGTAGGGGGCGCCCGGTGGGGACAGGGCACATATCCGGCGCACTAAGGGCAGCCTCAGCGGAGAGGGGGGCGCTCCCCGCAGGGAGCGAAAGCCGGTGGCCCGGAGACGCCGGGCGGCGCGCCTGCGGCGGCGTCCGGCGCGTCGGAGAGGCCTGGCCCGCACCCTGCTAGCCCGGGGTCCCGGCGCGCGGCTGCCCCGCAGGTGGAAAGGCAGGGCGATCCGGGGCCCCGGGAGGGCGGCTTTCCGGGCGGCGCGGGCGGAGGCGTGGAGCCCGGGAGCCGGGGCAGCAACCCGCCGGATCGAGGAAGTGCGCGCTCCTGCGGCTCGTCCCCCGCACCCGGGACCTGGGGAGGGAGCGGTCCGGGAGGTGAAGAGGGTCGCGACCCGGTCAGGGCGCGGGGGAAGCAAGGCGAGAGGCGGGGCGAGGCTGAAGGAAGTCGCCAGGACGGCGTTTGCCGAGAGCGGCTCGTTGGTCTAGGGGTATGATTCTCGCTTCGGGTGCGAGAGGTCCCGGGTTCAAATCCCGGACGAGCCCAGGCTCTTCTTTTTTTTTTTTCCTTTCCTCTTTTAACAATTGAAAAAAACCCTTTCCTCCTGACTTGAGCTCTAATGTTGACCGCCTTAACTTGGCGAAGCAAGGCATCGAATGAGAGCGATTCGTACACTATATGGTTCCCATGAGCCCGAGTGCGAGGCCTGACCATTGCTCGTACCCTTTAAAACGCACATGCTTGGAAAAGGGTCGCCTCGTGCGGAATCCGGGGCACCCCCAACACCTCCCAGCGGGAGCAGGGGCGCCTGGATTAGTGGATCTCGGGTGGAGGGGTGCCCAGCTCCCGCCGCCGACGCCCAGCCCCGCGGGCGGGGGACGCGTCCGGTGTGGGCGGGTGTAAAGCGCACCCACCTGCAGGCGACCCAGAACGGAACTTTGCGTCCGCGGCGCACGCGACACTATGGAACTGGCCCGGGTGGCGACCGCGTCTGCAGAGGGTTACATGGCTTGCAAACTTTCTACGTTTCCGTGTGACACCTTTCAATGGTATTTAAATGTAGGGCGCTCTTTCGGTTCAGAAAGTCTCGATTTTGTGTTTTGCAACAACACGTACTTAAGTCACTTCTTGATGTGTTCTAAAATGTATTTAGAAAGCAGTGTCATTCTAAAGGAAGGAAAAGTGGGCTCGTCCGGGATTTGAACCCGGGACCTCTCGCACCCTAAGCGAGAATCATACCCCTAGACCAACGAGCCGATGTGCTGTGGTGTCAGCGCCATGACAGAGGAAGGTGAAGTTACTTGTTCCCGCGCCCCCAAGTGGTTACTTTTATAAATGTATCTATTTTCTTTACCCGCCCTTAACGTTCCTTCTGTGGTCACTTTCTGCGTTCTACTTTTCTCTTTGGATCTCTGCAAATCAGTGACACGAAAGAAAACGACGGTGCCGCTACCGGTGTGACATTTACCTCCTATTTCGAAGACCATGATTCTATGCATATTCATGAGTAATAAAAGCGCAATGAGTTTGTGGCGCTGTCCCCGCGGCGGCCGGGTTCCAGGCTCGCCCTTCCCGGGTTCTGGTTGGTGGGCTTTCCAGCCACAGGGCGACGGTGGGCTTCCGTCCTCCGCTACCGTAGCGTTCGAGGCCCCACCTGTCCAGCCTTGTGAATTCCCAACTCTGCGTTTTCACTCAAACTGTTCCCTTCAGCTGGAAAATCTCTTTCCTTCTGCATACCTCCCAAACTCTTACCTTCCCAGAAGATCTTCTAACGTATTAAAACTAATTGTATATATCTCGTTCATCATAATTGTTGGAGAACCAGGCACCAACACTGGATAATTGGCAACCAATTTCATAATTGATTATAATTGGTGCCCAATTGTCCCAATGTCTTGAAGGCATGGCTCATTTACTATATATTTTTTAAAGAGTTTATTTATTTATTTTTAGAGAGAGGGGAAGGGAGGGAGAAAGAGAGAGAGAAACATCAATGTGTGGTTGCCTCTCACGTGGCCCCCACTGGGGACCTGGCCTGCAACCCAGGCACGTGCCCTGACTAGGAATCGAACTGGCGACACTTCATTTACTACATTTTACATTTTTAAATAGTATTGAGGCCTATGCTAGCCAGGCCGGCACTCTCAGTGAGTAATTGCTGAGTGACTGCAATGTGTTCTGAATTCCTTCGCTGCACGAACGTCGGTGCTTGGACACGATCAGTAACTGTGAATTGTCACCTGGGCAAATACATAACCAGAGAGGAAATCACAAATCAGGGGACTCTCCTAAGGAGAACTATACATTTATTTTATTCCTTATGCTGTTCACTCATCGGTTCATCCATTTGGTGGATAGGACCCTTTATTCAACACGCACACAGAAGAAGCACTACCTGGCGGGCTCTGAACTGTCAACTTGCTCCCTGCAGTTGGACCCCAGTAAGTCACGGCTGTGGGGCTCAGCATTCACACCCGCCCTCCTTTGATCTGAAACTGTCCTGAAGTTCCCCTTAGGGCTCAAGGCTAAGAGGATAAGAATGCACTTTAGAATGTCGACTAGCTCTGGCTGCCAGGAGAGTTTGCTCACGGAACCTAGCTGGGGCAAAAAGCTGTGCCCTGAAAACGTAAGAAGTTTGTGTTTCCCCAGAGTGAGGAAACTACGAAATAATAATAATTGGTTCGGTAAAATAACGTAACCCTTTCGGATTTCTGAAAACCTCAGTCTCTGCAGCTGTTAAGGACACTCCACGCCCCCCTTGCCCACTTGAATTTACTAGAGCGATGATCATTTTCATTTATTTGTTTTCTTCCTCCTACCTCTCTCTAGTGATTGAAAAGCAGTTTGTCCTGTACTCTGCAGGATGTATCCCATTTGCCAGAGAACCTCATTTGCCCCCCCCCCCACACACACACAACAAGGATGCAGAAGGACCAACAGCAACAACAATCAAGGTATCAGCTGCCTGACTCACAGAGAAGCATCTCTCCTGGTAGGAGGCATGCCTGCGACCCTCTGCAGGGCACCTCCTCCCCAGTGACGCAGTGGAGTACAGAGATGGTTGCAGAGTCCTGGGGGACAGAGGGTCTCCTGGAATATTCCGCCTGGTCACCGTGACTGCAGGAGCGCACAACAGTGAACCCCTCCCAGGGGCCCCATTACTCTTATTCCAAGTCGGTGCCGCGACACCCAGGGACACCGGAGACTGTAGAACGCTCCGGTTTTTCATAAAGTTCTAGTAAAAAATGTAACCCTCCTCCTGGATGAAGATGTTCTTTCTATGGAAATGTCAGTGAAACTGACTTAACTTCAGGCAAATTTCCCTTGTGGCTGGGGATTTGCCCTTGACTCTGTCTGACGCTCACCCAGGAACAGTCAAATTCTCGGTGTTCCGGGAACCTCTGGTCACCACCACCCACAACAACCTCCGCCTGTCCTCTGGCACCAGGTCTGCGAACACAAGGAGGGAGGGAAGCCAGGGAGAGCACTCGCGTGGAGAAGGTTCTACCACAGTCACTAGGGTCTGCTGGAAATGCGGGTGCCCGTCACCCTCTTCCTACCGTCTCCCACTAACCCCGGCTCCAGAAAATTTGGTTCCTATATAGTTGTCAACACCAGACAGACGACCCTGAGTGTCCCTGATGTTACCTCTAAGAGGGCAGAAAGCGCTGAGGAGTTCTCAAGGGAGGGCCCGTCTGGTGAGTGCGTTTCCCGTGCACAGTCGGGAACAGGCCCTCGGAGGGGCCCGTGGGCCAGGGCACAGATGGCTCCCGTGCCCAGCCTCTGCACCGGCTCCATCTCCCCAAGGAGCCCCTCCCTTTCAGAGGCCGCAGCTCCTTTCAAAAGGACCTTTCTGACCTGATTCGGTCGTGTCGCCCGGGGTACTTGAGCTGGGGAGAGGAGTTTCCAGGAGGTGCCTGAAAAGGGGGAGGTCTGCTGAGTGAGATCCTCAGGCTAACAGTAACGATGGGAAGTGAAGGGTCCCCCCCCCCCCCACTGCCCCGCACTTACTGTCTGGACAGAGGGTCGGAAATTACAGTGCAAGGACAGTGAAGAACACAACCTTGGTGGTGCTTTTCCTTTGTCACCTAATTCGGGAAACATTTGTGTATTCATTCAACGAACGTTTACTACTTACTGGTGGCCCGGGGTTGTGTCCTGCGGGAACACTTTGCTCAGGCAGCCGGTTCGCCCTTTGGCTGCTTCCCCCACCACCCCCAGACGCAGGTGCCTGGCTGCCGACTGCGGGCCCTCTGGGGGGCCTCAGCGCCCTGGGCCTGGGCCAGGGTCCAGCTCATTCATTCGCCTTCCTCCCAGATGGGGTCCACCCGGGATCTGAGTCCTGGGGAACTGGTAGCATCATTCTCCGCTCCGGCTAGAAGGTGGTGGCCACAGTGTTCTGGATGCTTTTCTCTGGACAAAATTTACCGCCCAGTGCATATCCGGCTCTGCCATTCTTTTTCTGAGACGTTTCTCCGGCCCTGTCTTTCTCTCCACCCCCACTCCCAACATCCTACTTCATGCGCTCTCCCCATGCCCTCCCCTGTCATCGCTCCCCACCGCCTGCAGGATGGAGGCCACCCAAGGCCCCTCGCACCGGTGCCTTCTCTTCCAGCGTGCTCTCCTTCCCCGTGACCCCTCACCCCCCTGAGTTCCAAGCCGCCCTGTGACTTGCCCTGGCACTGCTTTCCCGGGTCTGAGTCTGCGTCTCCCGTTTCTATTGGGGAACCCGTGCTCCTCCCCTGAAGTGCACCTCCAGGCCACCTCCTCGGTGCGTCTTTCCCGACCCCTCTCGGCCCGGTGGTTCTCGGAAGGGGCGGGAACGTGTGTCCAGGGGCCTCCCCGGCAGCGGAGAAGCTTGTCACAGCACAGGTGTCTCTGAGGACCCCGGCGGCCTTGGGTTTCTCCGTTGTTCGCCCTTGTCTTCCAAGCATCTCACACAGTTCAGCGCCTGCTCATCAGCACTGGTGGACCACGTGCTTCGCGACAGTCACACCTGAGACGTCCTACACCTACAGCACTCAGAAGTCACTTCCTTAAGGTGCTCATGGCCCCTCCCGCCTACGACAGGCCGGAGACTCGGCGGAAGGTTCCTGCTCAGGGAAGCAGGGCGAGACGGCGCTGCCGGGCTCCGGTGGTCCTGCCTCACTAACGCTGAAACCAACCCAAACAGGCCCAGCTGAACGCCAGCGACGGAGTGGGCGAGGCACTCGCGGGCTACTCACCTGGTCGGGTGCGCTCTCCGCCCAGAACCACCTTTCAGCCAATGACAGGCCGCAGCGCAGCGGGTAGGGCTCAAAGACTGTGTTTCCGCAGCCTAAAGACGTCACTGCCGCCCTAGTGGCGTCATGGCCGCCCTAGTGACGTGTCGCTGTTGTGAGGAGTCGGCGTGACGTTGTTGCCACAGAGATGTCGTAAAGCAACGCCTCCTCCCCCTGCACTGGTGGAGACGCCGGTGCTGGTGCGCACACACCGCCCGGCGGCCAGGCCGCGGAAGCGCAGCACGTCCAGTTACGCCCAGTGCGGCGTACTGGGTAACAAACCAGGGCCTTCCCGGGTGCGTGTGTACCATGATACGCGCTTTCTATCGCTCCCTTGGAGTGCGCCTTTTCCGCCTGCGAAGAGGGCTTGCCGGGAGGCAGTGTGCCAGTGACGTCGGCCCGCAGCGGTCCGAGTCTCGCGTGGCCTCCCCCTCTCGTGGGCTGTCGTGCTGCCGTGGCGTTCCACACCAGGACACGCGGTGCAGGCTGTTGCTCTGTTGCCCAGGACGGAGGGGCTGCACCCCCCAGGTGTGTGTGGGTGCGCTCTGGTGCCCCGCACCGTGGACTCGCCTAACAAAGCATCTCTCGGGCCTCCCCATCCCCAGCGTTCGGCACTGCACGGCTGTGTTGTGCGTTTGCTGGCCTACAAGGCTAGTGGGCGAAACAGCAAAAACCCCAGGAAGGGCGTTCCTGAGATGAACTTGAGACAAAACCCTGGAGTGCGAGTGCGCACGTGGGCTCTGTCGCCACACTGCTCCCCTGCTCAGCCGAAGGGTCTAAAACTCATTTCCTGCCTCACTCTGTCCGCCTCCGCCCCGGATTCCACCCTTGTCTTTCTCCCTCCTCTGTCCCTCTGGCGTGCCCGTTGGTAGGCTGTTCTCATCGGGACCCTTCCACACACTTTCCAGTACTTACTGGGCGACCAGTAAGTAGCGGGCACCGTTCTGGGCCAAGGTGGCCAAGCTGGGCAGGGCCAGCCTAGGTAGGCCCTTCGGAGTCCGGGCGGGGAACTTCCCTATCCCGGTTTTTATTGACAAATGGAGGGACGTTTTATTTGCAAAAGCACACCAAACCAAAAGCACCGTCCTTTTTGTTCCAGGCGGCAGGAGCGAGTTCCCAGTTCCCACCCCTTCTTAAACCCAAAGGGGGTTTCCGACGAGGAGATGCAAACAAGATGGAGACTTTTTAAACTGGCATCTTGCTCAAATCGCAACACGTAAATTACTCAGTCCACGCAAAGGGGAGGCCTTGGGCGCAGGGCAAGCGGGGCATGTGTTCTGTCTGGGCCACTGACGCAGAAGGCTCTCCCCACCGTCCCCCTTGATCACTTTTGTAAATAAATCACCGTTTCTTTGGATGAGGCTCCCAGAAAGAGAAGGGCTGGCTGACACAGAAGCAGGACACCCAGGCAAAGACCCGTGACAAGGAGGCACAATGGAGGGATCTGTGGGGTAGGACCCTAGGAGAGGCAGAGGGGACAGGCGGGCGGACAGCCACGCAGGCAGAGGGCTGGGCGGCAGCGGTGGAGCGGAGGTCCTGGTCTCCAGCTCAGGGATCTTAGCTAGGGTGGGACCCGGAGGCGTGACCTCGCCTGACGAGAGGGGGTGATGGACAGTTGGCACTTTCCAATAGCATGCTTCAAGGGCCACGGGTCCGGCCAATGAGCGGGTGGCTGGGTGGGGCCGGGCGGAGGGCTGGCGGCAGTGGCGGGGCCGGGAGTGGGGGCGCGGCGCGAAGGTGCCACTAGGCTAGGCGCGGCTGCTGCGAGGTGGCGCCCCGGTCCGGAGCCGAGCGAACCACAGCGGGGCCGGGGCCCGGTGCGCGGCGGCGGGGCTGCAGCGGAGGACGATGGCTGCGCCCGCTGGGGCCAGGGCAGTGATTGCAGCCCCAGACCGCAGGCGCTGTCTGTGGTCGGTGCTGGCGGCGGCGCTCGGGTTCTGTAAGTGCAGCCGGGCGGGGCTCCGGGGCGGCGGGGACTCTGGCCTGCACTCGCCCCTCCTGGGGAGCGGGGCCCTGCGCGCTGGCGTGGAGGCGGGGACCCGGCGGCGCGGCCTGCGCTCATGGGACCCGGGACCCAGCGGGCGGGAGCACGGCCCTAGGCAACCCGGGAGGCGCTGCGCCTCTCCCTCCTCCTTCCCGGGTCCCCGCGTGTGGGGGAGACGGGGAGCCCTACCTGCTCGGTCCCGGGGCTGTGGGGGAGCGGCCCTGCTCTGCGCTCCCGCCGAGCCCCCTGCGCTGCCCACGCGGCGACCCGGGGCGCCCAGGCCTGCCTCGGGATCCGGGTCGGGAACCCGGGTTCTGCGTTCTGCACCTCTGGGAGGAGGCAGGCTTCTGCTCATCGATGGGGCCTTTGTTGCTCGTTTCCATGTTTTCAGCGACTGTTTTGTTTTGCCTCGTAAATTCCATTCCCAGGGCTCTCCAGTCCTTTCTTTAAGCCTCCCTGAGGGAAGAGCCCCGCAGTCTCCCGCCTCGTCTCTGGAGTCTGCGGAGCCCCGGGGGGGAAAGTCACATTGTTCGGGGTTAGGACGCAGAGACCTGGGAATGCCGTGGAAATGGCCTGGCTGGAAGGAAGCCGGTCAAAGCCGTCATGTTCCCGGACATAGACGCCCCAATATGACGATACATAAGACATTAAGAAGCACATTTAAAAAAACATCTTTGTTTTTTCTTGCCACATTTCACGGGTCAAACTTACGGTGAACCTCAGGCCCGACTTACTGAATGGGGTGAGTTGGGCCAGGGACCTGGGAAGCAGTGTGTGCTGTCGTGCTTGTGCGTGTGGTTCCCAGCCCGGGATTCCGGGCCGCTGTCTCAGCGTGTGGTTGAGTAACGATTACAAAGCGGGCCAACTCCTAACACACGTAGGCCTCTTTCCATTTCTCGATGTTTTCCAAAAACATCGGTTGCATCACAGTATCTGAATACGGCTTTACTCATAAATTTCCTTCCCGGAAAAGTCCTTAATGTAATATTTGGAACCAGGAAAAATGTAATTAAACCAAGGATCCCAGGGGACTATGAAGTATACGTGTAAAAGCACCCCCACCCCTCTCTTTCTGGAGGTTGACAGATGAAGGTGTAATTCATTTTTTTTTATAAATGTCTCTTCTGAGAAAAAAGGTTAAACATGTGGGGGAGGGGGTTTGGTGGTGGTGGTAATATTTGTGTTTTAAGAAAGCGAGTAGGAAATGGCTTTACTCTAAGGTTTATCAGAAATCTGGCATCAGTCAGAATTATCTCGCATGAGAGGTTGCCCATCGCCGCAAAGGGCAAGGGCAAAGCCGTCGGGTTGACCTTGATAAGCTCAGTGGCAGCGAACAACTAAACTGTAATTCATGGATATTAATAACAAAAAGGGGGTCTGCGAGAGTCAGCAGCCGATGTTACCAGGTCATTGTAGAAAGATACTGCGTGTTTCTCTTTGCCAAGTCACCTTTTCCTGATTGCCGATGTCACGGGGAAAGGTGGCTGTGCCTAACAGTCCTAACAGTCCAAGTTTGATGGAAACATTTCTGGGGTTTGATCCAGGCACAGCTTTTTGACAAACCTCCATTGAGCACCTTTTCAACATGGAGCACCAGAAGTGTTCCAGGAAGGAGGCTCCTGCCCTCCCATAGCGGACAGCTCAGTGGGAGAAGCAGCAGAAGTCTTTTGAGAATGGTGTGCTGTTAGGAACTACGGGGAGAGTCCTTGGCTCAGACCAAAGTCCGTGCCGCCCGGGAACGGATGCGGAAGTTGGGGAGGGAGAGGGCGCGTGGTGGTGAATGCACCTGTTGGCACCCCTGGGTGTTGGGGGGCTGCTGTGTGTACGGAGCTGGTAGGAGCTGAGGCAGGGGAACCAGCCAGGGGCACTGACTCACAAAGGCTGGATTTTATCCTGAAGGGGGGGCGGGGGGGCGGGGTGCTGGGAAGGGTTTCTCTCTGTTGAGATGTGAAGGCTGGGGTGCAGCAGGGTGAGGCTCCCCAGAGGGCAATTGCAGTAATCCAGGGGAGGTTAAAGACCTGAATTAAAGCAGCAGGATACGGGGAGAGGACACCTCCCAGAGCCTGTTAGAAAGCAAATTCGCCAGGGCTTGGAAATTGATTTGACGTGGGCCTGAGTGAGGGGGGCGTGAGATGATCCTGAGGTTTGGGGCTTGGGAGGTGGGGCCCATTTTTGTGAGGTGGGGCTTTTCACAGAGGAAGGACAGAGGAGGAGGGGATAGGAGTGTTGGTGGGAGGGGCAGTGAAGTTTCTCTCAGCTATGTTGAGTTGAAGGGGCGGCAGAGGCATTCCAAAAGAAACGGGCCGCAGACAGGTGGGGAGAGGGTCCTGGGGGGGAGCAGGATGTCCTGGTTGGGAATTTTCTGTGGCTCACAGCTAAATGATGGGTTGTTCAGACGAAGTCACCAAGGGACAGTGTAGTGAAGGACGGAGCCGGGGCCAAGGACAGGGATGTGGGGTGCGAGGTGCCCGGAGAGGAGCCGGCCCAATGGCTGCGAGGAGAACCCAGGAGGTGTGGTGGCTTGCACACCAAGCGAGGATGGAGTTTTAGGGGAGAGGAAGTGGCCCATGGTGTGGGTGGAGATTGGATACAGTGAGGATTCCCTGCATTTGGCTGGCCGCTGGGATGTCTTTGGTACTAACCCTTAGATAGAAGGAAGGAGCTCAGGATGGGAGCCAGTCTCGGGGCCCCCCCCCCGCCCTGCACCACCCACTCCAGTCAATGGCAGCACCACCCGCCTGCCCCCTCAGCCCGACACCTCGTCCCTCCCGGACCCCTCCCTGCCCCTCGTCCTCCACGTGGGCGCCCCCACGCACCACGTCCGATGAGCTCTCCCACTTCTTTTCCATCAGTGGTCCCCTCCTGGCGTCTCGGCAGAATCACTGCTGGTTTTGTTCATACAGCTGTGCTGAGCTCCCAGCTGGTGCCCCAACTCCCCCCTCCTGCCCCTTTTCAGTCCACTCTTCACACAACTGCAAGGACGATTCAGATTAAAAATGCACATCAGCCACGTGCCTTTCTCGGTTAGCGTCCTCAGTGGTTTGCCACCGCGCGGAGGCTGCCGGCCGGCTTCCCTGTGGGCTGCGCCCTCCTGTCTGCCTTCCCCCCAACTTCAGCTAGGGCCCCTCGCCCCCTTCCTGCCGCCTGCCTGTGCTTCAGCCCATCCCCACCGCGGGCCCTCTGCCCTTGCAGCGCCCTTTCCCCAGGACCGCCCAGAGCTGTGCCCTCTTTATCCTCAGCACGCCACTCTTTCAGAGGGGACTTTTCCAACCACCTTATCCAGGAGTCCCCACCCTTTACTTCCTCTGACTGTAATTTCTTACTTGGGTTTTCTTTTTCCCTCCGCTAGAATCCAGGACAGTGTTTGTCATCTTCTTCACAGAGGGATCTGTAATGCTTTGCACCTGAATAACGATAATCAGTATTTGTTCCATGGCAGCGAGGTAGAGGCATGTCTTGATTAGGTTTGTCAGTTTGCAATGTGTAGTTAGGGTTCGGCGGGCTCATTGTCCGCACCCAGTGAATGTTTGTTGGTTGTTGGGTGGGCTATTTTTCCCAAGCGTAATTTCATGCGTTATCTGATTTGTCCTCACCCATAGAGACATGCTTATTGATTTTTAGAGAGAGGAAAAGGAAGGGAGGGAGAGAAACATCAATCTGTTGTTCTTGTGCCCCGACCGGGGACCGAACCTGCTGCCTAGGCTGGGAATCAAACCCACGACCTCTCAGTTTACAGACGCCTCTCTAACCAACGGAGCCACACCAGCCAGGGCGATCCTTTTCATTCTTTAAGTGCCATTTCTTATTTCTTCAGAGATGTGCGGAATGAATGAGGATTCTTTGCCTCCCTTAAACACCATAGCTTCGGAACTGCTGGTTATGATGTAGTTAAACCATTTCATCACGCTTGTTGTGACGCCTAAGTGTTTTATCAGTAGGGCTTTTGACAAAACTTGAACTTGAGACACCGCTGCAGTAGAAAGCCCACACAGCTCACTATCGGTCCCTCAGCCTTGTACTTAGTGACCACCTGGGACAATAAAACAAAAACCTAGATTAAAAAAAAATGCTACCACTGGTTTTTATGCTAGCTCCAGGATAGTCTCTGGGCTCCAATACTGCCAAGGTGAGAACGGATGTTACAAAGAGAGGTTCCTGAGAAAAGCACAGAAAATGCTGTTTGTGTTTTCACAAAGTCTCCAGGGACCATTCGGCCAAAGGAACGCCTCCTGGGTGCCAGGCACCGCCGGAGGCTGAGGGTGCCGCAGGGAGCTGGGGCCCTAGTGGGAGCAGCCAACGGCCCTCGCACACCCTCCGAGCACCCGGGGACAGGCCCGGCTCCTCACAGTGCCCCCGTCGAAGCAAACAGTATTCCCCTCTTGTGAAAATCTGCAGTCTTAAAAAAAAAAGAAAAAGGATATTTACTTGCATGATAAAGTAGTTATTTTTTAAATGTACAAAGGCTCCATTGTGGGAATTTCATCAATGATCTTTTCTACTAAGTTTTTGAGATGTGATTTGACTGGGAAAAACTCGATAGGCAGTTTGTGACACATCCAGGGTAGGGCCAAAGCAGGTCTACAGTCGAGTGTGAGTTTATTCTCGTATCATTCGTTCTATTCGTTCGCACATGAACTGTAACCCTACTTTGGCCACGCCTTGTATTTCTGCCTCCCCATGTAGTAAGTGGGGTCTGCCTGCTAAACGTTGCACCTTCCTGTCTGTCCCCCCCCTCCACCCCCGCCCCCGCCCGATTTCCTTCGGTCAGGCACATGGTGATCGGAACCCTACAGCCGGAGCCCGGGGGTGCATTTACACTGTGTCTCCCGAGAATGTGAAACTCCAGGTGAGTGCATGCACCTGACGTGTACCTAAACCTCGGGATGCTTTTCCGCTGGCTTCTGAGACCGCTGGTGTTGTTTAAAAGGACATAAATGGTTTGCTTTGGCACAGAACTCATTACCGATCCGTTTGGTCTTTAACCCCCGTCCAGGCGAACTTAATGATGACAGCTGGAAGCGTCTCGCTGAGGTCTGGAGTATCAGCTGGCTCGGGGCCTTGGCCTGTCCGACTGGTGTGAGAGCAGTAACCTGAGTGGGACCGCTTTCTGCCTCTCCCACTCATTCTCCCCAGCGCTTGACATGTGCATTGGCCCAGAGACCAGGCCAAGGCCCTTGGAATTTTGGCTGCCGGCTGAAGCCAGTCTCGGCTGTGTGACCGTTCCCAGTGCCTGAACTGAGACGTCGTCATCATCTCCTGGGACGTTCGTGTCTTTGCCCTTAAACGTCTTTATCATCTTTTTGAATGCACCTCAGCCGCCGTACTGTTTTATCCACTTACGAGGTTCCCTGGGTTCCATTAGGCTCCGGTCCAAGAGCGGAAGGATGACTTCCCTGACAAATTAGTGAAGGAGGATCGATCCGCTTCTTACTCCTTCCAAACGGAGTCTCTTTAGAAGTGGGCGAGATGTGGTGATCCCTCTGCCTTCTCAATTAGTTCCCTAGCAACTGCGGCCCGTGGCACCCCATCCTCAGTTTCCCTGGGTGGGGCGCATGCTGCTGGTCCAGGAGACTGCCCCACCGTGCGGCCTCGGGACCGAGCTCCCTCAGTCCTGCGCTGCAACCGAATGAACAGACGTTGCTGAATCGGCAACGGACATCCTCTGTCCAGGAACTCGTAACATGCAACTTTGGAACCTGGGGAGTTTATCGGGTGCAATTTAAAGCCATTTAAAAAGAAACGCTTTTATCATTGAAGGGATGCATTTTTCTCTTTAAATATTAAAGAAGACAGTGTGGAGTTATGTAAATTTAACAAAATCGTGGGCTCCTTCCAGATAGCTAAATGTGTAGATGCAGATGACCCATCTCGATTTCTTTTGTCAGCCCACAGGAATTTGGACACAAGGCTAGGTTCGGGCTGTATCGTTTCCTCTTGCCTTATCTGAGTGCTTCCTATGAGTGTGGCTATTATCTTTATCAAGTTCACAGATGAGGAAGTAAGGATCAGACAGGCTCAGTAACTTGTCCGAGGTCACACAGCTAATATGTGGGAGAGTTGGACCTCCGCCTGCAAAGCCTGTATTTGCAACCACTCTGCTGTACCATAGAGTCTCTCTCCAAAGTCTCCAACCATTTTGGGGGGATGCTGCAGGATGCCCTCGATGTTCACAGAGGCCTTGAACTGCCCCAGAGCACCCTTGGGTGGTGACCTTTGTGCCAAGAACCCTGGCGCCCTGATGCCGTTCACGTGGCGTGGGGGGTGTAGCTGCCATGTGCAAGCCACTCCCACTGAGGGTGCAGAAGCCGCACCACCCAGTGCTCTGACCACTCCTCGGGGCTTTTAATGGTGTGGTTCTTGTTGTTTCTTCTCCTTCTCTGGCTGCTCTGTCTCGCTAGGGTCAGCAGACAAGGGCCTGGCCCTGAGCCGGTCTGCCTAGGGCCAGCCGTAGTGTGTGTGGGTTCTGGACTTCCTGTGTGAAAGGTTGTGCTGGTACACTTACTAAAGCTGGCACAGCGAAACAAGGAAGGGCTTAGCATGGAGGAAGGAACAGGAGAGCACAGGCTGGGCTGTTTTGGCTCACTGGGAAGTCAGAAAAAAGGGAGCTTTGGGGACAGGCTCGGCGGGTTCGCCTGGGGCCAGCTGCCAGCTGCCCACTGACTTGGGGTTTGGGAGACTCCTGCCAGCGAAGAGAGCAGTGGGGAGGAAGGGGCAGGGGCTGGCGCAAGCCGGGCCCCGCGTCTTAAATCTCTCTCTCTCTCTCTCTCTTTCTCTCTCGCAGGCAGGAATCTTTGGGGAGTTCCCAGGGGAGGGTTTCAGCGGAAGGCTCATCAGTTCTCCGGGCATGTCCTTTCAGGGTCATGGCCTCCACTGATTGGTCAGTGACAGGGGCAGTGACCAGCTCTGCTGCTTTTTTGGGCCTGGAGCTGAAATACATCCGAGGCCCAGAAGTTATTTCCAGGGAGAAAAGTCTACCCTGGGGACAAGATTCCTGTTGTCCCAGTGTCGCCCCCTGCCAGGACCACCTGTATCTGGCTGTACATTGCTCGGCCAGTTCAGCTGTGTGTATCAGTTTGTCTATTCCGTTTGCCTTCCTAGCTTTTTACTGTCCTGACTCATTCTCACCTCAGAGACTCCCACCCCTAGAATCTTTTAGGAATGAGGAAGGAGAAGGGTTTCTGTGTCTTCAGTAACCGCTTCCTGCTGATGAGGGTCTGGCATGGCCCCCGCCTCCATAGGGTATGGAAGTCCCTTCCTGTCTAGTCTAAGAGACAAGGGAACAGGGTCTGAGTCAAGAACAGAGAGGCTGGGAGCTGCTTCTTCCAGAGCAGGGGCAGCGTGGGACCCCCAAGGCATCGTCATCTTGACGTGGAACTGTTGTGTGCGACGTAACCGTCCAGTACTGGCAGCCAGTCCATCCAGCCAAGCCACTGAGGCTCGTTTCAGGAGGTGGCAGTGCGGGTGGGCTTCTAGAGCGTGGCCTATGCTATGCTAACAAGCAACCCGGTAAAACAGGTCAGAGGCGTACACTAGATGAAAACAGCAGGAATACAAAGGTTAATGAACACAGCAAATCATAAACCAGCTTCTGAGTCTTCAAACTGCCAGTTGAGAAGACTTCAAATGCAAGCCTTTTGTGGGAGTGAAATTAAGCAAGGACAGTCTAGTAGATCCTCCTTGTCTGCAGTTTAAATATCTCTGGTAGTGTTATCAGGTACTCGGGTAAGTTCTGTATAGCTCACACTGCATCAGTAGTTAATAATTTCAAATCAAAGGATGGGAGGAAAAAAATGAAACATTCGCTTGGAAGAAAACTAGAAAAATCAGGATTCAGTGTAGTTTGTGGGTGACAACTGTGCATTGGGAGTTCCACTGAAACACAATTTCTGTCCCTAAAATTACCCTCATTTTTCATGAGGCTGCAATAAGTCTAGTTTCAATTTGGCCTGGTTATTAGCATAAATCCAACAAAAATAGTCATTGGTTATATAGGTTTTTTCAAACTCCCTTGTGAGTCCAGGAATCTTCAGATTGAGCTTTATTCAGCCCCTCAAAGCACAGAAGCCAAGCCGCACAGTTGCCATTTGGCTTTGCCTGCAATACCTATAGGCTTGGGTGGATTCCTCAAGTTCTTGAGGTCCCCCAAATGTCTTGAGTTCCTTTCCTTGCCATCTTTCAGGAAAGCAGCCTTCATTCCTCACCTGGAAGCACTGCTATGAACCAAATGACCAAGCCAGGTGCCTGGCCATTTCTGCAGAGGGCTTTCATTGGCTCCCAAAGTCAATCTCAGTTCCTTCAGGCTTTCTGGTGCCGTCCAGAGTCCAGGCATGTCTTTTTCAGTCGTGACATTCCAGACAAAGGCTTCATTAATAAAACCACAACTGGAAACTGGTTCTCTGTGTTCTACTATAAAGAGAACAGATTCTTATTGGATGTGTGCAGGCAAATATATATTGCCATGAAAAAAAAAATAATGCTTATTAAGAGCTGTCAAATTCTGGAGGGGTTAGGTAGGGAGAAAAATAGAAATGCTCTGAAATTGTTTATGAGGGTCTAATTTATCAAACTGCTCTAGGGGAAAAAAGTTTCCTTATGTCAGGAAAACAAAAAGATTTAAAGCTAGCAATATGTTGACAAAGCCATAAGAATAATAGTGATCTTTCATTCCTTCAGTCCCATATAACCAATTTTTGTTTGTCTTGCTTATTTGCCAGTTTTTCCATGAATCCAGTTATTCCTTAGGATTCTATAAACCTTCACCTACTTCAAAGATATGACTTGCTTGGATACCTACAAGTTAGAGTAAGTCAGAGTCCTTATTGTGAACCTTTCCAAAGATGTAACATTATTTCCAAATGTATCCGAGTAAAACAATGACTGTTCATAAATGACAGAATTTAACAGGCCATGGCTAGAGTCCTGATTATAATGCCATTGATAAAGTACTTCTTTGTCAGATAAAACACTCCAAGACAACAGTTTCTTGGTAAATAATAATTACTATGAAATTACATAAAAGAACAGGACAAAGCCCGCAATTTTAGACTTAACACACAATTTCAAAATATAAAGAGCAAATAATATGCGAGATTTCAAAACACTGTACATGACTTATTTGAAGTGTGTGTTGAGCATTGGAAACAATGTACAAACTCCTGACAGGACACCCGCTGCCCCTGACAGTGTCCTGTCTGAACTTGGCTTTGAATTTTCCCAAGTTTCTTCCTCGCGCAGGCTAAAACCTCTAGAACACCTATTTTAATAAAAAAAATATGTGTATACAAATAGAATATAGTTATTATTATTTTGTTTGGCAAAGCTCCCCATGTAATTTCAAGCATACGAGAAGCAAAAAGTAAGCAGCCCGCATCCCTTAGACTGACTTTCATGGACACATTCATGACCTTTGGAAACACAGGCCCCTCTACCGGCAAACATGCTCTCGCTGTCAGCAAAACACCTCCAACAAAGCACGAGACGCTCATCAGCAGCTCCGAATCCACTTCACAGCCTCTTTGAATAAAAAGCCAAAAGCAGGTGAACTTAAACTTGTCCAGCAATGAATGTTTCAGTGCCTTGTGTTGTTTCAAAACGTGTAGCTAGTGAATGGCTTTTACCAGAATTTACTAATTTAGAAAATAATATCTGAAATAAGTTAAAATGATTTGCTCAGCTATAGGTCAGGTTTTTCCCTTTTTGATAAGAATTATCTCCCCCAAAATTTGTATTTGAAATGAAGACACCTGGTTTTCTTCGAACTTGTGGGGAAAGACAAGCAACCTGTTCCGGTCAAGACGGAGGCATAGGCAGACACGGGTCACCTCCTTGCACAACCACAGCAAAAATTATGACTGGACTACAGAACAGATAGACTACTATCACCCAGAATTGTCAGAAAATCGAGCAATAAAATGTATAGAAGTCTGCCAGGAACTGCCCTGCATGGTTCGGAAGCTGTAACCCCCCATGGCTAAGGCTGATAAAGGACCTTGGGAACGTAAGCTACTAAAGAGACAAAGCTTATCTCCTGGTAGGGGCACTGCCTCTGTTGCCTTTTACTTCACCCTGCTTATCCCCAGGTGGATGACTGGTTAGCCAATGATGGGTAAGATTCCTCAAGGGAGGGACAACCTAAGACAGGCACAGTCACGAATGGGGCCTTAAGGAAAGGACTTGGGGTGCTATAGAAAAAGGGGGTGATGGATCCTTGTGCCTCAGCTTTGACATAGCCTGAGTCCTCATTCTGTCTGCAAGAAGTCTCCTAATCTCTTGGCTGCCTTACTTCCCCTGCCTGACTTAAGCCTGAAACAATGCGGGAGGGTGGTGTAGCCCTGGGCAGGAATGGGCGGTTCTCCAGGGTGATCAGGCCTAAGAAAGAATGCATAAAATCCTGTGAAACCTGCTTTGCTAAGAATACCCTTAATTTAAATGATGAGGGCCCAAACATAGAATGAGTTTGTTTCCCCAAAGTTTTATAGCCCTTTAGCTAACTGACTGGGACTCAAAATAAACCCTCATAGTTCTTGGAATGTTATCTATTGTTAGATCCTTACTGCCTGACAATGATTGATGAGCTTTACCTGTATTCCTATGCAAATTAAACCCAATAATAGCCCAATGAGGAGCAGGCTCGTGGCCCTTCTCCTCTAAGAGATCAGCCACCTTTCCTCCCCAAGCAGATCCTGTCTTGGTAGACTGATTGTCATCGTGGCAGACAGGACGGGGGCTCTGCAGTTGGAGCCCCCACAGAAGTCCAACAACCGAGGAATTAAAGAAGCCATATTCATCCAGACGGGTAGGAGGGGTGGAGATATGGAAAGGTGTGGAGATGCAGAATGGACAGTCCCACACTCGCGTGGCGGATAAAAATTGGGAGAAAAACCTGAGGAGCGAAGGATCCCAGCCCCACCCCCAGGGTTCAAGCACCAGGGAGATAAGTTTCCATAACTCCTGGCTGTAAATACCAGTGGGGGTGGGGCAGCGGGAGAAACTGCAGGGTTCTCAGGAGGCCCGCCGTGGAGTCAGAGCTTACACAGCCTCACTCCCTCTGGGCTTCAGTACCAGGCAACAGCTGGGAGGGCACCAGGGGCCTACTGGGAAAAACTGAAGTGACTGGCATCAGGGCGAGTCCTGGGAGATGGCCTTCTCCCAGACAGAGCCCAGAGGCCAGGCAGCAGCACTGTCTTCTCTGCACGCCCTCCACCCCACGGAGCCACAGAGCACCGCCTGGCGGCAGCTAACGGGCACACTTTTCCACGGCGGGCCGCACGGCTAAGACAGCGAGTCAAAGCAGCCCTACCTTACACACGGAAACAAACGCAGGGAGGCCGCCGAAACGAGGAGACAAAGAAACTTGGCCTAAAGGAAAGAACGGAACAAAACTGCAGGAAAAGAACTAAACAACATGGAGATAAGCAATCTGTCAGACGCTGAGTTCAAAACACTGGCCATTAGGATGCTCCGGGAACTCACTGGGTACTGCAGTGGCTTAAAAAAGACCCAGGCAGGTGTCGCAGGTTCGATTCCCAGCCAGGGCACATGCCTGGGTTGCAGGCCATGGCCCCCAGCAACCTCACATTGATGTTTCTCTTTCTCTCTCTATCTCCCTCCCTTCCCTCTCTAAAAAATAAATATAAATGAATAAATCTTTAAAAAAAAAGAGACCCAGGCAGAAATGAAGGTTACAGTAAGTGAAATGAAGAAAAATGTACAGGGAACCACCAGTGGAGGGGATGGAGCTGAGAATAAAGTCAATGATTTGGAACATAAGGAAGAAAAAAACATTGAGTCAGAACAGCAAGAAGAAAAAGGAATCCAAAAAAAATGAGGACAGGCTAAGGAGCCACTGGGACACCTTCAAAAATACCAACTTTTGCGTCATAGGGGTGCCAGAAGGGGAAGAGAAAGAGCAAGAAATTGAATATTTATTTGAAAAAAATAATGAAAGAAAATGTCCCTAATTTGGTGAAGGAAATAGACATACAAGTCCAGGAAGCACAGAAAAGTCCCAAACAAGCTGGACCCAAAGAGGCCCACACCAAAGCACATTGTAATTAAAATGCCAAAAGTTAAACATAAAGGGAGAACCTTAAAAGCAGCAAGAAAAGAGCAGAGAGTTACCTACAAAGGAATTCCTGTAAGAATGTCAGCTGATGTCTCAAAAGAAATTTTTCGGGCTAGAAGGGACTGGCAAGAAGTATTCAAAAATAATAAAAAGCAAGGAGCTACAACCTAGATCACTCTATCCAGGAAAACTCTCATTAAGAATGGAAAGGCAGATAAAGTGCTTCCCAGACAAGGTAAAGCTAAAGGAGTTTATACTCACCAAGCCTTTATTATATGAAATGTTAAAAGGACTTATTTAAGAAAAAGAAGATCAAAACTGTGAACATTAAAATGACAATAAATTCACAGCTATCAACAATTTACTCTAAAAAACAAACTAAGCCAACAAGCAGAACAGGAACAGAATCATAGGTGTGGAGATCATTTGGAGGGTTATCAGTTGGGAGGGGGAAGGGGGAGGATGGGGGAAAAGGTACAGGGATTCAGTACAAATTGGCGGGTAGAAAACAGACAGGGGGATGCTAACAATAGTGTAGGAAATGGAGAAGCCGAAGAACTCAAATGTGCGACCCATGGACATGAACTAAGAGGGGGATTGCCTGAGGGAGTGGGGGTACCGGGTGGAGGGGGGTAAAGGGGTAAAAATTGGGACAACTGTAATAGCATAATCAATGAAATGTATTTTTAAAAAAGACAGTTAAATACCTGAACAGCTGGGTTGCCATTCAGATGTTTGTAAAAGACTGAGGAGTCCGTTCACCCATTTTTTAATTGTTTTTTCCATCTGGCTACAGTTTTCTGGTTTACAGACCGTGCATAGCTTATAGCCATGAAGGCTCCGACGTGGGGACCCTCTGTCCCTCTCCCGTGGGAGTAGTGAAGCGGGCCCAGCTTTGGGACAGTAGCGAAGCTAATGGCACCATCGCCTGGCCAAACCTCCCTGTTGCCCACTGTGCGCTGGGACCAGGCTGTGTTCCCCAAGGAGGTCAGCCTTTTTCTTGAGGGGCTCAGGATCACATTTCTCCCAGCTGGTGAGACTATACCCCAAAAGGGGACCCTGGTGGCCCTGGGGACCCGTTTGGAGAGACAAACACGTAGCAAGCCGAGAGAGACCTCCCTGTAAGGCCTCTCTGGGCTGTCTGGGGCCACTCCGAGGAGAGTGTGCACCCTGTGGAGCCATCCCTGGGGCTCTCGTGGGCATTAGTGAGGAAGGAAGGATGGCCAGCACACACTCAGCCGGTCCCAAGATTCGTTTCCTCTTAGGAGGCTCCTGTAAAATCATTTTCTCATTTGGTCCAGTGGTTTATTGGCTCTAAGTGCTTGTCACCCTTCTGGAAGAAGATAATTTGGGCATCGTTGGTTTCGAGCAAAGTCTCACCCTACCAGGTGAATTCGGGCAGATTTGATTGGTGAAAATGTTCTGCTGGGAGGGAACAGGTTCCAACTTTGAAACAGATGTTGTGTAATGACCTCTGTCGTTTGTACAGAGGCCTGCTCTGCGGGACCGTTGCTGCAGGACCGGGGGCTGGGGGAGGGGGATCCGGGGAGAGAGGCGAAGGGGTGAAGAATCACAGATTGAGGGTCCCAGAGCAGTCCCAGGGACAGAAAGTACCGCAGAAGGAACTTGGTGACATTACAGTAACTGAAATATTGTGGGGGTTGGCTTATAAAATACAGATATGACTGTCCTACCACTATGCTATGTACCAGGCTGTGACATACAGTCATACTGAATGTAAACGGCCTTTTGTAAAAAGAACAGACAAAGTATGCACAAGGGCCTCTGTAGTTTCCCCCTGCATGAGAATGTGAACCCTCCCGAACCGTCAGCAGGGAGGGGAAGCACCCCTGAGCAGCCCCACCCACGCCCGCCTTCTCTTTCCAAATCCCGCTGCCGCCTCCTGCCACCCAGTCCCTCCTGGGGGCCTGGCTTTCCCCGCCAGAGAGAGCTTCCCAGCAGACCCTCGGTGGTCACCCGTGAAGATGGACATGGAGCTCAGCAAACTGGGGAGCAGAGCCAGACACCGCGCCTCCCCAGGCCTGATTTCCTAGGAACCCGCAGCATGTGCGTGTGAGGGTTCGCTCACACACGCGGGCGCCCTGCCCTGTCCTCTGTCCTGGCAGGAAGCCTTTCCCTGGGGCTCCGCCGGGGCCAGGCACCGGGACCAGAAGAAACAGAGGAGGAGGAAAAGCCAAAATAGCCCTGCGAAAGGGCAGAGCCCAGCCTGGGAACATACCCAGGAAAAGGACCAGACCAGACAGGGGGCCCGGAACCCTGGCAGGCCCAAACCAGGCCTGGGAAGGACCAGACGGAGGGGGGCGGGTCCCCCGAACCACAGCCTGCCTGTCACTCAAGAAGACAGTGTCCAGGGCAGCGGCTTTCCAGAGCCAGATCTTGAAAACTGGCCTTTCTGGTCTTCCAGTCCAGTGTTAGCTGACCTGTGCTCCTCCTGGGGGGCTTCTAATTTGCGATCGAGCAGCTCCCCATTCATTCAGTTTAATTTAGAGCAGGTGTCTTCCTAGTTTTGCCTGCAAAAATTAATTTAGGCATGAAAAGAGATACATTCTGGCCACGTTAAGCTGATCACTTCCTGTTAAATATCCCCGATTCTGCAAGTCCTTGCCCGTGAGTCAAGGCTTCGCGGCAACTGTAGGTCCGCATCTCAAGCCCCCCCTTCCCCCTCCACAGAGATCCTAGGTCGCCTAAGAGCGCCGGGAGGGAGCAAGCGGCCCTCATCCTTAGAGCTGAGTGAGAGTTCAGACTAGATTTAACCAGTCCTGTTAAGGCCACCAGAAAGCAATGGAAAAGCCCAAGTTAAAAGTGAGCCATCCGTTTTTCTCCGCCACCCACACCTCAGCCTGGATTCCCCTCAAACCCTCACCTGCAGCTCTGCCTCGAGGATTTTTAAGAACACGGAGTGAAGACATTCAGCCTCTGGCCTTAGAACCACAGGGGAGTCTGGGAGCCCCAAGGGACGCACCCACGCTCACATGGGGCAGATGGAGGGGCCGGGCAGGCCCGGTGGGTTTCTGTGGGTGCCTCACGCGGTCCCCGTCTGTGAGGTGGTCCCGGGCGGCCTCCTGTCTGGAATCCCGCCATTCTGCCCACGAGGAGACAGTCGGGGTCACTGCCAGTGGGGCGGCACAGGCTCAGGAGAGAAAGCCCCCGTCCCACCTGGGCTCACCCTGTTGTGTTACTGGACAGGGGCCTGGCCCGGAGCGGGGCCGGTTCTGGGCTTCGTGTAGGAAAGATTTCACAACACGGGCCCACGTGACCACGAGGGTCTGTCCTCTGAAGCTGGGACAGTGAGACAGGGGAGGGCTCAGCACAGCGGGGGCGGCCCCAGGAGAGCCCGGGCGGGGCTGCCTAAGCTCACTGGGAGGTCAGGGAAAAGGGGGCTTGGGGACAGGTTCGGGGATCGGCCTGGGGACCCCTGCCCCAGAGTTCAGGAGGCACCTGCCCTGGTGGGGGGAGAGAAGTGGGGGAGGAGGGAGGGAAGGGACTGGCGCCGGCGGCCGTGGCCTCTCTGCTGCACCCCTCTCCTGCAGGTGGGGTCCTGGGGGGGGTCTCGGGGGAGGGTCTCCGCAGAACCTGCCTCAGTCCCCCAGGTGTGTCCTTTCAGGGCCACGGGCTCCCCTGACTGGTCAGCGGCAGGGCAGGGGGCCCTTAGTCATTGCAGCTGGTCCTGGCCTCGCCCTCCCGGTTCTGCTGCTTTTCTGGGCCTGGAGCTGCACCACCACTGGGGCCCAGATGTCCTCTTGGGGGGGGGGGGGAGAGGTCACCCCGGGGGTGAGGTCCGTGTGTTCCTAAGTTTGCCCTGCCGGGCCTTCCTTCCGCCCTGGGGACCGCCTGCACCTGGCTGTCAGTCGCTCGGCCAGCGTGTTCAGCCATCTGTCTCCGTTTTCCTGTGCCGGCTGCCAAGGCCTTTTCCTGGCGTTTCCCCGTCCTGCCTCCGAGGACCCAGCACAGCTCCGTGCAGCTGAGCGGCTGGCACCGTGCTGGGCTCGGGGCAGGACTGGGTGGACCAAGCCCCTGAGCCGTCCTTCTCTGCCTCAGACTGTGCGTGTGTTTAAAAACCCGGCTCCCTGTTTATGCACGCAGTCTCCCTTCCAAACTGTACTTCCCCTCCCCTCCCCCTCTCCCCCACGCCGCCCCTCCCCCCACGGGCCTCGCTTCCCCCTGCCGGGTCACGTGCTGCTGCTGCCCGTCCCTAAAAGTCAAGAGGCGGCTCTCTCATCGCTTTCCTGAAGTCTCCTCTTCTCTCCTCCACAAAAGCAGTTTGTGTTGTGAAAGACAAAACATGTTCAAAAATAAAACACACAGAGGACGTGTCGGAGCACGGCCCTGGGCGGGGAGCCTCTCAGCCCTGCCCCCTCCGCTCTGCTCCAGCCGTAACTGTAACCGCGGGCCTGAGTTCTGTCGTGTTCTCTCTAGTGCCTCTCCTGCAGCACGATTTGAAAGGTCCCATTGAGGGTTCTGCCGGGAGAGACTGCCATCTCAGGCCGCCCCTGTGCAGCGACAGCACGCAGGCCAGAGGGCTGTTTTTAGAGGAATTCCTTGGTCGTCCACCTTGGAGCCGGAGAATATGCTGGTGACATCAAAGTGCTTCCCCAAAATTTCAAAACAAAGCCTTCTTTTTTTTTCTCCCCCATTTCAAGCAGAGCCCTAACTTGGTTTGTCAAAAGGCTGAGGTTTTGACAACCAGGGCACGACACCGGACCCAGCAGGCACCGCCCGGGAATTGTCTCCATGGTGACGGTTTCCAAACCCCCATCTGGGCCGGGAGAGTGTGCACTGTTACTGCAAGTGACTCAGTGGTCCGAGAGTTGGGGTTCACTCGGAGTAACATGACTGACAAGTTTGTGGGGGCGCATTAGTTATTTTTTGAAAGATCGCATTTATTTTTAGAGAGGAGGAAGGGAGGGAGAAAGAGAGGGAGATAAACGTGGATGTCAGAGAGAAACGTGGATCGGCTGCTCCCATGCATGCCCTGATCGGGGACCAAACCCACAACCCAGGTCTGTGCCCCCGCTAGGTACACAGAACCAGCGCCGCCCTGCTTTTCGGGGTGACGCCCAGCCAACAAGCCACAGCGGCCAGGCTGCTCGTGTTATGTCAATGCGATACTTTACAGTATTGAAACAGATTCCGTCTGGGAACAGCCTCTTGGGCAAGCCATGCTTGAATTTGCTTTTTGCTTTGTGGCTGTGATGAATGTTGTTTTGTATCTACCTGCTTTTTTTTTTCCCTCCCAAACCGATCTGTTTCTCTATCCAAAAAAAAAAAAAAAAGAAAAGAAAGAAAAAGAATATCAACGTTTGGGTTTCCTGTTTGATTACTACTTCTCAAATGATTTCTCGGGCTCTTCTCCCTTGCATAGTTCTCCTCCAAGATGGGCCGTTTTCGTTTGTTTTCTCGCCCTTGAACTCCAAGGCAGGGTTCCTTCCCGGGGAGGAAAGCTAGCCCCGCTTCCGTGCCCGCGCGGAAGGCGTGCGGAAGGTCGATTGTCCTGGGAATCCGGAGCTGGCGGGGCAGGAAAACGGCAGTGGGCCGCCTCGTGCTTTTACTGCGTCTCCCTCCCGTGTTTCGGTCCGGAGGCATCTGGTTTTTCCGGGGTTCTCCACTTCTCCCATCGACGAGTTTTCAAACGGGAGCTTTCAGACTTTGCCCGGCGACTCTGGCCACGGTGCCCCCAGCGTGCGTCTCAGGCCTCAGAGAGACCTATTCCGTATCCTCCCGTTCGGGCTGGATTCCGGCGGCGGTGACAGGCGCGGTGTGGACGAGAACCACAGTCTCCCCACTGTCTCCTTGCCCCTCACAGTTGCACTTCGAGCCCCGTCAGCCCCCCCCCCGCCGAGACTCTGGAGACGGGCCATCTGGGCTCCACAAGCGGTCCCTGTGTCCCTCCACAGCACCCCCGGCCACCCAGAACAGTCTGGACAGAGCTCACAGTTCCCAGTTGTTAGGGGAGCAGCGCGTCCCCCCGGGCTCGGCCCAGTGGATGGTTCCTCATGCTGCCCATGTGGGAGATGCCCCCGGACCGACCCGGTCGCTGGGGCGGTTGGTCAGAAGCCGCCGCCCCCGCGCTGTGCTTGGTGGAGGCACTTGGGCGTCTGTCCCGTGCACGCGTGGCGAGTTTTAAGCGAGGCTGTGCCCTGACCCTCCTCCCTGGGATCAGCGGTGCAGAGGCTCGGGGCTTCACACGGCCCACCCCTCTCCCCTCGTGGTGGCCGGGGACGTCTCCAGTCTCTATACTTGGGGACGCTCGTCACAGGTGGGGGGCGCAGGGGACGGGGTGGCTGCTGCAGTGTAGGGGGGGACGCATCGCTTGGGGCAGAGGCGGCCTAAGATCTGACGGGCATTTTGACGGGACGTCTCTGGCCTCTCCCTGGACAGGCTGCAGGCGAGCTGGTGACGGCAGAAAGGCCACCAGCTTAGGAAACGGCTGAAAATCCCGGGCGAGAGGCGGTGGCGGCTCAGACCGAGGCAGCGGTGTCACTAAGTCCGCCGTAAACGGATTGTCTAAGGGCCTTGTAGGGGTTCGGGTGGTGTCTTTAGTGAAGATTCCTGGTGGGAGCTTGGACCCTTGGCCTCGTTCTGTCTGTCTATCCCATTGCAGGATGTGCATCTTGCACCCAGGCCTTGCGCCCAGGCCTTGGGGTGGGGTGTGGCGTGGGACAGCCCCGGAGAGCCCTTGTCTTCGACGACACTCCAGCCCGGCCGCCCTTGCAGAGCCTGTCACTGAGGGCGACACTGGCGGGACTCACACTCCGTGAGGGTCTTCGAGCCCAGCTGCTTCCTGGGACAAGGGGTCAGGCGGTCCTGGCCGGGGCTCCGCCGGCCTTGACTTTGAACCGAGCGCCCGGGGGCTGCCTTTCTGTCTGCCCACAATAGCAAGGAACGCCTTTTGTTTGCCTCTCGGGTGAAAGAAGGGCTTGTCTTGAGGTTTGGACCACAGATAATACCCCACTGTTCCCTGTAATAATAATCCACCCCCTTTCGCAGAAAAGAAACCTGCCCTACGCAGTGCGGCGACCAGTTTATTTAAAAGAACGGCCACAGTGCACTTTGTGTCCGGGAATAAACATCCGGGGGACGTGCGGGAGGCCGGGGAGCCCCTCCCCCTCCTCGGCCTGCGGTCAGAAGGCCTGCGTCCTCCTGAGTGCGCCCCTCCGGCCCGGGCCACACCGCCCCTCTCTGTTCTGCTCATCCGTGACATCCCCAGAGTCACCGGAACACGACTTGCGGCTTCCCTCTAAGGGACTTCTCTTTCAAACGCCTTCTTTTGAAGACGGCTGTTCCTCATATTTTCCGTATCCATTCTCATTGTTCCGAGTCCTAGGCCACGTTCGCTTTCTGCTGGCCTCCACTGTGTCCGTGGTCGACGGGGTCTCTTCTGGAGTGAAGCAGCCGTGCCCAGTGACCCCTGCGGCCGCCTCTGCGCAGGCATCTGGTGCACAGGGGCCATCTTTATATTCCGAGTGGTACACCTTTCCGGTGCCATTGCCCGGGCTCTGGCGAACTGGGAAGCTGTAACGGGGTGAATGGGAGCGTGACCGGCGTGGTCCTCTGGCCCTTGAGGGGGCACGGACCCCAGGGAAATCGGACGGGCGGTAGGCTTTCAGGAAGGACAGCGTGCCGTGTTGTCTGATTTCCTTTGCCTTAAGTCCTTGGTAGGAAAGGGGTTGGCTGAATAATAGGCACGGCTCTGAAATGACACATTACCCAACTAGAATAGTTTTAATTGCTTTAAATATGGAGAACGGAAAAGCTCCCTGCGCCAGCCAGTGAAAGGTAACAGGTAAGTACGAGACCTATTTAAAGCAGTAAAACCGCCCTGGCTGGTGTGGCTCAGCGGATTGAGTGCAGACTGTAAACCACAGGGTCACGGTTTGATTTCCCGTCAGGGCACGTGCCTGGGTTGCGGGCCAGGTCCCCCGTGTGGGGCGAGTGAGAGGCAACCACACACCAATGTTTCTCTCCCTTTCCTCCCCCCCCTTCCCCTCATAAATAAATCAAACCTTTTTTAAAAAAGTAGTAGAACTACAGCCTGCATGCCATTAAAATCAGACCGTCTGAGAAGCAGCTGGGAGGTCCTTTGGTAGGTGGACAAACTACAGGACTAGTGAAAGCGTCTTGTCACTAAAACCCAGAAACCCGACACACCCAGGCCATCAGCCAGGGGTCCCGTCGCAGGAGGACCCTGCGCACAAGGGCAGCAGGTGCCTGTGTGTGTCCTGTCGTTTTCTGGCACCCGTGTCGTCTTCTCTGAAAGCGTGCTCCCCACGCTCGTGCCGAACCCTGCTCCTGAGCCTCCCTGTCCCTGCCTCTCCCCAGTGACCGCCGGCGTGTCCGCCCTGGAGGTGTACACCCCGAAAGAGATGTACGTGGCCAATGGGACGCAAGGGAAGCTGACGTGCACGTTCAAGTCCGCGAACACCACCAGCATGTTGACCACGGTCTCCTGGAGCTTCCAGCCAGAGGGGACGGACACCTCCATGTCGGTAGGAGCACCCTAGTCCCACCTCGCGGGGTCCTGTCTGCCGTCGTGACATTGGTGACCTGTCCTTCTGATCGGTCACTACCAAAACCAGCGTGTCTGCCACCGATCAGACTGCAGGGCCCTTCTCTTGCTCCAGGCTGTCCAGGGAGAGAAAAAATCAGCTCGGCTTCCCTTAAAGGCAGCCGGTTTCCTCGTCCCTGTGGGTCGCTGTCGCCCTGCCATCCCCCCATCTCCTCCACCATCACGGCCCATTTTGACATGTGTCCTTCCCACAGAGCAGCCCCTGGCGGGCCTCGCTGATGCTGATCAAGACTCACCCTGCCCCCGGGGAGCATCCATTCGCCCCCTTTTCATTGGTATTTCTTCACACACACACACAACTTTCTGATTCAGTTCTGAGTTTCTCGACGTGCCCTGGTCCGTCTGGTTCAGCGGTCTGCATTGGGAGCTCACTGTGGGTCGGTAAGGTCCTCAGAAATGTGGAAACAATCCGTGCTCTCCCTGGGGGAGTCCTTAGAAGTAAGAGTGGCGTGTCGGTGACGTCACACCGGGGTCAGTGGCCGAACAGAAACGCAGGGCCGCAGGGCCGGAAGGCCGCAGGGAAGGCGCATCGGCAGCTGGATGCTAGATGCTTGTTCAGCAGGGCTGGTGGCCCTGACTCTGGCCAGCAAAATGGAGATGAGGAGCTTCCCACACAGGGTGTCGTGAGGATGACATGGGACTAAGACCTGTCATCTCAGGCAACTCGCTGAAGTCCTGAGCTTCCCCGTGTCCTCGGGGAGTTCCTGGCAGGCAAGTCTCACCTGGCAGGGCGGTCAGGAGCGTCGTTTTCCACAGGTGCTTCGAGTTTCTGCACACTGGCCAGCAGAGGCGGTGGTGGCCTTTCTTGCACAGTGCCACTAGCCTAGAAAGACAGCGATGGTGTCTCTGGAGCGGAGCACAGGTCTGCTTACTGGCCCGTATGGGAGAGGTAGTGTCTCCCTGTGGGGCGAGGTCAGGTGGACGAGCTGCCCGTTATAAAAGGTTCGGGTTCCCTAAGCGTGGGGCCCCTTGGCTGCACTCAAAGCCTCTGAGGACCGGCATCCACCAGGCCGTCCCTGCGGGACTCGGGGCGCAAGGGCCACAGCTGGGAACGTGCTGCGTGCTGCGTCCTGTGCAGTGAGGGCCTTTGTCTCTGCGTCTTCCCCGGAGAGAAGCCTTTTCAGGCGTCTTGTGTCTTCTGCCAGCGTCTGTGAACCTGTCACAGCCGTGCAAGGAGGGGAGAGCGTGGGCCTTCACGGTTCTGCCTGAGGATGAGGTGACAGTGAGCGCAGGGCACGCATTTTAAATGGCTACGGTCACCGGCGTTGTTTTCGGTGGGCATTTAGGCATCGTGGGGGGGGGGGGCGGGGGCGGGCTGGAGGAGCTTGAGAGCAGGGCAGAGGCTGAGCCTGAGGCGATCAGCGTGTGCAACCAGCATCGCCCGTGGGCATTCACAGAGGTGGGAGACCCTCCGGAGGTCGAGTGGACCACCAGTCAGGTTGAGACTCCCAGGTGGGGGAAGTCCGTGGGAGAGTTCGACAGGCTCGGAGGGCGGGCCAGCTGGGGAGGCCCTGGAGCTCGGGGACGCTGCAGGTAGAGGGGGGTTCGGACATAATGAAATGCGGGGGTCAGGAGGTGGTGGCACAGGGGTTTCCGAGTACTCAGGAGGGGTGCCGGAAGTGCCCGGGTCGGAACGCCACCAGGGCTGGAGGACAGATCCCTGCCCCACCGCTACCCCCCCACCCCCACCCCCCACCTCCCAGCCACGGCACCAGCAGGAAGCCTCCAGGGAGACGCCCCGTCGAGGCCAGCGTCGGGCCAGGTCCCCAACCGCCAGGCCTCACCTGGCTTCCCGGGCGCTGGGTTTGACAACGTTACTTTGCAGAGTGAGCGTGAGTGTGGGGAAGGAAGGGGCCAGAGGCCGAACCTGGGAAGGCGGTGAGAGCTTTCTGGGTTGCCTGGGCTTTGTCCCCTCGCTCCGTGGGAAACCCATCGGATTAACCAATAGTCAGGCTTCTTTCTGTGTCTTAACGGTGAGCTGTGGTGAGGACCGAAACCATTTGAATTCACTGGTGTCACCCTAGGAGCGCTGGCCCTGATGGGGCCAGTGGCTTCTTTGAGTCTCCATTCCCTCGTTCATAAAGATACGGGTGTCAATCCCTCCGTCACTGGGATATCGACAGGACTCGAGATGACACCCGAGTGTATTTTTGCAGCTGAAACAGGACTGAACCCCTTGGTTCCCCAACCCCTGCCTGGCTTAGGTTCCACACGAGACTTGCAAGGTGACGAGTGTCTCCCGTAGGGAGTCTGTGTGACGAGCCCTCGGCAGCACACCCACGGGAGCGTGGGCACCTCTGCCTTCCGGGCGAGCTCACGCGCCCCGTTTTTCTGGTTGCAGTTCTTCCACTACTCCCAGGGGCGGGAGTACATCGGGAACTACCCGCCCTTCAAGGACAGGATCAGCTGGGCTGGGGACCTGGACAAGAAAGACGCCTCCATCAGCATCGAGAACATGCAGTTCATGCACAATGGCACCTACATTTGCGACGTCAAAAACCCTCCCGACATCGTCGCCCAGCCGGGACACATCCGGCTCTACGTCGTGGAGAAAGGTACTTCCTGGGAGCCTTGGCAGGAATGGCTCAGTCCCCTTTGTCGCGTGCTGGGGTGGAAAACGAGACTGACGTCCCAGGGTGTGTGTGAGAGGGGCATTTTGCAGCAATGCGCCCCGTTTCTGGGGGCCTGGGGGCTGGGGACAGCAGCCCACGCCGGCCGTGTGGCCAGTCTCTCTGAGTACACCCCTGCCTGCCACCTGAGGCCTCCTGACCCGTGTCGGGGTGCTCGTCACCCGGTGTTGGTTAGAAGTCAGACCGGCCTCGCTGTGGTCGATGGGCCGAGCGGTGGGAAAGACGGAGGTTAGCACTCCTCCGATGTTCTCCGGCAGAACGTTTTAACCTCTGCAAAAACACGGCCGCTGTCTCTTCCCTTTTTGGAGAAGCAGCAGGAACGCTGGTTCTGGGGTCTCATTCCGAGACATCAGCTGCTCTGCCAGCGGCTAGATGGAGGGGGATTCGCACCCCAGCTTTTGTTTTGTTTTGTTTTTATCTTGGCACATTGAGAGGGCTGGTGTGTGCAGGAATGCCCAGTTCACTGTATCTCATCCTTTGCCAGCTACTAGCCCTGTGCCGTTACCTGGAGCCTGAGGCCTCACAGTCCGGGGGGTGGTAGAGGGTCCGGTAACCATCAAAGGGGGACACTTGCCCATCCACGTCACAAGTCCCACGTCTTCTCCGAGTCACAACGGACCGTAACACGATTCCGCTCTCTGTCCCCAGCGGTGCTGCCCGTGTTTCCGGTCTGGGCGGTGGTGGGCACAGTGACCGCCGTGGTCGTGGGCCTCTGCCTGCTCACCAGCGTGGTCCTGGCCATCCTCTACCGAAGGAGAAGCTCTAAGCGGGATTACACTGGGTGAGAGACGCTGCTTCTGGGGGCACGGGGAGGGGGAGGGTTTATAAAAGCCCCTGGATTTTTTTATGGGAAAAGAATTATGGAAAACGAGCAACTATGTGCTTTCCTGCCGGAATCAGGCAGTGTCCGCGGGAGGTGTGCGGACGCAGGTGAGCAGAAGCCAGTGGCCCACGTGGATGGACTATGACCCGAGCCCTGCCACACCGGCCCTGCCCCCGGCCTGGGGCCGCCAGCTGCTCGGCAGCCTGGGCTCCGGCTGCAGTACCGCCCACCTGGCCACTGGCGGTCAAAGCCGCACAGACATCCCCTGCCCAGTTTCCGAGAGTAACGTTCATCCTTTGGCGATAATCGCGGCGGGTTCTTCTTCTCAGTCAGGCAACTATCAGGCGAGTCAAGGACAGTTGTGCTAATAGACGACCCCCCAGCTGAGGCAATGACGCAGGTTCTTTTGTTTTGTGGTTTGGTTGGCAGCTGAGTTGCTCTGATCTGTCTTGAGTGCATGGCGGGACTCATCGAAATGGGGGCGGCGAGGGCTGGGCACCAACGTGCACCAGCGGCGGGGGAGAGCAGGCCTTTCGTTCACGCCTGAGCCCGGGGTGCGTCTGACGCAGGGCCTTCTCCTCCCCGCCCCAGGGGGAAGCTAACCGAGCAGGGCTGCCGGGGTCGGGCAGGGTGAAGGCCGCCAGCAGCTGAGGGCGCGGGCTGGGCGGCAGGCGCACGGCTAACCTTCCCCTGTCCCGCGGGGACTGCGCTCTGAGGCTTGCATGCCCGGTGGCCTGGCTGGTGGATGGACGGTGGGAACCCGCCCCCCGCCTTCTCTCCCTCCCTCGGGGCTCTGCGGTTCTAGCTCTTAGGAGGAGTGCTGTGTTTGAGTGAGCTTGAATGGTCCAGCTCGGACAGTCCTTGCTTGGAATGCCTCTGTTCTTGCATGGTGAGCGTCTCTCGATCACAAATAACTGGTGTGTCGGTTTCCAGCGTGAGACTAATCCGGGGTGGTGACGGGCTGGTCGCTGTAGTTCCTGCTTTCGGGCTCACGGGGAGCGCGAGAGCCTGAGAACCCTGCACGGCCTTGTGGATGCTGCTGTTCTCACTCTGTCTCTCCCCCCCTCCCCGCCCTTCTGCCTCGGTGTGCCGGGATCAGAGCCTGCTTCTCCTCCACTTGTTGAGAAAAGCTGACATAGACGCCACACTGAGCCTGTAGCGGGGCAGGGTCTCCCTCCAGCCCACTAGACACATGGTAACTAATCCTGTTGCCCGTTGCTGTTAATATTCACGTGTGTGTACAGCCCAGCTTCCTGGCTGGCAACTAACCAACCAGCCAGCTCCGAGCTAACCCCACAGCTCCTGTGGTCCTGTGGTCCGTCCACCAGTGTGTCACGTGTGTGTGTGTGTTTGTGTCAGAAACACACCGAGCACGCCGCCCCGGGGAAGCGGGGCGTCAGGCACACAGGTGTTTACAACTGTGATTACGTGTGTTCTCCATGTGAAATGCCTTTGTGTGTGTGTGTGTGTGTGTGTGTGTTGGTTTTCTTTCTTTCTTTTTTTTTTTAATATATATGAATTGTACTACTATGAATGACCGAGCCCCTCCTTGTGTTAGAAGAGCCAGACCATTTTGGTTTGGGTCCTTTCACCTCCCGTGTCAGACAGAGAAGGCACAGTTAGTGGGATGCACCGCACACACACTCGGTCTTGGCTGGGACACTTGACATGGGATCCTCCCCAGGCCCCTGAGCTCTGCTGAGGACACATCTCACTGGGGAACCCCTGAGGAGTAACCTCCCGGCCCGCACTGCCCCGGATTTATTTGGATTTATTTGCCACACGGGCTTGTGCCCTGAGGAAGCTCAGCCCTGGGACCTTCGGTCAGTCATGCACACCTCCCCGGGGGGTCCTCAGCCCCGTGATTGGCGGGACAACAAAACACGAGGAAGGAAGCGGGGATGGAAGGAACTGAGACGGCCAAGACCGCGAGCTGGGCGGGCAGCCGGAACTCCTGCAGTGCATTCAGGAGAGGTTCCCCTCGATGATCACACCAGAAGGGGTACAGCCTGCTCCCTTACGTCTCTGTCCCGAAGGCGGGCGGATGGCGGGGCAGGACAGAGCACCACGCATACACGTTCATCACCATAGCCAGAGCCCCGCCCGGCCAACGTCACTCCTGGAGACAGGCAAAGGGCTCACACTCGCCCAGCAAGCGTCAGGGGTCAGGGGTCAGCATACGTGGTCGTTGCGATGCCGTTGTTTCGTTGTGTTTTGTTCTTACGCATCTGCTCCTTCGCCTTGTCATCACTTGCTTTCCCATGTTTTCGTTTCCGTTTATTTAAAACCACTTTTTGTTTTACATTTGTTCTCCAAATTGCCACCCTGTCAGCTGCAGCACCTCAGAGAGTGTGTCACCGGTTAAGCAGGCTCCGCGGAAGTCCCCCTCCGACACAGAGGGTCTAGTAAAGAGCCTGCCTTCTGGATCTCACCAGGTAACGGGCGCCCGCCCCGGGGCTGCGCTCTGCGGCGGGCACGGCCACTACCCCGGGAGCGGGAGAGAGTAGGAGCCGCGACGCCGGGACGGAGTGACGGATGGGCGGACGGAGGGACACAGAAAGAGAGGCGCTTTAGGAGGGCCCCACGCCAATATGCAGAGGAGAGTCCGCCCCGTAGAGCACCTTGAACGGACTGTTTGCCCCGGCGCGGCCCCTCTTCCCATGCGCCGTCAGGGGACAGCTTCGTCAGACGCGACCGAGTCTTCTCTGGCTGCTCAGGGAAGGAGACCCAGAGAACCGCATTCCGTACCGAGGCGCTCTCCGTGACAAGTATTAGTGAGAGAAGGTTGATCTGGGTGCCCCTGATAAAACAGAAAAGTTATTTTCTGTGAATTCTTTAGAAGAAACCTAAAGTCAGCCTGTAGCTGCGTGATCGGCAGGCGTGGCGAACCCGGGGAGGTTTAGATTCTCCTGGACGGAGGTACCCAGGCCAGGCGAAGTCCCCCGCCCTGGGGGTGTGGTGCGCGGGCCCACCTTGAGGTTAACGCCGAGTTCAGCTGCGAGGCTGGGACTGTGACGTTTCCAGCGACCTGACTGGGGTCTGAGAAGGGGAGAGAAACACATTTTTACAGAAATACTAGCCAATCACTTTCCGTTCTTCCAGCCATTTCTTCTGGTACTAACCTTCATATTATATTTCTTTCTCTAGACTTTTCCATAGTAGTCATTGACTCCATATCATGGAAATAAGAATTTAGTTCGTTCTTCCCCAGCCCTTCTCCCCGGCACACGCGTACCTGGGATACGCACACCTGCCCCTTCCCCCGAGGCCCGTATCTAGGTAGCTGTCCGTCACCGAGGTGCGTGCCTGCTCTCCTGCACTGTCGTACCACGTGTGGTTGCTTTCTCGTACAATTTTCTCATGTCTATGGAGCGAACGTTTGCCTTGCTTTTTCACTTGTTTTCCGAGTACGCGTTTGCATTACAAATTGCAGCTCTCCCATGAGAAGTTCTGAGCACTCCCCCGCACGTCGCTTCCTCGGCCGCCGGTGGCGCTGTGTTCCTGGAGCGCACCTGTCGGCGTCCGGCTCCGCCGCCGCGCTCTCGGCGCGGTTGGGTGGCGGTCGTGCTGGGCCTCCCCTCCAAGGACTTTTCCCACCCCCCTGCCGCTGCCGTGGGGCTGCAAGTCTTCACCTGGGCGGTGTACTCCCGTGTGGCAGTGGAAGGTGTCCTCCATAACTTCCTGAGAAAGGGGGCACGGGAGATACAAGTTCTGAGGCAAAGGAATGACCTCTGAAGGGGCCCCCATCCTCGCCCGTGGGCCCCGTGGGAGCTGGGACCTCACCAGTGGAAAGGGGCCCTGCAGCTGGGTAGGCAGGCCTGAGACGGGGGCGTCCCCTGAATTACCTGTGTGGGCCCAGTGGAAGCACAGGGGCGCCACGGGATCAGAATCAGGGCCGTGTGAACGGACAGGCAGGGGCTGTGCGGGCAGAGGCTGCGCGGGGAGCCCGGAACACGGCCACAGCCTCGGGGAGCCGGGAAGGCCAGGGTGCGGGTGGGCCCCGCAGGCCCGGCGGGAACCTAGGCTCAGCCCCAGAGCCTGGTGTCAGACCCCGCCCTCTGGCGCTAGGGGGTCGTCCACTTGCTGTCAGCCCTTCGGAGGTCGCTGCCTCCCCCCTCGAGCTCCCATGAGGATCTGGTTGGCGGGGATTCCGGGTCGGAATCCCTTTCTTTCAGCATTGGAGGCGCCGCTGGCTTTCCCGCCCCGAGAGCTGAGCGGCGGCCACGCCTCCTGCCCCTGGGGGTGGGGCTGGGTTTGCTGCCCTTTTCTCCGGGTGGTTTTTATTCCTCCTGTTCTGAAATCTCACAAAGTTGTGGGTAGTTTTTTTTTTTCCTCATTGTGCTGGCTACACACCAGGTTCTTATAATTCAAAAGCTACATCCTTTGGTTTTAGGGTATTTTCTTCCATTTTTCTTTGGGAATTTTCCTCCTTTCATTTTTTTCTCTCTTTTTAAAATTCCTACTAGAAACTGGACCGTGTCCTAGATCAATCCTTTAATTTTCTCACTTGTTTCTGTTTCGCTCTTTTTGTTCATTCTAGAAGATTTCTCCGGCTTTTATTATTTATTATCGGCTGTCTTTTTAAAAAATTTTCAAGAGCGATTTCTCTTTTTTGAGGAGGACCACACACACACACACAAAATCTGTATTTGTTAATCACGGGGAGGGACACCGAAAGGAAGCAGGACCTACACCAGGCCCTCCGCCACCGCAGCTTCTTGCCCCATAGGGTTAAGGAAGACTCTGAGGAAACCCCCGTTGTTTGGGGAAATCCGGGCGCAGCTGCTGTCCACGCTGCGAGGGGCAGAAGGAAGGCGGTGGTGAGTGAAAGGTCCCTCACACTGGCCTCCCTCTCCGTCTCCGTCCGGGGACCCGGGGCAGAGAAAGTGCCACTTCCGTTCCTGCGTCTTGAGAACCACAGGCGGGGAGAGCGACACACCCAGCACGCTGGCGAAGGTGGCGAGTGGCCTGTGACCACCCTGGACGCTGGGCCTGGCCCCGACGGGCTGGAGAGAGCATTTCTTCTTCTCCGATCGGAGGAGCCCGGCTTTGTTTTCCTGGGTGCACAGCTGCATCTCTTGGAGAGTATCATTCTTTCTTGTTCTGCAAGATGTATTTTTTTTTATTTTTTATTTATTTTTTCAAAGATTTTATTTATTTATTTTTAGAGAGGGAAGGGAGGGAGATAGAGAGAGAGAGAGAAACATCAATGTGTGGTTGCTGGGGGTTATGGCCTGCAACCCAGGCATGTGCCCTGGCTGAGAATCGAACCTGCGACACTTTGGTTCCCAGCCCGCGCTCAATCCACTGAGCTACGCCAGCCAGGAAGATGTATTTTTTTTAAGTTGTCTTCTGATGCTTGACTTTGCTCTCTCTTGAATCCCCCTTTTCTTGTGTAATTTCTTTGTCTCACACTGGAAGCTTCCCTCCAACACCCGGCAACTTCGGTTCTCCATTCACAACCAAGGCTCTCAGACCTGGTCGGAGGTTGTGCCCCCCGGGCAGCGGGCTGCACTGGTCGTCTAAAGTGGTGGCTGGCTTCATTGGGGGACCTTTCTCTTGCTGAGGGGCCTTTCTCGAGAGCTGGTTGGTGTCTCCAGAGGGAGCTAAGCAGAGGAGCGAGGGGGCCCACTGTCCAGTGAGTGAGCGTGCCCACCGCACCCATTCTCAGGGCCGACCCCCCCACCTTGCCGCCCCTCCGGAGCCAGAGTCTGGCCATGCCCGAGAGGAACTCCTAGGGCCCCGCCCACATTCGGGCATTTTCTGGAGGGTCATTCAACCATTGTGTCCATTTGCTGTCCTTGTTCGTCATCTGTAACGGAACACCAGGTTGGCCTTCGGAAAGGTCCCCGCAGCCACGTGTGCAGCCTGTCTCAGGGCGGGAGGTCCCCCTCCCGTGGACGCCCTGAGCACTCCGAGGGGTCTTCATGAACTATGACAGGGGCGTCGTTATCCAGCAGTTGGCTAAGTTAATCTCAGGGCCTGTCCTGTTCTCAGAAGCGACTGCAGCGGGGGTCGGTTCGCTAGAGGACGTGTCGTTTCGTTCTGGTCCTGGTGCACTTGGCCCTTGGGCAGGTGGGGGAGGGGGAGGGGCTCCGGCACTCGGTGCCATGAAAACGCACGGGTCGCTTCCGATCCCCCACGACTTAACTACTTCGAGCCGACCGGACATTGTCGTGCACGTTTTATGGCGGGAAACGACAGCATAGACCAGCATCTGCACATCCTCCGTGCCTTCACGGCACACCGCTGTCTAATGTTTTTGATAGTTCTAGCCTATGCAGTCTATCTGTTTTTTTTTTTCAAATTGTTGCAAACCTCAAAAAAAATTTTCCAATATGTTTATTGAAAAAAACGTTTGAATGAGAGGGCCCACGCAGTCCAGACCTGTGTTGTGCGAGGGTCGGCTGCAGTAGGAAACAGCTGCTTTCTTTTTAAACTTCTTTTCCTCTTGGACTTGCACCCTGAGACGCACACAGAGGGTCCCTGGTTCCACAGGAGCGGTGTGAGGTCACACGCCCACGACAGACCGGGACCATCCGTCGCTCGCAGACCAGAGACACACTCGGAGCCTGGCTGCTTGCTTCCCGCCATCCGCGACCTCGGGTAGTTTAAGGGCACTGACGTAACCAGGTGTCTGTGGAAAGGGTGTCAGAAACGGCTCAATGCATAGACAGAGTCTCGTCTCGCTGCATTCTCGCCACATCCTAGGAGGTGCAACGCCACATTAACCGCCATTGGAGAGGCTGGTTTAGCGGTGACAAGCTGCGGGGCTGCGGGTGTGGCTGCCTCTCCCCTCCCGGGTCTAGCCCCGGTCGGTGGTACTCTGTTTGCACCTCCAGGAGTGGAGGCGCCGGTGCAAAGCCTTACAGCTGAGCTGCTGCCCGGACCCCACCGGACCCCTCCCACCTCACACACTGAGGAAGGATGGGGCCCTGCGGCTCCGGCCAGGAAGGGCATTGATGCCAGACCACCTGCTTTCAGCTGCTGAGCTCACGGGAGCTCAGGGTTGCAGAGCTGGGCGCTTAGGCGCGGTGTTAGCCGCCACCAGGAGAAACGTTGGCTGCGGGCTCTTCCTCTTTTTCTGGCTGCCGTTTGTGACCTCAGAGTCTCCGGGACTGTCAGGTCTCGACGTGCAGCCACCGGTCAGGTGTTTGAACCCCCCGCCTCACCCCGACCTCCCCCTGCCCCGCCCTGCCCTGCCCCAGGCAGCCAGGCTTCCCGGGCTCTCCCACGGGCACCGGGCCGCTCGCCGCTGGCCCCTCCACTCCAGCCCATCTGGGGTTCCCTCCCAGGTCCAGAGAGCCTGCCACCCCGTTTTTTACCTTAAAATGGGAGAAACAGTTACATGATCTTAGATGTCAACGAAGCAGTATTCTCGTTAGTTGTGATAGGATCAGACTGGAAGAGTTGTACCATATAAGCAGGCACGTGGAAGAAGGTTTGAAACCTTTGGAAGTACCTATCTGTGTCAAGTGGCCGGGTCAGACTGTGTCTTTGGGGGGCAGCCAGTGCGTGGGTTCCTCGGGGTGTCACCCTGGGGCTCCTGTGCCCATGGGTCTCGGGCTGGCAGAAGTGCCCGTCTCACTCTTTAAGACACTGAGCCCAAGGACAGGGGGCGGGGAGGTCTGTGCCAGGTCATCTGAGACAAGGGTCATTTCCAGAGAAGGAATATGGCATGGTTACAGAAATTTCCAAGTGGAAATTTCACAGGTATCTGCAATCTTGTTTTCAAGTCAGTCCTGGACAGGGGGTTCCCAAGACGTCCTCCTGAAAGCCTTCCAAAGAGGGGTCTCGCTCTGGAACCCCGACGCTGCCCCTCCCCCCCCACCCCGGGCCCCTGACGGGACCGCCAGGTTTCCAGACCTCTGACCTGACCTCTCTCCCCCAGGGCCCCGTCATTTACGCGCAGCTAGACCACTCCGGCGGGCCCCACAGCGACAAGGTCAACAAGTCTGAGTCCGTGGTGTACGCGGACATCCGGAAAAACTGAGAGAGAAGGCCCGGGCCGTGTCCCAAGCAAGAGACAAAGTCACACTGGACTCTGGTGTGGAAACGCCGCCTGCCACCACCCGTGGCCTCGGCCGAGGACGAGCACACGGAGGGAGCAGCAGGCGTGGACAGAGGACGCGTGTAAATATTCTATTTAATCCGCCGAGGCGCGGAGCCGGCGGCGCATGCCGAGGAGCTGGTCCGAGTGCACGTAAACGCGAGCCGCCCGGCTGCTCCTCGTCCTGCTCTGTGTTCAGGGTCACGTGCAGCTGGGGAAGTTCGGCGGCCTCCCTGTCTCCGTCGCTTGGGCATGGATGGCCTTCTCGGAGATCGTAGCCACCTTTTCACGTCCCCACAGACATGGCCCTTGCGCCCGAGGGCTGAACCAGGCTTAGCGGACACCGTGGTCGGAGAGCGCAGGCACCCCGAGAGACACACACGCCCCGGGTGGCCTGCCACCCACCACCCGCTCCGACTACTGGTGGTAGTTTTTAGGGGACACCCGTGAGCTGTGCCATTCGGGGACAGTTTGAGAAGTTTTGGTTGATGATTTTTTTCCCTCTGAAACACTGAGCATTTTCACTCTCTGTGCCGTGCACTTGGACTTGAATACTTCTCCCCTTCCACATCGGCGCCTTCGTTCATCGTAGCAGAGCAGCGTAGGTGGCGGCCAGAGGTCAGGTGGGCCAGTGCCATCTCCACGTCCTTGGCGGAGGACACAGGCCGTGCCTGAGGAGCGGGCTGGCACCTGCTAGGTTCTTCCCAGAGTCCTCCTGCTGGAGACCAGGGCCCCCCCCAGCCGGGGAGCCGAGTTTCCTTTCCTCCTGAGTCGGCAGAGCGGGGTCTCGTGGGAGCCGTGGCCAGGAGCCCAGGGCGCTCCCTTGGGGTTCATCATCCTCCTGGGGCGTCAGCCTTGGCTCCATGCTGCCTCCAGACCCCCGAGGTCAACGGCCGGCCGGATCTCTAGGGCAGCACACAGAGCTAGTACTTGCGCTTTGGGAATCTTCTCTCTTCCTGTTCGTTTGTTTTTTGTTTGTTCGTGTTCCACGTTTGTCCCCGTGGGTGGAAGCCGTGGACGACGAGAGGAGGGACTCTCGATGGCTCGGGTGTCGTCCCCAGTAACTCGTTCTGTCCCGCTGGCAACCCCCACCCCCACCCCCAACCTAACATTCCTCTTTTTCCCGGGAAGGACAACAGAGTGAGATCACGAAACCCTTATTTATATGGGCCAGCGCTCCATTTGCTGGATTACTTTGTAGGAACAGCATTGTTTTAATTTAAAATGCTCCGAAAGCCCGCAGTTTCGGGGAGGTCAAGGGCATGCTGGGGCACGTGGGGACGTCCGTTTTTCTCCCCTTCAGCTCGAGGTCGGCCACAAGCTGCTTCCTTTTCCTTGTGGGCGTCTGCCACCTGGGAGGGAGCCCGGAGGCCAAGCTGCAAGGGGACCCTTAGGGGGCAGAAGCAGGAGTTAGCGTTTGTGAGGTGACACAGCAGAGCGAGGGCGCACGCGGGAGCTTCCCGGCCCTCCGCGGGCTGGTGTTCTTCTGCTCCCTGAGGAGCCGCCGGTCCTTCCCGTCCCGCTCCGGCCGACACTCCCTCCACAAGCTCGGGAAGGGGCTCCGCACTCACACCCCATACACGGTGCGTCCTGCAGCCGGTGACGGCTGCTGCGGGCCGGGTGTGGCAGGAGGGAAATCCGCCGGCCCTGCACCCTCCTCCTGGCTCGCGGGCCCAGCGCCAGCGAGGGATGCGGCGTGCTTGTCCCGAGACGTGTCCGCAGGGCTCTGGATTGGTCCCCTCGCCCCCTGAACTTCCTGCATCCAGGTTGAAACCAGGAGCGGCCAGCAGCCTTCTCGTGTGTGTGTGTGTGTGTGTGTGTGTGCGCTGGGACGGGGGGGGGGGTAGGGGCAGGGGAGGGCGGGCTGGGGCACTGTGTGTGCTCTCCAAACGGATGCGATGGTGCTCTGGTGAGCCCCTGTCTTTCAGGCAGAAAGGACGCACCTGGTCTCCAGGCCAGGTGTGCGGTTTCCGCGTGATGCTGCCTGCCAGCCGCTTCTTACAGAGAAAAGGGGTGCTCTCCTCTCGCCCTTCCTCCCCAGGCCCTGTGACTCCCCCCGCCCCCCGTGCACTCCCGGTGACCCTGACAGCGAGAGCACCCGCTTCTCCTCTCGAGGGAGGACCAGAGCTGCCCCCACCCCCAGCATCCGCGGGCACTCCCACACCGACACTGGCTGCCTCCTGCCTGACCTGTGACCTCCCCACCCGGCCAGCCCCGCCCCCCGGCCCACCGATCAGCACCTGGCAGAGGGCCCCTCAGCCGGCAGTCCCCGGCCGGCAGTTCCCGGCCGCAGGCCCTGGCTCTGGGACAGGCTCCTCTTGGCAGGGGGGGGTGGCTCACACTTGGTCTCACTTCCTCCTCACGGCACGCCACCCGCTGTGGGTCTTTAGGCCCTTCCTCCTGTGTCCCCGAGCTCCTGTCCCTGGCCACAGATGGCCACAGTGGGGCTGCTTCTAAATGGGAGGGTCCTTTCCGCATCTCACGGGCGGAACAAGACCTCGTACAAGGACACGTGACTTCTGTCAGGCGGCACCCGAAACTGATGACTAAGAGATTAAATTCCGAACCCTCTGTCGCTGCTCAGTGGGACGGCATCTCGCTGGGGAAACCCACCAGGTCCATGACTTGTTGTTTTCTTTGTCAATGGTTGTACTTTTGTGCATATTTTAATACATCTTTTTCAACGACTGCATTGCATTGTGTGCTCATTTTGGATGACGTAGAAACAGAGCTGAAGGCCCTCTCGTCCATCCCACGCCCGGCGCAGCGGCCTGCCCCCCATCTGCCCGGGGCTCACGCCCGGCGTAGATTCGTGGGTTTGCTCCCCCGCTTCTGCTCAGGCTGTGCCCCGGTGCCACCTCCTGGGAGGGCCCTCTGTCACTCGGAAAAGAGCAGCCCCGCCCCCAGCCTGCTGTCCTCAGCCCCCCGAACCCTGCTCTGTTTTTCTCCCGCCCACCGACACACACGTTTGTCTGCTGTCCCTCCCAGACCGTCAGCACCCAGAGGCCAGCACTCGGCTCCTCGGCTGGCTGCTCTGTTGTCCCCTGTGCTGGGGACAGCTCCCACCCGGCGCCTCGCAGGAGCTCTGTCCGGGTGAGCCGGCTGCGTGGGCCAGCCACCCAGCAGACCTGTGTCGAGGGCCGTCCGGGGCGAAACGTGAGGAGACGGAGCACCGGGTGTGCTGCCCAGGGAGCCCGCCACAGCGGGTGACACACGGTGACCTCGTCAGGACTGAACACTCATGTGCCGGCACCGGGCGTTTCTCGCTCTCTACAGCCCCGGTCTCAAACCCGCTTTTAGAAGGACGGTGTCAGGCTCAGGGCGCAGGACTCGCAGGGAGGTCCGGCTGGTGCCCGAGGCCTTGTTCTCACCTGTCGCCACGGAGAGGGGCCTCACTTTGTCATCGGGGTGCCCACCTGCGGTTCCTCCCTGTGCCCCGGGGACGAGGGAGGTGGCTGTCAGGTGGCCCAGAGATGGAGCCTGAGTGCGGCCCTCATTCTCACGTCGGAGGACGACACGGCGTTTCCGTCTGCTGAGAGCTGTGCCCCCAGGAACGTCCCACTAGTCACGCGCTGGGGTCCACTGCAGGGCCTGCCGCGCCTGCGGACAAGCTCCTGGCTGGTGCCGCTTTCTCCTCGGGGAGAGAAGGAGTGACCACTGGCAGGGCCCCCAGGGAGTGAGCTCCGGTGGCCACACCCACCGAGGGGCTCTGCGGGCTGTCCCGTCTGCGTGCGTCCCCCCCACTTGGGAGCCAGGTCTCAGGGAGCTGCTGCTGGGGCTGTTTCCAAGCCACCGGCGACCGTGCCCGCTGACGACACCCTGTTAACTTCCGAGGGCGGCTTCTGGCCTGGGGAGCACTTGCCCGCTCAGGGCCGCGGCTGGCCTCTGAGCCCTCTGGGTGACTGTAGCTCGGGCGGACGGACGGACAGATGGACGGACCGAAGAGCCAGGTGGTGTCAGGAACTGACCGTCCACTTCATGGCGCCCTTCCCCCCACTTTTCCTGCGTGTTCCAGATCTGTTACTGTGAAGAACTCTAAACGTGCACTCGAGAAGAGAGCGTAGTGCGGTCACCTCTCCATTCACAGCGAACCCCGAATCGTGGCAGTCTGCCGCCACGTTCTTTGGGGCGCATCTGCTGAAGAAGGGGCGTTCTGGTGCGCGACCACGGTGTCTCGTCACCCTTAAGGGAAACGCATTCGAAGCGCCTGCACACACACCGTCCCTTCCTGCCCCCCAACACCCAGTGCGGACTCACATGTCCTGGCCTCAAACGTGGCCTTTCACAAATGGCTCCTCCCAGTCGGGCCTGAAACGGGGTTCCTCGACAGCGGGCGTGCCTGTTCTAAACGCAAAGTTGGGGTCCCGGCGCCCTGCAGTTTGCTTCTCCCCTTCGCACGCCCGTGTGCGGTAGGAACGGGCCGCTGGCTGTTGGCCACCCCCCGCCCCAGGCCCCCACAGGGTCTTCTCTTACTCGGACAGACCGTCGCCTCTGGAACCAGGGCCGCATCCCCGGGCACGCAGGTTGTCTCCAGGCCTCTTGTCTCCCTGCGTCACCCGTGACCCCGGAACAGTCCTCTGTCCTCGTGGGCTGTTCGAGAAGCAAAGGCCAAGTGCCAGTCAAAGGCAGCCCAGGACGAGACAGGCTTCCTGGTGCCTTAGAAATGCCCAGCCCCCCATCTGGGGCGGGGGCGGTGGCCACCGAGCCCAGTGCTCCCACTCACATCCTTCCTGAGGCCTCGGGGTGTGGGTGGGGGAGCCGTGGCCCTAAGCCTGGCTGAGACCTGGTTTGTAAAAAAAGCAACTGGGGACGGGGGGGCCAGGGGCCCGGGGGTGCTCCGGCACCTGCTGGGGCCTCGGCTGTGCCTGTGAGGAAGTAAACCCACCGCTCTCAGCCTCGGGGAGTCCCCCGGGAGCTGCCGCTTCCCGCTTCAGTTCTGCCCGCAAACAGGATGTGAGAACCATTGTTCCTCCCCCAGGGGGGTCTCGCGGAGCAGGCCTGCGGCGTTCCAGAATGCGAGGAAGGGCTGGGGTGCCTTCTGACCTCCGTGCGTCTGGGAAGCGGAAGCCTGCCAGGTCACGTTCACCGAGTTGGCCTTGGAGCCGGTCTTGCGCTCGCTCCAGAGCGTGTGGCGGCCACGGCCCTGGTTCCCTGGCCCTTCAGGGCACTGAGTGACCTCAGGCGTCTGTGCCTGTGGGAGTGGGGACAGCGCCAGCTGAGGCTGGCTTGCTTAGGGCCCGAGGTGTCCCTCGCCTGCTAAGGAGGGATGCCAAGGACCCAGAGTTTTGAATCCAGATCCATCCTCCTTGCTTTCTCTGGCTTTGGAGAGAGTTTTTGTGGTGGTGTGTTTTGTTTTGTTTTGTTTTTCATTACAGAGTTTCTTTCAACTAGATACGAAGGCACATAAAATCCTAATTTATTTTGTAGGGCATCTCTTAGAATGTGCGCTTGGGCCCAGAGGAATGTGGGACGTGTTGCAAAGCCCCGCCCTTGCTCTTGCGGCCAGAGCAGCGGGCCAGATGGTTTGCTCTGAACGCTTCTGGATGCCCCCGAGCCAAAGCCCGGTCTCTCTGGCCCACACGTCGGCCGTCACCGCAGGGAGCGGCCCCAGCAGAGGCGGACATGTCTCTGAGAAGCTTGCTTGAGCCTCGTGGCCCTGAGCCCACGGGACCTCTGGCAAACACACAGGTGTGGCCACCAGCAAGGGCCCCCTGCTCTGTGTCCTGACGCCGTGGGTGTCCCCCCCTTGACACAGGACGCCTCAGGACACGCCAGGCTCGGGACGAGGGGGCTGAGCCGATGATCGCACGCTGGCTCACCGAGGCGGGGCAGCAGAGGAGAAGCCCGAGGGAGAGGAGTTACTCTGGAACAGAGCGGCTTGGCCAGAGCTGACGGGCGTCCTTCCACGTCCTCTGACGAGCCCCAGGGAGACAACGCCAGAGTCGGGCCCCTGCTGCCAACTGTGCGTCTGTTTCAACTCCGGCTTTTAGAGATGGCTCTTCCTAGGCCACGCTCGGGCCTCCTCCCTGGCCTGGCCGCTCAAGTCCCTGCAAAATGCGGCCCTTTCCTGCGGGGGCAGAGGGACCAAAAACAGGGAGCAGCCCAGCCCCCGGTGGGGAGGTGTGGGAGGCACCTCCGCTCGCTGTGAAGCACGTGCCAGCGGGCACCCTGGGAGTGCGGGGGTGACAGGAGCTCGGAAGCCGCTCGCTCACCGGGCCGGGTGCGGTGTCTGTTCCACCGCCAGCCCCGCTCCGCTCCCAGCCGTCTCGGCTCCCGCTGTAGAACGGCCCTGGCCGACGTCCCGGGGCTTCCGCGGCCGCACTCCGGGGCTCCTGCCGTCACAGCGCCGCACGGGCCCCCCGCAGCCATCGAGACACATTTTCGTTAAAACCGCATCACACGTGAAATGCAGACCCTCGGCCACACTGACCACATGTCAAGGGTATGCCTCGGCCCAGGGCATGGGCAGTGTGGAGAGAGACCACGCCCTCTTGGCGGGAAGCTGTGTTGGACAGCACAGGGGTAGGGATGAGCCGGGTCACACCCACACGCTCGCAGAACCTCCTCACACCCCTCTCCCCTCGCTGTGGGGGCGTGGAGGGTGGGGTGGGGGGTACCTCTCCCAGGGTGGTCCCAGGGACTGCCACTACCCAGGGGGTGGAGAGCACACACCTGGTCACCCCATCACCGTGTGATTGCTGCCACGCCCCTCACACCGTGCAGTGCCGGGTGCTACCGAGAACCGCACGGAGCCGGCGCGGCCTTCATATGGTTCCCCCAGGCCACGCACCGGGGAGGCAGAGCTGAGGGTGCAGAACCCGGCCCTTGAGGAGCTGAGAGAGGAAGCAGCCCCAGACAGACAGCGCCACGCAGTCACGTGACAGCAGCTGGATGACGAAGGACAGATGACTGCTGGAGAATGACCAGGACGGACAGATGGACGCAACCCGAGTGGCATGCTGGGAGAAGATGCTTTGGGGCCGGAGGATTTGGGAAAGACCCAAAAGACTCCGGTAGAGACCTTCAGTTGGAGGGACCAGCCCAAAGGCTGGGGTGGTCGCAGGACTCAACCCGGCGGGGAGCCAGGCCTGGAGGGCTTCCCGCTCCCAGCGAGGACACTGGGCGTCCTGAGGACAAACAACGGGATTGTAAGTGGAGGAACCAACAGGGGTCTCAGGCCAGCCGGCTCAGCCTGCCCGCTGTGCAGGGCGCACAGCTGAAACCGAGAGGAGAAGTGACTGTGTGGTCACTGCAGAGCTCGGGGTGGGGGTGGAGCCGGGCCTTCAGCAGCCGTGGGAACGAAGGACTAACTTGAGATCATCAGTTGGAACTGTTCTTTGATGGACTCACCAATTCATAGTCCCTTTCTGAGCACTCACTTGGCGTAGTGCTGGGGACAGAGCCTCCGCCCCCTGCACGTCCCTGAGCGCGCTCGAGGGCTCACGTTTGGGGGGAAACAAAAGACAGATTCCTCTCTGCTCCTCCACGCCTCCATTCCTCTCTGCTCCGGCGGCCTTCAGGGATGGTCTGCCTTCTCCTAAAAACACCTGCCGCCAGAATCTACCTTCTCAAGTGATGCTCCTGAGAGCCTGATGCCCGGCACCGCCTGCGGGAACGAGGGGACCGGCTGTGGAAGCCGGAGTGGTTCCCAGTGCCGCTGGCCGAGGCTCAGAGAGGTTGACCAGAAGCTCCTCCCTGGGTGGCGGCCACTGCACAGAGCGGGTGCTGCCATCTGCTGGCTGGAAAGAGGATGCACCCATGGCCGCCCCTTGGAATCACAGCCGGATGGGGAGGGAAGGGACCTGCTCACCACCTTAGTTTACGCCCCAGGAAACGGACGCGGCGGTCATGTAACTGGCCAGGGGCATAGTCAGGGTTCCTATAAAGCCCGCTGCACACGTTTCTGGATTCAGGCGCGTGGGAGGTAAAGTCTTTAACCTGCCCTCAAGCCTTGCTCGGCTCTGCCTCTGTCCTCAGCGTTTCCACCAGGGCTGGGGAGTCACGTGCCCGCACTTCCACTGACAGCCGGCCTCTCCACCCTCCGCCTCCAGCCTTGCCTGCTCCGGCTTTGGCTCGGTCACAGGCAGTGAAAGGCGTCTGAGAGGTTGTGGAGGAGGGAGGGTCATGCCCTCCCCCCCACGCCCGCCCACCTGCCCAAGTACAGAACCAGAGAGGGCAGGCGGGCAGGCGGCACAGCCTCGGAGTCTGCTCCTGTGGGGCTCATGTCAAGGCACCCAACCCTCGGCTCTCCTGGCCGGCGCCCTTCCACTGTGCCCGGGGCCCAGGCCTCCGGGCCAGCCTCCTGGTGCCGTCTGGATGTCCACCCTCCTTCGTGGAGGGGAAATACACCGCTGTCTCCTTCCCAGAAGGACAATGAAATCCTGGCCTATTGAAGGGGTGCCCGTGTGGGCCCTGCCCCGGCAGTCACTGTGTTCTGGGGGTGCGTGTCATCACAGGGGCCCCCTTCCAGGGCCAGGACACACTGGGAACCAACGAACAGAACCCACACGCCCTGCCAGAGGTGGCTGGCTGGGTCTGCGGCGTGAGGGGCTGTGGCAGCAGGGCGGCTGCGGCAACACACACGTGGCCCTGGGCCCTCAGAGGTGCAGACCTCCGGCGAGAGCAGCTCCCCCCCACCACGTCCACCCCACCGTAGGGGGCGGCTGTGATGGAGGACGGCTCCGGCCAGCTGCTCCATCGGGGAAAGAACGCTATCGCCTCGTTTAAGATGAAAGCGCACAGAGTCTGTGCGTGGAAAAGAGACCTGCTGCTCATCAGAACCACCAAAGGTCTCCACTCTCTACCTTCCCCTTCCTCCCACGGCGAGCTGGCGTGGGGGTGAGGGGGGCCCCCGAGGGCTCCGGAAGCCGAGGCCGGGCGCCACGAAGACGCGTCTGCTCACGTCTCGCCCGCACCCACCACGGGGAGAATTCACAGTCGGCAGCCCCGTGCTACCTGGAAAAGACCGAACAACTGAACATCTGAAAACAAACATTTTCTATTTAATGGGCTGAGTAGACAGGTCTCTGTCGCAGCGTCTGCCACGGTGATGCTGCTCTTCCCTGCAGGCCGGGACCCTGCGCGGGCGGAGCCAGGGCGGAGGAGAGCCGGGCACCGCGGGGCGCGGGCAGACCCTCGGCAGGGCCGGGCTGGGCCGCCCGCCCGGTCCGCGTGCGAACGGGTGAGGCTTGCAGGCGCCCCCGGAGGGTGCGGACCGCAGGGAAAGGGGAGTCTCGGACGAGGCTCCCTGGACTCTCTGCCGCCTCCCAGGACACGTTAGAAAGGGTTGTCCAGGATGTTCACCCTCATGAGGAACTTGTTCTTCTGGATCTCCTGCAGGCTCACCTGGCCGGTCACGACCGCGTGCCACGACGGGAGGCCCTGCAGCGTCAAGGGCCACAGGTTCTCGGTCGGCTCGGAGCTGGAGTACCACCACTCCTGCGGTGGGGGGGGGAGGGACACAGGCCCGGTTGGCGCGCCTCGGCCATGGCGGTCCAGACCGGCCCGACCAGAGGTGGCCACACGTCGCCGGGCTCGTAAAGCCGTGTGACCCCAGACTACAGACACGCGACTGTGCCTACACACCTGGAACATGCACCTTCATCCACTCACTCCCCAGACCCCCATAGAGTCTGAGGTGCTGTGCTGGGTGTTGCGTGGGGCTCGCCCTCTGAGACGGGAGAAAAGGTGCGCCCACGGGTGCAATGCACACTGTGAAGTGGGGTGGGCCGTGGGGAGGGGGAGACCTCGCTCCGGGGATTTGGAGGGGGGCCCCGTGAGAACTCAGGAGGAAGAGGAGGTGCACAAACCTGAGCTAGGGACACGTCCCCCGTCCCGGGAAGAGTCCGGAGGCCCGCGGCGGCCTCCCCGCCCGCGAGGCCCCTCCGGACCCGGGCTGACGGCTGGCGCTCACTCACCCTGCTCATGTTCAGCCAGTGCATCTCCAGCAGGTTGCCCTGGGCCTCGCAGAGCTGCAGGGCCGTGTCCAGGAAGAGGTCACAGTTCTGCCCGTCACCCATGAGGAGGCACACGTAGGCCATGAGGTGGTAGAGCCTCGGGAAGAAGACGGTGCCCGTGACGTTCTGAGACACCAGGTGCTCCAGGTTCTGCGGAGAACACAGCGTCGGGGAGTCGGTGGGGGGCCCAGACGGCGGCGTCTCCTCCGAGGAGGGTCTGGGTGCGGCGCAGGGTGAGTGCCAGCTGGGGGGGGGCGCCGTGTGTTCACCGAGACGCAGCGGGGGAGGAGGGGAGCCACAGGATGCTGCTCAGGTGGGGGGTCCGGGCCTCAGGTGCCCGGTGGGGGGGTGGGAGCCTCAGCCTCTCCCAGCAACCACTCTAAAATACGTGTTTTCCTTTGATTACAGATGGAACGTGATTGATCAGAATGTAGGGGGGAAAAATGAAAAGAACAGCAACAAGTGTGAAAATCACCTACAACTCCAGCACCCAGAAGAAAATATCTCTAATATTTGGTCACATACTTTCCCACTATTTTATTTCTCACCCTTTACACATTCCCATATTCACATTCATATACTCACATTCACACAATCTCACACACACTTGCACACTCACGACACACAAACTCACACTTACAAACTCACATATTCTCTCACACACTCTTGCATACACACTCACATGCACACACTGACACACCCACACACTCAGCCTCACGCATACTCACAGTCATACACTCACACACTCACCCTTGCTCACACTGACACTCACACCACCACAGCTGGGATCCTACTGATCACACGGCAGGGAACGTTTTTTTCTCATGTAGCATGCTTTTGTGAATGTTTTTCAATGATTTGCTTCTTTTACATCCGGGCTCATGAGCTCCCGTGTCAGCGGAGCGAGGCAGTGACACGGAGGAGAGACTGGGCACAGAAAGCGGCACGGGGGGCCGGGTCACACCAGGGAGAGTGTGCCCCGAGCGTCACCGTATCACCTTGAGCCTGTCGCTGCCCTTCCGGAGTGAGGCCTCGGGTGGCCAGCTACTGCAGTTGATGAAAGAAGCCTCAGAAATTCAGGCTTTTAGAGCAGGAAACATCCCAGTGTTTAAATGTGTCACTCCTGCCTGTACCAGTCTTCTTGGCGAAGGCCGTTCGGTTCTTATATATGTTACCCTGCCCTGGCTGGCGCGGCTCCATGGACTGCAAACCACACGGTTGCCAGTTCGATTCCCAGTCAGGGCACGTGCCTGGGCTGCGGGCCAGGTCCCCAGTAGGGGCCGCGTGAGAGGCAACCACACACGGATGTTTCTCTCCCTCTCTTTCTCCCCCCTTCCCCTCTCTCTAGAAACGAATAAATAAAAAGCCTTAACATTATTTCCTCCTAGTGTTCTGGTGACACAAAGCTGAGACCGGCGCCTTCACTGATACACGTCCGCGCGCCCTCCCCTTCCTCCGGACGCCTCCCCGGAGGCGCGCTGCGGGGGCCGCGGGGGCGCACGTTGTGAAGGCCTGGGTGCGTCCGGCCCGAGCGCCCTGCGGACAGTCCTCGAGAGGCCGCCCAGCACGCAGGCGGCCTGGGTCCTGCCCCCCAGGGGGGCTCGGAGACCCGCCCACAGAGCGCCTCACCTTGAGCAGCTGCACGCCGCTGTCCTGGGCGTTCTCCGCGCACTCTTCGATCTCCTTCTGCAGGTGCAGCACCTGGCACTCCATGAACGCACAGATGCCCTGGAAGTAGAGCGCTGAGGGCGTCCTTCTCGTCATGAGGTTCTTGGCTTTGTTGAAAAATATCTGAAACGTGTCCCAGTCCTGCAGTCGGGCGTACCTGCGCCGCCGCCACGGAGGGACAGAGCGGTCAGCGTCGCCCTGGCAAAGGGTGGACGCCCCGAGCCCGGCCTCCCGGGAGTAGTCCCCGAACGCGGGCGGGCGGGCCTCTGGGACCCCGGCCGGGGGACACCAGGTGGCAGGGAGCAAGGGTCGGCCAGAACGTTTCGATGGTTTGGGACGAATGGAATCCTCGAGAACCCTCGGCCAGCGCCGCTCAGAGTGTGGGCCACGGCCTGCGCCGTCAGCCTCGCGTGGATGCCCCTGAGACACGCAAGTTCTCTGGTCCCACCCAGGCGTGCGGGTCCGACGGACCCTGGGGTGGGCGTGGGGCCAGGGTCAGGGTCGATGAGCCCGCCCGGTGGTTCCCGTCCCCCCCCACCCCGGCCCCCGGCCCCAGTGCGAGAAGCAGTGGCCCAGTCGAGGGCTGTGGGGTGCGCGCTGCAGGAGCAACGGAGTCGACTAAGCCATCAGGGTGATTTCTGGGCTTCAGGTTCCTTGACCTCTACCTCACATAGGCAAGTGAATTTGACTTTGAACTTGAATCTCGCACTTGGACTGGCAAGGATCATTACGTTTTGGACTTGAATTTCTCCCAAGGAATTTCAATCACGAGAGGCCTCTACTCCAATCTGGAGCAGCGCTAGTGGGCGGCCCTTCGTGCGTGCGGGAGGGTCTCCATATTGTCCTCCAGCCTCTCTTCCCGGAGCCTCTGGGCATTGGGCAGCACGACTGCGAACTTGATTTGAGGTGGGAAGTGGGACAGGGAGTGACCCCCGGCCCGGGGCGTGGCTGTGGAAGGCAGGCGGTGAGCGCTCGGAGCCTTCCCAGCCCCCCTCCGCGAGGCCGAGGCCCCGGCTGTGGGCTTGCCCAGTGAGAAACGGAACGGGGTGCAGGACGAAGCCTCAGGCTTGCTGGGACGTGGGGCCCTGAGCTTGCCTTGGAGGCAAGGGGCCCACCTCCCCGCCCTTCCCCGGCCACCCTGCCTCCTCTGATGAGGAGCGGGGGCTTGGGTGGCTGGAGACTGTGGGAGAGGAATCAGGCGGGTGTGCCTCAGCACCTGGGCCTGGGCCTGCTCGGCCCGCTGTCCCCACGGGGGAGGACGCAGCTTTCCAAATAGCCTGCTGCGGAGGGGGTCCGCCTACACTCGGGGTTCAACGCCAGGAAGCCCACTTGCTGGCAGACGCCAGCCATGGCCTCCCACACCAGCCCTACTAATAACGGTTTCCAGGGCGATTAGGTCTTGGGGGTCGGGGCGGGGCCAGTGGTGCTAGTTATTCGTCTCCCCCAGACCTCGGCCCTCAGCCCTCCTCAGAGGCCAGCGCTCTTTCCATGCCGTCCCCGGGGCACCGCAACGGGGCCCAGGCGGGAGGGGCACCGGCTGCCTGGGATACGGCTGGGCCAGCATCGCCCTCCTGTCCTGGGGGGGAGGGGCACGAACTGGTTAGTGGCCCCCCAGGTGCCTCGGCGTCAGTCCACTCTGACGCCTTCAGTCTGCCCTGGGTGTAAGTTTTACTTTTGCTTTCTTCTCTCTCTCTCTCTCTCTCTCTCTCTCTTTTAATCTAGGGCTTCAGCGTTTTCAGAGTTGGGGGTGCGGGCACGGGCTGCCGTGGTTACCAGATGGCCACAGACGAGTAGAGCCCCAGCAGGATCCCGCTTTGGAACTTGAGGATCCGGTTGTCCTCGTTGTGGCGGATGAAGTCCACACACTCGTCGAAGGCCCTGTACGTGAAGCCTGGGGGCGAGAGACGGGGCTGCTGGCCGGTGGGGGGGCTCCGCTCTCCTGTCCCGAGCACCACCCTGGCCACGTGGCTGCACTGCCTGGGGCGGTCCAGCCCAGCTTCTGTGGGCGTGTGTGCAGCCAGGACACACTCCCGTCGTGGCGACTAGGCAGGCGTGGGGCTCCAACCAGCACCCCCTGTCCAGCCCAAGGGGACAGGCCCCATGCTACCCAGGACTTCTCCGTCTTCCTGCCCCCGCTTCCCCCACCGGCAGCAACCCCTGCAGCCCCTTTCCAACTCTCGTGGGGAGGCCAGGCCCGGCGCGGCCCCCGAGGTTTGATACACACACCGAGGGCTGCCTGCTGGGGGCGGCCTGAGGGCGTCAGGGTTTGTCTCCTGAGTCCCCAAGAGGAGCCGGGGCCCGGGCTGCCACCGTCAGCTCTTTGGCCTTTCTCTCTCGATCTCAGCACCACTCAGGGCAGCTGAGTGAGTCCACGCCCCGGTCCAGGACACGCGGTGGCGCTGTCGGCCCCTGTCACATGTGCGCGTGAACGGGACATCTTGACTGGCAGCTCATGGCCGGCAGCTCGCTCCGGACTAAGTTCTGGAGACTCCTAGTGGGTCTCACAGTTGTCTCGCCCTCCAGACGCCCCTCAGCTCCCAGCCGGTTCGCTCCTTCCCCACCCCATGCCTCCTTCCGGCCAGGAGCCTTGTGACAGCCGGAGCCCAGCCCTGACTGTCGCCCCCGCAGCCCGGCCACCCCGCCGTCCCGCCGCCCCGCCGCCCCGGTGCTCACAGGCCGCAGAGCCGCACCCACCGGCATAGAGCATGATATCCAGGCAGACCAGGTAGAAGAACGCCTTGCTGAAGACCTGGTCCTCGGTCACGGCCAGGTCCCACAGCCACCCCAGCACCTGGATCATCGGCTTGTACCTGCAGGGGCCGGAGGAGAGCGTCAGCTTGGGCCCTGGTCCTGTCTTGGTCCCGCCTGGGAACTCAGGACCAAGTGCGACCCCGAGACGTCAAGCCCACCCCGAACTCTCCAGGCGGCTCCCATCCCACGCTGCGCTTCAGGGGCCTCCACGCCAGCGTGCCCACGGTCAGGCCGCGCCGGGACGCTAGGACTGGCTGCTTGTCTCCGGGCACTGCTTCCCCGAGAGACTGGGCCCCTTCCCTCCACCCGGCAGGGGTGGAGGCCTGATTCCCACGGTGGGGACAGCAATCTGACCTTCTCCGGTCACTGGCCAGAACCATCGGATGGGAAAGCCTAAGTGGGGTCAAGTTCTGGGGAAAGAGCATGGCTTCCAAAGGCTGGCTGATTACCAGTGACCTTGTCCGTCCTGCTGCGGACCCCCTCCCCCGCCCTCCCTGCGGCCAGCGTAAAGTGAGGCCAGAGGACTCATTCCCGTGGCGTCCTCCCCGTCTGGGGAAAGGCTGGACGATGAGCACCTGGTTTTCATCAGGAGACATTTGCTGAGCCAGCAGAGGACCTTATACTGAGCGTTGGGGTTCCGGAGCAGCGCCCACAACTTCTGGGCCCGAGTGCCTGCGGAGAACACGACAAGTCCGGGGTGCCCCTGGGTGCCGCTGGTATCTGCACGTCCCGTCCCGCCCAGCCAGCCCTTACCTAAGTCGACGGCCAAGTCCAAGTGGCCCATGATGACCTTTGTGTAGCCCAGCATGTCAGCCACGTACGCCACGATCTCGCTGCCCACATAGGTCATGGGGAGCCTGAAGATCCGCTCCATGGCCAGGACCTCGTACCTGAGCCACACGTCCTCCTGGCCGGTCATCTGGCAGTGCAGCGAGTACTCCAGGTAGGCCTTCACGATCTGCCACGGCCGGCCGGGGAGAGAGGGGGCGAGACTGAGGCGGGACCCCGGGCCGTGTCGCCCGGTGTCTGCTGGGGGCCAGGGCTGGCTGGCTGGCGGGCCGCGCCGCGGGCTTCGGAACCGAAATTAAATTGGGTTTCTGCCACCACCTCACCGAATCACCCGGGCAAGCTTGTGGGCCCCTCTTGCCCACAGAGATCTTAAGCAAGAATTTTAATTTTTGTGAAAAACATGAAAGTGAGAGCTTATATATGCAGACACGTGACCGCACAGCAAAAAGGTTGGAACGGGGGGAGGGGTGGGGGAGAATGGAGACGACTCGACTTGAACGAGGATACAAAATGTGGGGGTGGGGGGAGCCAGGAGGGAAGGGCCCCCAGGTGGAGGTGGGAGGTGCCCCCTCGGGGAGGAACGAGAGGGGGGCTGGGGGAGGGGGCAGAGGGGCTGCACTCTTCACTCCCAGCGCCCCGGCAGCGGCTCCCAGCGCCCCGGCAGCGGCGGTGTGGAATTGGTTCTCACGGGCACTTGTTGCTTCTGCAGCTGGACTGAAGGGGGGAGGGAGGGGCCGCTTTTGAAGAGCGCTCACCAGGAACGCCCCCAGAAGGGAAGGAGCGCCGGAGGTGGTGGAGGACGAGAGAAGTGCCAACCGGGGTGCAGCCTGGGCCGAGGGAGTGTGGCCCACGTCCCCCGGTGGGGGAGGGGGGCGCCGGCAGAGCCCCGGGAGGTCTGGGCTTGCTGGCAGCCGGAGCCACACGGGCCGCCAGGTCCTGGAAACACTCCCGTGGGGGTCCTTTCCGCTCGGCCGCACCCACGGCGGCAGCTGCATGAGGACGCCCGGGGAGCCCCTGCCCTGCTCCTCCGCCCTCATCACCGCCGGCTCCTCAACAGCGTCTTTGGATTCACTTTCCAGTTTTGACATTTGGCCCCGTCTCCCCCCGCGCTTTGTGAGGAGAGAAGCCCCCAAGTTCAGGAGAAGTGAGTAGAGCGAGGCGTTCAGAAAACGTCTGATGGATGCCTGCGAGGTGATGGGCGTCGCGCTGGGAGCTCAGCCCGTGGCCCAGAGGACGAGGCACCTGCCCTCACGGGGTGTGCAGGCCGCCCACGGCCCAAGGAGCAAAGACAGAAAACGTCAGACGGGAATCAGCCCCTCAGACAGGGTGACCGGCTAGACCGTGAACGGGCTAGGAGGGCATTGCTGAGCAGGCGGCCTTCCAGCCGGGGGGCACGGGGCTCAGTCAAGGTCAGGGGACGACCCCCCAGGCAGAGAGAACTCTCAGGACGGAGGCCTTCGGCGGGACGGAACGCAGGTGACTCGGGAACGAGAAGCAGCCCATGGGCGGCTCCAGGAGCCAGGAGAGGCTGGCCCGTCCCAGGCAGAGGTCCAGTGTGACGGGCCCCACCAGTGCCGCGAGTCCTGGTCCACTGAAGGGGCTTCAGGGTGGGGACTCGAGCCTGTGACAGGCGCGCTGCCCCCCAGCGGCCCCGCCCCGTCGCTGAGGCCTCCGGGGAAGAGCGACTGTCCCGGGAGAAGCCCAGGCCGGATGGACTTTTATAAAGGCACCAGGCCACTCTGCCTGAATGAGCTGGATTTAGCTTGATAAGTGCTTGACTTAAAAAAAAAAGATTTTTATTGATTTGGTTCGTTTTAGAGAGAGGGGAAGAAGAGAGATAGAGAAACATCGATGTGAGAGAGAAACACCCGTCAGCTGCCTCTTGTACACACCCCGACCAGGGACCGAACCCGCAACCCTGGCGTGTGCCCCGCCTGGGAATCGAACCGGTGACCCTTCGCTTTGCGGGACGACTCCCAACCCACTGAGCCACACCGGTCAGGGCAGTAATATCTTGATCTTGTCTCCTGGAGTTTCCGCCATCTAATCAAAGACCTCCCGGTCTATGTCCTGGACCAGTGGGTCTCCCGGGGTGGTCGCTGGGACCCTTTTAGGAAGGGCACATGGAGGTCAACGCTTGTTGCATAATGTCAAGGCATGATTTGTGTCAGGAAAAGCAGTAAAAGATCAAAACGAGCCAAAACAAAACAAAAACCCCCAACGACTCAGTGGGTGTCCTACCCAGCCCCTCACCATCATCGTCGCCCCGGCCTCTCACTGTCCCTGGGCCGTGCCCGGCCTGCCTGGCCGCGCAGAGAACTGACAGTGCAGCACACGATTCTTTTCCATGGAAATGTAACGCTTCGGGGGAAGCCACTGCCCTGGGACTAGAGGACTTCTGCATCCGTGCAAGCGCAGCTCTCTTCGGAACCCGTGGTCCCCTCAGGGAACAATCTGGCAGAATCTTTGACACGTGAGCCACGACTTGAGCTTTCTGAAAAGAGTTCTCCTTCACCACCTTCCTTCCCACCCCCACTTCCTCCCAGGTCTCGGGAAGCTCCGGGGCGGGGGGGGGAGAGCGCTGTGAGGGGGCGAGGGCAGGAGCAGAGAGAGACTCCATCCCCTGCAGAGTCCGCATGGGGGGGGGGGGTCACTCTGCCAAAACCCGCGGCAGGCTGCTCCTCTCACTGCACTTTTTGTTTGGAGAAACAGAGCTTTTTCCCTGTGAAGATGTTGATCATGTTAATGTGTGATAGATTTACCACTTTTTAAAAATAGTTTTAAGTTCGTGGTTTTGTTTTTTTACCTGAGAGTATCCACAGACACAACCCATAGGAGTGAAAGCCGGCCGGGGTCCCCGACCATCACTGAGCACGCGCAGGGGCCCTGGGGCCGGCGTGCCGGGGGACGGCTGGCCGCAGGGCGGTCCGGCCGGGGCTCGCGCTCCGTCCGCGGGTCCTCAGTCCCAACGGGCGCTCACTAGGCGCCCCTCCCCACGTGAGGCGCAGACACTCAGAAGGCACCTACCTGGAGATCGTCCTGCGTTTCCAGGGCGGCGTTCATGCCCATCAGAACCGCCAGGTAGGCGTAGTACTTGCAGTGGAAGAAGTAATTGAGGTTGTAGATCTTCCACAGCAAGAAACAGCAGGTGGTCTGCTGGTGAAGTTCCGCCAGCCTCTTCTTCCTGCGAGAGAGAGTGTGCGCAGGGACGTGGGTCACAGGGGCAGGGGACGGCGCCGGCGCGGCCGCGGGGCGCGGGGTCCAGGCCCGCCGCCTTGCCCAACAAGCGCATCGAGGTTCATGAAGCACATTTTCTCCACTGCGAAACAGGGACCACGGGACCGCGACTGGGTGAGGGTGTTAATTAAGATAATGTACGTGCACCAGCCATCCAGTCATTGGTATTTACATAAAGCTACTTCAAAAGCACATTTTTTATCATTCCACCACATCTGAAGTCTGATGACAGCCCAGCAAGAAAGGACGGAATAATGGACCCCATTTCACAGATGCTGAAGGGGAGACTCAGAGAGGTTGAGTCATCGACTCAACGTCACACAGCCAGAATGGCGTGGTGCCAGGACCCACGCGGCCCGCCCCCAGTCCGGCCCGTCCGGCGGTCCCTCCCTCCACTGCATGCTGCTCTCGGCAGCCAGGTCTCAGCTCAGCGGAGGCGCTGGCTGGCCCCCAACAGCTGCATTCTGGTCCCCCAGACCCACGTGTGGGATCCGGACCCCCAAGGGTGTGGGTACCCACAGGGGAGGTCTGTGGGGCGTGCTAAGCTCTGGGGACTCGGCCTCCAGGAGCGGGTTAGTGCTCTTGTGAGAGACCCACAAAGCCCCCGCCCCTTCCACCCCATGTGGACACAGCGAGAGGTCTGCTGCCCCCCAGAGGGCCCTCACCCAGGGCGACCCCTGCTCTCGGCCGCCCAGCCCCCAGGACTGCCATGGGGTCTCCGCTCAGGGCCGCGAGGACCCCGCTCTGCCAGCCCCGCCCCGTACCCTGGCGGGGAGCTCTGTTTGGCCAGCTGATTCATGTAATAGAAGTGTTTGTTTTTCTCAACGCGGGTGTAGAAAAGCACGGAGATCAAGTTGAAAGGGAAGGGCCGGTTGAGGAGCTTCAGGGCCTTCCTCAGCATTTTCTTGGCCAGCACCATCTGGCCCATGTTGAAACAGACCTGCAGGGAAGGGGGGGGCTTCAGCGGTGCGTCCCCCGACACCCCCTCCTGGGACCCTCCTCGGAGACGCCTGTTCCCGGCCCAGGAGCAGCCCCTGGGCACCCCGGGCGGGGCTGCCCGCGTGTACGCGCAGAAGGAGGGTTGGGTGACTGGCATTTAGCATCTCGGGAGCACCCTCCACCTCTGAGAAACCTCTACCCATTCGTGTCCACTTGGGGGACTGCTAGAAAAACATTTCATAAAGATGCCCGGACCAGGCAGGTCTCGCTGCTGGCCGGGGCTGGTGAGGAGGTCTGAGTACCAGTGCCTGGGGGTCCGGAGTCCTGGATGGGACCTGGGGGGGGTGGGGGGAGGGTGTACAGAGTGCAGGGCTGGGGGCTGCGGCTTCTGTGTGCAGCCCCAACGGCGTGTCGCAGAACACGCATGCTCTTCGCGGGCCCTTACCTGGCCTTTGAGGCTGTAGAAGGTGGCGGACTCAAAAACGTGACTCTGAGACTTATTGTTCTTGAGCGATTTCAGCAGCCGCTCCCCCTCGTTCAGGTAGGTGTACGCCTGCAGAGATCGCAGGGGTGCGGGGAGCAGGGGTCAGGCCCACGGGGCCCGCCGCCCCGGACTCCACCGCAGGGCAGGTGCCGGAGCTGCTCCGGTACCCCCAGCGCCTCCGCCCGCCCCTGGTGCGAAAGGGCCCCTAAACCCCAGACAGAAACTCAAGGGCAGTGCCCTGCGGCAGACACAGGCTGCCTTCACGTCCCTCTCTGTCCACTCGCTGCAGAGGGCGAATCTAGAAACCTCTCTGCTCTTTCCTCGGTCACGTCAGGGGCCACGCCTGAAATTGTTCCCGGGCCAGTGCCGCCCTTGAGCGATGTCGTCTCAGCCTCCCTGATCTCCGACCCGCACTGGCAGCCCCTGGCGCACCCCCACATCCACGAGGAGCGGCTGGCCCCTGTGGCAGGGTGAGGTGGAACCCCCCCCCGTGTGCCCCCAAAGGGCCGATTCCAGGAAACGGGGGAGGAGGGTGAGGCCCCGAGCACCACTCCCTGCCGTCACCTCTGACCTCCCGTGGCGGTGTTAGATGGGAGGGTCTGGGAACCGGGACCCCTGAGGCACAGTCCGACTTGGGGAGCAAAATAAGGTGGAGCCCCATCCCCGAAGTGTTTCGCCCAAGGGGCATGAATGGGGTGGGGGCGGGAGGGAGACGTGAGTCTGCAGCCACCCCAGTCCTGCCGGGCTTTCTCGGGCGCCAGGGGCACATTCTGGAACCTCGCTCTGAGCCCAGCTGTCAGTCACTGCCTTCCTGAGCGCCCCTCCTTGCCCCGCCAGGGCATGCCCTGCAGGTCTGGCGAGGCAGCCCCGGGGCCCCCCACACCTTGTCTTCCCGGGACTCCCTGGCCTCGCCGCCCCCCCCCCCCCGCCCCCATGTTCCACACACGTGTGCGTAAAACATGCCGTGGGGACTCTCATCCTCGACACAACTACTTGAGAGAACTGGGGCTTGCTGACATTCGTAATGGTCTCCATCGTAAATGTGACGTCTGCCTGAGGTGGGAGGGTGGATGGGGCTGCCGTGAGAGACGGGAACTGTGACACACAGCCGGGGTGGGCGGAGGACTGCAGACTGGGCTCCCATGGGGGGGCGGGGGGGACGGGGCCCGGGGGGGGGGGGCACTTCCTCAGGGGAGCTCCTGGAAGGTGAGCCGGCCAGCGGCTCCCTGAAAGCTGGCCCAAGGCCAACCTGGGAAGAGAACCACGGCAGCCCCCAGCCCCCAGCCCCAGCCCCTGGGAGATGGGCCTGCAGCTGAGCAGCTCACAGCCTTGACACATCTGCCGTCCAGAAACCCGTTCAGCCTCCCTCGGCTCGGGGCTTCCCAGCTTGCTCGGCCCCGGCTTCCCTGCACTCCCTGCCGCGTGCCGAGACCCCGGGCATCCAAGGCACCGGTGGCCTCATCCTGGAGAAACGTGCACCGGAGTGTTGGCAGGTGGAGGGTGCGCGTGAGGACTGGGTGCAGAAGACCTGAGCGGGCGAGCCTCTTTGGAGGCCGCGACGTCAAGACCGGATCTGCACTCATCCAAAGACCTACCAGTATTCGGGGAGGACAGAGGGCAAGGGCCGTGTGTTGCTGCTGAGGAAGACTCTGGGGGCACCGGAGCACCGAGGCCAAGCGTCCTCTTTGCATCATTTTGGGGATGACCTATGCACCCTGCCCCCGCCCTCCGTACAGGTAGACAATTCATGGCAAGTCCCTCCAGGTGGCAGTATTTGCAATGCCGCGGAAGGCTATCTGCAATTTGTTCAAGCTTTTTTTTTTCTCAGTCTCGTGTCCTTTCCTTTCTGAGAAATCCGACTTCCCAAGGAAAGGGGTGCTGGCGGGCATCGAGGGCCCGAGGGAGTCGAAGGCGCACTGGGCCCCGCCCCGCCACCCCCGCCGCCTGGGCCAGCCTCGGGGGTGTCTCCGGGCGGGGACGCGCACCATGTAGTTGTCCCTCAGGATGAGGTACTCGGACGCCGTCTCCAGGAAGTAGTACAAGGCCTTGCTGTTCTCCCCCAGGGCCAGGAAGTGGTGGGCCAGGGGCATGACGACCACCTCCAGGATCTCCTCGCACTGGCAGGACTCCAGCGGGATGATGTCCGCCTGCGACGGGCTCATCTTGGTGATGAGGATGTCGAAGAAGCTCAGGACCTTTTCTGTGATCTCGGTGCTGCCCGGGGGCAAAAACAAACAGGAGGGGTGATGGGCGGGCACGGCGCGGCTTTTGGCATGACAACATCTTGAAAGATGAAGAAAAGAGGGAGACACGACAGCCTAACGCGGATGCCCCCGACCGCGCTCCCACGCACACCGCGGATGGCTCTGGGCTTGTGCCCGGGGGGCCAGAGGCTCCGGCCAGCCCGAGGCCCCCAGCCGTCTTCGGAACCGAGAGACCAGCGTGTGCACGTGCCCTTCGGCCGTCACACGGGCCTGTACCTGCAATTTTCCGGGGAGATCTCCAACTTTCCCAGAATCTCTATTCTGGAACAGCTGAGGTGTTCTTCAGCTGGAAAACAAACACAGGAGTGGAATGGGCCATCGGAACACTCTGTCCGGCACTGACGCCCGGCGTTCGGCGGCGAGGAAGGGCAGGGAACCTCGGGTTTAAAACCTTCAGTCTAATCCTCACTTCAGTGCGTTAGAAAATCCTGCAATGATCTCCCAACAGGAAACACCGGAGGACGGTGCCCGCCGGCCACCCCTCCAGCGCGGGACAGGGAGGAGTCCAGCGCATCCCCTGGCTGTCTGTCGGTGAGGGAGGCAGGGCCACAGCCTCGGTCCACTGGCCGCGAGGCGAACGCATTACTGCAAAGGTTGTTTACTCTGAAAAGGGACGGTTCACGTGCCTCATCATCACCTTCTCCCAGAGGGCTTCTGTGGGTGTCCTCGCTCCCACACAGCGACTGCCCACGGACCTCCACGCAGGCCTGTCTCGTCGCCCTCATCAGACGGCGAGAGGGTTGACTCACCCTCCACCATCCGCCCCAAACTGCCACCTAGTGCGTCTCCCGTGACCGGGAGCTGAAGACACTGATTAGGCCTCCACCCTCCCACTGACACTGCTCCCGTCAGGGTTACCTGTGGCCACCGTGTTGCTAAATCCATTAATCTGACGGCCTGGCCCCCAACTGGCCTCCGGGTCCCCCGCTCCTCGGGGCCTTCCCTCCCCGGCTGCCACTCCTCTGCCGACATTCCGAATGCCGGGACGCCTCCATTCTGTCCTGGACTCCCTTCTCCATCCGAATTTTTTCCTTGGGAATTTCATCTGCCCTTGACTTTCAATTTCACCCGGATGCCCACGACTTCCGGTTGTTCCCCTGGGAGGCCTGCCCTGGGCCCTTCCCTGTGGATCTGAGAACCCACCCTTGCATCCTCAACCCCACTCCCGGGGCAGTCTCGGGCCCTCAGGACGGGGAAGGCCCCATCTTCCCTGTGCTCCGGCCGAGTCCCAGGAACACACTGGCTCAGGCTGAGATCGAGAAGGCAGCCGCCACCTTGGGGGCCCGGGAGCCTCGCGGGTTCTCACCAGAGAAGTCCCTTCCCGAATCCTGGCCCTCCCCTCGCCTTCCTCAGGTTTATGTCTCCGATCTGCAGGAGGGCTCCAAGGCTGGAACCGATTCTCGGCTGTTTGCTTTGTGAATCTGGCTACCTGTCTGTTCACCTCCCTTCGGTTCGCAGCGTCCACTGCTTTTTAATGCTTGCTACCAATTTCAGTGCCGGCCTCACGTTGCACACACGCTGCTTTTATAACAACACTTAAAAATGCATGTCCAGCCCTGGCTGGCGTAGCTCAGTGGATTGAGCTCGGGCTGCAAACCAAAGTGTCGCAGGTTCGATTCCCAGTCAGGGTACATGCCTGGGTTGCAGGCCATGACCCCCAGCAACTGCACATTGATGTTTCTCTCTCTCTCTCTGTATCTCCCTCCCTTTCCTCTCTAAAAATAAATAAAATCTTTTAAAAAATGCATGTCCAGTTTTTTAAAGCTGTAATGCATGAAGGGAGACGCAATAAGTAGCGGTGATAAGCACTAGACTCAGCGACAGGGACAATACGTCCCCTTGACACCCTCCCTGCCCCAATGAGACGGGACTACAGCTCATGTCTCGTCATCTTTGCGCCCAAGAGGGGCTGGACACCCTCACGGACAGAGTCTATGCGTACACTCGAAGGCTCTCAGCCAGACCTCTCTTTCTTAAAAAGGGAGCTTGGCCAGGCCGAGCGCAGTAGCCACGGGAGGCGAGGGCCACAGGGCGACGCCGCTTCCTCTCTGATCAAGTCCTGGAAGAGGGCGGAGTGGGAGCCGCCCCCTCGCTCTCGGGGTCACTGCTGCTGTGGCCCTTGTGCACCGCCACCGCCGCCAGGTTCCTCAGCCAGGACGCCCCCCGAGGCCAGCCCTGCACACCGGGGACCTCAGGTGGAAGGCACACGGCACGAGCCTGGCATCCTATTGGCCTGGGACTGAACAAACTCTGTCGCCTGTGCTATGGCATCTCACAAGCTCTTGAACCTTCCGGGACCTCAGTGTCCTCGTGTCCACAGCGAGAATAGCCTTCCCCGGTCAAGGGCTGCTGTGAGGATCAGCTGAGAATGCGTGTCCAGCAGAGAATGAGTAAGGACTTCTTTTGTACCTCCTATGTGCCAGGCACTTTAGACACACAAATTCCTCCCCAGTTTCTAACATCCTTATGACACCGACTCCTCGTCTCGTAGCCTCAGATCTCCCAGCAGCCTCAGCGGTGGTCCCCGAGGCCGTGGGCTAGGGCTGCTGCCCACAGGCAAGGGCTGGAGTGGGTGTGGCTGTCCCGAGTCCGCCGCCCCCCAGGCCTGCGGGAACCGAGTCCCTGGGCCCTTGAATCCTGCACCCCTGAATCCTCCACGGGGTTTCCCCGGCTCACTTGGCTGGAGGCTTGTGTTGCCAGTTTGTCACTTTGTGGCTTTTGCTTCCTGGGTGGCCTTGGGATCCTGCCCTGAGCCCGGCGCCTGTTCCCCGGGGCCCTGGCCTGCATGGCCCTGCTCAGTTCTCTCCCACACGAGTCCTTTTCTGGCCCAGCCTTGCGTCCAACTAGACCGACAGAGCAACGTTCTCATCTCCTCCAGGACCTTGGCCCTGCTCCCGCTTCCCCACGTCAGACCCCACCCCTGTGTCTGGCGGGAATGCCGCTGGCTCTGTTCGACCCCTGTGGACGGTTCACTGTGAACTGCGGCCACACCCCACTCGGCCAGAGTCTCGACCCCCAAACCCCCGCTGACCGCCTCTGGGGGAGACTGCCGCTGCCAGACTCCACCACGTGAAGACCCTGCCAGCCCTTCCCCGTGCGCCGGCTCCGCTGCCGAAGCCTCATCCCTCCCCGTGCCCAGGCCCTCGGGGGGCTTGAAGCCCTCGCGCCCACAGGAGTGGGTAGGACTAACGGCGAAAGGAGAACATTTACGTCTGAGGTCCTGGACGTTGGCCATCTTCCGGATGGAGTCCATGTCCAGGGAGTTGAGCCGGATGTCCACGGTGAAGTGGTGGTAGGGGATGAAGTCCCCGCCGTGGCAGTGGTCGCACTTGTGCGCCCTGTCCTCCAAGTAGCGGGCGCACTTCAAGTGCATGTCCGTCTTCTGGTCCTTCAGCCACAGCTCGTAGGCGGTCTTCTGCATCATCGGCCGGCAGAAGCGGATGATGTGGCACTCGATGACCTCGTTCTCCAGCTCCCGGAGCTCCTCGTCCACCTGGTTGGCTGGGGCAGATGGACGGGCGCATCAGCCGGGGGCAGGGACCGGTGCCCGAGGCTCCACGGGGCGGCCGGCTCTCGGAGGGAGCCGTGCCCTGACCTGAGGGGAAGCGCAGGTTCCCTCCGGCCCTACTCACCCATTCCTTCAGTGGGCCTCAGAGACAGGGAGCGGAAATTCACCTCGAACGAGGTGGCGTTCTGCTTCAGAGACCGGCAGAGCTCCTTGCCGCTGCGGAAGCAGTCGAAGATGTTGCATTCCACCAGGGCGGCCAGGGCCTTGATCATCATCTTCATGTTCCAGCAGGGGAGGATCTCGAACAGCAGCTCGGTGGTGAAGGTCAGGCCGATGATGGCCGCGCATCGCACCAGCATCTGGTAGGAGAGGCTCATGCTGTCCAGCTGGACCAGGGAGATCTCTGCGGGTGGAAAGCCACGAGGCAGGGAACTGGTCACCGTCTTCATCAGGCACATCCCGGAGAGGGACAGGAACCCGGCCCAGCGGAGCCCGAAGAAGGCTCTGCCCCGCACCCGCTCCCCAGAAGGTGCTTGCACAGAGGGCGCCAAACGTGCAGGCGCCGCGGTCCGCAACGGCGCCCGGCACCACCGCCAGGCACCGCCGCCAGATGAAAATGAGGCCTTGGTCAAGGTGCTCTGAAGCTGCGTGGATGTGCAACAGGGTTTGAGAGGGGAGGAGAGGCTGCGGGGGGGCCACGGTGGCCCGGAGGAGCCAGGCCTGCCGTCCACGTCCTGTGCTGACCCCGCCAGCTGCTCCTTTTCCGTCTTCCTCCCTGGAGGCTCTTTCTCCTGGACCCTCCTGGCTCTCAGCCTGCCTGAGACCTCCCCGTGCCCCCAACCCCCCCGGAGGTTCCTTTACCCTCGCCACAGCCCGTTAGCCTCTCTGTGCTCAGGAGCAGGTGCCAGAGGGCCCCCGGCACCGATCCGACTCCCCCTCTAAACCCTCTGTCATCCCCCCAGGGTCCCTGGCTACTTGGCCAGAACGCCGTCATGTCACCCTCATCAGGGACAAAAGGAGCACTTCTCAGCTCGTCCACAGAACACTCTAGAAGCCGAGCCAGTCCACCTCGCTGTGTCCGCAGACACAGTGAATGAAACCACAGAAGGGAGCCGGACGCTGTTTTGGAGACGAGGAGCCCGAGGCCCCCCGAGGCCACCCCCTCAAACACGGGCAGCTCTTCACAGACGGCGGGAATGGGGGCTCAATGCGGACGAGCCCGTGGCTTGAAAGTCGCTTTTCTTTCAAGGAATAATGGCGCATCTCTGAGACAGATTCCCCTCTTTGTCGTTTCTCACTGAAGCAGACGGCGGAGAAAGTGGCAGTGCTCCCTTTTCTCGCTCGTCTCTTGGTTTCGGTTTAGTGGGACACGCTGTGCCTCCTTCTTTCACGCAGTTGGAGAAAACTTTGCTCAAAGCAGACGCTACCCCACGCGCAGGGGAAGGCGGTGGCTCCCCGTCAGAAGCAGGAAAGCCCAGCCTCCCGGGAGCCCCAAAACAAGCAACCCCAGGGGTCACGACCTTCCTGTTTCCTTCTCCCATGTTCATCCCAGCGGGAGCAGAGGGGTGTCTAGGCCCCGGACCCTGAGCGCCCGGGTCAGGCTCTCCGCACCTTTCAGCGAAGCTGGCGGGGACAGGTTCTTCAGCCTGACGCCTCTGGCGAGCTTGCAGATCTCCTCGCTCCCCTCCTCGCCGGTGAGGGTGAATCTCTTTAACTCCTCTGTCGGCTTAGCCACGTTCTCTGCCGGGGCACAGTGGGGAAGGGAGGTGCGCGGTCGGTGGTCTGGCACCATCCAGACGGTCCGACACGCTGGGGGCGGGTCTCTCGCGAGCAACAGCAGGCCGAGAGGCGTGCTGGCGCCCCGAAGAGTCTGGAATACCGTGTGTTAAGTAGAGCTGATCTCTGAAAGTCTCAATTTACTCAGAAGATGTTTTATTCCCCCCTCTAAAAAAATAAATAAATAAGCAAAACGAATGGAAGTCTTCCATAGTACATGCAGTTTTGTGAAGATTAGGTTCAAGGATTACCCGGATGCACCTGGTAACACGTAACAACATACATGTTCCTGCAGGTTCAGATGCTCACGCTCTGATGCAAACCCTTTCATGGGGAGGGGGTCTGCTGCTCACGACGTGGTGAGCGTCAGAAAGGGACATCGGTTTGGATAGCAGACCTGCCCGGTCATGTCGCCTCCCGGTACGCCAAAGTGCCACATTCCCTCACCCTCCCTCTGGGATGTCAGCCCCCCCCAAGCCCTCTGACCCCCCAAGCCCTCTGACCCGGGTGGGACGCAGCCCACGGGAACGCCCATCCGGCCGCCGCCCGAGCCGGACAGAGGGCTGAGCAGCGGGCACTCACTGAACAGGTTCTTCCAGGTCACGGTCTTCTCCTCGGACTCCACCGGCTGGAACACGAGCACCCGGTGCAGGTCCAGGTTCTTGAGCAACTCTTCGCAGTAAAAGGGGATCCCGCAGCTGCCCTCCACCAGGTACCTGTCGGGAGGGCGGGGCGGCCTGTGTACCTGGAAGAGCCACCCTTTGGGAGGGAAAACTGGGTCTTCTGGATGACCGAGAACAACCTCTTCATCTCCACAGGTCTCGGCTCATTTGCCAGGTTTAGGGATTGCTCTTTTTTATTTTCTGTCGATCATTTTTCTAATTACATAAACCATTTGGCTCTTTCCAAAGCCAAAACTACATACTAAGGTACATTCTCAGTCCTGCTTCCCCTTCCTCACCTAGTAAGTGACCACTAAAATGTTCCAGTTGGTACTTTAAACATTTCTTACAGAAGCTAGGCAGCCTCGCTGGAGAGGAGCGAGGCGGATACCGGGGGGCTGTGAGCAGCCAGCGAAGGGAGAGGTGCTGCTTCGGGGGGCCTCCGTCCAGCCCGGGAGGGGGTGCCTGAGCGGGCCCCGCGGCACTGACTGGACAGCCGGCCGTCGATGTGCGTGGACAGACCTGCTGACACCAGGCCCCGCCCCGCCACTCACTGCCCGCTGAGCAGGACCGAGCTCAGTTACAGGCTGTGGCCTTCCACGTTGCCAGTTTGCCTCACACAACGCCCTAAGAATGAATCAGCCACACCCGTGCCCAGCGTGAGGGAAGGGAAGCAGAGCGGAAGTCACCCAGCAGTCTGAGCTGGCACAGCCGAGACCGGGGCAAAGAGGAGGAGAGTGGCATCCCCCCGCCTCCCCGCCCGGCTGGAGAACGGCCCCACGGGGAGACGGGCCGGGCGAGGATCCTGAGAGAGGCACTTTACACCACAGCTCAAGGAATCTGGTGAGACCAGGACCCAGGCGGTGGACTCGGGCATCGAGCCCTGGGGTCAGAAGCAGGCCACTCACAGGTCCAGGTCTTTGGGGATGCCCTTGACGTTGAGGTCCAGGCAGACCTTGTTGCGGATGTCGCTGGGCTGCACTGCGCCCAGGGTGATGTAGGTGGTGTTCCGGTTCTTTATGATGGTGCTGGCGGACGGACAGGGCGTGTCAGGGAATGGGGACAGGGACATGATGATGAAGATGGGCACCGTCTGGATCAGCTTCTCCAGGAAGGCCCAGGAGGCCGGGTCCACAAACTGGCCCTCGTCGATGATGAAGATGATCCTCTCCTGTTTCACGGTCTGGACGAGGCACAGAAACAGAGAGAAAACTGCTGTGGGGCTCGGGGATTGTGTACCCGTGTGGGTCTGTCTGCCTGTGCATCCGTGGGGTGCGTGAGTTGGCATTCAATATTTCCCTCCCAGTAAACCCATGTTAATTTAGATTCCCCCGACTTGGAATTTGTAGCAGCTTGACAGAGCTGGTGGGAATGGACTCTTACTTGGTCAGACCTGTGTGCAAAGAGGATGCAGATTTGTAGGACAGGTGGGATGTGGCCACGCAAATCACCAGTACATACAGTAACGGGCGTTTACTACACGTCATTTAAAAAACATTTCTTTTGGGCCCTGGCTGGCGTAGCTCAGTGGACTGAGCGCGGGCTGTGAACCAAAGCATTGCAGGTTCGATTCCCAGTCAGGGCACATGCCTGGGTTGCAGGCCACGGCCCCCAGCAACCGCACATGGATGTTTCTTTCTCTCTCTCTTTCCCCCGCCCTTCCCTCTCTAAAAATAAATAAATAAAATCTAAAAAACTTTTTATCTGATATCAAAGAGTTAAAAATTTTTTTTTGAGATTTTATTTACTTTCAGAGAGAGGGGAAGAGGGGAAGAAAGAGAGGGAGAGAAACATCAGTGTGTGGTTGTCTCTCACGTGCCCCCTACTGGGGACCTGGCCTGCAACCCAGGCATGTGTCCTGACTGGGAATCGAACTGAAGACCATTTGGTTCACAGGCTAGCGCCCAATCCACTGAGCCCCACCATCCAGGGCAACTACGTGTCATTTTAACCTATTGGCAAACAGAGGCCCCCTAGGGAGAGCTATGTACCATTTAGTCACCCAGTGCTTATCCAGCACAGAGGGACAGGGCCTCACTGGGCCGGTGCTGGGGACAACGGGGCTCAAGGAGGTTGGCCCAACCCCTGGCCGCGGTACCTCTGGCCTCTGTTACACTTAAAACAGGTCCCAAGACCCTTTTCTTGTGTACGCTGCCCGTCCCTGCCAGGTCTGAGTTATTATTCACTCCTTAAGTGTTGATGGGGTCGCCATGGGGGCCAAGCGCTGTCTGGGGGCTGGGGCCACAGTGTCCTTACGCCTCAGAGCCGGCCCTTGTCCGGCAGGGCCGTGCTGCCACCTGCCTGCTGCCCCCGCTCCAGGCTGGGCTCGCCTCCCTCGGGGTCACCGGAGAAGAGGCCGGGTTGCCCGTTCTTTCCCTCTGTGTTTTTATAAAGAACAGCGGCAAAGGCTCCTTTCACACATCAGCTCTCCTAAGGCCATCGTTGCAAGGAACCCCAGCCTGCCTTGTCGCACACGTGCAGTGACTTCCCCTGCCGGCCCCGTTGTGTCACCGGGAAGGCAGCTCTTCCCGGACGGGACGCCGAGAACACTGTCACCGATGGTTTGTCCGGCCTCGCCTGCGAGCCGAGGAGAGGGAAGCGGGAAGAAGGAGAAACGCACCAGTTCCACGGCCACCGCTGGCCCCGGGCTCCCCACATTCACACCGGGCAGAGCGAGGCGGATGCTCTGCATGTGGGCGAGAGCTGGCACGTGCGTGGTGCTCCGGGGGTCCCCGGCTCCGTGCGATGCCCTCCACATGAACGAACTCGTTTAACCCTCCTGACGACCCTCAGGGCGGCGGCGAATATGCGTGAATCACTTCACTGGGGAAATCTGCTCACGAACAGGCTGAGGACCCGAACCCCGCCAAGGCCGCGCAGAGAGCTGCTACCACAGCCTGTAGCTGCAGCGCAGCTTTGGCGCTGGTTTCCAAGCTAAATGGCACGTGAGAGCCACCTGAGACGCTTCCACACGAAAGCCCAGCCCCGAACGGATTCCTAAGCCCACCCCCAGCCCCTCCGAAGCATCAGGCGTGGGACCCCGGCTCCACGTTTTCTGAGCAGCTTCCTGGACACTGGTGACGCGCGGGGCCCAGGGCCTGGCATTCTGGAACTGCCCACGCCGCCTTGCTCGTCCGCCTGGACAGAGGAGGCGGATGTCCCATTGTGACCCTGATGCAGCGCCACGCTCGTTACACGCCCGTGGTCATTTGTCATGTGCCGGACACGGCGCGGGTCCAGGTGGCACAGGCAGGGGCGAGCGACTCACTGTCCCCCGGAGCTCACAGATACAGTCGGAAATGCGCTCCAAGTGCTACGGACGCGGGCAGAGGAGGGGTTGGTCACAGCTGGTGGTTGGGCAGGCCTCCCCAAAGAGGCGACACGGAAGGACGAGGAGCAGTTCTCCAGGACAGAAAGAAGATCGGGTGGCTTTTCTCTCTTCAGCAAAGGGAATCACTCGGGCAGGAGGAAGCGCGGGTGCGTCGGTGTTCGGGCGCCCTGGTGGTTCCCCGAAGGGTGACTCGGGTGACGGGGTGCGAAGTGCAGGGGCTGCTGGGAAAGCTATGGCAGCGGTCCAGAAGGAGAGGGAGCCCGAGGGACAGCGGGGAGTGACAGAGGATCCCTCCAGGGACGCCCAAGGGAGGAGCAGGAGGGCCTGGTGACGGAGGAGACACGGGCAGCTGGCCGGGAAGGGAGCAGAGAGAGCGGTAAGGGGCGCGTGAGTGAACTCTCCATCAGCTAAACCCCGGGGTCAGGGTCGAACAAGGAAGAAAGGGCACCGGCGTGGGGGAGGATGAGAGCACTATGGGACACTGAAGTAAGTGGGGGTTCCTGCAGGCCCGGGGGACATGCAGCCCCTGGACAGGGGCCCCCAGCGCTCCTCAGAGAGCGGGGACAGCGCCGTGCAGAGGGAGCTGACTTCGGCCGTGCCCTTTAAGCCCTGCAGCCCCGTGAGCCGGGTGCCACTGCTGCACATTTTGTGGGTGACACAGCGGAAGCACAGACAGGCTAGGTCACCCGCTCAAGGTTGCCCAGGTGACAAGAACCAGGCCCACGGGTTCCAGCTCGGGAGCCTGGCCACACAGCCTACACGCACGGCCCCCTAGATGTGAGGCATCTCACACAGAGGGGGTTTTCGGGGGGCCGCACTCCCAGGAGGCACGTCGAGGGACTCTGGTCAAGTTTAGCCATGTCCCGAACAGCCTCTCAGCGCGAGGTCTGGGGGACGGAGGAGAGGGAAGCACTGCAGAGCTTCTGGCCGGTGGAGCCCGGACCCCGAGGCCCTGCGGCCCTGGGCTGCTCCCCCACGGCTCGGCCCACAGACAGGCGCCCTTACTTTCTCCAAGATCTTCATGAACAGCGCCTCCAGCTGCTTCTGCTTCTTCGAGGCGCTCATCTTGGAGACCTCTCGCGTAATCGGGAACTGCGGGCAGAGTGAGGAGAGTATCGAGTGTGGGAAGATGGCCCCGGGAGCCGCCCGCTGCGGGGCGGTCCTGTGCCCTAAACCCCTCTCGTGTCAGGTGACCCCGAAAGCCCTTCCCGGATCTACTCCCCCCGTCACTGAAGCTAACGGAGATCGGAGGGGCAGGGCACGCTCCGTGCCTGCACCGGCTGTCCCCCGGGGAGCAGAGGGACTCTGCACTACAGGCTGGCGAGTACCGTGCAGCGAGGAGGGGGAGGGGAGGGGAAATGAGCCGGCGGGTGGCACTCGGTACGATATTTCTCGACACCTTCAGCAGGTCTCGGGAACGGGGCGCTCATTTGAGGAAGGTTAGGGGCCCTTTCCACACCACACAGACCCCCCAGGTGAGAAAAGAGAGGGACCGTAAGGCCAAGGGGACACCGAGGCACGGAGCGTCGGGGAGCGCTGGCCACACCTGCCCCGGCGCTGGCTCTGGCGCAATCCGGCGCTGGGCTGTTACCTGGACGTGGAAAATGTCATTGAAGATGCAGTGGAACTTCTCATCCAGCAGCGCCTTGACTCTGCTCTGAAGGTTGCTCTGCCGCTCTTTGTAGTGTTTGCAGGTGTCCAGACCTAAGACGTTGGCCATGAGTATCTGGATGGTATAAAAGTTTTGGTGGAAGCTGACCTTAGTCAGTGCGATAGCAATGGTCCTGTTCACAAGAGAGCCGAGAGTCAGGGGGGCGCGCGCAGGGAGCGGCTCCGCGGGAGAGCTCTTACATCGTGTAGTTTTTGAAAGTAACGCAGGTTGAAGGGACGCTCTGACCCTTCACACGCAGCTGTTCCGACAGAAACTCCCCGACTCCATCCAGAAACCCTTCTGCATTCCTGCGTCCCCTCCGTGGCCTGGCTCCACCGGGATCAGAAGCTGCGACAGCTCCCCCGGCTGTCGCTCCTTCTCCCGCGCCGCGGCCCCCACCCCGTGCTGCGGGCCCTGGTGCTCTCCCCCACACTGCCCCTGCCTGGCGTCCTCACGCCGAGCGCGCTGCCTGCACAGGGCTGATGGGTCGAGAGAGGTGCGAATCTTCTCTCCCGCCCCAGTGTTTCAGGGGCTGCTGCTCCCTAGAGGTGTCCGTCTGGACTCCTTTATGTCACATGCAGGACTTCCCAAGTCTTCGCAGTGTCATTGCCGGCCTGTCTCTGCCCGGCAGCCTGCCTTCCACCCCCAGCAACCCGCGCGCCCGGAGCTGTGGACTCTCCAGGCCTCTGCTTCGGAGGCCTCCCCAGCCTGGGGTGTCTCCACACCCACTCGCTGTGCCCCCACCACCTGCAACCTTCCCTGATGCCCTGAGGTCAGGTCACACACCCTCTGGCTCTCGGCTGCCACCTGACCCTATGCGTGCCTCTGGCACTGTCCTCCCCACCGTCCATCGCTACTGCCCCCTCTCTCTTCCACAAGAGCTCCTCCAGGGCAGGAGTCAGCTGTCCTCCATCTGGACATGAAGACCATCCGGAGGGGGGACTCATGTCCTCCCTCCGACCCCCTCAGATCTGCGTGTTGTAGCCCTAACCCCCCGGACTGCAGAGTGGGACCTCATCTGGGGGCAGGGTCACTGCAGATGTAGGGAAGTGGAGGCGAGGAGCAGGGCGGGACCCTAATCCGACGTGACGGGGTCTTTATAAGGGGACATTTGGACTGCACCCAGGGAGAACGCCGGGCCAGGAGCGGAAAGGCAGAGGCGGGGGTGATGCTTCTGCACGTGGGGAGCGCCCAGCGTGGCAGCGAAGCCCCGGCAGCCGGGGGGAAGCCCAGAACAGGCTGTGCCTCGCGGCTGCCGGAAGGAACCCCCCTGCCAACACTGAGCTCTCGGACTTCCAGCCCCCAGCACTCAGAGACAATGCATCGTCCAGGCACAGCGGCTCCGGCAGACGGACACGGAGCACAACAGGCCCTGGGATGTGGAGCTACCTCCCTGAGGGACGGAGTGAAGGGGGCCTGGGTGTCTTCTGGTTATCACAAACTGTCTCCTTCACAACGTTGAAGGGATTTTACACCTGGCCTCTTTCAGGCCTGACGTTTAAAAAGAGTTCAAATGCAGCTAAAAATAACATAAGGCTAGAAGGCGTCCCTCCCCCCTCCCCTCAGCCTTCAGGTCAGGCGGTAGAAGCGCGGGGTCCAGGGCCATCACCCTCTCGGTCCCTGCCCCCGATACCGAACACCAGGCTGACCCGCACACGCAGGGGCTAGGCAGGTTGTCCCCGAGAGAGCCCTGTGGACACGTGTGCTGCGGACACAGGCCAGTGAACGTGCGAGTGCAGGCCCCAGCTGTGTGTCCCAGAGGGAACTCAGGGACCTGTCATTCCCCACTCCTGCTCCCAGAGAGGGCTACAGGGCTTGGGCCAGTGATGGGCAGCGGGCTGGTCACTTTATGGGCTTGTTCTGCAGCCCAGTCTGGTCTCCACCTCAGTTGCGTGGGAAGCTTCACCGCATTGACATATCAGCCCTGTCTGCCAGTAAACCAGGCTCCCTGGGGTCAGCGGGTGTCCCATCTTCTGGGCTCACTGTGGGCATCATTATTTGTGTGTTTGGGACAAGGGTGCAGGGCACCTCATGGTTGAGAGATCGTGCAGGGTTGGCAGAAGGCCAGTTACATCAAGGAGAGGAGCACGAAGGCAGAGCAAGCTTTTCAGGGCATCGGGGTTCTCCGGGCTGACGGGAGAGAAAGGGGCCGCTGCAAGCCACTCACCTGTGGTTCTCACCTTGGGACAGGTACTCGAGGCCCATGAGTATCTGGCTCTTCCCGTAGCCCGGCAGCCCCTCGTACATGAGCACCTGGCTGCAGTTGGATGTCAGGAACTCCTTCATGGTGCTCCGGAAGTAGTTGATCTCTTTCTCGCGCCCTGCCAATTTTGTTTTTTTTTTTAAAGGGGGCAAACTCAGTCAACACAGAAGAGTCTAGAAACGTAAAAAGGCGCACAGCGATAGCACGCCCAAGAAGACCTTCGGAATCCCCTCCCACGGCGTCGTCTGTGGACTTCTGTCGAGGGTTCTGCACTTTAAGATGTTCTAAAAGCTTTTTCTAGAGCGTTCCAGCTAACGACACGGTTTCCTCCCCAGCTCTGACCCCGCATGTCGTGAGGGAAAGTACCCTGGCAATGTGCACTAGAATGCCCACCCAATTTTCGTGCAGAAAACTGGACTTTGCCTGGATTGCGTGACTGGGAATGAAACCAGGGCTGACTCTAATTCTTGTTTTTCTTCTCTATAACACAGAAGTTATCCATAGGTTATTTTGTTAGGAAATACATTTATTACTGTTAGGGCTCCTATATTGAATAATCACAGATAGGATATTTTATTTGCAATTATTTTACTTCTGTGAAGGGAAGTTGCCTGCTGTACATGAGAAACTGTGCACCCTGGCTGGTGTGGCTCAGTGGACTGAGCACCGGCCTGCGAACTGGAGGGTCACCAGTTCGGTTTCCAGTCAAGGTGCACGCCTGGGTTGTGGGCCAGGTCCCCGGTCGGGGGCGTGCGGGAGGCAACTGATCAATGTTTCTCTCCCACTTTTTCTCCCTCCCTTCCCCCTTCCCTAAAAATAAATAAATAAAATCTTTTATAAATTAAAAAAAGCATATACTCACTAAAGAAAAGATGGTAATTTAGAAAAGGCAAAGAAGAAAATAAAAGTCAGCTGACATTGCAGCCCTGTCACTGTTATTTTGTGAGCATTTAAATTATGCCACAGGGCCTTTGCTGGTGTGGCTCAGTGGGTTGAGTGCTGGCCTGGGAACCAAGGAGTTGTGGGTTCAATTCCCAGCCAGGGCGCATGCCTGGGTTTTGGGCCATGTCTCCAGTAAGGCGCCTGCAAGATACAACCACACACTGATGTTTCTCTCCCACTCTCTCTCTCTCTCCTCCTTCCCCCCTCTAAAAATAAATAAACAAAATAGTTTAAAAAAATTATGCCACGGGATGCCCAGATCAAAATCTGAAAGCTAGCCATCTCTCAGCAATTCTGTCAAAAGAGCCGGGGACTCCTTTGGGGCCGAACCTTGCCTTCTGGACAGATCACTGTGGAGGGCCCCGGGCATTCTCTGTTGATTAACGGAAGGCGTGTGTAATTAGATGACGTTATCATGCCATTTATTTGGGAAGGGGGGAAAGATCGGCATGTGGGGGTTCCCTGAGCACCCCCACACTCGTTGGTCTGAGTGGTGTTCGCAGGTGCATTGGTGAGGATTCCCAAGGCTGCAGACCCGTCACTGACTGGTGTACGTTTCCGTGTGTTTCGCTACAGTTCAAGAGAGGAGTCTGAAAGTCAAGGCCGGTACCTACCCAGCAACGGGTAGCACTCGTTCCTGTTGCCGACGAGGTACGCCATCCCGAACATGCTGGCGGGCGGGAGGGGAGAGAGCGGCGTCAGAGCCCGCCGTCCTGAGAGCACGCGGCAAGTAAAAGTTCGAGCTTATCCGCGTGGCCCACAGAGATGCCCAGCGGGGAGGGGGCCCCGTTCTGAGTGCACGGCCTCTGAGCAGTGTCCCTCGGGCTCTCAGAACCGGGGGCGGGACGGGGCCTCCCACGCGTCGCGGTGTCAGCAGGAAGCAGAGAGGGGAAGGGTCTGGGGCCCAGGCCTCGGTCTGGGAGGAGCAGACTCCGGGGCCAGAGGCTGGATTCGCAGCCGGGACGGCCGGCTGGGCCGCTCCCCGGTTCCCCCTTCCCTCCCGAGGAGCCGTGGGCAAGGCAGCGCCCACACTCACACTTTCTCGTTCAGGCCCAAGCACTGGTAGACGGGCCCGGGGTCCACCACGCCTTTCATGATCTTCTTCGGGAGCTCCTTGAAGAAGTAGGCCGGCAGGTTGCTGCAGTTGTAGGTGACCAAGTCGCAGGTCACGATGCCCGGGTAGTACATCATCATTCTGGCCGCGATGTTGACCTTCTGACCAATGACTGCAGCAGGAGGGGAGGGCAGAGGGCAGGGAGCAACGGCCACTGCGCCCACAGTGACCTGAGACGCACTGTCCCCAAGGGGCACTTTAGCCTCTACGCCCTCTGCCTCTCGGGGATGATGTAAGCCTCGCCTCGCACTGCCCTACTCAGCTATTGGGAATCTGCAGGCAGTTAACTCGCTCTGCTGTTGCAACGTCGGCCCTGGGGGCGGGGTCTGCGGAGAGGAGGAGGGCCCCTCTACTGGACAGCCCTGCACTGGGGTCAGCACAGGCCTCAGGGCCCTCAGGGGAGCTGTCCTCAGTCTCCGGCGACAAGGCGGACAAGCAGGAGCTCGGGCCTGGGCCCCTGACCTCCAAGTGAGGCACAAGTCTTTGTCCGCGTGTGTCTGGGCATGCACTTCGTCATTGCGTTTTGTTTTTGAAATGAGCCGCCTCCATCTGGTGACGGCTTCAGAGTGAGCGAGGGGGCGGGAAAGGGTGTGTGGGTCAGGCCGGTTCCGGGCCGTCTCGGTGGGGCGTGCACCATGGTGCACAGATGCGGGCGCCGGGCTACGCGGGGCTGGCCCCCAGCTCTGCCTCTTCCTAGTGCGCTAGCAATTACTTGGACCCTCCCACGCCCCAGTCTCCTGCTCTGTACACTGGGGACAACAGTGCCGATCTCAGCCGGGAGCTGGTGGGGATTCCTGAGTTAGCACGCGTGCACCGCTTCCAGCGGGGCCTGGCCGCCCGCGAGCCCTCGGTCAGCAGTGCCACCAGTGAGGCACCGACTGCACCGCAGACTTAAATACTTCTGATCCAGGCGCTCCGGAAAAAGACCTGTTTGTTATGGCCACACGCGAGCACACAGTCCCGAGAACCTTCCTGTGCCCACCGCCCGGCCCCAAAGCCGTCAGCCCACAGCCAACCGGCCGCGGCCGCGGCCCCACCCACTCTCCACGCCGCAGCAGGTGGAAGGAAATCTCAGAAATGGCGTCATTCCTGGCATAATCATTTCAGTGTTTCAGAGGTGATGTCTCTGAACCTCTGAAGCCCCAGCGGGGCTGCAGAGGAAGGCGGCAGAAAGAGCAGTGACACCCTGAGACGACAGCTCGACAGCTCCCTGCCGTTCTCTGTTGAGGTTAGCACTACCCGCCCGTGACGCCAACAGTCACAGCTTGTAAGTAGCGGTCCTCGCCCATCCCGGGCGCTAAGAAGAGTCATGTTTCACATGGACAGGAAATCGCTCAGAAAGGCCCCTCACTCCCCCCTCTCTCTCTCGACTCCCTCTGTCTCACGCAAAGCCCCAGAACGCCCACGGTGCAGCCACCGCGTCTGTGGGCAGAGCCGCACGGCTCGGCTCCGGCTGGAAGACGGCACACTTGCTGAGGGCAGGGCCCACGCCTCACTCCTTCTGTCCCTCCCCCACGCCCGGGGGCAGGGCCCGGTGTGTGCCGGAAGGTGAGTGGGGACAGGCCGGCCCAGCTCACCTGTGTACTCATGCCTCACCGTGTGTCCCACGATGCCACAGAAGACAGTCCCGCTGGTCACGCCCACGGAAACGGTGCTGGCCCCCGGCAAGACGAGGGTTGTGGGGAAAGAGAGGCAGTGAGCCGGGGGAGGGGGTTAGGGTGATGAAGGGGCGGGGAGGGGTGGGAGGGGATGTTCAGTCGATTACTCCCTTCCCTTTGGACTCAGTTCAGGGCAGCTGCACGTGGCCTGGAGGGATGAAGAGTTCCAGACCCCAAGCTAGGTTCTCAGAAGTGGTAACCCCTCCGTTCACTTTTCTGCTACTTTTAAGTATTCGTCTGAGCTATTCCTCTGGCAAGTAACCTCTCGTCACCGGGAAGGACTAGTTGGAGACGATGGAACTCTCTGCTACTGTTGCAAAGAACCAGCCATTGTATGTAACTCAGGAGAGGTGTGTGGCATCACGATCCGCCCTTGCAAACACATTCCCCGCACAGAGAGATGACTGAGGGCTGCAACACTTAGGGAGGGTGGGGGTGACCCGTGACAGCTGGCCGGGGCAGGGCTGCGGGTCAGGGTCACTGGGATGCTGGGACTGGGGGAAGCCTGAGGGCGCCAGCCCCGGGGGCTGCGGCCAGGGCTGCGGACCGCAAACCTCCCGGCACCAGCTGTCCTGTGAGCGGGCCCAGCTGAGGCCCCGGCAGCCTATCCAGTTCCAACCCAAGGACCCGTTTCATCCCCCGGTTCTCAGAAACCGGCTCAGGACTCCGACGGGGTGTGAGGCGTTTGGCTCTATCAGGCAGCAGGCCGGAAGCACAGAGACACCCAGTCGGCTTCTCCACAAACGTGGCACACGCCGGCCTTCGAGGTGTGTCCTTTCTCCCCCTCGCCTTCCCCACCCCGTCCTACTGCGGCAGAGCCGGGGGTGCCCTCTCCTGCCCTCCTGGCCCCTGTCCTGGCTCCCCGTATCCCGCAGAAGGGCCAGGGACCGGCAGATGCGAGCAGGAGCTGCACTCACTAGATTTTGTGCACCTGAGAGCAGAAGTCAAATATGTCCACAGCGCTCTCCAAGGCGTGAGCCACCTCGTCGGGCGCCTTCTCCCCGGGGAACCCGAAGACGCAGAGGAAGGAGCAGCCCTGTGAGGGGACAGAGGCGGCACATGGCAGGTGGGCGCGGCTCCCTTTCCGGACCAGGCTCCCTCGGGAGCTCCCGCGCCCCTGCTCTATTTTTAGCCAACTTCAGGTAACTCCTGGTGCAGCACCTCCGGCACGGCTGCAGCCCGGGAAGGGCTGGCTGCTTTGGCTCCAGAGACAATGGGTGGCGCTGAGCTATTTGTGTGAGTGCGCCTGTCTGGTTTCTCTCTCTGTCTGGTGGCCAAGGTCACGGGCTGCACGGTGCTGAGCGTAAGTCTAAGAAACAGCCCTCCCTCCCTCCCTCCCTCCCTCCCTCCAGCGTCCCTGGGCCCGAGCCCAGACTTCAAACCTCGGGCAGGTCCCCACCCCGGGCGCCCGCTCACCTTGTCAAACATGAAGACTTTATTGATTTGGCCTCGGAAGAACCGCACGACGGAGTTGATGTGCACGGAGGCCTCCTGGATGGCCGGGCCTAGCACCTCGGGTTTGTTCTGGTCCTTGAATATCAGGTTCACAAACACGATGGTCACCGGGCGCAGCTCAGACAGGTACCCCCGAAGCTGTTTGTCGTCAATCTGCCAGGCAGAGAGAGACTTTCCTCAGCGTCTGTCCTTGGCTGGGGGCGGGGAGGGGGGGGTCTTGCTTCTCAGCCTCACCCCACCCCCCATGAGAAATGATCCCTGGGTGGGAAGGAGCCCGTGGAGGTCCCCTGGGGACACGGAAGCCGCCGGGCTGTGTGAGTGGGCACAGCAGGGCAGGGCCGGCCCAGAGTGGAGCAAGTGGAAGTGAATTCACCAGCAAAACCTGTTGCAACGGGAACTCACACATCTGCTGATTTGGGGAAGCGACAGCCCCCTGGGCCCTGCCGCTGCTCCTCCATGCCGACCGGAGCCCTCACAGCAAGAGAGAACCACCACTCCTTGGGGCTGCTTTGCAGCTTAGGGATGAGACTAGCGCAACTACGGAACTCAACCTTAGATGTCCACAGCCTGGTGCCTTCTGACGTATTTTCATATCCTGTCCTGCTTTGTCCTCTGGTGAAATGAAATCCGCTTTGCTAGCCCCTCTGCCTGACTAGATGGCTGAGGCGGGGACGAATACCGCAGGTCTTCCAGGGTCGCCTGGGGAGACGGCTGCAGACCAGAACCCCAACCTCCAGACGCCTAGCCCGATGTTCCATCCGCCGCACCGCGGCACCGTGCATCCCTGGCCTCCCTGGCCTCCCTGGGACTCCATGGTGTGGTTCACTCAGCTCCCCCTGCCCTCCAGGGACGGGGTTCCCCGGTCATCCCGCCTGCCCGGCTTCATTCTAGACTCGTGTGGAATTAAGTGCATGGCAAATCGATGGAGGAAAACCATCGCATTTTTTCCCTTCCCCAAACAGCACAGAAGGGTCAGATTACCCACAGACCATGGAAACACACCTTCCTGCCAGAAAAGGGGACTGCGAGGCCAGGGGTGAGGGGGGGTGAGCGAGGGGGAGGGGCATTGAGGGGGAGGGGATAGCCCACCACACGTCCTAACCAGCTGGGACGGTCCTGCTCTCGTCAAAGACAACGTAATTATTTCAAACTAACCAACATGACGGTTTTTCAAACAAATTCATGACATAATCCAAATTAAACACATGGACAACATTAATTGCCGAGTATTAAAATCTATCATACAAAATGATTACATAATTAGAGACTACTCTATCGGACCCCGTGGCCTGGGTTTTGGTTTGGAACGGGCAAGCACACGTCCCTCAGGCGCCCTGTGCCCTGGGGACAGGCGGCCTCGGGCAGGGGCGCAGGGCTTGCCCTCTGTGTCCCTTCAGCTCCCTGGGGACAGAGTGAAGGACAAGATGGAGTCACCACGGCCAAGCCAGCAAAACTCCTTAGCTCAGGATGGGATGAAAGTTGAGGAATAGGCTGGATGTTACCTTAACCGGCCTAAGGAATCGAACTTGACAGTTGTGCACCAACACCGTAGACACAGCATAAACGCTACAGAGCGCCCTCTGCAGGTGCTGCTGGGAAGCTCCCCGCCCAGACCCCTGACCCCAGAAGACCGTGATCTCGGACCAACGGCAGAGGCTAAGAACGCAGGATTTCTTTGGTTCAAGGATGTGCCTTCTTTTCACTCGGAGGGCTCTCCGCTTACTCTTTTCTTCAGAACAAAAGGGGAAATCTTGGGGGCTGGCCGTAGTCCTGGGAATTCTAATTATCTGTGTTGTTAACTTTCGAAGCTTAAGATCTAGGGCGAGCGACTCGGAGAAGCGGCAGACCGCTGTTCGCCCACGCGGGACCTCTCCATGTGGTGGCGCCTGGAAAGGGTGGCCTTGGGTTCTACCAAGCTTGGGACAGCTCTGGTTTGCCCCATTGTGGAAGACGCCCATCCTGGTGTATGTCTGTTGTCACAGTGTAATGAGGAACGGTGGCCCCTAACTCTGAAATGTGTCCTGACGTGAACAGTACATTTCGCAGCTCCCTGCACGTGGAGAATGCCAGGCCACCCCTTACCTCAACGTAACGGATGACCAGCTACGGTGTTCCTGATCTTCCCAGCTGTCCAAGGCCCCCAGCACCCCAGAGCCAGCACATTAAGGGAAGAACGTACCTGCTTCAGTATGCTTTCCATCAAATACTTTTGCAGGGACAGCTCCAGTTGAGGGTCAGACTCCAGCATGCAGGCGAGCCTCAGGAGGTCTAAAAGGACAAAGGGGGGTGGGCTCAGAAAGGGAGGCCAGCCCTGTGGTGCGGGGAGGGGCGCCTCCCAGCCCCCACTCCCTGGGGCAGTGTCATCCCAGGTCAGCCGGGGGACGCCGAGTGGCTAAACAGGATCGAGGGAAATCCAGAGAGAAGTTCTCGGAGGTTGTGGGTCTTCCCAGAACCCAACGGCCTGTGGCTCAAAGCCCCGTCCTAACCGTCGGGTGCTGGGGCTCGGGGAGGGGGGCTTCCCCTCCTCACTGGGCCTAACACTGTCACCGCAGGTGGTGGGAATGGACAGATGAGGGGACAACGGGAGTGGACGACGGTGACAGAGTGAAGGCGGCGATGGGGCTGAGGGACCAGCAGGAGAAAGATTCAGGAGGCTGGCGGCTTATCGCGGGAGGGAGGCTCTGCTTGGCCAAAAAGTCCACCCAGGCCACCGAGCCCCCCGGTTCCAAACCGGCCCCAGGCCTCCTCAGCCTGGGCTGGGTTTACCGTGCTGCCCCGCCAGGCAGGTCAGCTCTGGCTCCGTGTGTCTCTCCCCGCGCTTCACCCCCCACCCTGCTAATGCATCTGGACCTCTGCCCTAGTTTGCAGTTCTCTGGAAGGAAACTATCTGCTGTGTTAAATACATGGCCTGCTTTGTCACGTAAAGTTTGTTCGTGTCCCTGAAATCGTCTTCTTTCATCGTTTTCTCAACAACACATTCCCGTCGGGGCGTCCGTCTGCCATCCGGCGGGGCTGGCCCGTGGGAGGTTTCTGTGCGAGTCCACGGCGCACGCAGGTCAGAGGTCGGGGCTGCGCTCTGGCAGCTGGGGCAGGGCCGTGGGGGAGGCAGGCACCTTGTGAGATGGCGAGTCGGGTGCCCTTATGTTTCGTGTCCCCGGCGCCCGCTGTCCTCCCCCTCGCCCCAGCCCTGCTGGGGGCCACAGGGCGTTAGGCAGGGATGCCTGCTCTCCGAGAGGCGAGCAGGGGAACTAGAGGGTCAAGGGCAGCCTCTGGAGTCACCACCATCTAGGGCTTGGACGGGTGAAAGCAAAACCAGGGGAGATATTCCTGAACCTGAGCAAAGCAGCGAAGATAGTGTCCAGAGAAAGAGAGTAATCTAGGGCCAGCCACCGAGGGGGAGGCCCAAGGACAGGCCGCCTGGCTCAGTCATCCCGAGCTGTGGCATGAGCAGTCTCCACAGATGGGCGGGGAGAGGGGCGAGGGGCTAGGTGTCGGGGGACTTGCGCTAGAAGCCCAGGTGCGCCCACGGCCCTGAGGCGCCTGGGCCCGAGTTCACTGGGCGGGTAAAGACGGAAGAGACTGGAAAGCAGAGGGGGCTGGGCCCCTGGCTCCTCTGGTGAGAGGCCTGGGGGCGGGGTGAGGCTCAGAGGGAGGCAGGGGTTCTCGTCCGTGGGGAGGGGGGGCACTTACTTTTGTGGTCGCCAGAAGGGTAATAATCCATGAACATCATACACTTCAGGAAAAACTCATCGAAGTTGAAAGTCGGAGGTAGTTTTAGGAAATTAACCTAAGTTAAAAAGAGGGAAGGTTTCGGTTATTCGGGGGGTTGCCTGGCCCTTGGGGGGCACTCTCTCGGCACAAAGGACAGGGAGCGGGCTTCTGAGTGCCTGGGACGTGGTAAACAGGCGGCACTTAAACAGTGCAGGTCTGCGACTGGACGTGGTTACATACACCGCCGCTCCAATGGGTGGTTAAGCTGGCAGTCTCAAGTGTATGCACGGAGGGCCGTCCCAGGGGCCAGACGGGGCTGACCGGTGCACTCCTCCACTTCTAGAACTTTTTTTTCTTGCCTTTCATCACATTGTAATTCAAATAAAACCTGCTTAAACTGTGCACCACTTCTTTCTCGAGAAAGGGGCAAAGGGGTCGATGCCCAAAAAGGTACTGGAAACGTCCCCGGGCGTGGGACTCATGTCAAGGTCACGAACCCCGCGGCAGGATACGCAGGGAATGGCACGACCTCGTTCCTGTGGCATTCTTGCCCCCAAACGGACAACCTTGGTCGGATAATGAGAAAAGGCCAGAAACACCAAAGGGAGGGACGGTCGACCAAGTGACCCATCGGCACTCCTCTCAGGCGCCCAGGTCAGAGAAGACGGGGACACGGAGGCACTGCGGTTGCCGCCGGCCGCAGGGGACTCGGCGAGGACAGCAGTGGCTGCGGGGCGAGGCCTGGGCTAGGACCGGGAGCACCCCGAGGACGACGCTGGCGGGAAAGCCGGCGGGGCCCACGCAAGCCTCTCGTTAGCGAGCAGCCCCGCGCCAGCGCTGCTGTTCTGGGTTTGCCTCCCGCTCGCTGGCTGGGCAGGACGGTGCCACTCGGGGAGGCTGGGCAAAGGAAACGGGGACTCTCTGCTATTTCTGAACTTTCTCCGTGAGTCTAACACGAATGAACCATCACCACCATCCTGAGAGGTGTGAGGAGTCGCTGCAGACGGGGGACAGGGCGAGGCGACAGGCGAGCAGGAGCGCGAGGGGGCGGGTGTCCGGCTGCGCGCTAAGGCGCAGTGGGCGCCTCATCCTCGCCAGTATCCCTCCGCCCCTTCGCGCCGTCCCTGCCCCGCACAGGCTCTGCGAGCACAGTTCTCTCGTGGGCCGCATCCCAGGCCAGCTGCGCGTCCAGTCCGTCTTCCAGGGAGCTTCACGGCGGTCCCACCTGGCAGGGCCACCCGAACAGTCTCCTCGCCCCAGCGATCCCTCGCCCCGAGCTAAGGAGGGAGCGGAGTGGTGCGGGTGAGGGCCAACGGCAGCCTTCAGAATGAGGACCCTCTGCTCCTAGGGCCTAGCCGGGGGGCGTTTCCCCTTCCTGAGGCCGGCACTAGCCCCCTAGGAGGCCTCCAAGACCTCAGTTACCACGAGAGGCCGGGCCCTGTCCCCTGGCACGCAGCCGCCTTGGCTCCCCGCGGAGGAGGCGTCTCTGCACTGAAGCCCCGGACGTCTGCCCCAGACTGAGCACCCCCCACCACCCCCCACGCCGGGGCTGCAGTCCCGTGTTCACGGAACCTGCCTTCCCCGAGGCGCGGAGGCCCCTGGCACAGCCCCGCAGAACTCCCTGCGGGGGACGGCGTCCCGCCCACCTTCACTGCTCTCTGATCCGGAATCCTCTCGATCTCGATCATGTTGCGGTCGCAGAGCTGCCAGCAGTTCGGCGACAGAATAACGTCGTTCATCTGCGCCATGTTCTGCGCCAGGCGCACGTCGTCCACCGCCTGGCCGGTCACCAGGAAGAAGTTCCGCGTCTCGTCCCCGAAGACCAGCATGGTGATGTGGCCGGCGGCCAGTCCTGGCGAGGGGGCGAGCGGCGACGGGTCGGCACGGGCGCCCGGCGGCTCCCCGGCCGCGCGGCTTCTCGGGGACGCCACAACCTTGGGGTGACAGTGCCAGCCGAGAGCGACACCCGGCCTCCACAGTGTCACGTTGCGGTCAGAGAAAGCCTCCGCCGGGCGTGGGCCTTCCCAGCCGCCGCCTGTCCCGGAGGGGGGGCGCCAGCTGCCTGTTCTCATCTCCCTGGGACATGCGCCCCCTGTCGGTGACCCCCGGAGGTCTCCCCGGCTCCTCCGGAGCTCACCTATCTTGACTCGGACATCCAGGCCTTCCGACTCCTGGGCCCCGAACAGCTGGTGGATCTCCAGGCTGCACTTGACCACCACCGTGATGATGTTCTTCAGCTGCTTCCGCTCCACCTTCCACAGGGCCAGTAGTGCGTCCCCTGGAGGGAACAGGCGCACCGGGCGGGGCTCGTGACCTGCCCTGGGGATCCGCCGGCTGTGCGTGGCAGCTGCACACAAGCCTCCCGGAGCCCTGGCCCTGGCCACCGCCGCCTCTGAGGGGCCTCCTGTGTCAGGGCGCAGGCCCCCCTGCCACCCGTTCCCGCCCCCCTGGGCTCAGGGAGTCCCCATACCTGCAAATTTCAGGATGTCTCCTCCAAAAAGCAACACCTCTGTGGGGGGGAGAAAAAAGGAAAAAGAAATTAGGAATCAAACACTGACTATGTAAAGCTAACACAAAGAACCCGTTCTTCCCCCACAGCGCAGAAACTAGGCCAAGAGGACAGCAGCAGTGCGGAGGGGAGACTGGTCCTGAAGCCGTCCTCTCCGACAGGCCACCCCGAGCCGCCGGGGGTCTCCTGCGTGAGTGCATTGAACCAGAGGGCGGACACGCCCTGTCTCTGTGAGTGGGAAGGGAAAGTAGGAAAGGAGGGGCGCCCACCTGCTCCTGTGGGACTGGCAGGCTCCTCGCCGCCCCAGACTCGCCCTAGGAGCTGGGTGGGGCATGAGTGACCGGGGCGAGTGGACCCTGCCTGGGGTCTGCAGAACCGGGAGCCGGGAGACCGGGAGACCGGGAAGCCGCAGCCACGGCCAGGTCGGGCTTTGTCTGTCACCGGCTCGAGTTTCTTTACTGGGGGTTGATGACGTGAACGGATGCTGTTTTCCGTCTTACTGACGCCTCAGCACAGGTGTGTTGAAGGCCGTGTGCAAGTGGGAGCGAAGAAGGGTGAGACGGAGTCTCTGCGTCCCCAGAGCGTTGCGCTCCGTCCGGTGGCTGACCGAGGAGCCGAGACCCCGATGGGAGATGAGACCCCGAGTGTGCCACGAGAGAGTGAATCCTGTTCTCCTCGAACAGTCCATGTGAGTAGCGCCCGCAAGACCGTGGGCAGAGGTGGAGAAGGAGGCCTGGCTTCTCGGCTGGCTCCGCGTGCCTTGGAGCCCGCCGTCAGGGCACACATTACGGAGGACCTTCCCGCGAACCACTCACCTGTTCATTTAGCATCCTCCTCGTGCCTACCTTCGGATTGTACTATTGCTAGCTTCGTGGGGTTATCGGACACCGCTAAAGGCATCCCTACTGCACGGCTCTTTTTAAAGCAGCCTCTGGCTCACCCTTCGATGAGTGCAGACCAGTCTATCCCTCGGATACCGTGTACCAGTGAGGGCCGCACCCCTCCACGTGCGCTGTGCTGTGTGCAGAAACCCTGGCTCCCTGCTCATTTCCTGGGGGACAGACACAGGGCCCAGCAGCGGTGCGCCATTGGGTCATCACCGACACACGCAGACAGGCGGGGAACTGGCAGCGTCCTTGCCGGGGCGCGGGGACACTCACTCTCCACTATGGCGCTGATGTAGTGGTTGAGGATCTCCACCAGCTGCTCGGCCCCGCGGTCCATGTACATGGCCGTGCTGAACTTCTCAGTCATGGCCGTGAAGCCTGTAACAGAAGGGCAGGCAGTCGCCTTGGCTGCTGCAGCCCGACAGAGGCGGGTGAAGAGGGCGCCCTGGCGGGCAGTGGGCAGGGCTGCTCCTTAGAGGTTGGTGTGGCCGGTCCAGTGCCAGCCACGGGACCTCCGCCATCTCTGCTTCTGACCGGACGGGCCAGGGACGAGCGCCAGCACCGCCTCCCTCTGGGTTTCTCAGCTTGCACAGGAATGGCTACACTTCCTTCGACGAGTCTAGAACGTCCATCCCTTGGTCGTGACAATGCACACCACTCAGACGCCTCGGGAGCCATGGCCCGTTTACTGGGACGATGGGAGCGACATGCAGAGAGGGACCGTTTCTTGAGGTCACTTCTGCCTGGGACGTGCGTGCAGCGTGGGGGCTGACTCAGTGACCTCGGCGCCGGGGCACGGGAGCCTGAAGTTCCAGGTGTGGGGCTTGGGCGTCGTAACCCAACGGCCACCTGTGAGCGGACGGGCTTGGTGGGCGAAGATGCTTTCTCGGGGGGAGTATCTGCTCTCAACGGCACAAAAAGCTCGACAGTGCAGCCCCACTCCTCCATCCAGCTCTGCCCATTGCTCACCCAGGTTTGACATCTCTCGCGCACTTGCCTGAAATATCCACAAACATCAGGACGCCGTCGAAATATTCCACAGAGGGCCGCGCCGGGGAGAAGTCCCCGTAGAGGATGAGGTCCGGCAGGTGGGCCGCTATTCTGATGATGGTCCGGTCCTTCAGCTCTTCTCGCCGAGCGGTCATGTTCAAGGCCACGGGCGGGGCTCAAGGGCGCGGCGAACGGTCCCCAGACAGACCTGGAGAGAAAGACGGAGGATGGAGGAGATCCGATGGGGACTCGTTCTCTCCCGTCCCTACTTCAGTTCCCCGATCGGCTTCTGCCGGCCCCGCGCACAGCTCGTTCGAGCTCTGGAGCGGCGAGGGGGCCTGGGCGATGGGGTCGCACCCCGGAAGGGCCGGCTTCCCGCGGGAGAATGAGGCACTGCCCTGAACGGCTGACCGGTGGCAGGCAGCGCGTGAAGCGGTGTCTTAGAGTGAAGAAAAGCATTTTTTTCCTTAGCTTCAAATTGGGGAAAACATCGGTATAGTTAGTGAACAAACTTTAAATGGTGTAGCAACCTCTAAAACTGAGTATTAAACATTAGGTGTTACATAACCTTTCAAAGGAAAAGCTCTGGTGAACTCGAATTTAAAAAGTGAACACAAGATAGAAAGAAAACCTTATAGCTAAGTTTTTTTTAAGATTTTATTTATTTATTTTTTTAGAGAGGGAATGGAGGGAGAAAGAGAGAGAGTGAAACATCAATGTGCGGTTGCTGGGGGTCATGGCCTGCAAGCCAGGCATGTGCCCTGACTGGGAATCGAACCTGCGACACTTTGGTTCGCAGCCCGCGCTCAATCCACTGAGCTACGCCAGCCAGGGCTAAGTTGTTTTTTTGTTTGTTTGTTTGTTTGTTTTTAAAGCAGCATTAAGCCACAGCATGTACCAGGGACAGGCAATAGATAATGAGTAAATCAAATGATTTCAGACAGAGAGTTTGACAAGTGCTACGTGAACTCACGAGAAAAGTGTGAGAAAACAGAGTGCCTGGAATGAGCTGAGACCGAGGAAACATGAGGAAGTTAAGAGAAACTAGAGGGACGTTTAGGCTCTATGGAAAGCAATTCACAGAAGAGGAAAAAGGACAGAGCTTAACTAGGATGTGCTACGCACTTCCTCTTGGGCTGCTGCCTTCTCCCCTGGGGAGAGTTGGAAAGTGTAACAAAGACGGCTGAGAAAGAACTGACGTCCAAGAGAAGGAAGTAGCGATATAGTGCCCAGTCATTCAAAACACAGTCTAGTAGCCAGTCCCCCGAAACCTACATCCACAAACACTGAAAGGACAGCAATCCTGCCGGTAATGGCGAGAGATAACGGAGAACGAAAGCTGGGCTAGAGAACGGGAGGGGTCCTGAATTCTGGAAGATGAGGCTCTCTGGGGATCCCAGAAAACACGGCTGGTAAACACGGTGTATCAGTCGGCACAAGCCTGGTTTGGCCTCATTAACGAGTAACACCAGAACCTCAGGGACTTGGAACACCGAAGGCTCATTCATCTCTTGCTCATGCTAGGTGTCCGTTGCAGGTTGGCTGAGGTCCTGCTGCACTGCTGGACCCAGCCTTCACTTGGGGACCCGGGCCGGGACCCGTGGGCTGCCAAGACAGTGGGGAAAGAAGATCCAGGGGGCAGACTCATTCCTGAAGTGTTCTCCTGGAAGTGACATAGTTCACTGCCACTCACACGGCATCGGCCAAAGCAAGTTACACAGATACCGCTAACTTCCGGTGGGTGGGGAAGTGCAGTCCTACTGTATGTGCAGGGGGAGAGGGGACTCCCATGTCTGTGAACAGCCTTGACTGTGGGCATACCTGGCGCCAGGTGAGCACTGAGCTCAGCAAGAGGTGATTAACAGGGGTCAAAGGGGATTCAGAGAAAAGAGCAAACTAGCCTAGTTTCTTCTTTTAGAGAGCTGTTAAACGTTTAAATCAAGAGAACACTACACAACTTGACTTTCACAAGGCATCTGGCTAAATTTCTCACACCCTGTGGGTAAGATACAAATTATAAGAGTGACGAAAATATCGTTAGCTGGTTACCAACTAGGCCTGAAGGATATTGGTTTTCCTGTTCCACCCTCCACTCAGAGCAAGCCCTCCCGGGCACGCCAGGGGGTGTGGGTAGAGACAAAACCAGAAGGGGAGCCGAGGTGGCAAAGGACACAGTCAGGACCTCAACATAGCTTAAATAGCAGAAATAATCAAATTTCAGAAGAACGAATGCAAAGTGCTGTGTTTAGAATTTTAACAGAATCAAATGCATGAACATATGGCGTGGGAAACTAGATTTCCTGCAAATTCAATGCGTCTTTTAAGAAGCTCTTACATTGAAGCGTAACACGCAGAAAATGCACAATTCAAAGTGTGCAGCTCGGTGAGCTATTTTCTTTTTTTCTTTTTTTTTTATTTTTTAAAAATATTTTATTTATTTATTTTTAGAGAGGGAAGGGAGGGAGATAGAGAGAGAGAGAAACATCAATGTTCAGTTGCTGGGGGTTATGGCCTGCAACCCAGGCATGTACCCTGGCTGGGAATCGAACCTGGGACACTTTGGTTCCCAGCCCGCGCTCAATCCACTGAGCTACGCCAGCCAGGGCTCGGTGAGCTATTTTCCAGTGAACAGGACCATGTCACCCCTCCTTGTGTCAAGAAGGAGAGCCCTTCCCGCACCGTAGGGTTCCCTTCATGCCCTCTCCCAGTTCCCTCTCACTGTCCCCAAAGGTATCCACTTTCAATTTCTAACATGACAGACCACCTTCACCAGCTTTTAAACTTTATGTAAATGGGGTTATACTCTATGGATTCTTTTGTTTTTTTCCCCTCGAGTGTTTGCGGCACCCATCCATGTTGCTGTGCGTGTATATCAAGTCCTGTCCCTTTTCAGTGCTGTATAGTATTTCGCCACCTGACTATACATAACGCATTTATCCATTCTACTACTGACCTCTGGATTGTGTCCAGTTGTAGGCTATCAGGACTAAGGCTGCTAAGGACATTCTTGTACATGCGTGTTGGTGAACATATGTATGCATTTTGCTTAGGCAAACACCTGAGTGGAATTACTGGGGTGTAGGATATACACATATTGAACTTTTGTAGATCCTGCCAATTTTCCCAAGAGGTTGTACCAGTTGACACCCCACACGTAAGGTGCGGGAGTTCAGAGCTCTACATCCCAGCCAGCACTCGCTAATGTCAGCCTTTTTCCATGTTAGCCATCTCGGTAGGTGAGTGGTGGTCGGTGGTTTTGTTTCCCTGGTGGCATTAAGGACATTAAGTACCTTGCACACGTGCATTGGCCATTTTGATGCAATGCAATCCTAGGCTGCGTCGCAGCGCTCAAATCTGATCCAGAGCATTGGGTTCAGTTCTGCCTGTTTTATGTGAAGTTCACTGACTATCATTGCACACGAGGAACGATGGGAGAGACTGGAAATGCTGTCAGATGATGGCATTTGGGCAAAAAAAAAAAGTAGTCGTCCTCAAATATTTAACTTGAAAGGGGAAAGCAAGGAGACATAGGTCCCTGTGCAAAGTCCAGCGTGGGTGCCTGCGGCCAACAGGAGAACTGTCCCGCCTGCTCCCTGCGGTGGGGGTGCACTCAGCCGAGCAGGCTTCGGTTCGGGGGGGCGGGGGGGTGACGAGGGAGAGGAAAGTGGGTGTTTATTTTCCTCAGAGGAGGGAGCTCAGTGACCGAAGGTACGTGACCTTCAACAGCACGGTTCCTGCAGGAACGGGTGCTCGGGAGAGGCCGCCTCGGAGGTGCTGAGGGGCCACGGAACGGAGACGGGGCCGAACAGAGCGGGGCAGGGGCCAGTGCTCGTCCTCCCTCGTCCGCCCCTGGTCCCGCCCGTTCCCACGCGCTCTCTCTGGCCCCCACTTGTGAGACGGCCGGGGCACGCGAGTGAAAACATGGTACCTCTAGTTTAACTAACTGGAATTTTTAAAAATATTTTATTTATTTATTTTTTAGAGAGGAAAGAGAGGGAGAAAGAGAGAGAGAGAAACATGAATGTGCGGTTGCTGGGGGCCGTGGCCTGCAAGCCAGGCATGTGCCCTGACTGGGAATCGAACCTGCGACACTTTGGTTCCCAGCCCGCGCTCAATCCACTGAGCTACGCCAGCCAGGGCTAACTAACTGGAATTTTAAATAAATGATAGTTTAGGGTAAACACATCCTCCCAAACACTGCGCTTCGTCCAGCAACGCGGCTGGCGGCCCCTGGATCTCGGCGGCACTGCCCCTCCCCACGTGCACAGTGTGGAGTCCCTGGCTTCAGTTTTCACACCTGGCGGAGAGCAGGCTCGATTCCTCTCCAGCAGGGTCAGCCCGGACCGACGGCCACCCAGCACCGGGAGGCAAACTTAACGTGCAGGCGAGTGTCAGAAGCGGGCGGTCTTGGAAGCACCGGCTCTCCTGGGGGGAGACGGCGGGTCTCCCTGCCTGCCGGGCTCGAGGGGCGGATTGGTGGGGAGATGGGTTAAGTGCTTGCTCAGACCCCGTGGGGTTAAACAAGGCGATCTGAGAACACCGACCGATTTTTCTGAGTTTCAGATCACGAGGCGAGAAGAGTGGATGCATTAGGACAGCACCGTGACACATGTGGAGGGGAAAGTAGAATCACGAAATTATTTGTTACGAGCTGGAGAGGAAAGGCATCTGAAGTGAGCACCTGAGAGTTTTTTCTTAGGAGCACCCTAAGGAGATCATAGAAACGCCCTATTCTGGGAGACAGCCTTCTGCTGTGGACTCGGCAACACAGGGAAGGGAGCGGTGAGTGGCCCACGCCACACTGGGACTGATTTATCGAGGCGTCTGGGAGGCGGGCCCGAGCTGGATGGACAGACACCTGTGCATTTCAGAGCTGCGGAGATGGAGGCTCGGGACCATTGCCGTAGGTCACGCAGTCGGAGACCCCAGGTCTGCGGGACGTGGGAGCCCACGTGCTCTCTACCGTTCCAGGTGGCATCCCGTGCGTGTGCCCTGCGACACTCTGGGGACGTCAGTGACCTCGAGAACACGCGCACTTCCTTTGAGAGCACTTGCAGCGCACGCCGGTGGCGCCCTGCTCCGCTGCGTGGCCAGCGCCCTCGCAGCCAAGGACCGCGCGGGAACCGAGCGGGCTCTGAGGAAGCACGGGGGCACCGAGAGGGTGGAAGAACACGCAGGTGAGTGAGGCCCAGAGATGCGCAGCCATTTCCGGGATGAAGAACAGAGGGTGCGGTTTTGATCTGCTTAGGGAGAACTCAGCAGGACCCCAAAATGAAAATGAAATGAGAGATCGATTATAGGCACTTCTAGAAACTTCTAACAGATTTCAGTTCTCACCCAATTTTTCATCAACGTGTAAAACAAGGTTTTATGAGAGTCCAGACAAGGAGGTGTGTATGTATCTGAACTGAAAGGGGGGACGTCATCGGTCCGACCACCTGGCCAGACCACTCCATCCCAAGGCCACTGTCCTCGGGGCGTCTGCAAACCCCTGAGCCTTACTTCCTGCTTCAATGTCTCTGGTCGTCTGCGGGTCGGTGTCTGTCTCCCTCTGCGCTGCCAGCTTGTTTTACAGGCCAGGTTCTACACCGGCCTCCTGCACGGCATCTTCCCGGTGCCCCCCACAGGGCAGGCATTGGCCCTGTGGTGGCCGAGGACTCGGGGAGAAGCTGCGGAAGCGAGGGGGTGACATCGGGGGGCACGACGGCGCATCGTGATAAGCGGCTCAGGCAACAAGTACGCCTCCGGTTCCTCCCTCACTTCAGAGACCGACACAGACACTGGACACGGATGTCGTGGAATTTGACCCCCTAGCCTGAGGCTTTCCCTATTCCTCTGAGCTCTGACGCCTGCCACCTTCCCAAAGGCTCGCCCTATGGCCAGTCTACCTCCTGCTGAGCCACCCGCGGCCACGTACCTCCTCCTCCTCCTCCAAGGCTGAGAAAGGCCAGGGCCCCGATTAGGGCTGGGATCTTTCAGGCGTGCCGAGAACAGGAAGGCGCCCAGGTGACATTATTCTGAAGACAGCAGAAGCACCATGTCTGTCCATAGCTGGCCCATAAAATGACAGTTTTGTCTAAAAGCCGTTTTCCTGGCCACACCCTCATCAGAATCTCATTGTTTCAGGTGCAGACTTTGCTTCCGATTGGCTGGCACTGCCCGGCCCCCCTCCCCCGCCAGCCCGGGGGCCTGATGCTGGTACCTGGACTGGCTGGCTCTCAGGTTCCCCGTCCGGGTGGGTGGGGAAGGGTCAGTGAAATTAGGCAGCAGTTGGTGGATGACCACCACAAAGACAAGTATCCTCTCAGTGAGCCAACACCAAATTTTGGTCAATAATGATTATGGCTTTTAGCAGGCGTCTGGATTTTACCAGTTCCGGTGCATTCAGTGCTTGTATCTTCAGGGGTTTTTGCGAGGGAAACTTGTGACCTGTCCTTGTGGACTGGCCAAGTGCACGCCTCTAACCCAGCTCACCCCCGAGGGGACCTGCAATACCATGTGGCACCGGGTTTGTGTTTCTCAACCCAATGTGACCCTGGCGAAATGTTGTGAAGAAGGTGACACATTTCCAACAGCTGAGAGAAACCATGTTTTGAGTTTCTGGCTGTTCACGTGTACACCGCAACTCCTGCTGACACATGTAAACTGGAGTTTAGAAAAGCTGAACTGAGAAGGCAAGCGAACATGCTCAAGTGAAGCCCAAGCCCGTACTTAAACTTACTGCGCATTTTGAATGCGGTCAAGTGGCTGCCTGTACAGGAGGGGGAAAGGGTGCATTTAATCATGTTTCTCACGTGAATTGTCTGGAGTTGTGGAATCCAGTCTTAATACAGCGGGGCTCTTATCTCAGGCAGTCACACAGACCCCTTAGGGAGGAGGCCAGTCTCCCAAGTACCAGTGCTTTCTGCTTCTGGGTCATGATGCCCACAAGCTCCACTAGGAACTGTTCGGCTTTGTAGGGGAACCTGGGCTCTGAAGCCAATCCTGTTGATTCAACCTTTCATCACCATTTTACCAACTGAAAAAGGATAATTGGTTTACTATGGAGAAATAACAGCATCGATATACTTGGGGCCAATGTTCTTGGAGGCCAATGCCAACCCCCTGAGGAGGCTGGGGCAGGAGTTGACCTCTCACTGGGCATCCGCCGCCCTGCCTCTGGCCCCAGCCCAGCAGCTGGGTTTCTGCTTTGACCCCAGAAAGCTCCAAGAGACCCACACTGTTGCTACCCCAGAAAGTGTGCAAGTAGGTTAATACAATATGTATGTGTATATATATGTTTGCAGCTATATTAAAACTTCCTTTGTGTAAGAGAGTGCTTTTTGGGTCTAGCTTTAATTAATGATCATATCGTTTTCTGAAACATTCTACATTTTTTCAACACCCATCACGGACCTGGCGCTGCGTTGGATCATCATCTCGAGACATCTTGACAGCAATCCCACACAGCGTGGGCTGTTATCATGCCCACTGACTCCTGAACATACCAAAGCTCCGAGGTGAAGGTCAGTAAGGTCTCACCGTTCCTGCGTGGCGGACCCGAGTTGAAACCCAGGCCTGTCGGACCCAGCGCTGAGAAGACATACCCAGTGAAGTCATCAGCAAGGGCTCGCCAGGAATTCCCATACAGAGTTCAACTCCCCCAGACGGCCCAAGTGGTGTCACCATTATGAAAGGGGTTGTTATGGCGTTCACCACCTACACTGGTAGCCAGGACTTCCAGTGTACAAGCTCTGCTTGCTAAGTTCTAAAAAATGGTTGTGGAACTGATCGCTGACCTAGGTGTTCTGAGGGGTAGTGAGTGTGTTGGACGGGAAACGTACTGGGGACATTTAATGTTTAAATTTCAGTAACAGGATGGATGAGAGTTTGGGAGCAGAAAAGACGCCTGAGATGATTTGTCAGTGGAACTTGTGAGAACCAGGCGGGTCGTCTGTGAGTGCATCTAAATGCTACAATGCCTACGACCAGCCAGTGGGCTCACAAGAAGCTATAGAAGAGCAAAGTTGTTGTTTTTTAAAAAGATTTTATTTATTTAGCCCTGGCTGGCGTAGCTCAGTGGATTGAGTGTGGGCTGTGAACCAAAGCATCGCAGGTTCAATTCCCAGTCAGGGCACATGCCTGGGTTGCAGGCCATGGCCCCCAGCAACTTCATATTGATGTTTCTCTCTTTCTCCCTCCCTTCCCTCTCTAAAAAATAAATAAAATCTTTAAAAAAAGATATATCAGTAATTTTTTTTTAAAGATTTTATTTATTTTTAGAGAGGGGAAGAGAAAGAAAGAAACATCAATGTTAGAGAAACATTGATCAGACACCTCTTGCACGCCCCCATCTGGGGACCTGGCCTGCAACCCACGCAGGCGCCCTGACGGGGAATCGAACCAGCGGCCTTTCGCCTCAGGACGGTGCCAAACCCACCGAGCCACACTGGCCAGGGCAGATTTTCATTAAAAAAAAAAAAGAAGTGAAACTTCAATTTAAAATATGCATTTTATTAATTTCTTTGTGTTCTGCTCTATTTTATAATTGACGTTTTCCCTAAATGTGTAACTCAGGCCACACAAACCCAAGTGTGCACACACATGCCCAACTGCCGTAGCAGCGTGGTTACAAAACGAAGGCAGCGGTAACTCGGCCCCTCAGGACTGCTTTGCTCTGCCCCTGTCAAATCCCTCCCCAAAGGTGGCCTACGCTGAGGGATGTATAAAGACGTGCGAGGTGCTCAACTGCTAATTCCCAAATTTCGATCGTTACATTTATTCAGAAAGTTCTTTTGTTACATGCTTCTTTATATTCAGAAAGAACTGCCTGGCTGGTGTGGCTCAGTGGACTGAGCACAGGCTGCGAACCAAAGGGTTGCCGGTTCGATTCCCAGTCAGGGCACGTGCCTGGGTTGTGGGCTGGGTCCCCGGTAGGGGACACGTGAGAGGCAACCACACATTGGTATTTCTCTCCCTCTCTTCCTCCTTCCCTTCCCCTCTCTCTGAAAGTAAATAAATAAAATCTTTAAAAAAAAAGAAGAAAAAGAACTTGCTTGGTGATTCCTCTGACTGCAGTTCTAACCAGGCCTGGCTTTGTTACGATGTTTAGAAAAAAACTCCACATGCCAAACTGGAGCTCGAACCCCATAGGCTGTTAATGATTTCTAGGATGCAGTAATCTGTGTCCAGTCTTTCCTCATAAAGGGGACAAAGGGGACAAAGTTACCGCAGGTCTCCGGAGAGCCGACTTATGCCCCAGGTCCTCTGCTAGACACTTTCTTAACTTGCTCCGGGTCACAGGCTGTAAATCACAGGGCCGGGACTCAAACTCAGGTCAGTCTGACTCCAGAGCCCTCCCTGCGACATTGTATCGGTCACTGGATGCAACGGAAACATTTAGAAATCCTTCACTACTCTGTGGCTGTAAAAGAATTTCACACAATATGCAACATATAATTCTTCAAGACTCTTCACTTCAAGTGAAAATATTTTAAAACATCTTGCTAGCCATTCTGCTACCCACTTCTCACCCTCCTCAGCTCTATGTCCTTTCCCTCTGGCTGCGTCGCCGTCTTCCACTGAAAACAGGTCGTTTAAGCCTTTCAACTCTCGACTCGCAGGGATGTGTGCCCTTACACACCCGCACTTGGGCGGACTAGGACAGAAGGAGGCCGGGGCACGTATGAGCAAGTACGATTTATTACAGGCAAAGAGTAGGAAAAACGTCACTCATGTCCACAGATAAGTTCCTTAAGTCATATGTAGAGAGACACTGTTATTAAAAATTTGCTTTATTTTTCTGCCAAATCAGGTACTAGCTCCCAGTTAAGTTAGATTATTTTATGCGTTCCAACAGTTAGCACAGTCAGCATCACCTTACCAATAACCAAATAATAAACAAACTAGGTCCCAGTGGTTATGTCTGCACCAGGGCTGTTGGGGTGATCGAGGACTCTTATTTGTTTTCTTTAGCTTTTAGTGCTTGGTTATATCTATAGAGAAAACAAAGAAAAAAATCATGAATCACCACAGAGAAGTATACCTAAGAAGGGCATGAAAAACACACCCCATTTCTTCCCTCTGGCTAGTCCAGACGCTACACAGTTGTCAATACAAGCTTCCCAAGGCCTTATGGGTAGAAACAGGCAGAAGGGAAAATGACCGGGACTTTATTTGCGTCTGGCTCCCAGCTGCCAAAAAAGTTTTAACAACTTAACTGACATACAGTTTCCTGTACAACAGTATTATTTAACGAATATTCTCATTCCTGAAGCACACAAGAGCACGACAAAACACGTGAGCACCCCCAAGGACTCTTCTCCCAGCTCACAACGGAGCGGGGATCGCGCCTGCACGAGGAGGAACTTCCTCCGTGACGCCTACCACCCCTCCTGGGTCTCTCAAAGGCCGGATTCAAATGTTCGATAGTGTTTTCCTAAGTGCTCCAGAGTCCAACGTCTGTATTTCTAACGAAATCTCCCAATCTGCTATTGTAACTGAAAGGTGCCAAAAATCCCTTTGTCAAACCGTATCTGAATGTCTGACATTAGAAATAATCGTTCTGGTCCTGACCAGTGTGGCACAGTTGGCTGGGAGCCATCCCCCAAACCGAAAGGTCGCCGGTTCGATTCCCGGTCAGGGCGCATGCCTGGGTTACAGATTCAGTCCCCAGTCGGGGCACATGAGAGAGGCCCGCTGACTGGTGTTTCTCTCTCACATCGATGTTTCTTTCCCTCTCTTTCTCCCTCCCTTCCCCTATCTCTACAAATAAATTAATTAATTTTAAAAAAAGGAAATAATAGTTCCGAATACGGAACTTAGCATTCTCTTAGCTCTACTACGATGAGCTAATACAAGGTTAAAACGGGACAGCATGTGAGAAAAACACTCTGTGAGTAAAGTCACTGTACAAATCAAAGTTTACGCTGATGTAAGCAAGCCATGAAGGTGGCTGCGATGCCTGCTGTAGCGTGCCTGAGTTGTTTCTTCAGCCTCCTTATGTGCTGGAGGGTTAGGAAAGGATTACATTTTAGAGATACTTTTAACCTAGGGGTGGTGAAGATGAATGAAATAAAAGGCACTCTACAGAACAGAATGCCTTCTTAAAGGAATGTAAATTATAACTTAATTTTCTTCTCTTTATGTTTTACACCTTGGTAGGCTTACCTCCAAATACGGAAGAGCTGAGAGGCTCCTGCTGCCCCAACAAAGAAATTAACGGCAAACAGACTCCAGTTTTTTGGAATAATTACAAGTGAGTATCTTGACCAAATAAGCCCTGTTGAGAAGAAATGTATGTTTTTAAAGCACAGGTACTGTTGCAGCATCTCATCTGAACATTCACTACTAGAGGAAGCTACTTACAAATAAGACTGTGATGACAGAGAGCAGGACAAAGGACAGAAAAACTATACTTCAGTCCTGGCTGGCGTAGCTCAGTGGATTGAGCGCGGGCTGCGAACCAAAGTGTCGCAGGTTCGATTCCCAGTCAGGGCACATGCCTGGGTTGTAGGCCATGATCCCCAGCAAGTGCACATTGAGGTTTCTCTCTCTCTCTCTCTCTCTCTCTCTCCCTCCCTTCCCTCTCTAAAAATAAATAAATAAAATCTTTTTTAAAAACCCCTATACTTCAGTGTCACACAAAACACTCAGTGCTCACACCCCAGGGAAATCTCTGGAGGACAAGGGACGGTAGCCGGAACTCTTCCCTACTTATGAAATTACGTCCGTGACAAAAGCGCGATGATGAACAAAACCCCGCAGGCACCTACTCGCTGCAGCCCTCCTCTGCCTTCCCCACCGGGAACTTCCTGGAGATGCACCGTGAGGTCTTGCGTGTGTGTGCACACGTACTGCACACGTTACATTGTGAAATAAAGTGACGTTAAACACTCCAGTGTTTACACTGACTGTCCCCTGTCGGGTGCGATGGGCATCGGCTTGGCTTACCTGTAGCCATCAGCACGGTGGACTGCGCTGTGCTGAGCTTCTCTGCCGGCCTGGCCATGTCGGCCAGCCCAGCGCACACCAGCCCCTGGAAGCACACAGAGAAGAGAGACGCGTCCTGAGAGTCCAGTAGCAGCAATTCCCTTCAGACAAAACCCAGCGCCGGGCCCGGGGTCTCCGCCGGGCCGCAGCCTTCGGGAAGCGTGCAGCGTGACAGACAGCCGCGATGAACTGAGGAACGCTTTGGGGATTAACTTGCATTTTGTTAACTGCAGGAAGCAGTCTGATGCATTTAAAAATCACAAGTGTGTGTGTGTGTGTGTGTGTGTGTGTGTTCTACAAATGACACTTCTTCCACACATGAGTTTTTGTGTTCTCCATACATGTCAGGAACTACTGGTATGGAGAGTGCCTGAAACTACGGTAACTGGCCTAGACTCCTCCTTTCATGTTTTTTGTCAATGTTCTTCTTTTTTTTAAATATCAGAAAAGCTCTCTTGGAAGTTTAGTTTCTTGTTTAGATAATTTTTTTCATGTCGAAGTACAGATGGTCATTTCTTTGCTGCTGTTTCTAACAGTGTTTCATGGAATCACCCATTCACAGCCTACCACAAGCACCACTCACAAAATCTGATGCGCGTCTTCGCCAGAATACCGTATTTTGCCATGTATAATGCACTCCCACATGTAAATGCGTCCCCACGGTTTTGTGTGCATGGATACATGGGATTATCACACCCATAATTATACTCATGGTATGTAATCGTTGTACCCATGTGTAACGTGCATCCTTATTTTCCCTCAAAAATTTGGGCAAAAAATGGTACATTATAAATGGCAAAACACGGTAGTAGTTACGCTGCTCTACTGAGGAGATTAGAGTGTGCACCGAAACAAGTCTGACTGATGAAAACCTCAGCTGACACAAACAGGAGAGACCAGCACAAAGAACGCTGCATCCCCCCCGCCCCCCCAGAGCCAGCAGCTGCTGAGACGTTGCCACATCGGCCTCAGCTCTCCTCCTCCCTTTCCTTTACGTACTTTAAATCAAACCCTAAATATGTCCTTATGTTTTTAAGAAATTACTTGCAGGTTTTACTGAGTTTCTCAAAGATGCTCTTGCATGGAAACTGTAAACCAGCAAAGAGTTTTTGCTCCTAGAAAGAACATATACAAGTCAGGAAAAGGTCCAGCCATTGTCAATATAACGAGAATGGTTTGTGCGACACCGATGTAACCGGGCAGCCCGGGAGGGTGGACTGGAATGCACACGCGTGAACAATGATGACTTCGCCGTACTGCTCACGGGGGGCGGCAGACACAGCCGAGTGAGCACGTGTGCTGTGTGGACATCGCATTCAAAATGACTGAGCGTGTAGAGCAATGAAGCTGCATCAAGTTCTGCATTAAACTTGAACGTTCCTCCGTGGAAGATTGGGATGACCCAGAGGGCCGCCTCTATGGGCAGCTGGTGACTGGCAGCTTTACCACGACAACGCACTCTCTCATGTATCACATCTCATGCAGAGTTTTTTGGTGAAACATCAAATCACCCAGGTGACTCAGCCCTCCTACAGCCCAGATTTGGTGCCCTGTGACTTCTGGCTTTTCCCCAAACTAAAATCACCTTTGAAAGGGGAGAGATTCCAGAACTTCAGCGAGATTCAGGGAAATACGACAGGGCAGCTGATGGTGACTGGGAGAACTGTGTGAGGTCCCAAGGTGCCTGCTTTGAAGGGGACTGAGGTGTCACTGTCCTGTGTACAATGTTAAGTATCTCGTATCTTCTTCAATAGATGCCCCTGTGTTTCATAGCACATGGCTGGACACCTCCTGGACAGACGTTGCACGTGGCCGGCAGCGGCAGTGTCACGTCACGCGCAGACTGCCGCGGGTTGTCAAGCGCTCCGAGAGAAGCGCACACGTGCACAGAGTAAGCATCTGCCAAAAGAAGTGTCCCCACAGGAGAACAAGACACAGAAGTTGCTGTTGCTATGCGGTCATCAGGAGAGTATGCATGATTTCAACACGAACTTAAAATAGATTTTTTAAAGGAGACAGGAAGGCACCTGTGAAAATCTAATACCGACAGTGTTTCAAAACACCGGCGAACCAGCTCAAATACACACAAAAGCTACTGATAAAATCAATAAACTCCCAAATTGTGGCAAATCTGAGCTCAAAGAGGATGCCAAACTTATGGTAAATGGTGTAATCATTCCTATTCTTTTAAATAATGGTGCTAGAAACAGTACTGCAGTGATCAATTCCACTTTATAGACCTAGAATTACCATGCAATTTTAAGTGTGACGGGGGAGAAGAGAAGGAAATATGAGTGCCCTTCCGTCGGTGCGAGGGTCGGGGGCACATAACACTGTGTGTGAGCGCTCAGAGTGTGAGCAAAACCATCAAAGGTGATGGTTTCATGAAAACTTTTTAAAAAATGGATGGAACCTTTTCCCAGGGTGTACATATGAAAAAGAAGTGCTGTCTAGTCCTCTCTGCACGCAGCTCCCGCCCACGCCTTCATCCTGTCACTGTGCAGCGGAGGGGGTGAGCGGCAGAGGCCACTGCCCAAGGCCAAGGATTGGGGGACAGCCGCTGCCAGCTCTAAAAACTCAAGCCCTTCCATTTACAGCTGAGTCCCGATCGCTCTAACATTTAAGAGAATTAAAGTGGCCTACAGCTCAACAACAAACACGACCCGATAGAAAACAGCGCGCAAAGGGCTTTAACACGCATCTCTTCAGAGACCGAGCACACGGAAAGACGCTCAGCAGGGCCAGTCACATCAGGGAGCGCAAACCCCAACGGCCGAGACGCCACTTCCCGCCATCAGGACGGCCAGCACGAAACGACAACAAAAGTCAGTGCTGGCAGGAAGTCAGAGAAGCTGGGGCCTTGTTAACTGCTGGTGGGGCTGTACAGTGGTGCAGCCGCTGTGGAATATACAATAATATGGCGGTTCTCCAAAATACTAAATATAGGATTACCACATGGTCCGAAATTTCCACTTCAAGGTATAATCGCAGAACGGGAAGCAGGAACTAGGACAGACGTCTGTCCGCCACTGTCCGGGGCGGCATTAGTAACGGCCACAAGGTGGAAGCGACCCAAGTGTCCACCACAGGTGAACGGGTCAACAAAATGGGACATAGACACGCAGTGGAATGTTGTTCAGCCTTGAAAAGGACAGTCTGACACCTGCCACAACCCCGGGGAACCCCGAGGGCAGGGTGCTCAGGGAAACAAGCAGGCACAAGAGGACAGTGGGCGGGGGGGAGTCCAATTCATGGAAACAGGAACCAGAACGGCGGGTGCCTGGGGCTGGGGAAAGGGCGAGTTACTGTTCAATGGGGACAGAGGCTCTGCAAGACAGAAGGGTTCTAGAGGTGGGTTGTGCAGTGATGTAAAGGTACCTAATGCTCCAAAAATGGTTGAGATGCTAAATTTTACGTGATTTCATTCTACTTTTTAAAAAGCCTGCAGACCAGTGCTCAAGCCTTAGAAGGCATCAGAGCCCCCGGGCGGGCTCAGTGAAGCCGGATCACTGGGCACTGCCCCCCGAGGTCCAGGGCCGCCGAGGCTGTGCCGGGGCCTGAGGACGGGCGTTTCTGAGACGTCCCTGGTGGTGCCCACGCTGCACACCCACGGATGACACTCGAGGCAGCGCTGCCATCGGCCAGAGCCGGCCCTTCCAACGGGACATCGCTGGGTTGCTACAAACAGCCGCCACAGGGACAGGGATGTCTTCTCAGGCGAGTAAGAGCTGTGGGGGTGGAACCGCTGGCACAGAGCAGACAGCACGGGCCTTGGAGTCAGAGACCCTGGACTCGGTCCCTTACCCGGTGCTAATGACCACACACTCCCGGACGACCCCACTACTTTCTGAGACTAACTTTCCTTGTGTTTATTCGGGTGTATCTTCAGTTCTCCTATTAATAGTAACAGTTAATCTGGGGAGGGGCATTCTAACCAAGGTTTTACTGAGTCATAAAAGTTTCGAATGAAATTTCACATTCCTAGGGCTCACAACTGTCAGCATTTTTTCAACAAATGTGTTCCCAGGCTTCTTAATCTATGGAGTTCTGAAAAAACTAGTGTGCTTTATGTGGTAAAAAAATGATACCTCTATGAGTATTTACATAAGATCATTCAGATGCATACCATGAACATTTAAAAGTGTATCCTTCATAAAAACTACTTCAAATTAGTTAAGTTCACATTAGAGAATTTTTTTTTAGTAGCTTCTATAAAAACTCAAGACTTACCCATTTCATAATTGGAGCCCAGAAAAAAACTGTTTTGGGACCTAAAAGGAAAAAGAAAAGAAAAAAATTAGGAATAAACCAACTATTCAGCTTTCTCAATCCATTTCTATCATTTTTACTGTTTTCTGCATACTTTGTATATAAGTTAACATTTGGACAGTCACCGCAATATCAGCCTTTCACAAAAGTTGCTTTGATTTCCTTGTCAATTATTTGTATTTTTATAGCCTGTTATAAATTAGCTGCAGTATAATGGAGATGGTTTTGGAAACCATTCCCAATGCTTTGCCTTGAACATGGAATTAACGTTCGTTCACTGGAGGGTACCTTCAGGTTGGGGACGTTACCCCCGACTGTTTCACTTGCCCCAAGGCCAGACCCTGGTCTTCACTCATCTCCAGGGACCGCGGGGCGCGTTAGACTCGCACTCACTGGTCATCGCCCCTTGGACCGCCGCGCCCCCCGCCGTGGCTCCAGACAGCCCTCCCAGGGGGCCGAGGCCACGAAGCACTTGCTGAGCCTGTCAGTCAGCCCTGCAGACGCGGGTGATTGTATTTAGCTTCAGCTTCTGGGATTCCTCTCACCACACCCGGCTCACTTTCCTTTGTCGTGTACAAGGTCTCTGCCTTGCGCAGGATCGATGACTAGGCTCGTTTGTTACCCTGAATGAGTTACCCTTGGCTCCGTCACTCAGGGGTAATCCAGCACCCTGTTGTAGCCTCTGGCTTTGAACTCTTCAGCAGACTCCTCTCTTCCTATTTCAGAATGATGGTTCTGCCCCTGCCACCCAAAGACTGGCTGTTCCCTGAGCAATGCCTCCAGATTCTGCTTTCTTTACAAGCTTCAATGGTTGATACTTCAGAGTTAATGAACACTCAAGCTTTTCAGTGGGTTTTCCCCAAGCTAGATGATTGTCTTAAATGTCCCTCTCCCCACAACCAAATCTAACAAAAAAACCCCAAAAAACTTCAAACATGATTTTATGGTTGCTAGAACTTGGATTAAGAGCAGTATAAATATTTTTGTTAGTAAATAATTTTAAACCACAAAACAAACCTAAATTAGTTTAACAACTGCTAAGTACTGAATTAAAAAAAATACCATTTGCAAATATACCTAAGACATTCCAAATTCCTAATTTTTCTGAAATTTGAGAGGATCCTGACAAGGGACAAAAATGATCCGAATTATATATCTATGGATGCAAATCAATAGTGTTTTCTTAACTGTTTTTTAAAAAAGGGAAAAATGGCTAGCAATGTCTACAATCATACAGCAGGTCAACAAAAATTTCAATGAAAACATTTTAGTTTGCCCTTCCAATTTACCTTACCAAATCATTTTCTACCCTACGAGTAATGAGTAAACTTGACCGTGTGAGACGCCAGGCCCAGAGGCTGTCTTCCCGAAAGAAGCCCTCAGCCAGTAGTGGACACGGTCATGTGAAAATGTTCCCACTTCCTCCGCATTTCAAAAGCAAAGCTCCGATAAAACAAAGCATCTGAAAATATTATAGATATGGTCAGATAATGCCAACGCTATGTCACATGGATCATTCCAGGCCTGAGGAAACCAGCTTTGCATTCTACATAATGACACCGGGATTCTCACAGCTGATCATTAAAACACAGTAAGTCACTTAAAAAATTGGACAATTAAACAATTATGATGCCTGAAATGATTATAATACCATAAAGTCAAGATAAGCGAAAGTATAAACTAACAGAGTATCTAGCCAACATTCATTATGGGGAATGAAAGAACTTGATTGGGTAGATAATTTGAACTGCTGAAATACACTGGACAAAAATCATCTCATAAGAAATTTAATGGAGTCCAAAACAAGGGAAATGTGTCTCCATCTGATATAAATGTACATTCTTTTAGACGAGGAATTAACTAACAATTAATTAACACATTTTCATCTTGTTTCTTAGCAGTCCACTCCTGGCATTGAAAAGGCCTCAGACGCTGAAAATATGGAACAATATTTAAAAAGTATACATTTATTTAAAAACATAAATTATTTTCAAGCATAACAAAAATATAGAGAATAGTATAATGGTCATTCTTTTGTGTTGTTATGGGTTTCTCTTATTTTTAAAGTGAAACCTTTTTAAGTTCAAACGTTCATAGAAGAATTTGAGAAATTCTGCAGAAGAGTATGTAACGGACATACATTTTCAAACAAGTTAACAAATACAGTTGTCTTGATAAACTTTGATGAAGCTGCTGATAAAAGGACATACATTTACCTCCTAATTTCCTTATCTGAGAGAAATTACCGTTAATGAAATAAGCGAATTCTACCCAGAAAGTGTGTCACTTATTGTAGGTGTGAGGCCCGCCCTAAGGAAAGACGTTCCTGTTGGAGCAGAGTGAGTGACTTCTGCAAACAGGCAAACGCACACGAGCACAGGTGGTGAGTGGAGGTGCCACCTCGCCCCGCTGCGAAAAGTGAGGGTCTGACCGAGTCCGCCCACCCCCTTCCCAGCCCTCCCCTACCACTTACTTCTCCTCAGTCGTTCACTTTCCAGCCCTCTCGACACTCCTCTTAGTTCTTTACATCCAGCAAGATGACCTGTTCACTAGCATGTGACAAACTACTCACACATCCTTAGGTTTTGTAAAGGTCGACACATATTGACTGCCAAAAATTACTTGTTTTTATTTGTGCCAAAACTATTCTGATTTTACAGTAAGAATATAACTTGTCACTGATAGTAGTAAATCTCTCAAAAATTTAGAATCAGTAATGTATGCTATCCAACTATTAACATCCTAGCTTTGCACAGATTTATAAAAATCTCAGGTATGTGAATCCAGCCTAATACTTAAACGATGATTCAATAACACACCATTATGCAAAACAGTATGCAAACGTTTGAGTAGTCGGCCGGATAACTCTCGGAACAAGTCAGTGTTTCCTCAGAGTTTATTCAGTGCTAATGAGCCAACAGCGTTATTCTTCATGCTCCTCCATGCCCACGCTGGTGTGCCTGCAGCTGTCCTAACGCAAATATTTCCGCAGGGATGGGTATTCTTGCCCCGCATATTGGGTCAAAGCTTAGACGGCAGAAAAGTAATATTTGCTGAGAATTTAAGTGCTGCCTGTTTTGCAGACACTCGTTTCATTTTCATAACCATCCTTACACGGCGGTCACGACCATCCCCATATTATGGATTAGACAAGGAAGGCTGGGGGCATTTAAGGCCAAGGTCACACAGTCAAGGTTCAAATCTCCCTGTGGGGCTTCAAAGCCTAGGCTCCGCCCACTGTAGAGAGGCGGGATTACAACTCGTCCGCTCCCAGATGAGTTGCACAACCCAGGTGAAAGGCACAGTCCACGAATGAGAAGTGCCTCCTCTCCACTCTGAGAGTTGCATAAAGTGTTGTAAGCAATGAACATGGGCAGTGAAAGCCAAGGCCTGGGAACAGACCCCTGTAGAGCCCCCCTGTTATTAACGTGGTCTAAAGTGACCCCCCTGCCCTGCCCTCGCCCTGCAGCCCCCGCACAAGGCTGGGGGGCGGGACTGAGGACAGAATTCAGTTGCTCTGCAGCCCAGCTTCTTGCAGCGGCATTGCCCAACCTCCCTCCTGATATCTTCGCCATGAAATGCAGCACCGTTCCCTCAAGGTGAGTGTTACAAGAACTAACAGGCAAACTAAATAAACTTCTTCAGCCACAAAAACCTCCCTGAGCAAACTGAACCAGCAAGGACAATGGGGACAGACTCACAGATGGAGAGCAGGACGACAGCTAGTGGGCAGTTAGGGGTGGAGGGATGGAATAAAAAAGAAAAAGGACTCATGGACACGGGCGACGGGGAGATGACTGTGGTGGGGGGGAGGTATAAGGGGACAAAATGGTAATGAAAAAAATACAATAAAGATTTTTTTAATGTTTTAAGTAAAATAAAAAAGCAAAAAAAATAAACCTCTCCTTAAAGGTCAATTTTATAATGGGCACAATACTGCAATAAATAACATTATTCTCAAGCGTAATCCCCAAGTACAGCTCATTCCATTATCAAACTGGAAATCAGATTTAGTGGTAACCCGCTCAGTCTCCGGGGAGCCGCTGTCCGTGGGAAAATAACCCACGCTGGGGAAGAGACCAGGCGCACAGATTTGGCCCAAAGGGCCCCCGTTAGGGCTGCGCTTCAGCACTTCGACGCGGAGCAGACTTCCGTCGCTTGCAAACTCTGAGGCTCCAAAGAGATCTGCTTTCAGCTCCCAGCCAACGAAGCATCATCGCTGCCGTTTTACAGAGAGTTGCAGGTCTTACAGGGTGTCTTTCAGCGTGGGAGCAACTGGGATCGGCCCCTTTCCCCCTGAAATATGTTTGTTTTTTCAGCCCCCAGCACAGTGAGCCCCAGCAGGACAAGGCGGAGAGCTGGCGTGCACTGAACGCGCAAAGCCAAACGTACATGTTGTACACGCACTTCTCACCTTGACCATTTGTACAAAACCTACGAGACCTAGCATTCCGCCCAAGGTCACACCTGCAGTGAGGGACAGGCATCCAGGTGCGTCCACGCAAAAACGGTGCCGGGGGAGCTCGCTAGGAAATTTCACAGACAGGGCGCACGGGGCAGGGGAGGCCAGTGACCCGGAGCTGGCCGGGGCCGGCGGGCCCCGGAGGCGGCGTGACCTTTCCTCCAAAGCCTCCCACGCGACGAGCGCTCGGGGAGCGAAGGCGGAGAGCACGGGGGTGTCCCGGCGGCCCGCACCGCCTGGGGGGTCGCAGACATGGAGCAGGACAAAGTCCAGGGGTCCTAAGGGATGGGGTGCGACAAAGGTCGCGAAGGCTGGCGACAGATGGTGGACGGAAGCAAAGTGAGAAGCCGGAGGGGGTTGGGCTGGGGTGGAGGTGACGCCTCTAGAGACCGAGTGGTCAGCGGGCCTCGGAAGGTCTCCTTTAGAGGAAGACGGAAGGCAGGTCTCGGGGGCTGGGGGCGGTCAGCCATTCCGGGCCCTTACCTGCCGGGTGGTTGTACAGCGGCCTCAGTTTCTCCGGCAGCATGAGCTCCACTTTATCCAGGAGCCGGTGGTAGGTGGCCCTCAGGCCCCGGATTCCGGCGGCGGACATCTCTGCGGACGGGGGATCGCGGCCCGGCGCGGCCCGGGAGGGTGGTTGCGTACTCGTCGGGCTGCCCACGGAGAGCTGCGCTCACGTCCCCCTGTCTCAGGGCCTCGCGTCCTCCTCTCCCCTCGGAGAGGCGCTCTTCCCGCCACCGCTCAGCCGGCCCCCCTGCGCAGTACCCAGGGGCCCGGGCCCGCAGAACGCCGAGGGGGCGGAGGCTCTGCGACGGCCCGCCCCCGGCCGGCCTCCAGCCCTCCAACAGCCAACAGAGAGGAGGAGTCATGGCAACAGGTGCCAGAGAAAGCGCCTCGGCGAGTCCCGGCGGAGCCCCGCGGCAGCGCGCCTGCGCCAGAGGAGCTGCCCGCGGTGATTGGCCTGCCCCGCGGGGTGGGCGGGGCTCAGCACGGACCTCCCATTTCTCCTCCCTGCCCTCGAGGCCATGTTGGAGAAGGGAAAGTGAAGCTGCACCTGCTCTGATCCCCTTTATTTTGATTAAGGAGGCCCGTAGTTAAAATGGGCTCCGTCAGGCCTTCGGTGCCCTGACTAAAGATGACAGCCCACAACTCTCACGTTTCCTTTGGAAGGAGAGTCGTGAGAGACAGACTTCAGACCTCGGCCTCTTTGCTCTATCTTCCTCGTTTATCCATAGAGAAGGAAGGATCTGGCTACAGTGGCCTGAACCCGCTTTTCTAGGATGAGGGCAGGAGTGACGGCCGGCGGCTTCAGGCCCCCGGATGGTCGTCATCTCGCGAGAAAGGCTGGAAGGGAGGGTGTGGAGAACGGGGTCGGAGGGGGCGGAGTCGCGGTCGCCTCCGCCTCCGCCACCTCCTCCTCCCGTTGGAGGGGCCGAGGGAGGAGACTGTTGCCGATCTCTGGATGTTCTGGGTAGTGTGAGCAGAGTATGAGGCGAGCTCTGGCCCGGGTGCGGCCGGGCTTCGGGGGCGAAGGCGTCGCCGCCGTCTGAGTCGCCGCGCCCGCCCGCGAGGCCCGGCGCGCGGATGGTGCCGGTGCGGCTCGGGGGCTGATCGCGCGTCCCCTCCCCTGCCCCCTCCCCCACGCGGTGGGCTGCCCTCCCACCCGGCCCGGTGGAGCCATGTCTCGGGGTGGCTCCTGGCCACACCTGTTGTGGGACGTGAGGAAAAGGTCCCTCGGGCTGGAGGACCCGTCCCGGCTGCGGAGCCGCTACCTGGGTGAGCGGGGGCCCCGGGGCGGAGGCGCCGAGGTCGCCGCCCAGAGGTGGGGGAGGGGGCCGCGGCCGGGGGCTGTTGGCGGTGGGACAGCGCCTTGGCCGGGGCGCCCCGGAGGCTCTGGGGCGCCGGGTGGATCCCTCTGGACGGACCCCGCGCCCTGCCCTGCGCGGCCGTGTGTCTCTGCGCGCTGCCAGCCGCCGCCCTGGCTGGGGTTTCCTCGTGGGGCCGGACCGGGCGCGGACACTACCGGCCGGGAACGGGGTTAGGGTCGCTTCTGCAGCGGGACTCGGGGGAAGACTCGCCGGGCCTCCCGGGGCGTTTGGAGCACGAGTTGGAGCTCTTGCTCTACTCCAGCCCTCCCGGCTCAGCGGAGGACCTGAGTTTTGGCTGACACCCGCTCCCCTCGGATCCCCGGAGGGTTTAGGGGTCGGCTGCGACGCGGCGACCACCCTCGGGGACTTCACGCTCCGAACTGACTCCGCGTAGTGTCCCGCGGCTCGGGGCCAAAGCCTGGAAGTGACGGCTGAGCTGTCCCCACCCCCGCGGGCGCTCCGGGGCGACCCGCTGTTCGCTGTTCGCTTGGGCCTGACCGCCTTAAGGAGGTGTAGGGTTTCGCGTTCCCGTTCCCAGCCCTGCAGCACGCACACTGGGCATTTTCTGTTTCTTAGTTCACCTTTCTAAAAACAGCCTTCAGTGCTTGAGGGAACCGTATTCCACTTTTTTTATTCGTTTTGGATAGAGTGGGGTTTTTTTTTGTTTTGTTTTGGCTTTTTTTTTTCCCCCTTAGGATTCTGGGTCATGCTTGAGCTAACTAAAAAGTCCACTATTGAGTATGGGTCTGTTTTTTTCTTGTGCAATCTTTTCATCCCTCTTTATTCTTTCTCTTTTATTTGAAGATGAGACAACGTTAAATTTTTTTTCTTTCTAATTTTGTCTCTTTTTGCTGGGTAAGTCTTTGTGGGTGTCATTTGGTTTTGACTTCAAGTCAGTAAAAGAAGATGAAATCTCGTTACATCTAACAGTTCTGGCTTTTAAAATAGTTAAGTTGGAAGCATTTTTCTTGTTCTTGTGTCTTTAGTGTCTTAAGTAACTTGAATACAGTCACTGTAAGAACTTGATGAAAATGAAGCGAAAATCCCTGTGACCCCTCCCGTTCCAGTGTCACACACACATCCTGGAGATAACCTCGTTATCTGTTTCCTGAGTATGTGTCCAGACCGTTCCTTTGCTTTCTTACCGGCACGTACACACACACACCGAGACGCTGCAGTCCTGTGCGTGTGTCTGTGACCTGCAGGCACGGTGTCTTACTGTGCAAACGTGGCTGTGCAGCTTGCTTTTTCTGCCCTGCATCTGGGAGATCTTTCCCTGGCAGGACAGACGGAGCTGCTCGTTCTGTGGAAACACGTGTGGGCTTATACGTTAACGTTTTCTTCTGGTTCCGTTAGTTCAGCTGTGTCTGCGATGATAGCGGATTAAAATCAGAACCTTGTGTTTTTTTCCCCTTCCTACTCTAACTCCCTCCCTAACGGAGTGGAGTTTGGGTTGGGCGAAGGGAAATGGAAGAGTAGGACAGGAGTCTCCTGTCTTTAGTGGAAAGTCTAAATGATAGGTTTTCAAATACATGTGTATATTTACAAGGAGTTCCTTCTCTTAAATAACATTTGAAGTGTGCTAATCATAAATACTTTATGATTAGCACATTCTCAGAACAGCTTCCTTTAAAAGTGGTTTCCCAAGTGTTTGAAAATAGCTTGTATTGATTGGCCTTCGTATACCTTATACCATTGGGTTTACCCAGCTCTTCAACATGACAGCGATAATCTTGGGTTAAGCATTCAGGAAACAGCAAAGTCCACATTAGCAGTATTTGGATTAATGAGAGTTTTAAAAAATGACATTTTGAAGTACTCTTATAAAGTCTTCCTTTTAAGTGGTTTGAGTCCAGCTGTTTTAGAAAGTAAATAGATCCCTTTTTTGAGATTTCAACATTTAAACATTCTGATTATCTATAATATTGTAGGTTAATTATATTTCTAATTTATTTCCATTATTTGTATTTCTATTATTGAACTATTGCCAAATCACAGTGAAACTGGGATAGAACAAATTGACAGATTTTTCTTGTGACATTTACGTTTTCAATTATTGCACCATAGAATGTACCTTTTCACCAGTAGTATTCAAGTTTCGTCATGGATTTTATTTATATTTGGTTAATTATCTCTTTTCCTTCCATAAAATTACAGTTCACAAAACATTCTTTTACATCATGGGAATAAAGATAATCTGTCGTATGTTATTTGGGAGAAAAAGTATGTGTTTCCTCACAGCCCCCACATTCACCTGATCCAGTGTGGATTCGGACAGAAGGCCAGGGATGGTCATCTTGATGAACCCGACGTTAAAAATGTCAGTGTGGGATTTATTTTTTTTAAACGCTAATTGTCAAAGTCCTGATTAGTGTGCAGGTGTTTCAGAGTTTCTCAGTGTACTCAGTTAGCAATGTATACAGCTATGGCCATGCTTTTGGAGTTCAGTGATTGTTACAATGAGTTATTAGTCACACACAGCTTAGGGGATACGGTTTTATAAAGATGAGCATAAAGGAAACTATCATTTCTGTACATTGCCTCTTTCCATCTTTCTCTCATTTTAGACGAACTTGTCTACAAGTTGAATGAACACTTCCTAACTCCTCTAAATTAAAAAAATGGTAATTGACAAAAGTAAATTTTAAGGAACTTTCTGAGGGAACTGTTTGCTATAATGTATAACATGCTTAATATAAAATGTTCAAATTACGATGAGGCAGTGTCTTGGTCAGTGTGGGCTGCTGCAGCAAAATGCCATAAACTGGGCTTATAAACAGGAGACGTTTATTTGGAACAAACCTGGAGGCTGGAAGACTGAGGTTTGTCGTCCACGCAGTCAGATTCTAAGTCCCGTGAGGCCTGCTGGGTGGTGCGCACCCCCTTCCTCCCTGCGGGCTCCTGGCCTCAGGGGCTCTTAGAAAAGCCCGAATCCAATGCCACGCACCTCCCCAGGAGCCCACCTCCTGATGCCATCACCAAGGGGCTCTGGATTCCAGCAGAGGGGGGTGGGGGGCATGCAGACATTCAGAATACATAGCAGGCAGCCGGGGACGACTTCCTGGAGAGACTGAAATCTTTTCTGTAAGGAGATTAGAAAGACAGTGTCTGAATATTATTAAGGTCATTATGTATTGAGAGGGATTTTGCATTTAGATGACTCTTTCTGGCATATCCTGGATTACATCTGCATTCTGATGTAGCAAACTTACAACATATTGCCAAGCTATATTACGAAGGTCAGTGCATTCTGACTTTTGCCTCCGTGTTAGCTACTGGGGAAGAGTTAGTGGAGATTTGTGTTGTTTCTTGAGTTTTGAAATCTCAGTGAACATTGAAAAATGTCTGATTGTAGTAGTGAAGATGTCAAATGTGAAAACCATATACAATAGACTATGCTGATTCTTGAGAATAAGACCACCAAAGGCAATACTGTCCATCAAAGCGCAGCCGGCAGGATAGGCCCGCCCTGCGGAGGATCTGGTCCCTCCCCGACGCGGGATGGACGCGCTTAGCAGGGATAAGAGCTTCCGGTGGCACAGGCCTGGCACCACTCTTAGGCTTTGGGTCGGCGTTTCGAAAATGCTGTGACCACAGTCCACAGTAAACACACACACACACGGGGCGGCTTGTGACCCACAGCTGAAATAAAAGGTTCTACAGACGTGGTTTGGTCTTGCTGGGTGGGGTACGTTCTCGTTTCTGCTTACGACCATGTTGAAAATGTTGCTGTTGATCCGGTAGAAGGTCCGCTAGTGAGTCTCAGCTTGAGGTTTGCAAAACTCTACTAGGTGGTGTGCATTTTTTTAATAATTGTCATTGAATGTTACTGACTTCAAGGTTAGTGCAGCTTGGGTTCCCACGTATTTACAGCAGATTAAAAAAATTTTTTTAAAACACTGCTGATGGCTGATCTGGAAGATATAAGTAATGAGACTTTTCATTTACACTTTGGGAACCAGCTAGAATGGGACACTTTTAAACCCTCCTTTCTCGGGTGAGTGCCCACAGTGGGATCGCTGCATCGGGGGTATGTGTGTGGCTTTACCAGAAACTGCCAGCCGCGTGGGAGTGCCCAGTTCCACATTCTCGCTAGCGCTTGGGGTCCGAGCCCTCCTAGTTTTAGCCTTTCTCCTAGATATGGAGGGGCACATTATTATTTTACACTGCATTTGATTGAATCCTCCTGGTTGGCGAGGCTGTCTTTTCACGGCTTATCTGCGATCCCTGCACTTTGGTTAAATGTTCAGATTTACCTTTTTAATATTGTAAGAATTCTTCACATGTTCTTGATGCAAGTCCTTAATCAGCTGTTTTGCAAGTGTGTTCTCCCAGTTTGTCTTGTTCTTTATTTTTCTTAACAGAGTCTTTTGTGGTGCATACTTTTTTGTGTCCTGTTTAAGAATCGTCACCTAGTCTAAGGTCACAGTGATTTCCACTATACATTTTTTTTTCTAGATGCTTTGTGTTTTTAACTCTTACATTTAGGTCTGTGAACAATTTTGCGTTAATTATGCTATGAGGTAAGGGGTCAAGTTTCCCTTCTCGGCCTGAGACTGTGCATTGGCCCAGCACCGTTTCCGAAAGCACCGCCCTTTTCCCTTCGTGGGAGAGAATGGACCACGGACGTGGAGCTCAGGTTCCCGGCCACGTGCTGTTGGATTCGGTGTCTGTCTCTCTGCCGGGAGGCCCTGTCTGTGTCGTGAGCACTGAAATCAGCTAGGGCGAGATTTTGAACTTGGTTCTTAAAAAAAAATTTTTTGGGGGGCTATTCTGGGTCCTTTGAACTTTCATATAAAGTTTAGAGTCAGTGAAGTGTGCCGATTCCTGCACGAAAGACTCCCGGGGTTTTGGCTGGCACCACGTTGGACCTGCGCGTTGTTTCAGGGGGCCGGGCGGCCCCCAGAAGTAGCCAGGCCGCGGAGGTGGCTCTTCTTTCTCCTCTTTAGCTGTTCGTCCATTTCCCTCAGCAGTGGGTTATGCTTTTATATTTTTCAGTGTGCAGACCTTTAAACATATTTGCTCCTGTTCCCCGTGTTTGTCTGTGTTCTGTCTCCCTGGCGTTTTGTCGCCCTTTGGTTTTCAGTTCTGGCTGTGTGGTGAGGTGCCGGGGCGGGAGTGGGGGTGCTCTGCAGAAGACGACTTTGGGCAGACAGCTGTCAGCGGCGACAGAGCAGACGCTGAGGTCCCGAGAAACGAGTCTTACAAGAGACCGCCGGATTCACTGACAATCCCTGATTTCTGAGAGCCCAACCGATGACGAGGAGGGGACCGATGACGAGGAGGGCCCCGAAAGGACGGTGCGGGGAAAGGGAGCCCTGACCGTGAGCCAGGGAGGGCAGCGGTGTAGGCGACGGGAGACTTGGCCTTAAGAAGTAGCTCAGAGGGGCAACAGCGTGAAGAAAAGGGAGCGTGTCTGTGGTGGCACCTTCTCAGTGTCGCTCGCCTTGCTCTCTCTCCACCAGCCGAAGCGACCTCCACTCCTTTAACAAACTAACTGCTCTCTCGCTCTCTCTTCCGACAGTGTGAACTTGGAACAGGCCCACGGTCCGTGGGGAGGCAGCAGTGTGCCGGGCACATCCAGGAGTTTTGTGTATGCTAATTTCTTACTCGACAGCGAACCTGCAGGGTTGTCGATGGTGTTATTCCCATCAAATGCGAAACTCTCACCAGTGAGGAAATGGGTTCCGAGGGGCTGAGTTCTGCCCAGCGTGTGTGCGGTGTGGCCCAAGCGAGATGTTCAAACCCGGGCCCGGCCTGTCCTGTCCCGAGGCCCCCCGTCTCATCAGGGAGCTAGGCGTGTGCCCCACGAGCAGAACACAGAACAGAGGGAAGGCTCGGTCCCACTCGCTTGTCCACTGATTCAGCAAGTACAGGCCGAGCGCCCGCTTTGTGCTGGGCACTTGGGGTGCCGGGGTGAACAGAGGGTGTTCCTGTTTTTAGGAGCTTTCAGCCTCTCGCTACTGAGTGCAGTGTGGAGGCGGAGGTGGGGTTACAGGAGGCAGGAAGGCTGGCGTAGCAGGCCCCGGTGGGAGGCCAGTTCATCCGTAACATAACAGGGGTGTCCTTGTGGGGAGGGTTCTCCGTGGCTCCCGACATTTCTGCTATCTCCCGAGCAGAGGCCCTGGCGGCTTTGTTCCGGCTGTCTTTCCAAGAATGTGTCTGGGGAGAACAGCCTTGGGAGATACGGTGTCTCCCTCTGGGGCAGAGGGCACGTTTATTTATTGTCCATTGTGATGAGGATAATGTGTCCATTATGTCAGGCAGGTTGGCTGGGTATAAGGTTTCGGTCCCCTCTGTGATTCAGACCCACTGCTTGCACAGTGTCGCTCCCAGGTCGCTCCTCGTCGCCCAGTGGGAATTGGGGGCCGAGAGCAGCCCCTGTGAACCGCAGCCCGCACCGCTGGCAGGGCCATGGGCGGTGACGTGCTTTGCCTGTGACTTGGGCGCCTTGAGTCTTCTGCCAGCACCCGTGAAATGGCGGGTCATGCGTTAGCCCGCCAGCAGGCCGGGCCCTGCGGCCCTCTGTAATGGACGTGGGTTTATTTTTACTTTGATTTGGGGGGGGGGTCAGGTGTTTAGACTTCCAGTCCTTATTTCCTGGGGGCTCTCAGCTCCCGTTCTTGGTGGTGTACTCGCCGCCACTGAAAGGGCGGAGGGCGCTGACGCTGGTCAGTGCAGAAGCACGTTTTAGGGGGTGTGTGGACGCCTCACAGTTTTGACCTCCAACGTCACGCTCAGAAACATCGCTCAGGAGCCGTGTGTTTAGCTATTGTCCTTCTCTCACGTGCCACCGCGGTTTCCTGTAGACAGCAGTGGCTAGGGCTCTGTTGTGAAAACCAGATTTTTGAAGCTTGGAAAAATTTCCAGGACTTTTTAAAAAGCATTTTAATGAATTGTTACCACGTTGTTAATTTGACTGCTTTATTTCTTAACTGTTAATTTATTTTATTACTCAGTAGAATTGTCAAACCTGTCAGTTGTTCAAATGGAAAAGATTTTTTAAAATGTATCCGTTTACTATTAGCATCTTTTTATAACGTGAAGATTCGAAGAGTTAAAGTACAACATAGTTTGTACAATACTTTACTAAATTTCTGTCAATTGTTTTATTCCAATAAGTTTCGGAACCATAGAGCATCCCCTCCCCCCAAATAAAATTATTTTTTAGCCCCTGTGCTCATCCTCTACCTAGCCACCTTGACATTTATCAGCAAGGAGGGGAAAAAACCCACTCTGGCTTAAAAAGATAGCGGTCCTCACGTGCAACGGCAAGAAGTCATAGGGGAGAAGCGTGCCCCTGCGCGGGAGGCAGAGAACACGGGCGAAAGTGACTATCGAGCCCTCATCAGCCTGATGACTTAGCTAATTGTCGCCCTTTGTCGTGTACCCTGCTTCCTTTCATCGCAGCCTCTGAATAAACATGAAGCCCTGTGGTCCTCCTTTGGTGCAGAGGATTCCTTTCTTAAAGGGAAACATTCCTCTTTTCCAAAGCAAGAACATGTTCTATTTCTGTAGTGTTAGTGTTGTAACTGTCCTACATGGATGGGACATCTAGGTTGATTTGATGTACTTTTTGCCGCCACATTTCATCGTTGTGAAATGAGCTTGGAAATATTGTCACACTTCAGGAATCGGGGTGTGCGTAAGTGTGGGCGGCGCCTGGCAAACCTGTGTAACGCCGAAAACCCTGTCCTCCCCTCCAGCCTGGCTTACCCCTTACCACACTTACGCTTTTCCCTGTAGCGCCCTCACCAGGTGCCGCGTCGTTTCCTGTCCCCCGTCCCCCACCGCACACAGGGAGCTGCTGCTGTCCCGCCTCAACACCGCACCTCCAGCTCCTTCCTGGAGGTCTCTGGGAAGGGAGTGAGCCCTCAGTGCATTTGCTGGGTGCACTGGCGGAGGAAGGGAGCCTTTGATCATCACTGTGGTCCAGGCACTGCACCCAGCCCTCTCTGTCCTGGAGTCACGCACTGCTTGCAGCAGCCTCGGGAGGTGGGTGGGGACTCGGGGACTCGGTGAGCAGGCCAGGGCACCGCAGGGTGGGCTTAACCTGCCCAGTGTCGCTCGGCCAGTGGAGGAGCTGCAGTCAGAGCCGGAACCTACCGATGCCCAATCGGAGGTCTTGACCTCGGTGCTGTGCTTCCACTCAGCAGTAGAAGGTAGGATTCACTTAGTTCTCTCCCTCTTTCTGAACAGGAAGAAGAGAATTTATCCAAAGGTTAAAACTTGAAGCAACCCTGAATGTGCACGATGGCTGTGTAAGTAGGAGTTAATGTCGCCCCGAGAAGGACTTCAAACCCAGTGTTCCGACGTCTGAAGACGTGTCCCAGGCCCCCCCAACAGGTCGTGCCTGACCGCAGGGAGTGGGGGAATCCACTCTTGCATTAAGACATTAAAGTAATTTTGAATTTAGAAAAGTATGTTTTTTTAAAGAAGTTTGTCTATGTTACTCCATCTTGACTGAAAGTGTAAGTCTAATTCTTTTTTTAAATTCAGGTATAGCTCACGTACTGTAAAATTCACCCATTTAACTTGCAATTCAGTTTTTTTTAAATTTTTTATATTATTTATTTTTATTAAACTTAATGGGGCTGGCATTAGTTAATAAAATTATGTAGGTTTCAGGGGTACAGTTCAATAATACGTCAACTGTACACTGTATTGTGTGTTCACCACCCCAAGTCAGGCGTCCTCTGTCACCGTTTATATCCCTGGAACTTGGTGTCCTTAAAACGCAGTCGTGCTGGGGCCCGGCCGACACCACTGCCTGGTTCCCGAGGTCTCCGGCGTCTGCAGCAGCACGAGGGAGCCGCTTATCAGTCACTGCCCGCCCTCCCACCCGGCTGCTGGCCGCCACTGCCCCGCCCGTGTCTCCGTAGATAGGCCTCTTCTGGGCGCCGCAGATACTGGGGCCGCGGATCCGTGGGGGAGCCTGCGGCCTTTCAGGCCGGCCTCTGCATTGCAGGGGTACTCCTGGGTCCGCCCGAGCTGCAGCGTGTCACTGCTTTGGGTGGCTGAAGGGTGTTCGGTTGTGTGGGTGCTTTTCCGTGAGCAAACAGGCAGTCACGTTTTGTGTGTGATGTTTGGGTCGGTTTCCCTTTGGGCTGTTATGAACCATGCAGCTGTGGGAGTTTGTGTACAAGTTTCTGTGTGACGTGTTTTTTTCTTCTCTCGGGCATGGGCCGTGCTGTGGAGTCACCCTTCCAGCGGTGTAGGAGGGCCCCCGTTTCTTGACGTGACATGCTGCCGACTCCTGTCTTTTTCTTTTTCTTTTTTTACATTATCATAGCCATCCTAGGAGGTGTGAAGTAGTAAGCCATCGTGGTTTTAGTTTTCATGGAGGTTTACACCTGTGTTCTCTTCTACGCGTTTCATAGTTTGGGCTCTAGATGTTTGTTTGTTTTCAGTTAATTTTTATACTTGGTGTGAAATGGGTCTAAATTCATTCTGTTGCCTGTGTGTAATCCCGTTGTTCCGGCGCCATTTGTTGAAAAGGCTGTTCTTTCTCCACTGAGTGGTCTTAGACCCCTTAACCGAAAGTCCTCACCGCTACTGCACGGGTCTGCTTCTGAACCCTCCAGGCCTTTCCTTGACCGGCGCGCCCGTGACCATGGGGGCAGTGCGGCCTTGACCCCGGGGTGTGCAGTGAGCTTTCCCGATTCCTTTCTAGGGGGCCTGGTTCTGTGTCTCTGGATAGAAAAGAAATTAATTAAAATAAATTTAAATAATAAAATTTAAGGGAGACAGACATTTCATTGTGAATTTTCAGAACACTGTGTTTGCTAAATGGTGGTCAGTATGTACTTTGGATAAGTAAACTGCTAAATACTATTTACCATAGGTGTAACCTCATTAGTGGTCTAAAAATTGAACCGCCAGTTAAGTAAAAGGTGGCACACCTGTTTTTATATTCAGTTTGCTGAAATCTCTTTTTTTCTTTTCTCTTTTTAGGTTAATACAATCTGTTGGAATGAAACTGGAGAATATATTTTATCTGGCTCAGATGACACCAAGTTAGTAATTAGTAATCCTTACAGCAGAAAGGTTAGTGGCTTAAAACATCTACAACTTGACAAGAAAAAGAAATCAAGAAATTGTAAATAACCGTGGAATGGACATTTGCAGAAGAATATTCTTCTCTTGCTAAAGTCTGTTATGTAACTGGAAGTTGTTCCCGCCGGGTCCCTGCCCTCTGCAGGAAAGTGTTAGGGTCCTCTCGGCCTTTGGACTCGGGAGTGTTTAGGCATGCTCCGTGGTACCCCAGTGGCTAAAACTGCCAGAAGTGACATTGTCTGCAAAGAGCATTCTTCGGTGGGGTGGCGGGAGGACGGTGTGATTTTTTTGTTTCTTTTATGCTCACAGAATCTAATCTGAAGCCAAGCAGTTTAAAAAACTGGACTTTGTCAGGGGCCAGGTCCCAGTGACGCCTCTTGACATTCAGGTCAACACACTGTATGTGTGGAAATGCTTTTCGATTTCACCATCAGAATTTTAATGCTCATACTACACGAAACATTCATCTGGGTACCAGCAGAATTGTTTTAAAAGATGCAAAGCTCTATTTTTTTTTTAAACGTGGTGATAAAATATATGTAGCATAAAAGTAACCACCTCGGCCATGTTTAGAAGTTCAGTTCAGTGACATCACGTGTACAGTCACCTCTCTGTCGTGTCGTCACCATCGGCCAGCCACAGAGCTCCTCTCGTCCTGCGGGATTAGAACCCTGCCCAGGGGACAGCGGCCCTCCCTGCTCCCCGCAGCCCCTGACCTCTGTCTCTGAGAACCGGACCGCTCTTAGAGCCGCATCTGGTTCTGGGTATGGCAGCCGGTGCTGCCGGCCGCGGGTCGATGTTGATGAACCTCCTACGTGTGTGTGTGTGTGTGTGTGTGCGCAGCATTCGTGCTGTTGTGACTGGCTCGTGCCCCTCAGCGTGTTCTCAGGCCTCATCCACGTGGCAGCGTGTGTCGGGATTTCCGTCCTTTTGGGAGCTGACCGACGTTCCGCTGTGTGCCCGTTCGGTGGCCCTTTCACCTGGCAGCGGGCCCGGGGGCTGCTTCCGCCTCCGTCCCTTGTGAGCGACGTCGCAGCCGGGCCGATACCTCTGCAGACCCTTGCTCTCGAGGTTCTTCTGTGAAAACGCCCAATGGCGTAATTTTTAAAAAACCATGTTTCTCCTTTAATTGCTTATTTTTAAAAAATGACATTTGCTTTACACATGCTTCCCAATAGATTTTTTTGTATCCGAAAAGCAATTAATCATTACCCATCCTCATTTCCAGTTTGAGAAATGACAAATCGGATAATACTTTTAGAGATTTTAAGTATAATGATGATCTTTTTCACATAGTTGTTTTGATAGTTCCAAATTTGGTGTCATATAGGAATAATTTTTAATTGTAAAACACTATGATTCATTAGACAGGAAAGTAGTGTTTTGATCCTGAGTCACATCTGTTCTTAGAGTTTCCCTCTATCTTAGATCCTGTGAGTTCGTGAGAAGATTAATTTATTGCAAGTGCACTTAATTTCAGATCACTCCGTATAGATTTAAGAGATTAGAGGTCTTTCTTATTAAGGATCTGTCTTAATCATATATCATTAATCTCAAATATATAAAAAGGAGAAGTTTCATTTTCCAGAAATTATGGGCCAGCTTATTTGGACCAGTCCTCCAACTGAAGACAATTGAAATATGCTTGATTAGGTATTTCTGAAATAATCCTAAAAGTAACAAATAGCTGCCTTGGTAATGAGGAGTTACCTTCACATCTCAGATGGAAAAAAAGAAACTATGATTGATTCTGAGTTCTCTTTTCCTTAATTATAATTGTGTAGAATCAAGCGATAATTTTCATCGGGATGAGGATGTTAATGAGAATGTGTTCCTGGCCACGATTGTGTTCCATATGAATGCTTCTTTCCAGGAAACAATAAGTCACCAAGAGCTGCTTTCTCTCTTCTGTGCGTGTCAGGTTTTGACGACAATTCGCTCGGGGCACCGAGCCAACATCTTCAGCGCGAAGTTCTTGCCGTGCACGAACGACAAGCAGATCGTGTCCTGCTCTGGGGACGGCGTCATCTTCTACACCAACGTCGAGCAGGACGCGGAGACCAACAGACAGTGCCAATTCACGTGCCATTACGGGACTACCTACGAGGTGCGGCACCGCGACGGGTGTGTGTGTGTGTGTGTAAAGTGTGTCTGTGTACACGCGTGGACGTTCATATGTGTAGATTTGTGTACGTGTATGCATGCACGCTCATGCATGTGCAGGCAAGGAAATCATTGGCAGAATATCTAGGTTTCTGTCAAGTGTTTGAGGAAACGAGTCTTGATAAGCTCGCGAATACAGTTAAGAAAGAAGAAACGAGCATTAATGATACTCATTATTGTGCGTTTGCGGTGTGTGAGCCGCCGTACTCTAAGCGCAGACGTCAGCCTTTTGAAAGACGCCCCTGTGTTGTGCCTGAGGGCGCGCTCCTGGGCTGTGCCCCCTTCGCCGCTCTGTTGCTGTCTCTTACGAAGTCACTCCTTCCGTGGTCGGTGTGTCTGTGTGTCTGTCTTCGTCCCAGTGCCACAGTGTTTTAAAGACGGTGGCTCTGTCATGTGCTTTGAAATCAGCACATGCGAGGCCTCCGGCTTTGTTTTCCTTTGTCCAGATTGTAGCTGCTGTTTTGTGTGATTTCATAGGAATTTTAAGATCTTTTCTGATTCAGGAAAGAAAAAATGCCACTGGGATTCTGATAGAAATTGCATTCAACTCAGATCACCCTAATGTTTTTCTACACACACACACACACACACACACACACACACCCTAGACCACCTTGAGAGGCACGGACATTTCAACAGTATCAGGTCTTCTAGTTCACCAACACAGATGTCATTTCATCTGCGTCGGCTTTCTCTCGGCAGTGTTCCGTAGGGTTCTGTGCCCAGGTCTCTCAGCTCTTTGAATAAGTTAATCCAAAGCGTTTTATTTTTTTTTTTTGCTACTATTGTAATAGCTTAATTTACTTTCCAGATTGCTTATTGGAAGTACATAGGAAAACCACAAGTGATTTTTGTGTTTATTTGTTAACCTGAAATTTTGTTATATTCACTTGTTGGTCTTAATTTTTTTTTGTGGAATCCTTCGAATTTTCTGCATATTAGATCATGTCATCTTCAATCAGAGATAATTTCGCTTTCTCTCTCCCAATTTCTGTGACGTTTATTTCTTTTTTCTTGCCCGATTGCTCCAGCCAGCACGCCCAGTGCGGCGCTGAACAGAAGCGGCGTGCGCGGGCGTCCTTGTCTTGTTCCTGGTGTTAGCGGGGGCGCTCGGGTTTTCGCCCTTGGCTTGTGGCACTCGCTGTGAGCTTCTCATCTGTGGCCTGTGTTTGGTTGAGGTGATTTCCTTCCGTTCCTAGTTTGTTGAGTATCTTAATCATGAAATGTGGTCAGAATTTTTGAGAGGTCAGTTTAAGTGTTTTAATCAATTCATCATCTTACGGTTTTCTTAAACATTGTCATAGAAGAAAAAATTATGTTTTTGTAAGCATAAATTTACATCCAGAAAGTAAAAATTAGGCTTTGACTAAGTTTTTGAGAGCAGAATTTTTCTTATCGAAGTTGTTAGAAGTTTTCCGTTTTAAAGAACTTTGTATTTGCAGGAACATTCATTTCAAATTTCAAAGTAGTGGATCTTATTAATGCAGCAGTTACTTCTTGAATATTTCTGTATGCATTGCACTACTTCGAACTGTGGTGTGGGTGATTCATAAAGCGCGAAAGTGAGTGGTTCTTCGTGGCCTTCGCCGTCCTCGTTTTCTGAAACCGTAGCCGCGCCTCTCGCAGCCACCTGCCCGAGCGGTCAGTGACGGTGCCTGGCCTTTGTTCTCGCCGCCAGATCATGACCGTGCCCAACGACCCGCACACCTTCCTCTCCTGTGGCGAGGACGGGACCGTCAGGTGGTTCGACACGCGCATCAAAACCAGCTGCTCGAAAGAAGACTGCAAAGACGTAAGAGTCACTTTTCTGCATAAATGGTGCAAAGCACTTAAGGTTATAATTAAAATTATAACAGTACATTACCTCTGGATTGTGAGATGATGGACCAATTTTACCATCCTTGTTCTGCTAAAATCTTCAGTAGGAAATACCAGTGTTTTATAGTCAAATTTTTAAAATTAAAATATTAATAGAGAAGTTAGATAACTTGTATTTTAATTGTACATTTCAAAGATATAAATGAAAATGTATATAATTATTCAGTATATGCTCAGGCATTATAAAAAATTGAAGAATTTATCAGTGTATCTCATTTACTTATGGAGATAATTGTGGCTACCAATAACCATAATGAAAGTTTAATATTTTCCTTTTGATTTAACCCTGACTCTTAAACCAACAATTTATGTTATCTTTCTAAAAAAGTAGTAAGATACCATTCTACCAATGTGTTTGTCACTCAGTTAGTTCACTTCTCTAGAGATACAGCTTCACTACTAATTTCATATTTAATACTGTTTTAACCCTGAGAAAAACCTGAGCAGTCACACAGTGGCCCCAGACAGCTAACCTCAGATGTTATTTAAAGAGTGTGGCTTTTTTTCTCAAATCATTTTGAAGTATGAAATGAAATAAAGTATTGCTAAATATATTTTTTACTGAAAGTAATGAGGTTAAGTGCTTGCTAATAATGTTACTATTAACATTCTTGGGGGGATTATTTTCTATATTGAAAGAAAAAAGAATAGAAATTAAATTTTTAAGTGTACGATTTTTAAGTCAGGTTTTATGTCATATATATTTACACACACACACACACATACACACACAGCTAGGAAAGAGTTAAATTAAGCAAAAGGCAGAATAAGTTTAAAATATCAGGCTGTGTACTGGGGGTATCCGGTAGGCCTGTTTCTTAGGAAAAGGGAGGTACTAAAGTCCCTTATGCCAAATCCTCATAAGCAGTATTTTAGTGTACAATGTGGTAGGATTTAATTGTGCTTTTATAACAAAACACCCAGTAAAAATAAAGATGAAAGCAAGACTAATAAGTGAAAATACTGTCAAAATTTCAGCCCTGGCTGGTGTGGCTCAGTGGATTAAGCAGTGGCCTGCAAACCGAAGGGTCGGTGGTTCGATTCCCAGTCAGGACACATGCCTGGATCGCATGCCAGATCCCCAGTAGGGGGCGTGCAGGAGACAAACCACACATTGATGTTTCTCTCCCTCTTTCTCCCTCCCATCCCCTCTGTAAAAATAAACAAAACTGAAATCTTAAAATTTTTCCTTAATAAAACTTTTTACTTCTTTACATATAAAAATTAAGAGGTAAAGTATGAAGAAAACTGGCAACTAAAGCAGTCCTTAACCACTAAAACGGAATTATAAAAGGCATTTGGTGAACCAGTTCCATGTATTAGGAATAATGTTCTAAGTCAATAATTAAGCTAATAAAACCTAAGAGTGAGGAGCTGAGTCACAGGCAAAATAGTATAAAATTAACAGAACACCTTAAGGATATATATTCAGAGTTATAGCTCTTACATGTTCTACTGCTTACGTGAAGGGACACTGGGGTGAACCCCGTCTTTTACAGGGTGTGTGTGTGTGTGTGCGCTTTGTTTTTGAACTGGTAGGGAGAAAGATTTTACAAGTGAAGGAAAGTATAAAAGTTTAAAATCAACGGAGAATGTTTTTATATCAGTAGCAACAGCCGCAACTAAAATACTGTGAGCACCGTGTGAAGCAGCCACGGGCACTCAAGTGTAGACAAGGGCGCGCTGTGCCTCCGTCTGTGCTGTCCGGCGGGCGTTTGTAACGTGCTTAGCGACTCACACGTTACACGTGCGAGTGTTTCACGTTTTTAAAGGTGTTCACTGTTCGTGTGCGTGAGGATAGGGAGGCATGTCCGAGGAGTAATTGAAGTCGTATTATGTCATTATTTGAAATGCAGCTAGTTTCAAAAAAGGCCTTAAACTGCGATAATATAAATAATGAGCTTCTTGAGTTATCACTGACTTTCTTGTAGCTGCTCTTAATGTAGCTGCCGTTTGAGTCTTAAATCTGGGAACAATTTTTATTTTTTTCCTTTCAGAATGTATTTTGCATCACTCAATTATTGGTGGTTTTAAAATCTTTTAATTAGATTTGGTATTTCCATATGTGGTTTCTCCCCGTGTTTGGTTTGTGAGGAAAGCACACAGTTTGTGTTGGAAGTCCGCTTGGGAACTGCACGGCCAGCTGTGGGAAGACGGCATGTTTCTGGGGTGACAGCAGCCGAGGAGGGACAGTGGCTGCACGTGCTTGTCCCACCTGCACAGCGGCTGGCAGTTAGGAGGGCTCGCTAGTAGGAAGAACCTGAAAAATCAAAGAAAACTGGTTTCCCCCTTCATGGTCGTACTGACTGAATTGGGGTTTCTGAGAAAGGTTGTTTTCTTCTCATCGAAGAGAACATTTTTCAGGACGGTATCGTCTCTCCTGAAAGCTCTGTGAAACTGCCGCTGTTTTGTCTTGTAGGATATTTTAATTAACTGCCGGCGGGCCGCCACTTCCGTAGCCATCTGCCCGCCGGTGCCGTACCACCTGGCCGTGGGCTGTTCGGACAGCTCGGTGCGGATATACGATCGGAGGATGCTGGGCACGCGGGCCACAGGTACAGAGCTGCCGGGGGGGGTGCAAGGTTCTCTCTGTTCAGAGAATAAGTGTGCCGTTTACAATTTTAAAATTTCATGAGTTTGTTAGGAAATTTATAAGTAGAATGGATTTAGAGAATATGTATTATAAAAACCAGCATTTGACCAAGTTTTATGATCCTATCAGCGTGATACTTTGGCGGTTTATTACTTTAAAAAGTTACAACATTTGATGTACAGCCACCCCTAAGTATCCTCGGGGGATGGTTCCAGGACCCCTGGGGCACCCCACTCCCCAGCTGCTTAAGTCCCTTGTGGAAGGGCTGGGGACAGTGCGTACCTTCCGCCCTCCGGGGTGGCAAGCACTATTTTCCTCCCACGGAAGACCGAGTCCACAGCTTTGACACCCCCAGAGACCCAGGGTCAAAGGTGCTCGTTCCCTGGGGCGGGCCGTGCACAGGGTCGCCTAGAAGAACGGGCACTCACCGTCTGCTGACTCGGAGGCCGCGGCGGAGGTCGGGCGGGCTGGGTTTGTGCTGGGGGGTCCCGGGGAGGACCGGCCCGGGCTGCCTCCTTGCTGCCTGCGGTGCCGCCGCAGTCCTCAGCCTCCCTCCCCGCGGCCTCTGCTCCCGCCCTCGCGCTCCCCGCCGCCCCCGCTCTGTGCGTGTGTTCCCCTTTCCACTCCCGGGGAGAACACCGGTCCCGTGGGCTCCAGGGCCCCCCAGTCCACGATGACCTCGTCATGGGGATCACATCAGCGGAGACCTTCTTTCCAGACAGGGCCGTGTGCTGAGGTCCTGGGTGGACGTGAATTTGTGGCGGTGGGGGCGCTGTGCAGCCCTCAGTACTTGGCTTTCTTGGTTTCTCTTTGCCATTTTCTTTAACTTAAGAGGGTGACAGGAAGCATGGCGGAGAGAAGAGCTGAGAACGAACAGTGACTAGGAGGTGTGTTAGCGTGTAGCCTGTGTTCGTGCCTGCACGGCCGAGTTCAAGTGCCGTCAGTGAGGCTGCGGCACTGCCTCTGGCTGCGCCCTGAACTCCTGGGCTCCAGCTCCCCGCACCCTCTGTGGGGCCCCGCCACTCCCGCAAGTCCCCGTTCAGAGCCAGCTTCCAGTCGCATTTCCTAGGAAAGGAACCCGGGGCTACTTGCACACTCACACCACGAACGGCAGCTCTGTGTGCACGTTTCCGTACATTCACACACACTTTACTGAGAAACAAAAGCAGACTTGGCCAGAAGTGAGCGCAGTGTCAACCTCATTGTCCGCTTACGTCCACTAAAGAGGTCATTGAAACGGGAAGACCGGGCTGGGGGGGCGTATTTTTTCTGAATGGCGATGGTGGAGTCTCACCTGTTAGGATGTGCACCTTTGGGAAAACGGTATTAATATAATATGAAAATATAGGCTTAATTATTGTTCCTCAGCAGAGGGCATGCAATTGACATTTTGGGCAAGACCTCGTTGTGCAGGATTGCATGTACTGCTTGGTGGTGTCTGACTTCGATTCTAGAATTCGAAGAAAATCGCCTGGCGCCCCCCTCTGTCACCCTGGCCCCCCAGCACGCCGCCTGCCCCCCGCGCCCCTCTCGGTCATTGTGCGTTGCACTGACCAGTACCCAAGTTAATTAAAGCTGGACTAGTATCCCCCCGTTACCTTACAGGAGAAACCTTTCACAACAGTCAGAAACTTTTTAAGGATATGAAGTAAAAGGTAGATCACTTTCAAAGGATACTGCATTATTTAATCTAGTATGCTGATAAATACCAACTTTCCTATTATAAAAATTTTGTTTGAGAATTTTTAGATGACTTAGTATAACTATAATCATAAATTAATTAAATAACTCTTTTCCAATAAAATGTTTATATAATCTGGGATTCCAGACAGTCGTGAATTTTTTAAAGGTGTATTTCCTTTGTACTGTACTTCCTAAAATTTTGTTATAAAATCTGGTTATTGAAAAAGGAGCCTCTTCTAGAAATACAGGGTCTGGCCAAAGTAAGGCCTGCTTGACTGTGGCTGGTAGGATAATATGGGTATAATAATGTATAGTTTTAACTTGAACATTTCACCTAGAGTGTCATAGGGTGTGCTTGAGTGTGAGAGTTACGTCACAGAATCACATGCTTGTGATTTTGTAATAAAAAAAGGGCGTTATTTGTGTTGGACCCTATAGAATATGGTAGCTTGGGTTTTTATTGCTACATTAAATCACTTATCTCCCTCGTTCAAGGTAAGAGTTTTTAAGATGTTTTTCTCAAAAACGTGGGTTCTCAGCACTGCCCGGCTGTCTTCCTCAGGGAACTACGCGGGCCGGGGCACGGCCGGGATGGTGGCCCGCTTCCTCCCCCCGCACCTCAGCAACAAGTCCTGCAGGGTGACGTCCCTGTGCTACAGCGAGGACGGCCAGGAGGTGCTGGTGAGCTACTCCTCGGACTACATCTATCTGTTCGACCCCAGGGACGACACGGCGCGGGAGCTGCGGACACCCTCGGCGGACGAGAGGAGGGAGGAGGTGCGTTGTCTCGGGACACGCTCTTCGGTGACTTCGGGGCCTGAAGGGCTTTAAAACGGAGAGCTAATTTTCAGGACGTTTACAGTTTAGGGACAAGGACATGAAACACACATGGAAGGAGAGGGGCTGATGGTTAAGAAAGGCTCTAAAAAAGTGTTGTGGCGTTCTAAGGAGAAAATATTTAATGGCAACATGGCTCGCTCACTTTGGGGACGCACAGCAGCAGCGGGCCTGGCGGTTGCAGAAGAGGCAGTTGGAGGAACAGACGGTGTGATGTGCACATGTGTGGGAGGCTGAGTGTTCATGTTCACGCTCCAAGCGGGGTTTTGCCTGTTACCATCGGCTCTTCTCACGTGGACCGCAGCCCCTTCCGCGTCCGCATCTGCCTGTCTCGCACAGTTGTGAGTGTGTAACATTGTCTCCAGGGGCCTGTCGCAAAATGCAGATGAGTGAGGGGGAAGAAGGCAGGTTAAAGTGTATGTATACGTATATGTATACGAACGTATGTATACACACACGGAATCGGGTTAACTGTTTCCTTCCTTATAAAAGGCAGAAACTAGAAATCACACATCCGTGGCTCTGCACAGCGGTAGAAAAAATGTTTGCTTTCCCCTGCTAAGCTTCTTTCCCCAGCATGTTTTTCACTTTGGCCTTCCTGTTTTATACTGTCCTTTGCTTAGTCACTATACTCTGGCTTGTGAAAGGACTTTTGAAATTTACCATTGCTTCTTATTGATTATTAGTGAGTTTTTAGCTTTGGCCCAAGGCCTATCTACTAGTGAGCACATTGTAAAGAACGCGTTTGTGCAATTGCTGTGAGATGCTAAACCACACGCAGCTGTTACAGCTGCAGGCTCTGAGGGCTGCAAAGTTAGAGGAAGCAGCGTGACTCCATCAGGACGTTGGGATTGTAGAGGCGGCAGCGGGCCTGGGTGACTCGGTGGGCTGGCGAGGAAGAGGGCCCGGGGCAGGGGAGCGCTCGGAGCACATGGCTCCACGGTGTTCGCGGCCGTGGAGTGTCCCCCGAGGTCCGCACGTCAGCACGTCAGAGGGAGGCCTTCGGACTGTCTCGGGGTGACGAGCGGGAAACGCGGGAGCAGTCTCGGGGCCCACCAGCACTCACACCGTCGTGTGTCAGCCAGAGGTGTCTGCGCGGCGGCAAGTGAGGTGCAGCCGGCCTGGAACAGCTGGGTGGGGCCTGTTCTCTGGGGGTGTGTTTCTCAGCACTTTGTTGGAGCAACTACGTTAAGAAAAATAACTCTGAGCCCTGGCTGGCATAGCTCAGTGGATTGAGCGCGGGCTGGGAACTAAAGTGTCCCAGGTTCGATTCCCAGCCAGGGTACATGCCTGGGTTGCAGGCCATAACCCCCAGCAACTGCACATTGATGTTTCTCTCTCTCTTTCTATCTCCCTCCCTTCCCTCTCTAAAAATAAATAAATAAAATCTTTAAAAAAAAAAAAAAAGAAAGTCTTTAAAAAAAAAAAGAAAAGAAAAATAACTCTGAAAATGGCTTAAAATGATAAAAACAGATTATGCTTATTGTACTCAACCCAACAGTTGAGGTGTTCATAGAGGAGGAAATTGAAAATCTGTCTCCATCTTCATCCCACGCCATTTCTTTCCGTGTTCCATGCTGAGCCCTCGACCGCAGGGCCCCGACTGGGCGCCTGCTGCCCACTGAGTCCGACACTGAACTTGAGAACGCCCAGGCGCCGGGGCGGCACTCGGCCTCACGCAGGAGTTCACGGTTCAGCGGCAGCAGAGCTGCAGACAGACAGACATGTGAAACTTAGGGGGGAGCACGTGAGAATTACCTTCTGTAGAAGTAGACCAGGAGGGGGAAAATTGATTTTCATTGGGACATGAGAAGAGCTTAAGCAGGGTTTTAAAGTATGGACCAAAGTTTAATATATGTGATTTTTTCTTATGTTTCCTTTATATTTTTATGTTTTCTTAATTTGTGGAGGCCTCTTTTCATGTCCTCATATCCTCTAATAATTTATTTTTCCTTTTTATTTAGTATATTCTTTTGTCTCATTCAATTGTTTTTTATTTCTCACTTTCCTTTTTTAAGTTCTTTTTCTCCCTCTTTCTTCCTTTTCCTCTGCTTTGTTTATTGCGTTCACTGGGGTGGCACCTGTGCCGTCTCATTATTGAGATGCGACAGATACCGCTGCGTCGCGTCCGGTCTCGCGCTTTCTCCCGGCCCCCGCAGTCCGTCTCTGAAACAAACGCAAACCCCAAGCTTCAGTCCTGCCCCCCACGCTGGCTGCCACCTCGACCCGGTGCCAGGCGTCCCATCTCTCTCCTCTGCCCCCCCTCCCCGGGCACGCCCACAGCCCCCCCATCAGATCACGCCACTCTTCTGACCGGCTCTCCGAGGGCGCCCACTTCTCTCAGAGCCCGGCTGAGGTCCTTGTCGTGGCTGCGAGACCTTCCGTCACCGGCGCTCCCCCTCCATCGGCCCTCCCCGGTCTCCCCTGCTCCAGGCGGGCACGCGCTTCTCCGCCGGCCCAGCGGGCCCTGCCCGAGGGCTGCGGGTTTCCTCTGCCCTCTGCGAGGTTTCCTCTGCTCTTGTCCTGTGCCGATCTGACACCTCCCTGGCTCTGGCAGCGCCCTTGGCACCGAGAGCAGGGAGGTGGGAGGAGTCTGTTAGACTTCAGGTGCGCTTCCGAAGGCGAGAAAGTGAGTGTCCTGCTCCCTTGCAGCTGCGGCAGCCTCCGGTGAAGCGTCTGAGACTCCGCGGCGACTGGTCGGACACTGGACCCCGAGCGAGGCCGGAGAGTGAGCGTGAGCGAGACGGTAACTGTGCTTTGGTCGGCTTTTCTATTTGTGTACAGCATCTAAAAGTTCGTGTTTCACCTCGTGTTCGCTGCTTTCACTGTTGCAAGTGAGGCCGCAGCAAGCAGCCTCGTCAGCTCTTAGCACGCTTGTGCACGTGTCCATGATCGTGGGGGGCGGGGACGAGAGTATACGGGGACTAAGTGGTAATGGAAAAATACAGTTAAAAATTTTTAAGGGAGAGTGTAAGAATGCTTGTTGTCCCGTAACACGTTGGGCATTGTCAGTGCCTTTCTGTTAGATTTGCACGGAATGAAAACCCTCAGTTCCATCCAGAGAGTTTCCTAAAGCACGTAAATGTTCTGCCTCCCGTCAGGCGCCTTTGACAGGCGTAGGAAACGACCTTGGGAACTTCAAGGGGGCACTTTAGAGCTAGTCTGTGTGTGTTTTAGTAAGCGAGCATGTTATTCTAATAACTTCTGAAATCCTTCTAGGTCAAAATCTTTCCAGGTCCCCATATATTATCCTTGGTATTATTTCATAATATACATTTAAATATAAAGCTATATTATATAATGGCGATAAAGTGTAAAATCTTTTCACAGAAAATTCAGGAACAGTTTCCATTTTAAATTACATGATTGTAGAATAGAAATGAATTGTCAGTTCGCATGTCATACTTCATTGGAAAATGCTCTTAAGCAAAAACTCATGCGTTTGAAGGAGGAAAAGCAGGGAGGGAGGAGACAACTAAAACGCTGTCTGGTTTCAGTTCATGTCAGACACGTGTGGAATTTGCTTCCAGTAAACGATGGTGAAAACACATTCAGTGTAAGGGGTCTGAGTGAGGGGGCAAACCTCTCTTTCGGCCTGCTCAGCGTGCAGTGCCCCGGCCCTTCGGAGCTGTGCCTCTGGGCGCCGTAGGGGCGGGCGGGGTCGGTGTGGGGGGGTTGCTGAGAACGGCGGTGACGGGGAGCTGGGAGCCCCGTTCCTGAGGACGTGGGACGAGGACGGAGCGCCACCCCTTCAGGGCCCACTCGGGAGGGCGGGCTCGGGGGGCTCGGGTGGGCCTGTGCACCTTCTCAGGCTTCATTTGGGCCATTTGAGGCTTCTAGTTGCTTTCAGACCTGGGTTTTGCGTTAATGAAAGATGTCAACTCAAGACTAGGTCACTGATAAGACCTGTGTTGTCATAGGAGAGCAAAGTCCCAACGTGTCGCTGATGCAGAGAATGTCCGACATGTTGTCGAGGTGGTTCGAAGAAGCAAGCGAGGTGGCACAGAGCAGTCGAGGCCGAGGACGGGCTCAGTCCGCAGGTACGTGTCCTGCTCACCAGACCGCCGGGCGCTGGCGGCGCTGCTGGGGCGGCCTTTCCCACCGCGCTCTAGATCTGTGGGGCCCAAGGCTCCTGCTGCCGCGTGAGGCGGAGAGGGCAGGGCCCATTCGGGGTGCAACTGGCCCTGCAGGGCCCCCTTGTTCTAGCCCTTAGTTTTTGCTTCTCTCAGAAAAAGTAAGAGCATCTGGTATTTCCCACTTAAAGTCCTTTTGTGTTGGAGTAGAAATATATAGACTCTGTAGGTAAACAAGTTTTATGCAATTGAATGGTTTCTCCTTTCGGCTTCTTGTATACGTTGATCATTAGTTACTGTTTCTGACGACGTCAGCAGACCTACTCTCCTGTCTGTTCGCTACTTTCCAGCCTGTGGTCTTTGGCCAGTTACTTACCTCTGTCAGAAGTGAGGACTGCAAAAGTTAACTCCTAAATATTTTAAATCCCAAGATTTCTATTGAATTTCATCTATAAATGGATTTGGTTAATTCATGAATATCAGTTAACTTCTTTAAAAAACATTTTATTTATTTATTTTTGGTTGGTGGGGGAGAGGGAGAGAAACATCAGTGTGTGGTTGCCTCTTGCACTCCCCCTAATGGGGAACCTGGCCCACAACCCAGGCCTGTGTGTCCTGACTGGGCATCGAACTGGCGACCCTTTGGTTCACGGGCCGGCACTCAATCCACTGAGCCACACCAGCCAGGGCAAGAAGTTTTTAATTTTGATGAAGTTCAGTTTACCCTTTTTATTTGTTACTGAGTATTAGTGACTCCTTTGCAGATAGCGGAAAGCCCAGGGTGGTGCCTGGTGGACCCTCAGCCTTTAAGGTCGTGCCGCGTCGTGTTAGTTCAGCGGTTAAAGCGTCACGGCTGGTGAAATGGAACGAGAGCCTCAATCCCGTTCTGGCCTATTTGTTGTTTTACTCTTGCTAATAAAACTGTCATTAACTATTTCACAAAGCACGTGATGTTACAGAGTGCAACTAGCTCCCTATAAATCGGTTATCCTATTTAGCTGTTACATCAGAATCATCGTTAAATTTAACGGACTAGGCAGTGTTTATAAGCATCTCACAAGATATTACTTAGCTTTGTCTAAAGCTGCCATATTGAACATTTTGCTTAAAAGATCAATTATTTTAACAAGAATATGCTGTAGGTAGATGTTTACTCCTATTAATTAGCTTACTTAGTCAAATAGACCAGACCACCAGTGCGTGCTTCTGATTTCTTGTATATGACATACTCCTGTGTGTGTGTGTGTACATGTGTGTGCATGTGGGCATGTGTGCCAGTGTGCCTGTGTTCCCTGAACATGCCTCTTTCTGAGTAGCTGGTTTTGGAAAGCATTTAGTGTTTGAGCTTGCACTGACACGTACTTTCTCAAGGTGGAGCAAGTCCGTTGGAGGTGTCGGCTCTTCCCGGGGCCCCGTCAGGCACTGGCGTGGACGTGAGTGACGTGGTGATGGACATCGACACTCCGGCCGAGCAGCTTCTGCAGCCTTCCGCGTCCTGCCCCGCGCCTGCGACTGAGAGCCCCCCGCCGCCGCCCCCGCCTCTGCAGCCCTCCCCAGACCGGGAGCTCAGGCCGGCCGCCGCAGCGTCTGGACAGCACGCACAGCGTCAGTCTGGTGAGGGCGTTACTCTTTCAGCGGGCTGGGGGTGCTCTGACAGTTTCTGGTCACGGACACTTCCCCGGGGGCTGTCTGGGAAGACACCAAGGCACATCAGCTAGTTCCCGCTAGAGCAGATGGTCTGATGACACGTCATAGGTGAACACGTAACAGAAACGTGAGATTCAGGTGGCCTGACCTGCATGGATTTTAACAAGGAGCAGAGATCTTCCGTTTGTGTAAGACAGGTTTTTAAAGATTGGGTACCAGCAGGTAGTGTGCTGCACCTGACTTAGTTCATTGCACTTCACTTAAAGATTGTTTTTATGGGCCGTTACAGATCAGATACCTTTTTAAAGTTATTTGGTTTAGGTCTGTAGGAAAGTAATGGTGGAAATATAGCCCTGATTATTGGTTCCATCCGATTTATATTTTTGATCATTTTTCAATTTATATTTTTGATCATTTTTCCTCAAATCATGAAGCACTTTTTTTCTTTTCTTTTAAAAGACTTTTTATTTACTTATTTTTAGAGAAAGGAGAAGGGAGGGAGAAAGAGAGGGAGAGAAGCAACCAATCAATGTGTGGTTGCTTCTTGTGCACCCACACTGCTGGGGACCTGGCCCGCAACCCAGGCATATGCCCTGGCTGGGAATTGAACTGGCGACCCTTTGTTTCACAAGCTGTTGCTCAATCCACTGAGCCACACCAGGCAGGGCCCATGAAGCACTTTTAATATATTCTGTATGGGCCATTTGATACTGTCACTTGTCAGCAACATATATAGTATAGTTAACTCAAAGAATATTTCTTCTCTATTTCCATGAAAAAGAATTATTTGACCAAATCTTTGACTCTTTGTTATTTGATGCTAATAAAACAATTCCTAAATTCTGTTAAAGCACTATTTTCCCCAGTATTATAGTTCCCCATGTTCAACTTTTTTCCCCGAAAACTGTGGATTGTACTGTTTGTAACAGTAATTTTCACAGCTGTGTCTGTAGTGTACTTGGCGTTTTAACTGTACACATGTAATGATGAGAACCACTAAGGTGTTTTTCGTATTTTTTTCTTGGGTTTTTCTGAGGATACATTTTACTTGACGTAGCCGGAAATGTCAGCGACTAGCGGTGCAGTGGCAGGCCCGCGTGGGGAGCGCAGCCGGCGGAGGTTCCCGGCAGCCCGGCCGCCCGCCGTCCCCTCGTCCTGCTTCTCCCGAGCGTGGTGCTGGGCCCCACAGCTGGGGGCGAGGGGGGCACCTGAAATTAAGCACTTCTTTAATTAGCATGTCCCATTTTTAATCATTCATTTTCGGTTTCTATGGGAGTGAAAGCCAGAGTCAGTTACATAACTGTTAACACTTGTGTACAATTTATATGTAAGCTAAAAAATCAGGCTTTGCATTCTCTAATCAACACAGGTAGTGTTCAGCTTATGGGAAAATAAAATATTTTGGTGGGTTTGGGAAGTAGGGACAGAATCAGTTAAAAGTTTGCTTTACAAAGCAGGTAAAATGGGTGAAGACAAGAATTTTTAAAGCGGTAGCATTCTTGGAAATATTCTTGAAGATTTTAATCGGTTGCGAGTCACCAGGAGAGTGTGCAGGAAGGCCCCCGGCCCGTGTTCTCAGGCCGCTGCCTCCGAAACACTTCCGGGTCAGGTGCCCCGTGCAGAGGAGTTTCACTTTTCTTTGTTGTTGTGGGAACCAGCACATTTCAGCACCACATTTCAGATTGCTAAATCCCTTCCAACATTTCATTAAGTGTTAAATACTGCGGTCACTTGGCCCATCGAAATAGAAAAACACTGCGGTGATCAAGGGATCACTGCTGGGACATTACGTGGCGCCTTGCCTGCAAATTTCAAAGAAGGTAAGGACATTTTCAGCTGGTAGGTCATTAAAAGAATTTGGTTGAGTATTTCCATGTTACCTAGGTAGTCTTGCTGTTGAGGAAAGGGATTTGATCTTAGATGTAACATCTGAAGATTCTGTCTGGTTTTGACAGTAGGCCTCCGTCACCCCAGAGCCCCGCATTTTAACAGTAAGGCCTCACCGTTTCGCTCCGTTTCCCAGCCTCTTGAGGGCTTTGATCCAGGACGGCGTGTGGTGGCGGGCTGGTCTGTGGAGCGGGGGCATGTCCTCTTCCGGCCAGGGCTTCCCTCCCTGGCTTGCCCGGATGGAGAGAAAACAAAAAGCGTCCTTCTTGCCCAGCTGCGGATGCCCTTTCCATAAATGTGTATATGCTCTGCCTTCATGTCCCTGCATTTCCTCCGTCACTTCTGCTGGAGTGAAGGAGAGGGACGCTGGGCACGTGAAACCCGCCCGGCAGAACTCCGCCGTCTCTGACCCGACCTAGCGCTCTGCCTGCTCTTCGTCTGCGGCCGAGCCCCCGAGGGGTGGCAAGGAGGGTCCCCGGCGCACTTCTCAGTGGGCACTCCCCACGGGCCGGAGCAGGTTCCCAGCGCCGCGGCTGGCTCGCCGCCCTCCTGCCTCTGAGACTGGCGGCCTCCCGTGGCCACGGCCCACCCCCTGCTGGTCGCCTTCGGAGATGTGCGTCCGCCTGCTCCTCCTGCTGCGGGCTGGCCGGTGCACTCCCACCCTCTCCGTGTCCCCGGGACTCCGCCCCTTCTCCTGCCTCCTCGGCACCTGTTCTACGGACCGTTCTTCCGGCCTCCAGCGTGCTCCGTTATTATCCCGTCTTCAAAATTTTTTTCTTAATCATCCCAATTCCCCTCCGGCCTTATAGTTTCGCTCCTTTTAATCAGAGTCTTCAAAAAAGTCACTCACATATATTATCTCCATTTTCTTACCATCTTCCATTTGTTTATCCACCAGTTCCAGCCTGCCTTTCCACCCGTTTCCATGGAGACCTCTGTCAGAGCTACCCAGTGACTTCCGCTTTGCCCACTTTGTAGTCTGCTTCTCTGCTGGCATCTCGTTAAGTCGGCCGCTCCGTCCTAGGAACTCCTTTCTTGGCACTTGTGACACCCCTTTGCCTCTGGGCCCTGACTGCCGGCTCCTGGTGGCTTTCGGTGACCATTGCCGGTGTGCTGTGTTCTGTCCCCGTGTGAGCATTGCAGCACAGCCCTAGGCCCTGCCACCGCCTCTGTAGGAGGCCTGTCCCTGGGGACCGCGTCCGCTCCCACGGCGTGTGGTGGCTGCTCCCAGACTCCTGTGTGCCTCGGCCCGCGGACCCCCTTCCGGGCTGACTTTGGACATCTTCGGTGTCACGTGTCCAGACTAGAGCTTCCTATAGCCCCCTGCCCTCCCCACCCCCTAACCTCTTCCACCGCGGTGGTCTCTTCACGTCAGTCGGCCTGAACACCGCTGCCCGTTTGCTTGTTTCAGCAGCCTGTGAGTCAGTCCTGACGGTCCCTGTGCCCTCGTGTCGCAGGCCCAGGCCACCAGCGAGTCCTGGTTCTCTGCTGCTTTCCACATCCCCGCCTCTCGTCTGCCGCTGGACCTCCCTGCCGCTGGACCTCCCTGCGGCTGGCTCGCTCCCCTGTCCTTTATCCTCCGGGCAGCAGCCGTGCGTTTTGAAGTGTTTTAACATGTTAAATCGGGTGATACAACTTCGCTGCAGGAAACCTCCCAGGTTTCTAACTGCACTTGGAAGTAGCGCTACAGAAGGAAAAACGGAGATCCTCGCTGTGGGCCTGTGAGAACCCACGCGGCCCGGCGCGCCACCCTCCGCCCCTGGGACCGCCGTGCTCGCTCCCCCACCCAGGTCTCCTTTCAGGCTCCCGGAGGGTCCGGGGCCGCGTTCTCCCGGGCTCCGGGCCTCTGTCCCACGGTTAGAGAGCGGGGTGTGCCTGGGCCGGGGGGCCCTCCCTGGCCTCTCAGCCCCTCGTCTCTGGGTCTCATCGCACGGTGGCCGGAGGGAGGCCTCTCAGAACTCCCTCCCGGGCTGGGTGCCTTTTTTTCTCCTCCCCTCCCTGCACCCGTAGTCTCCTTGAGCAGCTCTCTTTTTTCCCTGAAAGGTGCTTCTGTTCATCTCTGGTTGATGTATGACTTACATTTCTTATTAGACTGTGCTCTCACGAGGACGGAAACGTCACCTGCCTTGTTCCGTGCGAGCCTCCCCCAGACGGCCCTTCTCGGAAGGGACTGTGGGGACCGCCTGTTGTCTTGAAGCCGGTGGAGCCCAAGGGGGTGTGCTCAGCCGCACCGGGGTCTCAGTGCGCCGGCCCCTTCCCTCCCTCTGGGTGTCCCCGTGGGCTCCCGGCGCCGATGCTGCCCGGGGGAGGCGCTGGGCCCGGGGTGCGGCCACGTGCCGCTTTGGGATCCCTTGTTTGTCCTCGGCGCTCCCGGACATGTGAGACCGAGTGTACATTCTTCCCTGCTGTGCTCAGAACACTTAAAGGGAACTCACAGGAATTTAAAAAAGGTTTTTTTATGCTCACCTGAGGGCGTTTTTGTTTTCGTTGCTTTTAGGGACACAAAGAGGGAGAGAAACAGTGATGTGAGTGAGGAACACTGGTTGGTTGCCTGTCGTACGCACCCCGAGTGGGGACCGAACCCGCAGCCCGGGCATGCGTCCCGACCGGGACTCACCTGCCCCATCTCGGTCCATGGGACGATGCTCCAGCCAGCTGAGCCACACCAGCCAGGGCAGAAATATTTAAAAGCCGTTTTTATAAGTGGTGGACTCACGACAAACAGAGTATGAGTAGGAAGAAAACAAGGCGGAGCCACGAGCGAGGCGGGTGCGCCGAGTGCGTGCGGTCCCCGGGGGGGAGGGGTCTGGGGGCCCGAGTCGGCGCTGGGCCTCGTGTCTGAGTTAGGGAAACTGATACGCTCAAGTGCAGTTTGAGGTCAGCCAGTGGGTCTTTTTTTTTCTTTTTTGACTTCTTGACTCTTTGTGTTCTTGACTTTTATTTTAATCCAAGCAGCCAGACCGCTTGAAACCATATTCTATATACGTAACCCAGAATTTAGTCCGACATTTCGATCCTTGTGTTACATGTGTCCTTTTCTTGACCGTCTCACAAAAGACTGTGGTTACACAATTACCCAGTTAAAAGTCACAGAGGCCTGACTGTGAGCTGAAATGATGTAGGTTAAAATGAAGTCTTCACAGTTTTGTTTATACGAACGATTTCACAGTAATTGTAAAGTATCTTCTTCTTTTCTCAGCAGCGGCAGTCAGACTCGACCCTTAGTTGTTTCTGAACCAAGCCTGGACACGTCTCCGTTTCCCGTGTCACTTGTCATCTCTCTCCGTGGTACCGAGGGAGTATTGACCGCGGCCGTCGCTCCCGCGTGGTGTCGCGTTTTCCTCCGGCTTGGATCTGAATCGGAGGGGGCGGTTAGGAAGGGGGGCGTGGGCCGGGTGGGGGCACAGCGCACACCGAGTGCGAGTGCGGCTGGGGGCTCACCTCGAGAAGAGCGTCGTCCCCTGACGGACACCTTCTCTGACCGCACGGGCGCTCGGCAGGGGCGCTCGGCCCGGGCAGGTGTGGTCCGGCCAGGTGGCATGCAGACTCCCGCGTGTTTGCGAACGGCCGTGTCTGCTCGGGTCTGCACACGCACTCGGGTCTCTCCAGCACCCTCACAGCCGCACCGAGCTCTGCAGGGAAGCGCGTGGGGGGGGGGGGGGGGGGGGCGGCACCCTGCTGGGCGGTGCACCAAACAGCACAGGCCTCTCAAAGCCCAGAGGCTTCCTCCACGGGCCCAGGTCTCCTCAGACCAGGTAGGGCCGAGTGCACCCTGGAGACAGGTGGAACCATCAGGCTCATGGCCACTTTGGGGAAACTGAGGCTGGGACCAGAGGAACTGAGGAGTCGGAGCAGGAGGCTCCAGGAGGAGGAGAGCGCAGGGGTCCCCGGACCACAGACGAGTGGAGAGGAGGCAGGAGAGGTTCTGCCCAGTTGGATGGAGAAGCTGCACGAGGACGTCCAGGGTCCAGGACCGGGACCCTGTGTGCGGGAGCGGCAGGCCTTTGCTGCTCTTGCCCCGCCCCTCCCGGGGAGCAAGAGCCTGGGTGCGGGGGGCGGGGGGGGGGGGACCAGCCTGGCCTCTTCCTGGACTGTGAGGAAAGGGCCGTGGGAGGAACACAGACCGGAGCTCGCATCTTCAGGGGATGGAAGCACGCATGTCCCTTTAGCAGCTCCTGGCACACTATTGAGGGGTTTTTGTTTTTGTCTTTTTCTTAATTCAACCCAAAGGCATTCATTTTATTCACTTTCCAATTTGGCTTACGTTAGCAAAAGCTAATTCTCTAAGCGTTTGCTCACTTTCCAAACCGTACATGTTGGTGTGCGCATTCTAAAGAGGATGTGCTGTGGGTGCGTTTTCCCGGCTTGGAGTGTGTCGTCCCGCCGGCAGGACCCCTGGGCGGCGTGGCTGGGGGGTGCGGCTGGCTGGGGCTTCCGCTGCAGCGTTGGCCTTTCCTGGTCCGCTGCGTGCTGCCTTCTCTTCCTGGGCTCTTTTTTTTTTACCAAGGTTGGGAAGAGCTGCCACACAACTAGCTTCAAACACAAGCAAATACATTCTTTATGAAGCTGGAGGCGCTGGAATAAATCCCGATCCTCCCCACTGAGAGCGTCTCTGCTTGCACGCAGAGCCCACTGGTGTGCTGCAGCCCCGAGTGGGTCTGGGGTGGAGGCGCTTCTCCCACCGCGTTCTGCCATGCAGGATAGAACGCTGGAGACAGTGGTGCAGTTGTGTGGATTTTTTGGTGATTTTTCTCTTTTCTTAGCAAAATTGGCACTTATATAATCTCTCCCTGTGTGGTAATTTCTTTCGGAGTGTAGAAAGCTACACTTGATGGCTGCGTAACGATGCTGTTTTATGTTGCGGAAGCTTTGCCGTTGCGTGGACGGCGCATCGTGCCTGTGTATCCACCTCTGGGCCACTGAGCGCACAGTCCAGGTCTTGGTGACGCTGCCCTGCTCCGCACTGGACGGTGGACGGGGAAGAGCCAGCGGTGAGAGACTAGGATGACTCGTGAGCTGCTCCTGAAATCCTGGCTGCCAGCTGGCCAGTCCAGCCAGACCCTGTATGCAGAGATGCCGTGGTACCGCGAGGTCAGCATCTCGGGCACGATGGGCTCCTGAGGCAGTAAACCGGCGTCTGCAGCTTGTGATGCAGGTACGAGGGCCGGAAGCTGTCAGTTGGTGTGACTTGCCGCCAAGGTCGCTGAGAGAAGTTGGGGGTGCCCCCACCCTCAAACACAGGGCTGCTGCTTCAGTTATGGGTGCGTGTCTAAACCCAGCCCCCCTCTCACCCGTGCAGTGTGCCCCCTCCGGTGGGCTCCTGGCGTCCTTCCCGCGCATCACCGTCCTGTCCTCCCGGTCAGTCTGGGCACACACCACACCCGGCACTGCCTCCCGGATGAGCCCCGCCCAGTCTCACCAGCCCCGCCCAGTCTCCCCTGCTCCGAGCTCCGCCAGCCACCTACTGGTTTCTCCATCCCTGTTAGTGGCGAGACTCAAAGCGCGTGCATGGTCCGTTGGACTCCATGACCTCCTCTTCCTCTTGAACCCGTGCCAGTCCGGCGTGGCCCCGGGATTTTGCTGAAACACCCGTGGTCACGGCCATCAGTGGCTTCTTGGGTGTGCATGCAGCGGGCGGTCCTCGGGACCGTTTCCACCACACCAGCAGCACCTGACACACTGCTGACTCTGGCCTTGTCCACACATCCCGCCCCTGACCCCGCGTGGAGTCCGCTGGCGTTCTCCCTCCTCCTTGCCCCTCCTCTGGCACGCTGTGGGGTGCCCCGAGATCAGGCCGTCGGCTTCTCCTCCTTCTCCTCCTTCTCCGTGATCACTTGCTCCCTAGGGGGCTGGCAGCGACGCCCCCAGGGACAACCAGGGACTACTGGCGAGTCCTGGACGGTTGTCGTCAGTCCCTGCGCAGTTCCTCCCTGGGACATCGGTCCGTTCTTTTCTTCCTTCTGCTGCTGCGTGCCCTCCTCTGTTCTTCCTTCCGCAGCTCGGGCGGCCCTGGTTCTCCTCTTACCGGGACGGCTCTGCAGCCGCCCTGGCATTTGCTCCCGCTGTCGCCTCCACCCGGAAGCCCTGCCTCCACGCAGCGCGTGCTCGAGGTCTTGGTTCCACACCGTTCTTGGCATTTTCGTGTCCCGCCCTCGGGACAGCCCGCCCCACTGCCTCTGCCCCACGCAGTTCCCTGCCCGGTCCTGGCCGCGTCCACACTGACGCGTGCAGACACACGTGTGCACTACTCACGAGTGTGCTGCTTACGTGTGTGTACTCACTGAGGTCTCTGTCCCTCTCGGAACACCAACCCCGAGTGAGGAGGGACTGTTTTAGTGTGTCCACTGCTTCATCGTCTCCAGAGCCTAAAACCCATCGCAGGCACCGATGTCCCCGCAGAACCCTGTGTTGTATTCCTCCTTTCCGTCTGCGACCGCTGCTTCCGATGAAGTGTGAGAAAAAGTCAGGATTAGGTGAATACATTTGTGTAGCAAAGAAAGAGCGAACGACAATTCCAACGTAAAAAGAAATATTTTAGCTGAAAAATACGGAACTTAGACTTTTCAAAGAGCTCTCCGCTAATAAATTCCAAGAATTGTTTCCAAATGCACAGCTTTTTCATTGTTTTAATTGAATTTTACTTATGTGATTAAAATTAGTAATTTTGTATATAGATTAGATGAGGTAACTAATATTTCTCACCTTTTCATTTTTAGTATCATTTTGTTGTAAAAAGATGAAATTAGTGAGACATGTTTATTTTAAAATGTTTTGCTTCTGGAGGACTTTATTTTCATTCTGTTTAATTACACGTTGTTATAAAACTATAAGTGTCTAATTCATCAAGTTAAACAGAAGCATTTGGATGTATGAGAGTGTATGGTTTTTCTCTTAATGACCAGTGATTATTCCTTTATTTATGAGTGCACAGTTTGTTATGAGTATTCCTCTGTGAGGCATGTCTAACTTACACCCTTCTCTCTTGTATAACCAGATTCTTGCTGTTTTCTCATGTAATCCAGTGTATAATCGAAGTCTTGCCGGTGCCTCTCCGATTACTATCCTTTCACCTTTCTTTCCCGTCTGTGGCAGAATTTTTAAGGGGGCCTGAGATAGCTTTGCTCCGTAAGCGGCTGCAGCAACTGAGGCTTAAGAAGGCCGAGCAGCAGAGGCAGCAGGAGCTGGCCGCGCAGGCGTGCCCGCAGCCCGCCCCCCAGGACCCGCGAGCCGCAGGTTACTGAGTCCGGTGTGCTTGCGCGGGCGCTGCGGGGGGGCTGCTGCTGGGGCTGCTGCTGCTGCTGCTGCTGCTGGGGCTGTGGGGGGGGTGGTGAGCGGGTGCTTGCAGCTTCCCTCCCCTCCGCTTCCCGGGGGCGGGCGTCCTCCCCTCACTAGACGGTGGCTGGCAGCAGTGTTTGCCACAGGGCAGTATAAAATAATCCAGTTTTACTCATACTTAGAGAGGGGCAAATACAGGCTTATAGACAGTGACCAACTTTCTGATAATTATCTAGTTGGTTTTGAGCCTGCACTGATATTTCTATTGAAACTTCCTGTCCCTTAAATGATTTCTGTGCTTAGGGCTCCTAGCTCCTCCTACTCTTTTTCTTTTTTTCTTTTTCTTTCCTCTTCTTTTTTCTTTTTTTTCTTTAAAACTTAACCAGTATTCCTATTCCCATGTACATGCAGTTATTCTAGACTTTAGAATTACAGTGTTGCTTGGCCATACTAGCCTACTGACCAGTCACCCCTCCTGTAAGTATTTGAACACTTTCAGTATCCGACCGTTCTTCTGCCAGAACCACCCTTCCGGCACGCGGGACGGCGGCAGCGCTCCGCAGCCCGTGTTCCTGTTCGGTGCCGTGGAGCTCGAGGGCCGCGGGTGGCCGTGCCTCTCACTCTGTGTTGGAGGGTTTTAGTGGCCCGTTCTCTCGTGGTCAGAGAGCTCTTGATGCTCAGGGAGCGTCTGTTGAAAGAACTCACGAAAGATACACTGTAAATAACGTGTCGCCTTAGCTCTGTGCAGAGGGACCGTAGGTGCTTTATTAGGTGCCGTATCTCAGTCCAGGACCCAGAGCGTGTCCGCATGCTCACGCCAGTGCGACTGTACACTTCACTGCTCTGGGCGGTGAGTGTGGGGGTTGATTGGAGGACTCTGAGGTATTGCTTGGAGCTCATTTGTGTCCAGGCGGAACCAGCCAACCCCTGCTCTCTCTGCTCCAGTGACCAGTGCAATAACAGAAACACGTGGCACAGCACTGTGGTGGAATAAAGCGGCTTTAAGTAACTGTGCCGCAGGTGTGGTGTTTGGAGCAAGCTCTGGGCCTGAGTTTGAATACAGCTGAGCAAAGAGGTGTCTGTCTGATTTTGTCTCACCATAGAGAAATCTTTTCCCGTTCACGAAACTATCAACAAAGTGTGTTTCGATCGTAATTATGGCACATAATAAGACATTTGTTATGCCTTTGTGCTATATATAAAACTTGAGCTAAATTGTTTCAAAAGCAAAAAATATGCAACCTAGGAACTGATAAAAAAGACAATAAAATGTGTCCCTTACATATATGTCATTTTAAAATACTGAAATATATATGAATTTGAGTATAAAACAAAGCTGTCTACATTAGCAGGAAAGCAATGTATATTGTGGACATTAGAAAAATATTTTGAGACTCAGCCTTGCATATCTAGTTCACCAGTTTGAATTGAAGTAGGTTTTTTTTTGGAATCAGAAAACTTTAGGGTGATTATGTAGTCCCTGAAATCAAATGCTCTTTTCCCAACTCTATGTATTATTTTTAGTGAATGGGATCCAGTTGGGTAACCAGTCGATTTGTGGGTATCTTTACCAAGCTGAGGCTGAGTAGACGCCTTGCTAGACTTGAAGGCGAGAACCGTGTTATGTCCCCTTTGTGAGTGAACAACGCCCGTGGGCCCCGGAGGCTGCCCGCGTGGACACTGCCAGAGGCCCTGGGCGCCGTCACTCTGGGTGCCGTGCTGTGCGTGCTCCCTCACGTGCAGGCGGGGGTCGCAGCACCGTCCACTCTGCAGCGCCCGGGCTCCTTCCACAGCGCTCCTCCCTGAGCCCCAGGGCGCTGCTGGGCCATGAAGAGCTTCAGGGGTCCGGAAGAACGGCGGGTCGTCAGCTTGTGCCAAAGGACAGCTAACAAAACCTGTGTATTTTGTCCATTTAGTGAATGCTGGCTGAGGGGAAAAATACAAAAGTCTTCATTTTAGACACAAATTATAGAAACACACAATTATAGATATAAAGAATAGGAATTAAATGTACACAAGTCAGCAGGGAGTTTTATTTGAGAAACAGTGATTAAAACATCTTATCACACTGAATGATTAGATACAGTTTTGTGTGTGTGTATTATGGACATTAAGTAGTCCATTCTCATGCTAGATGTTGCTGTGAAATCCTCCATCAGTAGAGAAGGTATCAGCATTAACATTCTGGGTGTTAACTTATTACCAATAAAAGAAGGTGCATTTCCAATGAACGAAAACTGTGTTTTCTCATTAATACCTTAATATGTTTATAGTAAGTGATAATACCATCAGTAAACACTATTTCTGTTGTCTTCTCACCTATGTAAATCTTTTAGACATACGGTACTCAAAGGAGGTAGTGATGTAATTTGGAAACCAAGCAGCTTCCCAGCTGTTGAGCGTCTGCATTGTCAGACTGTCCGGCAGACACCTTCTTCTCTCTTCAAAACCCAGGGCAGACACGCGCCTTCCGTGAGAGGCTGGGCGTAGGGTGCACCTGGGTCCCAGCTTCTGTGGGAGAAGGGACTCGTCATTCTGTAGAAGCAGCCTGCACTTTCACGGGAGTGCCCGGACAGAGTCCGTCTATTTAGTTGCTGGTGTTTCTTGGCATCTGAAGACTGAGACAGCACTCCAAGGCACCAAGTGGCATCGCCTTCAGGTTCAAGTTGCTGTTTAAAATGAGCCCCAGGAGGTTGATGTTCAAAGGCGTTTGAACAGCGGGTTTTCGACTGTGTGCCGCTTACAGTCACATGGCAGCTCAGTGCAAACGTGCAGAGGTGACATGGGGGGGGGTCAGCATAGAGGGAGGGCGGGGCGGGGCCACCTGCGTGTCCTCGGCCTGCCCCAGCGCCTCTGCTCGGTGACGCGCACTTTGAAACCACTGCTCTGAAAGAATGTCGACACCTATGAAAGATAATTTTTCATAACCTCAAAAAATTTTATTTTTCAAAGTCAGGATTGATTACTTACAAATATTTTTACTTTATTTAGTTTAAAAAACAGCATCCCCCCCCCCCCCCCCGCCCCCAGCCTTTTAGGAAATACGCCGTAACTCACTTCTAGCCTTCTAGCGAAGTGTTGGTGTTTTAGCCACGAGGAGGTGCACTTGCCTTCCTCAGACTGCCTGCCGCCTGGGGCTGGACGGGCTGAGGCCTTGTCCCCGGGTGGGTCAGGAGCTGCTTGCTGCCCCAGTGCCCAGTTGCCGCCCCGTGTGAGTAGTGCTGCTGCCCTCGTTTACAGAGACGGCGGGGGTGGGCCCCACCCCCCCCGCCCGCCCCGTGGGATGTGAAGAAGTGTTTACACTCCTAGGTAGAGCAGCGTGCACGGCAACGCACTCTCCTGGTTACAGTCTTCACTTCCTGCCTGAACACGCGCTCCTCCCGGGGCCTGTAGGGCTGGCAACCTCTGGGGCTTTAGAAGGAGCTGCACATGTTTCTGTGTCTCTCTCCCACGGTGCCGCCAGCAGCGCGGCAGGGACACTGGAAAAACGGCCAATTTTAAACCCGCTTTCTTTCCATTCCGGGTCCAGGTCCTGGGTTGCTGGCTCCTGCCCGGTGGAGCCTGCTGGTACTGGCCTGACCGCCGCAGCGCCCCTTTGGGGCGGGGAGCCAGCCTAGAGGGGGCAGGTAGGAACTGTCTTTTCACTTTATGGCACAGTTTTGCCGTTGGGAAAAGGAATTTTTTATACCCCCCAAGGGTATAGAACATTGGTGATTATTTTTGTAAAAGGGCTTTTCAAAACTGAGCCATACTGGGAGCATCAGCGCTTCCCTGGCCCTGTGCGGCAGCGGGCGCTCCCTTCACAAGCTCAGACCCGCGGGTCCCCGGTGCCAGTCCCGGCAGTGCTCCTCAGAGGGGCGAGCTCTGCCCCCGCCCTCCCCCCGGGGGGGTCTCAGTGTTCACCCGCAGGGCGTCAGCACGCGCAGTGTGGCGTTGACCTAGTTCCGCAAGTGCTCCTTCGTGACCTTGAGTCCCGAGCGGAGCAGTGAGGATGGATGCTCTTAGAACCTTAAATAGGAGCGTATGCTCCATAGTTTTCAGAAGAGCTTCCTGTCATTATTTTTCGTTCCGCACCGTGTTTCTGAACACCAGGCAAGCGATAACGTCAGGAGTTTCCGCTTCCCTGCGAGCCACCGGCAGTTCACGAGGATCATGTCATTCAGCCTGCCTGAGAGCCGTGTGCGATGGCCATCTCGCTTGTGCCCGTTTCACAGGCGGACACACTGAGACTTAGAGAAGTCTTGCCCACAGCTACAGTGTTACTGAGGAGAAACGCCACATTTGAGCCCAGAGAGCCTGGCTGAAGAGTCCCTGTTACTTACCTGTCAGGCTGTAATTCTTTTTTTATCCTGTGGTTGAGAAAGTCCTGATGTCAAAGGCTAGAGGACTTCCTCAAGACCAAAGCACAAACTTTTCAGAAACATACAGTAATTGGCCCGAGACACCTCAAGCCATAATTAAATGAGCTTTGCTTTTGTTTTGACCTTAAAGAGAATATTATAATTCTAGACACTTCCAATAAGTAGACAAGCCACATTGCACTTTGTAATAAATGACCCCTGGACCACGTGGTCTGAGTTTTATTTCGCAGTGGTGCTTTCCAGAGGAGTTTCACAGAGAGGCGGAGTCAATGCTGAAATGAAGCGATCAGTGTTGAGTTAATAATTGGGTGTTTGTTTGTTTTTTTTCAGTATTAGCTTTTCTGATGGCTGCTTTGTTAATATTTAGAAACGTTTCCGTGAGTGAGAAGCCAGCGGGCGCGGTGTGCACGGACACCCGCTGGTGTGGAAGCACCTGGCTGCAGGTGTGTGTTTGTGCGGCCGGCGGGCAGCCCCCCCGACAGCCGCGGGGCGCCAGCGGGGACGCCGCGGCCAGGCCGGGCTTCCGACCGACCGCAGGCTGAGTGCCTTGGTGGCGGGAGGAGCAGCGCAAGTCCCCCGGGTCCCCCAGCGTCCGCAGCGGCTGTGGGGCCCAACGTTCAGGTTAACAGCAGCAGCAGCGTTCTGTCGGAATGTGAACTTCAGCTTCCTGCGTGGTGGCAACGCCGTGAGAGTGAAGACTGCGCAGCTCTGCGGAGGTGGGAACAGTCAAGGTCCTTTCTCGGGGTTTTTTTAGAGAGAGCCATTGCTTCCTAAATTTTATTTTAATGATTAAGTAAGACACACTTCATTTAATAAGACTTGTGTATTCTGTACATTCATGGAAAAATTATAGGTTCGTGAAGAGGTGGCTCGGAGGGTTTGTGGGGCTGTCCGTCACTGAGTGAGTGAGAGCATGGGGAAGTGTGCGAGGTGTCCAAGGGGCGAGAACCGTTGCACAGGGGGCTTTCTGGGACGGTTCCCAGTATTTATTTCCCTCGGACTCACATTGTTGTATCTCTGTCTTTAAAGAATATAATCTCGGTTTTCCGTAGAAATGAACTTACCTGTTCTTCCAAAGCAGCGTGAGCTCACTGCGCCTGACTCTGCAGTGGACAGATGGGGAGAAGCCCCGCAAGGGAGGAGAGCGCGAGGGCCAGGGGCGGGTTGAGGCACGGGCGTCCCCGCTTCCCCCTGTGTGCGGGCAGGCCTGTCGTATGGACGGTCTGCCCAGGAGCTGACGAGCAGGGCCAGGAGAGCCGTCGCTGGGATGGAGGGCGGGCTGCAGCACGACCTAGTGGTGCCGACTCCGTGCACCGACTGGGCGCATTGGAAGGTGGACAGTGGCAAGTGGGACTGGGCGGTCCCGGTAGTGGGGTTCAGACTTGCAGGGGAACAAAGGGAAGGTGTCAGGTGGCCCAGAATTTCAGAGAATGAGAGTACATCAGAAAACTCTTGGCTGTTGAGCTGAGGACACTCAACTGAAAATGTCCACCTCTGGGGCAGTCAGACGGCACTGGGAACGGGGACCAGCGTCAGCCAGAACTCCAGGTGTCGGGTTCAGGCACGGCGCTCGCCCAGAGCCGGAGCGTGGCCCTTGGAACCTAGGGAGCAGGTGTGCACCTAGGGCGCACTGTGCTCGTTACCCACACTTCCCCTTTTCCCATGGGCCCCCGGGACACTGGCCCCCGTGCCAGGAATAGCGGCCACCACCTCTGTTCCCCAGGGCCTGGCTCAGGTGACCGGGCCCCGGGATGAGCAGGAGGCGAGGAGAAGCCAGGCCTGGCACTGCTGTGGGCCGTCCTGCGTCCCGGAGCGCGTCACCGTCGGACCCGGGTGGAACAGAGAGCGGCTCGCTCCCGGCGTGTGCTCCTCTCACTGCACCGCACTGCTTTCCCTGCAGCCCAGGGCCCCGCTCACAGGACAGCCCCTGCGTGAGCCCGGCCCTCAGGCAGGCCCTGGGTATTATGTGGACAACTGACTAAGAAACGGCAGAATTTTCAAAGATGGTCCAGGAGAGGACAGAGGTTTTAAAAGTCCCATCTTTGGTCATTTTATGTAAGCTAAGGGTCTGTTCATTATTTTATCCGAATGCCATCTGGTAAAATACCTGCTCCAAAACACTAGAATCACGAGTCTTTGGAAGTTGTAAGTGGTTCGTTTATTTCCACGACCGTTTGTGTCAAGGACCCGGCCGTCGTAAACATGGTGCAGAAACAGCGACCGCACCACCTGGGAGGTGAGCTTTAGACTTCGTTCAGGCTTTTATTTTCAAATAGAAACCGAAGCTACCGGAGCAGGCCCCTCCCGAGGCAGAGGTAAAGACGGTGTTGTCGTCACCCCGGCTTCTCGCCTCGTGGGGAGAAAGAACCCTTCTCCGTTCTCCCACAGTTCTGCCTCGGGGTCTCAGGAGGTGTCCTGTCTCACGGTGGATGCTGGGGCCCAGGCTCTCTGAGCCTCCCTTGTAGCAAGCGCGCCAGCCTCTGCCGGGAAGGCGGGAAGACGGAGACCCTTTATTGTAACTATTGTAACTAACGTGCACCTGAGAACCACAGAACCGGAGTTGTTTGGGTTTCATTAAGTCGTTGCTGCTTTTGTTATGTTTCAAGACAAAGCTTGTTTTTAGTGCTGCTGTATCGCTTCTCGAGCTGGTATCGAGAGCACAGGCACATCACGGAAGAGCGTTCCTTCCCCGGGGCACTGGCGGAAGCGCCGTGCCTGACCACGCAGCAGCGGGAGCTCCCTCCCCAAGAGCCGTGTGTGTGTGAGCGCTCCCCGCGCCGGTCTGCCCGGGAACAGGAGGCCTTCACAGCCCTGCGTGGCTCTGCCCTTGAACATCCGTGTCCTCTGGGGGGGGGGGGCGGCTTTGACGTGTTACATATCAGTTCCTGAAGGGTTTCTAGATTTTATTTGCCATTTTACAAAGATTTTATTTGTTGAGATAGATGTATGTCATGGAAATCACCCACAGATTCTTATAACTTAGTGGTCAGAGTCCTCACAAGACCAGCCAGGAGGAGGAGGTGAAGTATATCAAAACACGATCATAACAGACCGTTCTAGAACATTACAGAGCACGCTAGACCCTGCCACCCTCCCCCTGAGTGTAAGTGCGAGTCCGAAAGAGTTTTCTCTCGGAGCCCTTGCCTCTTCCCGGTCTCTCCGGAGGAGCCCGTGGTGGGTGTGGGGCCCTGTGGTGCCGCAGCAGCGCAGCGGGAACCCCTGAGCACGCCTTTTAAGTAACAGTGCGGTCGGTAATGTGTGCCATTGCATGCTAATGCTCTCTGGTTCCCTAATGACGAAACAGCGGTTCTCAAACGTGCTTGACTTCCACCTGCATCTGAGGAAGCCGCGCACACGGAGCCGGGACGCGATGCGGTGCCGCTTTGGGGTGTGCGAGTTTGTGTAACGCTTGCCCTTGCACTTGACGGGAGAGCCGTAGCAGGCGTGAGGATTATGACCGGGGCAGCCTAATTTAAGTTTTAGAAATTGTAGGAAATGTCATCTTTTTACTGGTGCCAGAGACTTTTTCAAATGTTTTAAACGCAATTTTCAGATAACAGTAATGAAAAGCTGAGCCCCAAACCAGGGACAGGTGAACCCGTTTTAAGTTTGCACTACAGCACAGAGGGGACAACCGCCAGCACAATAAAACTGGACTTTACGGACGAATGGTAAGTCCGCGCTCTTGCGAGCTGTTCTTGCCATGTTGTAGGGCTGTGTCAGATTCTCTGTGTAGCTCCCCACCGTCTCTCTGTCTCGTTTGCCGCCACGCGCGCTCGGCAGCGCTCGGAGAGCTCCCGGAAACGGGCTCTGGAGGAGTGGCCGGGAATTTGCATTTCTAGAAACTTCCCAGGTGATGCTGATGTTGCCGGTCTGGGACATTCCTCCTGAGAGAAGACGCAAAAGATAAAAAGAGTTCACTAACTATAGACTAGCGTGAAAATAACAAGTCTAATGTTTTAGAGCTTTTTACAGTGTTGCTTCTGTGTATAGATACATGTATATGTATGTGTGTACGATTTTTGTTTTGAGCTATAAAACGTAATTTTAATGATGTTGAATATACTCGATTCTCCCTGCATTTATCTGACTTAACTTGATAATAAAGACTCACAGGTTACCAGTTAGCTTTCGTAAATGCTGTTGTGTGAGCTGTGTAACAGGCATCAGGTAGGGGTACTTAACCACTTCTCTCCAACCACGCAGTGACTTTGCCTGCCTTTTTAATCCAACCAAATACAGCTGTGCTGAATACCTTTGTTTACAGGCTGTGCCCTGCCTCTGAGGTTATTGCCTGGAGGTGTATTTCCAGCAGCGAACTGTATCTAGGTCAGAGACACTGCCGAATTGTTTCTAAAGGGCCTTGTGGCATCACCTGTCAGCGGCAGCCCATGACACAGCACGCTCTTGCCGTCTCTGGGCCGATGCCCAGCGTGCTCCTGTCTTTTTAACTTGTATATTTGATTTTAAAATGACACTTGTCTCTGTTTATTTAATGGTTGTATAGGTTCTCTAATGATGTTTCTGGTTTTATTGTTTGGTCATTAATCTACTTAAATCTTACTTTCTAAAAAATTCAAGTTATGGGGGCTTCTTACATTCTTTCCCACTGTCTCATGGACTTCCGCTTCAGACTGCCTCCAAAATCTTTAATTTAAATGTGTTACTATTGCTGTGTTAATATTAACTAATACAAACATAATATGACCTTTCCTAATATATAATATGACCAATTATGCAGTACTATAATCACATACTATACATATTAGTAACTTCATAACCAATATATTAGTTATGCTATATAATTAATATATTAACATAATTATATACTAATACAATTATGTTGTGTTGATATAATATATAATATGTATAAATAATATATAATGCAGCTATATATTTATTAATATATAATTGATCTGATCATACATGGTCGTATTAATATTTATGTATTCCAGTTCACTGGCTTCCATTTGTGTTTATGTGTGTACGTATTTTACACTAAAATCTTTGATTAAGTAGCATTTCCAAATATGGAATGCCTTCCATGTTTCAGAGACTTGTAGACTCGGGGAGTGAGTCGGTGAAAAAACAGGCAAAGCGTCTGTGCCCAGTAGGAGCTCACATTTAGGTAGGGGAGACGGATGCACACGTGATCAATACGTGAACTGTGGGGTAGGGTGGAAGGCACCACCACGGGCTGTGGAAGGCAGCGGGGCAGGGGAGGGTGGCTCAAGGGCCCAGGGGAGGGGCAGCATCCCTGGAGGGTGAGCAGGAGGGGCCTCGCGTGCCCAGCCGCAGCTGGGGGAGGAGCAGAAAGAGTCAGCGTGGGCTGTGCGGTAGCAGGCCTGCGGTGTGCCAGGGTCTGCGAGAGAGGCAGTCCCGTGTAGCCGGAGCGGGGTGCCCCAAGGAGGGAGCAGGGGCAGGTGCGGTCAGCTGAGGAAGCGAGGAGTGTGTTTGGAAGGACGAGGGACATCTGTCTGGTGGCTGGGCAGACAGAGGCCGTGGGCAGGAGCCAGGGCATCAGGTGGCAGGCTGCGGTGTTAGTGAGGCCAGGTGTGGCGCTGTCTTGGGCCAGGTCGGGAGCAAGGGACGGAGTGAGAAGCGGCTGGGTTCTGGATGTGTGTGTGCAGGTGCGGTCGGCAGGGTTTCCTTACGAGCCCGAGTGTCTGACCTCTACTTTTTAAAGTCAGGGTTTCCTGGCCCTTTCTCTTAATGTGCGATTTAGGCTCGAGGAAGATTGTCGCCCTTCCTCTTTTTGTCTCTTCTCACCATTCTGGAGCGAAGGGGCCGATTTCCCATAAAGAACCTCACGGGAGCACCGTTTTTAGAGAAGAGTGTGTAGTCCCACTCCTCCTCTGCATACCGCTTCTCCTTCTCGAGAAACTGGCCGTGAATTACGTTCTCCCATTCACCGGTTTCTTGTTTCTTCATCAAGGAGGTAATTAGGTTTTTTCCCGACCAGGAGAGGATTCGACACTCAGCCTTAACAAGTTCAGGAAAGGACGCCCTGTTTCCCGTCCCTGCCCCCGCGGTGCCCTGCCCCCGCCGCGGTTCCTCTGGCGACTGACGGTGAGGCAGTGCAGCCCCTGAGAGCTCAGACCCGAGCCCGACAGCTGTGGAGCCTAAGGCCCGGTTTTCTCGCCCGAAGACGGCGCGTTCTCGAGAACCCACCTCGGAGGCGGCTGTAGGCTTGGCGGGCCGGTGCGGGAGGGGGCGCGGCTCTCAGCAGCCGAGGCCCGAGGCTCCCAGACCTCCAGCTGCTGGCGCCTCTTTCTCACGTGGCCTCGCGGGCCCTCGGCGCAGCTCCCCACCACGGCGCTGACCTTGTTGGTGCCGATTAGGGGGGTCGCTGTTTATTACAGGGTTAAGAGAGGGGGGTGCCATTTAACTCCCATCTTTGCAGATATTTTCCCAGCTTGTTGTCTGTCTTTCAGTTTTGTGGTGGTTTCGCTTTATGGTCACAGCCTGTGAGCCCACGCTTCGAAAAGCCTTTTCCTTCCCAGGGTTAGGGGGAAGTTTTTTCTTGTTTTCCTCTTACAGTTCTATGATTTTGTGTCAAAAATTATATGTTTAATTCTTCTGTAGCTTTTTTTGCCATAAAGTGTGCTGCAGAGCTTAATAGCTTAGTTTTGATCTGTGGCTGTTCTCTGTCCCGAGACCATTTACTGACAGTCTCCGCACTTCTCTGTGACTGACAATGCCACATTAACACTCGCTAAACACATTTACTCGGTCACTTTGTCTCTCCAACTAATGGCTCGGCTCCTGTGTCAGCGCCACAGTGTTCTAATTCCCGTAACTGTTACACCCGAGCATTTATTTACGCCTGTGCCATAGCTTTCTCAGTGGAAGAAATAGGATTTATAGATCATGCTAGTTTCTCTTTACTAAAATGGCTATATGTTTGTTTCTGGTTAAAAAGAAGTGCAGGTTAGTGGCCAAAAAGAAGTAGAATCTACAGAAAAGCACGAAAGGGTCACTGGCACCTGCCTTTCCGAGCCGACACCGCCGGGCGCCCCTCCCCGCACGCAGACCCCGTGCGGCGGCGCCCTCTCTCGGGACGCCGCGTTGGCACGGGCGCCCTTTTTAAAAGTCAGATTCACTTTTGCGATTAGCCTAAAAGGGTTTTTTTTTTTAAATAAAACCTTGGCCAAAAAATTCATAATTTGTACTTCACCGAGTCACTGCTGTTTGTCTATAATTGCTCTTCTTTAAGTGACCCTATCTCTGAAGTTTCGTTTTCTTGTTCACATTTATTCCAAATTTGAGAAACTTGCATTCCTGTGAATGTGATTTTAATCTGGGTCAGAGTGTTGCACATTTTCCTGTTTTCTTTCCCGCTCAATCCCCCCCTTACAACCTGTGACACCGTGGCGTGTCCCGGAACACGCACCGGAACCTGTTGGTTCACACTGGCCAGGCATTCTGCTCGCACCAGGGTGCTCCCTGTGGCCGGCGGCAGGTGGGCATCGAAACTAAACCAGAAGCCATCCTGGGCGTCTGCAGGTGGCGGTGCCCGGCACCCGCCACGCTTGGGGGACAGCCCAGAACTGGGAGTGGTCCGCAGAGCACGGCTCGGAGACCGAGGCGTGCCGAGGCCCTTTCCACAGCCCTGCTTCAGAATAGCCCCGGACAGCCGAGGCCAAACAGGGCATCCGACCCAAAGCAGGGGGACCCTTGGGGCTTTGGACGGGGCGAATCGGCCGGGTGCGGAGGAGAAGGGAGACCGTGGCGCTGCTGTACAGCCCAAGGGAGGCGTGTGCAGAAATGCACAGACAGCCGCGGAAGCACGGAGACGGTGCAGAAGTGGCCCTTCTGTGTTTTTAAGTCTCCGTTTGAAGATTGAAGGGGGTTAGAAGCACCCCCTTGGTTGTTAAAAGTGATGTTCTGTAGCTGCTGTTAAAATAAGGAGTCCTACATTTTGTTTGTAGCCTGAATGTTTGGAACTACTTCTGTAGTTGTTAAATATAAAAGTGACCTTACGGGCTCACTCTTAGTAACTCCCTGGGGGGCCACTTGCCTTGTTTTGGTGACAGGAGCAGCACCTCCTCCAGCTCCAGAGGGAGCGGGACCCACGGCAAGCCCGAGGGGCCGGAGGGGGCCCCGGTCCCCCAGAGCTCAGAGCCGCCTGCAGCGGGAGACGGCGAGGCAGGTAAGCTGCGGCCGGGCTTTGTCATCACACGGCCCAGTGCAGGGCGTCCCCCCGCTCACCGGCGCCCTCAGTGGTGCCCTCTGGTTTCTTGCTTTAAACGAATCCCTTTGCCCCTAGTCTGGCTGTCGCTACTGATAAACAGTAACAGGCGCAGCGGGTGGGGCTGTCAGCGTTGCAGACGGGCGTCACAGTGCCCCCCAGGCCCGCCTTCGGACACAGTGGCCAGGGGACGTGGCCGCCACACCAGCGATGGGCGCACCGTCAGTGCCCGTCTGCAGTGGGGTTCCGAGTGTCCGCCTGCGTGTCTGTGGGGCCTGGGGGCTGGTGGAGGGAAAGGAGGAAGGGGCTCCAGCTGACCGGGCTCTGGCTGGACCCTCTCTCTGACAGGGGACTTTTCAGGACCTTCTTCTAGAATGTTCTGACGTGACCATTGTATGAAAGAGCCTGAAACAGAGTAGATCTCCATAAATGCTTGATGAATGAAGGGATAGACGAATTCTGTTGTAAAGCAATGAGTAGGTACTTCAGTGTGACAGTTGAAGAATTAACCGTGCCAGACAGCTGTCCACTGAAGTAAGCAGATGTCAGTCAGGCGCAGAGCACTGGTCCCCCAGGGTCGTGGAGCAAAGCCCCAGCATTAAGTCTTTTCAGGGAACAAAACCGAATTTAGAGTAGGCCCAGCTTTCCTGCCTGTCCGTGGTGGTTCAGATGATACCACATGCGTGCTCCAGGGGCCCGAGAAGGCTGTTTCACGTGTAGACTCTGTGAAGTTCAGAGAACAAGCAAGATCAAGTGTGTCCGCTGTGAGGCCTCGTGTGCCACACACACACCAGAGATTGTCACGCGGAGCCAGTGCCCGGAAGGCTGGGGCTTGGGGGAGGGCGGGCACTCGCTCCCCGGGGGTGTCTGTCTGTCCGTCCCGGCTGCTGCGGGCCTCGGGACTGGCGTCCTACCAAGGGCAGCTTTATCCCAGTGGCGGTCTCTGTGATGCCCAGAGGGGTAAGAGTTGCACATGAGAAAGCTGGAGTATTAAGTTGGTGGCTGTTTTTCTGAAAAAATTGTATTTCACGGTTGTTTGGTCTGTTTCCCAGGAGCTGCTGAAGAGCCCTCGGAGGACGGGGCAGCGCGGCAGGAAGGTGCGTCTGTGGAAACCGCAGCGCAGAGCCGGGCGGGCAGGGGTGAGTCGCTGCCTCCCTGGGCAGCTGCTGCTGCGTGGGGGGGGCGGGGGGGGGCGGGGAGCCCTCGGCTGCCGCGTTCCTCTCTGCCTGCGGGGGTGGGCACGGTCAGCGGGGTGCGGTCACCTCCCGGCGGGCGTGCTGCTGCTGCGGGCTCTGCTCTCCGCGGAGGGAAGCAGGACCGGGCGTCAGAGGCGGCCCGTGTCTGCCGCGCAGTTAGATGCGCTGACCCCGGGCCAACTCTGTTCTCACAGCACCGTCCGACCGGCGCTCACCTGAGCCCGCGGACCCCGGCGCAGGCGAGAGGGGCGATGTGGACCCCGAGAGTCTGGCTGGGGCTCCGGAAGACGCCGCTTCCGCTTCGTCTGAGACGGGCCAAGGGCCGGCAGCGCCCGACGGAGCCGCTGAGGCCGCCGCCCGGCGCCGCAGCCCCAGCCCCGAGCCTCTGTGCCGGGCGGCGGCCGTGGGGCCCGCACTCCCCGAGGAGGCCTCGGCCGCGGACGCTGCTCTGCAGGACACAGACGACAGTGACGACGACCCGGTCCTGATCCCAGGGGCCCGGTACCGAGCAGGACCCGGGGATAGGTGAGCACAGTTTCCACGAACACGGACCGTAAAAATGTAATTCTCGAGGCTTTCTCCGGAGTCAGGTAAAGGAGCCCCTCCCTTTGGGACCTCGGCTTCCTCTAGGGCGCCTCGCCTCGGTCGTGGGAACTCGGAGAGCTCTCCGGACCGGAGGTCACCCACGGGCGGCGTCGGGCCTTTGGGCGCAGTGTGCAGCGAGCGGGGAGCGGGGAGTCGAGCCTCAGGGCTGTTTCCCCCATGCCGAGGCCCCTGCTCAGCCCGCAGGTGGGGGGGGAGTGGGGGGGCGCCCCCGGGTGTTCATGGGGCCGGGGCTGGAGTTCGCTGTGACACCGCTCTGTGCGCGCCCTGGCCTTCGTCAGGTTCTTGGAGATCTTTACTGTCCGGTGTTTTTGCTTTTCTGTTGACCCCGGATCAGGGCAGTGTGGTAGTAGTTCTCGTTCTGAGAACACGATATTCTTCTTTGATTTCTGCTGAACTTGAGTAACTCAATTTAGAAAGTGAAAAGTTATACCGAATAACAAATATAACCACAGTGAAGAACTGAGTTGCTAACGTGGTCATACACTTTTCCCAGCTTTCATTTTATATGATCACAGGACATACTTTATTTTTAGTAGATAAAGTAAGTTTTTGAAAGTGCATTGCATTCCATACTTCCAAAACCTGTTTCTACAGTCCGTGCCACCAGGCCTCGCGCAAGCTCCGCCCCCTCTCAGAGACTCCCATCCTCCCTTTCAAACCCCAGCTCAAACCAGGAGGAAGGACCCTTGGACGCGGACAGCAGTGTGGTGGTTGCTGGGGGCGGGGGGCGCTTAGTGCTTGAGGGGACTAAATGGTAATGGAAAAATACAATACAGATTATATATGTATTCTAAAGAATTAAAAGATGAAGTTCTGGCTCACACGGAGAGAAGGAGCACTTCCCCTCTCCCTGCGCTCAGTGGGGCGCCGCGGGCGGAGCCCCAGGGGACGGGCGGCCTTCCCGCGGGAGGGACGGCGGCCGGCGTGCAGGGGTCACGGCGCCCTGGCGCGGTCGCAGTCCTGGCTCCCCTCTTCCCAGCTCCATGTTCTCGTCCACGCCTCAGCGCCCTTCTTTGTAAAACGGGGCGGAGGTCACTTGGATCATCTGAGCTCTTTAGGAATCTGCCAGTCGGTCAGTCCCGGCCTGGCGTCACGTGGGAGGTGCGAAGTAGGTGACGGCTGCGTTGACCCTCCCGGACGCCCCGTGGCTGCTCGCGCATTGGCCTCACCTGCAGCAGCTGGGGAAGCGAACAGCCTGCAGTTCGGCGAAGCCACAGTCCGTCACCGTCACCGTCGAAGGACGGTCTTCCCGTAGCGGTGGCCGTGTTCGCTCTGCAGCAGCACCGTTTACTGCCGGAGGGGCGCCCCCTTCCCTGGGTTTGCACTCGGAGGTCAGCCGCGCGTCTTTGCCCCGCCCGCACACGGTGGTCCTCCGCGTCCTTGGCACGTGTTTCAGAGCAGGAGCACTCGGCTCCCCTTCTCTCCGCCCCAGGGGGCGTCCGGCAGCACCCGCCACCACTGGGGCCTGCACGCGAGGTGACCGCGTGTCCCGCATCTCGGAGCTCAGGTGGGCGGTTTCCAGGGCACAGGGCTGGCACCCGCACGTGTGTGCAGCCTCCGCCGGCTGCTGTCCAGGCGGACGCACGCCTTGTTTTTCCTGTGCCGACGTGACAGAAATGGTACGAAGGTCATAGCCGAGAGTGAAACTGAGTGTCCGCTTTTCAACAAAATGTACCGTGTCACTTTTCAGATTTGTTTCAGTGAGAAGTTGTATTTTTAGTAGGTAGCAGACACTGGCAGAAAATCGTAATTCTTTGGTGTCTCCTGTCCAGGCTAATCACGACCCTCTCACACCGGTCGGTCCTGCCTGGTGTCCGCGGAAACCGAGGGGCTGGGCAGGGTCTTGTGCACGCTGGACCTAAGGCGAGGGGTGGTGTTGGTTTTGTTTTTGAGCACAGCGGTGTAACACCATTGAAAAAGGGGGACTTGGGGAAAGAGTGGGTCTCAGAGAGCCCAGAGCCTCCTGAGGTTATAGTATCCCTGCTTTGGAGTCAGGCTGTTACAGGAACTGTCTTTCTGTTGCGCTGTGTCAGTTCTCTGTCGTCTTCACAGCATTTGGGTGGTTTACGTCTGGGAGGGATTCTCCTAGGGTTTGGGTCTGCCTCCAGCCTGGCCTCTGCCGGCCCCCCGGACCCCAGAAACCCAGGCGCCGAACCAGGCGGGCAGAGCGTTCGGGGGCAGATGGTCAGGGGCTCAAAGATTCAAGATATAAGCCCATATTGCCTGTTAACGACTTTTGAAAAGTGTTTATTTGCGTGGAAATTGGGTTCGGTTTGCCTCCTCTGAAGCCCAGGTTCTTCATGTGCTGCGAATCGGCCACCATCTGTTCAGTCGCCATCACAGCCACCGTGTCAGAGTTTCTGAACACTTCGCGTTCGTTCTTCATTATAGAGAGGGGTGCAGAGGAAGACAGCCAGCCAAAGAAGGGACGGGCCCCTGGGGTGTCAGCAGCTCTGTGATTGCCGCTTGCCTGTCATGCAGTCTTCTGGGTGGGGCAGGGGGTCAGCTGGGGCTCGGAGAGTTGCTCCCCAAGGAGAGCTCAGCCTGGGGCCCCGTGGGCTGTGTGGACCCGAGTCCCTCCCTGCAGGTGCCTCCGCTCTGTAACCCTGTGACGTCCTGACCTCTTCAAGGGGCAGGGGGACGTGGGGGGAGATGAAGGGGAGAGAAAGGGACTTGGCTCTGGCCTGGGCGGTGGGCGCCCCACGCAGGCGACGCTCAGTCGCACCGCACGCTGCAAGCCCGTGTGGCCCCATGAACCAGCGCCACCCCAGCACGCGTTTCAGAAACGATGAAGGGTGTTCAGTGGCAGGTCTTCCTTCTAACCTGTCTTCAGTGCGCGCTCCCGTCTCCCCCGTCTCCCCCCACACTCGGTTGAACGGCACCCCCTCACCACACCCCGGAGCGCAGAGGGCCGCGGGGTGCTGCTGGCCGGCGGTGGGGTGAGGCGGCGCTCGGTGCCTGGGTCCGTGGCGTCTGTGAGTGACTGTGTTGTGTTCCCTTCACTAGATTTAATGTCAGAGGAACCACAGTAGGTGATAGGATAAAGAGGTAATTCAGTGTGCTCCTTCCTCCTTGTTGTTGTCTTTGATTCCTGATGATGACTTTGCCAGGCGCTGTTCCCCACAGCTAACCAACCGCCTTTCCCATTAACAGTTACTACTCCCCGGGGCCGACCGAACTCTTGAGCGCTCGGCGTTGCCAAGCGGGTCGCTTGGCGCAAACCGTCGCTAGCTGCATGCGTGCGTGCATGGGACTGGGCCGAGATCAGCTTCCTGTGTGCGTGTGTGACCAGTGTGCACGCGAGTGTCACACGAAGAAGCAGCCACGACCCGAAGTGATGTGCTTTAGATGATGGTCCCTTGCTTTGGATACTTGGTTGAAGAATGCAACTTACGGTTTTGGGGGGTTTTTTAAACTTGAGTGGGATGACAGCACCTTTTTGCTGTTCCTCAAATACACTCCTTTTCCTTGAGATCAGTGATTAAAAACGAACTCCAGTCTAATTCTCTGCACAGGTGTAAGATTCTGATTTTTTCAAAAGAAAGCCATATTTTCATAAATAACTTAATAAGGCCTCATATCAAGATGACACACAACTCTGAAACACTGTCACCTGGAGACCAGTAATGGGCACATTATTAATTAACTACAATGTTCAGGTGACCCTCAGTCCCGTTTTACCTGTGCGAATCCCGGTGCACGGCCAGAACTGGCCTGGGACCTGGTTCTGGTGGCGCGAGTCTGTTACTTGCTGCTCGTTTCTGAAACAAAGCGGAATGAAGGGCACAGCCCCGAGCAAGCGCCCGGAATGCCGCTGTGGGGGCCCCCGCCCCGGGGAGCACAGGAAGGAGGAAGCAAGCCCGAACCGGCAGTGGCTGCAGAAGCGTCCCTTGGAGGGCCCGTTCCCATGACAATTCCCATGTAAACGTCTCCAGGTTATTTTTGCTTTTGTGCTGGCGGTTCTCAGGCTGTTTTAACGTTAAGGTGTGTTTGAAGTAACTTTCTGCAAATCGGTCTACTACCAGTCACCGCTTTCTAGTTAAAGGACAGAAAAATGGAATTTGTTTCAGGACTTCTTGGTTTTCTGGTTTATTTACACCTGTTATTCCAAGTGCCCCAAGCGAGTTTCCGCTCTTGCACTGAAGACCCCAGCTGGAAAACGCCGCGCTGCCCTAAGCGGGCCCAGCAAAGGCAGACCGCTGGCGTGGGGGCTGTCGCGAACTGACCCACGGGGGAAGCAGGAGAAGCGGTCCTGACCCCGCCCCCTGCCCCTGGTCCCCCTTAGAGCCAATGAGAGGAGACCCGCCCTCTCCGCCTCGGTTACTGCTTTCTTACAGAGGGGTTGTCTGGGGGAGCTTCCAAAGATAAGGCGGTTTTTTCCTGCCCTTGTTCCTTAATCCTATTTTTTTTTGTCTTCCACTCACTTTCTACCTTTTGTGGTTTTAATTCAGCATTTCATGAGTCCATTTTTCCTCCCTTCTTGGTGTAGGAATTATACTTTTTTTTTTTTACTTATTTCAGTGATTGCCCAAGAGTTTGCACTGTACGCTTACAGCTCACCCGAGTCCCCTTGCAAAGCGCCGCGCAGCTTCATGGGGTGCGAGTGCCTTACCGCAGCGGAGTGCGGGCTCCTTCCCGCCTCTGTCCCCTTCGCTGCTGCCCCCCCACCCCCAGCTGGACGACGAGAACTTTGCCGGGAGAGGGCGCGCTCTCTACTCTGTGTGCAGCCGTGATGTGTCTCCTCGTCCGTGCGGCCGGGCACCCTCCTGTGTAACCACTAACTGTCCGTTTCTTCCGTACCTTTCCTGCTCACGTGTAGAAGAACGTGAGTCTTCTACCTGCGATTTCCTGTTACAGTGTCCGTTTTTCTTACTGATTTATAGACTTTTTGTGTATTTTGGATTTTTTACTTATGTATGTCAGAATGCAGTGTTTTAAATCTTCGAGCTAGCAGACTCATTGCGCGCTCTCGTGGGGTGGGACAAGTGTCTGCCAGTAAGCACAGCGGTCTGAACAGAGCCCCCTCCTTCCCCCTCGGCCCCCCACTCTGCCTCGCCGCGCCGGGCTGCTCCCCGGCGGGAGCCCGTGCAGAGCGGGCCCTCTGGGAAGGCCGTCGTCCACTGCACGTTCGTAGTGCTTCGTCCCCTGCTCCCGACTCCTCTGCCCTGTGCCGGGGACACCTTTAAGCAAAAATCTCAAAACAAGTTTATCCACTGCTCGTACACGTCACCCTCCATTTCCTTCGGCTTCTCCGTATGCCTTTCCATTTCCTGGCGTGGAGAGGAGGAGGGACGGCATTGGCTGGGGCCTGTTTTATCTGCGGCAGCCTGCACGCGAGTCTGTCTGGACCACGCACGGTGTCACCGCACCGCCCTTTGGAACTCGGCGTGCCGCATGCCGCCCCCCACTGTCCGCACCGGCAGCGGATCTCTCCGTGACCCCCTCACTAAAACAGGGTGTTCTCGTAACTCGACTAGTCCCACGGGGCCCCACTGCTGTGTCCGCCTTGGGCTGCTGCCGGGGGGTGCCCCACCGAGACCACGTGCACTTGAACTGGCTCCTAGACCTCTGACTTGAACGTGCATCGTTTCATTCCGAGGTGGCCCGTGAGTGGCGTTCACTTGTTTGTGTTTTTTCTTTGCATGTGGAATTCACAGACGCTCTGCTGTTGCCCGCATTCAGGAGTTCTTCCGGCGGAGGAAAGAGAGGAAGGAGATGGAAGAGCTGGACACTCTGAACATCAGAAGGCCGCTGGTGAAGATGGTGTATAAGGGCCACCGCAACTCCAGGACAATGGTACCCGGGCCCTCGGCACTCTTTGCGGAGGGCGGGCGCGGTTTCACCCTGCCAGTGTTTTTGTGTAACCGTCTCGCTCCTGGGTTGACAGTGTGGTCCCAGCATTACCCTGTGGCGCCTCCACAGCTGTCCCTTGACCCAGACGCGGTTCTTGAGTCCTGTGAGGGAGCAGGAAGACCACTGGTTTTTACAGGGACTAGAGTGGGATTTTCAACATTCCAGCTTGTGCGAGCGACCAGTGCTTCTCGTTTGCCCTCTCACACTTGCTGTGCACCTGCCGGCAGGTGGTTGGAAGTCACAGCAGCTCTGGTTCTTTCTGGAGAGGAAAGAGGAACGGGACGGAGGGCCGCCCGAACGTTGTAGTTAGTTAATAATGCACTTGTGACAGTGTTTCAGAGTTACGTGTCATCTCGATATGCGGCCTTATCTTACTAAGTTATGTATAAGAATACGGCTTTCTTTTTTTAAAAAAATCAGAATCTCACGCCTGTGCGCAGAAATTAGACTGGCGTCCATGTTTAAGATTTGACGGCGCGAAGCCCAGACTCACGGGGGAGCACAGCCGGGGTGCTCTCCTCGCCCGTGGAGACGGGCCAGCGGGGTCCGGCCGCGTCCCGCCCTCTCTAGGCGCCGGCTCCTCGCAGTGCAGTACCCAGAGCGGACCCCACGGCGCGTAAGGCCCCTCCAGGTCTGACAGCCCACCGGTCCGCACGCCCAGCGCCGTGTTGCCTGTGTGCGAGGGGACCCAGCGGGATGATGGGTGCACCGTGCCTGTCACTCTGAAGCACTCACATCTACCGAGTGCAGTCCTCCAGCAGTCACTGAGTGCCCAGCATGTCCCCAGAGCCGGTGTCCCCTGCCTTCCTCAAGGTTAGGTAAACAGGTACGCGAGGGTAGAGAAATAGCGAGCTCTCTATAGAATACTCACTGGCAGTAGCAATTTAATCATTCGAGAAAGAATACTGTTGTTACGGCAAGTAACCAGTTTACATTTCTTGCATTTTGCTGGTTAAAATTTTGGAGGAAAATGATTAGGGGCTGGAGTGACATGAAAAGAAGACGAGTAAATAAAGTAACAGCTCCAAGTAACAACAAAACTGGCCCCCTTTTTTGCTTTGCCAAAAAAAGGGCAAAGTAGCCGCCGCAGAGGTCGTGACCGACAAACAGCGGCTCTGAGGTCCGCAGACTTGGAGGGTCGTGTGCACGCGCCCCCCGGAGGACGCCATCACGGCCACTCCGGTCCGCCGCCCCGTGTGGTTGCCTCAGGGAAGCCGGCGCGCCTGCAGCTTTCCTCCTCGGCCGTGGGGGCTTCAGGCGGCTGAGAGCGAGACCGGGGCTCCCCGTGACACTGTCAGACGCCCCGAAGTCCCCGGCATTCATTCAGCAGTTAGTAACTTGGCACCTGCTGTGTGTGCTCAGAACCGTTTCAGACACGCGAACGCGACAGCACGGAACAAAAGAGCACCCCGTGCTCGCCAGGGACCTGCGCCTGCTGCGAGCCGTGTCCCCGCCAGCAGAGCCCTGAGGATACTAGGAGACGAGGAAGCTCCTTGGTTCCTACTTTTTAAGCCAGTAACACGTGTTTAGAATAACATATTTAGAATAAATGTTTATTTAAATAACTTCGATTTGAACTTCCTTGTACTTTCCTCTGTGTGACCCCTCAGATAAAAGAAGCCAATTTCTGGGGCTCGAACTTCGTGATGAGCGGGTCCGACTGCGGCCACATCTTCATCTGGGACCGGCACACCGCCGAGCACCTGATGCTGCTGGAGGCCGACAACCACGTGGTGAACTGCCTGCAGCCGCACCCGTTCGACCCGAGTAAGGGCCGCACGGGGTCAGGGCCGGAAGTCAGGAGAGGGGCGCACCGGCTCGCTGGCGCTGTGGCCGGCACGGGATCACCCGGGCCACCCTGGTGGGCAGCCGCCGGCTCAGTCACGGCTCTGCTGGGTTTGGAACAAGCACGGCCGCTGTGGGTGGGAAGCGTGGGGCGGTCGGCCAGAGAGAGTGTCCCCCGACACTTCCCCTAAGCCGGCGAGCGCCTCCCTGCTCATCCGGATGGCACTTCCGGGGGCGCGTGGGCTGGCGCTCGCCTTCCGCTGGAGCCTGCCCTCGTTTCTCCTAAAGCAGCGGTGAGCACGAAGGAACTCTGAGTCCTTCGAGATGGTCGTAAACTTGTGTCCCAGGGTCGCTTTTAGGAAATCCCCAGAATAGTGTTCTCGGTCACCAGGTGTACCAGCACAGTTTCCACTTCAGTCCACCCTCACGGCACAGGCACACACAGTAGGTCCCCGCTGGACCCGTGGATAGGTTCGGCGATGTGAAGCGAACAGTGTACTCAGAGCCAATTTTACCACGAGAGGGTTGCTCCAGTCAAGACTTCCGTGCCTGCGGCATCTGGTCAGGGTCACCGTGAAGTGACATGACGCACTGGGGGCCCTGCCATGCACCGTGTGAACATGCATGTCTGTGCACACACACGTGCACACGTGTGCACACCTTGGAGATGTGGCGCGTGTTCTGAGTTCAGGGTGACCGTGCGTCTCCTTTCCAGTTCTGGCCTCGTCTGGCATCGACTACGACATAAAGATCTGGTCCCCGCTGGAGGAGTCGAGGATTTTCAACCGCAAACTCGCTGACGAGGTAAGCTGCGGGTCACACGTGTCGGGTGGGGGCCCCTCTGCGTTGTCCCCACAGGCTCTCCCGGGCGGCTTCGGGGCGGCTGCTCCGTGGAGGGCGCCCCGGCGAGGCCCTGCCGCTCAGGAGGCCGGCTGGAAAGTAAAACTGGAGATCAAAACGTGCCTCCCGCACTGGAGGTTAAAATCAAACTCGTGTTTTGCTAATTCAAAGGCTGGGCATCAGTAATACCAGATTGTTTTGTAGTTTGAGGAAAACAGGTTGGCTCTGTACTGTCACAACAGAGGATCTTTAAAAAAACGCTCTGTCCCTTTGAGGACACCCAGGGTCCGGCAGAAGGAACGCCCGAGTGGGTGGGGTGGGTCGGGGACGGAGTGTCTCGCACGAGATGGACAGCACTTTGGACGTGCCACCCGAAATGTCATGTGGCGTGCTTGAGTCGGCGTTATGTCCCAGAGTCACACCCCTGTGACTTTGTGATGACGGACGGGGTCCGGCTCACCGGCGCGTGAACCGGGGCGGTGTTTGTGCCGGGCCCTGCAGTTTTCCACGCCGTCCCCCGGCCCCGAAGCCCGTGGGCGGCAGGACAGATGAGGGGACCCTCTCCTTGGTCCTGGTGCTCTGAGGCTCCCTCCACTTCCTGTCTGAGCCCGCGGGTTTCCGGCCGAGCCCTGGGAGGTGCCAGGGCTTCTGTGGGTCGGAATAGGGAAATGGACGGCCGGCCTCTCCTGTGGCCAGGCTTTTCACCCGTGGGCCTCCGTGGGTGGTTTCTCGTGCTAACAGGTGTCCACTGTGTTAATGGGCTGCCGACCACTGAGCTCCTGGGGGAGGGGAGGCCAGTGCAGCTCGGGGCTGCTGGCCCTCTGAATGGGCGAATCCCGAGGGCCCGGAGCTCAGAAGGTCGGGGCGTGGAGAGTCAGGCGGAGCCCTTCAGAGCGGGGCGGACAGCGGAGCTCAGGCCCCACGCGGCGTCCGCTCCTGTGGCAGGCACCGGCCCACAGCGCCGGGCACGTGGGTTCCAGGCACACCCTGCGCCCAGGGCTCATGCGAGGGGAAAGGCAGATGCCACCCGGCCAGCTGGCACGCGCACGGTCGGTGACCGAGACGTCCGCCCAGCGTGTGCAGGCCTAGCTGTGGGAGCCTACGTGCGGGGAGGGACAGCTGTGCTCAGGATGGAGGGGACGGGGCGGGGACGTCCCCCACAAGGACGTGGAAGTCCCCAGGACTGCGTTCACGGGCAGACAGGGCGCCAGGGAGCCCTCGAGACACAAGGGCAGGCGTGTTCCGTGTTGTGTGGAGGTTCCGGAAACGCCCGTGCGCGGAGACCGGCCGTGTGTGTGCGAGAGGCGCTCGGGCGGACGAGAAGCTTGTCGGGGACAGATGGCCAGGGCCCTGCAGGGACCCAGTGGGCGGCAGCCGTGCCGTCCTTCCCCGGGGCAGCCCATGGATTTGCCCGCGTCTTCGCTCAGGCTTCCCTGCCCCTCCCCCCTCGTGCTCTGCTGCTCGCTGCCCTTGCCCCTTTGCCCGTGGTCATGCCATGGAGCCCTGGTGTCTCGGGGATTCACTGAGTCCTGTCCTTGTTCTTAAGACACCGGTCATTGGTAGCTCATGTCCAAAGGCCATATGTCAAGGCCCCTTTGCCTCAGTCGGGGCCCCCGGGGACCTGGGGATGACAGTTTAAAATCCCCGTGCCGAAGGCCTCGGTTCTGCTGTCGGGGAAACACGTCCGGGCACAACGTAAAGATAAGTTGAGTTCCCAGGTGTGTCAGCAGCCGGGCGGGCCTCTGTCTTCCTGCCCCAGGGAGGAGCGTTCTCTGCCTCGCTCCTCTCGTGCCCGTGAGAGTGACCGTCAGCACCGGGAAGCCTTGGGCGGGAGGGGGCGTGGCGCAGACGGCGGGCGTGGAGGTGAGGGGCTGCTCTCGCCTGGCCCCCCCGGCCTGCAGGGGACGGCACGGCGCTCCCGGGCCTCTGACGTGCGGCCGCGCTCACCCCCAGGTCATCACCCGCAACGAGCTGATGCTGGAGGAGACCCGGAACACCATCACAGTGCCCGCCTCCTTCATGCTGAGGATGCTGGCCTCACTGAACCACATCCGTGCTGGTGAGGGCCCTCGCGTCCCCTGGGGGCGCCTGTTGGGGGGGACGTGCCTCGGTTGGGGATCTGCGTGGCGGGATGGAGGTGGCTTTCGCCCAAACCTTTCAGCCACTCTGCCTTTCCTGCCCGAGTGGGGCTCCTGGCAGGAGCCCCGGTGCCATTGCCGGTGCCCTTAGTGGGCCCTTTGCTCCAAGTCAGAAAAGAAACGAGAAGACACGTGGCGTGCTAGGGCGGAAACAGGCGCCTGCGTGTTCTCTCCAGCGCTCTTTTGTTCTGAGGGAGAGACGGAGGTCCGGCGCCACGGAGGGCACAGGCTGCAGATGTTCCAACAAACATTCAAGGGGGAACTCAGCAGTCTGTGGGCAGACAACAGGGTCCCAGTGTCCCTTCTAAACAGGGTGTGCTCACTGCGCGTGTGCATCACTGCCCACTGAGTTCGTAGGTCAGCTGTCCTCACCCACGGTGTTGCCTCGCGGTCAGTAGGGACAGTGACGGGTGTTTGCGGAGCTCCTGTCCGGCACCGGGTGCGGACCGGCCACGCCACAGGTCCAGCCTCGCTGGGCTCCGACCCCCCACCGGGCGGGCTGGCGGCGACCTACCCCAGGCCGCGCCATGGACCGGGCGGAGCCTGCACTTGAAGCGAGCGTCCAGGCCCTCGGCCCCTTGGCCTGGGACTGGCGCGCCCCTCGGGGAGCCGACCCGACGTGGCGATGTGCGGGGTGACGGGCACCTGGGGTGTGGCCCTGCGAGCGCGTCTTCCGAGCGTCTCCCCATGTTTTGCAGACCGGCTGGAGGGCGACCGGTCGGAGGGCTCCGGCCAGGAGAACGACAACGAGGACGAGGGGTGAGCGCCCGGAGCGGCCGGCGCCGCGTCAGCGTGCTGGCGTTTGTACAAGACATTATTATATTTTTCCTCTTCAGAGCTTCAGTGCAATTTTAAGGTTATGGTTTTTGGAGTCTTCCCTTTTGGGGACAGCTGGCGTTGGTGTGGAATGACTGTGTGCATGAACTTGGGCGAGTGTGTCAGACAAACCCAGCAGGCGTCTTCAGCCCTGGTTGCCCTGTGTGAGCCGTGCTAGCCTCGAAGTGCAATACCCCTCACCTCCAGGCGGGGGAGCCGGATCGACATTGGAGAGCAATGCTCGTGTAGCGACAATGTTGGTTCCAATAAATTTCTACACTTGCCATTTGCATGTTTGTTGCTTTCTGATTAAAGAAGCTGGTGGTTTTAAGATCTCCCGAATTCGACTTTGTATCCGGTGCCTTGTTACCCTGACCCGTGTTTTCCCGCCTGTTCTGTAACGTAAGACGGTCTATTCTTTTCTAGATTTAGGAATCTTCCCTCTTCTGACTTGTGTGTGATACAGTCGCACAGGAGAGCTTTCCCATCTCGCTCCAGAGTCCTTTCCCTCCACCTCCAGTCGTCCCCGTAGTGCGTGTGGGCCCTCCCTACCTGTGGGGGGGGGTCAGGCTTCCGGTGGGTGCTCACGGGTCACCGCAGCGCGAGCCGGTGCTGTCGGTGCTGTGGGCTCCGGCTCCCGGTCCCCTGACTCCAGGAAGGGTCAGCTGGGAGTGGGGACCGCCCGCCTCCTCGTCCCTGGTTCCCTGCACCCCAGCGTCCTCCTCCGCGCAAGCCGCCTGCCGCGGCCCCGCCCCCCAGGTGACGGCCTGGCTCTGCTCCAGCAGCTGGGCCTCCACCACCCTCCCTGCCTGCTCCCTACCTGTCATCCCCCGGCCCCGCCCGCTGGGCCGCGAGGACTCAGGTGCAGCCGGGCAGAGCGTCCTTCTCTGGCCGGAGACCAGGACCCCCTCCCAAAGCGGCTGCCCACCCAGGGAGCCCGGCTGCGGAGGGGACGGCGGGCTGTGTGTGGAGAGGAAGCGCCTCTTCAGCTGGTCAGTGGCTGACACCGGCCCTGGGCGGCCCCCGTCTCCAGGAGGGAAGGCTGTGAGTGGGCGAAGGCGAGGGGGAGGGATTATTCGAGCTGCAGCCAGGAGGACGCAGACGGCTTCCGGGAAGTGCAGGTGTCTTAGCCTCTGGCTCCCCGTTAGTCCTGCACCTGCCGACACCACCGACCTGTCCGGGCTCCGCTCATCTCCTCGAAGGGGGGTGGGGGTGTGGTTCCATCTGCAGCGCCGACACCCGGGGGCTGTGGGAGGGCCCGCGGGACCTCGGAGGGAGGGCGAGGCGCTGTGCGGAGCGAGCGGAAGCACCGGGGTGGGCGCGCCTGCAGCACCGCTTCTCCCGCCGAAACCCAGCAGCCCCGGCGCCGGGGGAGGTGGTGGGAAGCCCGCGGCTCAGAGGCCCCGGAGGGCTCCGTGGGGTCGGGAGAAGCGGCCGGAGGAGATCCACCCGGCCGGCACGTGCACCCTCTGGGGCGGGGTGCGACAGGGCGGGGCAGAGGCACGTGGGAACTCGGAACTTCCTGCTCGGTTTTGCTTGAACAAAAACTTCTCTAAAGCTGTCGTTTCTCTGTTAAATGGTATTCGTCAGACGGTCTCCTCCCAGCGGTTTGGCAGAGTCCAGGGCTGCGTGGTACAGAGGAGCCGCGGGGCAGAGGGAGAGCGCGCTCTGGAGGCAGGTTGGCAGGTCCGGGCTGTGGCTCAGAGGGCGTTGTTGGGGGGGGGGGCAGGACGTCAAAGGCTGGACCCCGGAGCTCGCCTCCACCCCTGGTGGCCAGAGGACCGTGACCTTCAGTGGTGGCAGGCAAGGGGCTTGGGGGGAGGGTGGGTGTCAGGCCCGAGGAGGTTTGGCGTCTCGGTGACAATCACCACTCGCCCTCGACTTTGGCGCTGGGGTGGACGCATCAGCTGGAGAAACTTTGGGTCAGGAGCGTTTGCACTGTATCCCGCCACCTCCTGGGAGCCTCACCGTCTCAGGGGAATTTCAAAAACACATGGATGGATGCGCCCCCTGCCCCCAGTTCGGCAAAGTCGGCCCGCCCTCCTCCGTCTCCTCCCACCTGAGGGGCTTTGGGAGATGGAGATACGAGGTGGGGGGGGGGAGGACCAGAAAGTCCACAAGTCCAAGGACAGACACACAGTTTCCACAGACCAGATATTTAATCAGGTAAACAAAACTATTCTAAACACACTTTTGTTTATAAATACTGACTTACAGTAATCCTAAACATTTTTCTTAGCTCCAAAAACTCCAAAAACTCAGGTGAAATGTGTTTCAGGATTAGCTTGTCATTGTTTTGTTCGAAGGTGGGTTTGTAACTGCTTTCGTCTCTGGGGTCCCATCGCCAGAGCACAGCGGGGACTGTCCCTGGCGCAGGACCAGGGTCCCGGGGACGCCCTGTGATTGGTGACGGTTGAAACGGTGGTGTCCAAAGGAAAAACAAGTGGCCTCTGACTCCCAAACTGCTGATACCAGGAACCTGCTCCCTGGGGGGACCGACCCACCCTTGTGTCCCATGTCCCCAGAACGGCGCCCTTGCAGGTGAAACGCCCGCGGCCCGTGCCTGGGATTCTCCCCAGGGCGTCCGACCACGCTCCCTGGGCCTGCGGGTTCCGTGGGGCCGGCAGGCAGGCACCCCAGCCTCCCAGGCGCTTCAGTGTATGACGCAGTAGCGCCCCCTACCTGCTGACGCCCAGCTGGCCCCGCCTCCGACAGTGAGGACCTTTCACCCATCCTCGTCCTCAGCCGCAGAGCGGGCTCCTTCCTGCTGTCACGTGGCAGAGACAGGGTGTTTGGCCTGGACGCTGGCTTCCTGCACTTGGGGACCTCGGACAACCCCCTCGCTTCCGAGGCTCCCTGGAGTCTGTCTGTCCCCGACCCAGAGGAATGCGGGCTCCGCCCCCTCTCATGGTCGGAGCCCCGCTGAGCTGCAGGCCAGCCCCTTCCCTTGGCTCCCGGGGAACGTGGGGCTTCGTTCCTCCTGTCCCCACGGTTCACCTGAGGTTCCACGCACACTGGGGACAGCGGCCTGGACTCCGGTCCCCACACTGCCTGTCCCTCAGGGCAGAGGGTTGGAGAATCTGCAGTCCCTGTCCCCGCAGGACCCGGGCTGCGTCTCAGGAGCCCATCTCTTCTGGGCTGGGGGGCCGGGCGTCTGTGGCAGACCCCCTGCACCCCTTCAGTGCTCGGAGCTCCCGATGCCAGGCCGCCCTCCCCTCCTCTCTCTCACCTTCCCCATCCTCCCCACACCTCCTCGTTCCCATCAGCCTTCATCCCACACCTGTCCCCTAGAATAACAGCGTCTCAGGTCCCGGGACACAAGGAGGAGACACCCGCCTACACTCTCAGGTGAGCCCGCCGGGGCCTGGCACCACTGCGTCCATGGGCAGTGCTGGGCATGTGAACCCACGGCACCTCCCCAGGGGAGGCCCTGCGTCCTGAGTCCCCACATGGAAACGGGACAAAGCCTCATCTTACAAGCGTGAAAACCACTTCAGGGAGACACAGGGACCCCAGAACACCTAGCCCAGCAGTGGCGGCGGCAGCGTGGGTGCGAACCCGGAACTCAGCCCAGCAGAGCCCACCCTGCCCCCGGGAATCCCGCATAAACCTGAAACGAGCACATAGCAGGCACACGGGTGTCTCAGCAGTCGGGCACACAGTAGGCGCTCAGACATGCTGGTCCCTGCCGTACCCTCTCGTAGCCACCTCGCCCTCAGTCCCTTCCAGCAGGGCGGGGGCCCCGGGGGCGGTGTATCCTGGGCCCGTCCAGACACACGTCTCCAGCGTGCAGGAACACGCTGGGTGGGAAAATACCCCGCGGGTCCTCAGAAGGGGCTGAGACCTCTGGCTGCACCCGCCCCCCTCCGGTCGCCCCTCCCCCACTCCCCGGGCCGACTGCAAACGCCAGTTAGTTCCGCCGGCCGCTCAGACCACACTGCAGGCCCTCCCTCCAACAATGTTGGCAGCTGGTGGCCCTGGTCCGGGTCCTGAGCCCCACCTCCCGGTAGTCACCAAGCATCTCAATAGCTGAGCAGGGGCAGAGCCCGCCTCCCCAGTGAGGTTTCCGGGGTAAGCCCACCGGTGGGGTGGCCCTTCCAAAGCCGAGGACCTAAGTGGAGGCAAGTGCAGAGCAAGAACTTCAAGTGCCTCTTTAAGTGCTTCCCACTGCTGCCACCTAGTGTCCAAAGTGCTGAACTGCAGCCTCCCCAGGCCGGGGAGAAGGCCTCGCTGGGTGTTGTGGGGTTTCCAGGCCTCTGGGTCACACCAGCCCCCGGCCCTGGTACGGGGGGCCCAGCACAGGGACCTGTCAGGTGCCAATCTCAGTCAAAGAAGCCGAGGTGGGCAACAGTCCTAAACGTGGTCCTGTCAAAACCAGGAGGCACAGGAAGGTTTCTAAGTGGACAACTGGCCAAATGCCCCCCCGGCCCCCACCACGGTGCGTGCAGTCCCTCAGGGAGGCGTCAGCAGTGTACACAGGCCTGGGTTTCGTGGGGACAGTGCGGTTTCACCTGCACCACAGGCAGGTGTCCTCAAAAACGCCTCTCAGACGCTCCAGAACGTGTGTGATTGGCCCCACTCCTCCTCCCATGCACCTGCTGCTGCCTCCCTCCCTCTCCCCGCCTCCCAGCCAGAACTGGCAACTCTGAGTTCCCAGTTATGCAAACGTGGTTCTCGCTGCCAAACACCCTCCCAGGCTTGGCTCGGACCGCCACCTCCGTGGAGCCACCCCTCTCACCGCGCCCCCAGCTGGAGGCGGCCCCCTCCCCCGCAGCCCACAGTCCTGTGTGTCCTCGGTACTCGACCTGGCCATTCACAGCATCGGTGTCCCCGGTCTCCCCTGAATGGAGTGGAGACACGTCCGGTCATGGCTCACAGGCCGGCCTGGCGCTCTGCACGGCGCAGGCGCAGGGGCTGACGGGCGAGTGAGTGGACGGACCTCAGCGGGAGGAAGGGAGACAGTGAGTCCTCGGGCAGGTGCGGCCCTTCTAGATAAGCTCGGATCTGATCTAGTGAGTCCCAGCCCGTCTGGGCCACACCTGTGGGGACCTGGGGTCTCAGGACCCTTCGAGAATTCAGCCCAGCCTGGCCCGGGGGACGCCCTCTCCCTCCCTGGGCTCCCAGCCCCCTGGCCGCCCTCAGGAAGGCCTCCCTGGTGCCCTGGGTCACTCCCACCTGCAGGCGGAGGCCTCCCCCGGCCCCACCCCACACGGGCCAGCTGAGCGGGAATAGGGTCCCTCCGTGACCTACACAGGTGCTGGGGACACGCACACAGAGACAGTGTGCAACGCCCCCGACGGAGCAGCCCCTGCCAGGGAAGCCACCTCTGCCCCTCCCCCCCCCCCCCCCCCCCCCGGAGCCTACCCAGCGCCTGGCGCCTGGCTGGCCCCGAGACGTCAGGGAGCCTGACCACTGTGAAGGTGGCAAGCCCCCAGGTCTCAGACAAGGTCTTTGCACACTGCAGACCCGGGCCCGGCCAGCCGCTGTGCTTACTCGGCAAAAAAGCCGCCGCCTCTCCGGACGTGCATGCCACGCTAGGGAGCAGCTGCCGGGCACACACAGCCGGTGCCCTCTGCTGACCAGCCTGGGCCTCTGGGGCCGGGCAGGTGCTCCCTGGGCTCACTCGGTTGCCCAGGCCGTGAGGCCAGTGCAGGCGGTTTCCCCGCGTCACCTGGCCAGCGGCCCAGGCCCCACCCACTGCCGTCCCGGCTCCGAGGGCAGGGGGCAGAGGTCTAAGCCCTCGAATGCACTCCACCTGCGAGGGGGCGTCTCTTCCTACACGGTTGCGTGCTGGAGGGCGGCGTCTGAACAGACCAGCCGGGCAGTCCGCGCAGCTGGGCCCGTGGCTGCTAAACACACCTTAGAAGCCACACTCGGAAGCCGTGCAATGTTGGTCTGCGGGTCCCCACCCCCCACCCCGATCTCTACCTGACAAAGGACGCCAAAGGTCGCAGTCGAAAATGCCCTTGGAGACCATTCAATCTGATGCCCCGCTCCCACGTCCCATCTTCCCGCCCAGAGAGGCGACAGGAAGGCCCAGGTGACCGGCAGTAAGAAGGGGCGGAGCCGGCCGGGAGCACAGGTGGTGGCTCCAGGCCCAGCAGGGCTGCTATTCTGCCTTCTCTCCTGTCAATCACGCATCACGTGGATGAGGTTTTCTGAGGAAAAGGGGGCTCCTCTGTAAGACAACGGTGTCTCCACCTTCCACCTCCTGGCCGGCTGGGACCGCAGCCGTGTCCAGGTGTGATAAGTCCGTGGCGTGTCCTAGCCAAATACCTTTTCTTCTTTAAATTCTGGAAAGGAAGCGCCTGGTACCTGCTCCTTCCTCCCGTCTTTGATAGTGGTTTCTCCCTTCTTTTGAAAGAGCCAAGAATCAGTGAGTGGGGAGGAGCCTGTGACTGCCCGGGACCACCAGCAGGTGGCTCCACCGAGGCGAGGTCACAACCAGCGCTGAGGTGTGGGAACTGGACGCGGGGGTCTCTCCGGCTGGGTTCTCCTCTAGGGACCCCGCAGAAGCCCGGGTGCCCTGGGAAGGGCCCGCCTCCCGAGCTTCTGTCCCCGGGTCAGTGCGTGGGCGTCCGGATGCAGGCCGAGACCGAGAGAACAGGACCCACCTGGTGCTTCCTCCCCACTCCCAGCCCGGTCTCCAGCCCCCCTCCACGCCCCACCGCCCAGAAAGGCACGGCCACACCTCCGTCTGCTTTTCCTTGTGCTTTTGCTGCTTTTGGTCCCATCATGGGGTCTGCAGGAAGCTCACGTGGGGGCTCCCACTGACCCCAAAGTCTCTGGCCATGGACACCGTTCTCCTGTTTTCAGGCGCCTGCCTGTGCTCCCGGGCCCCGGCTCGGTGGGTCGGCCACGGGCGTCCGTCTCGGGGGACAGGCCACCTCAAGGCCCTCACTTCTGTTTCGAGGTGAGAATGTTCCCTTCCTCGATGCTCTGCAGCTGGTGCCGCTGACTCACGGGCACTCGGCTGCCCTGGCGGCCCCCGAAGCCGGCCCCGGGGACAGTCCTGGCCACCAGCAAGACCCCGGGCAGAGCCTCCTCTCCGAACAGGTTGACCTTGGCTTCGGCCTCTATGGCTTTGGCCAGGCTGTCTGCGTAGCTGTCCAGGGACTTGTGCACGTCGGCTTTCACGTGGAGGACGGGGTTCCGGGCGGCTTCTAGGGAGGAGCAGGGGAGAGGGTGAGCGGGGGACCGGCGGCATGTGCGTGCCCGCCCTGGGACCAGCCCGCTGCCGCCTCCCTGCCCAGGAGGGGAGGCGGGCCCAGCGGAGGGGCGAGGGCTTGGGAGTCCGAGCTCCTCGGCCAGCATCCTTGACTGCCCTCCTCACTGCCCGCGAGATCTCAGCGGGACTGCACCCGGCCTCAGTTTCTCCGCTGGGAGGTGGCCCCAGCGCACACCCCTCCCTGCCCAGGTTCCCCGTGACCATCAGACCGTTCCCCCCAAGGGGCCCAGGTCTGGCTCACGGCGAAGGGCAGGAGACACCCGCTACCGACGACACCCAAACGCTGCGTCTTGGGGGGAGTTCTCTGGTGCTCGGGCTCCCTGCCCCGGCCACAAACTGCCTCAGGCCCCGGGGCTCTCTGTCCACTCAGCAACGGCTCAGGCCCCCAAGGTCCCGGACGGCCTCAGGGTCGGAAGTAACTGAAGGCTCGGGTGGGCCCCCCACCCCCGCCTCACGCCCAGGACAAGGGTCAGACGACCACCCCGACAAGAAGACGGGAGGGGCGTGGCCTGTCCCCGCCCTGCCACTCACTCTGGGGCGGATGGAGCCGGTCTGAGGACACGTGTGCCTGCGTGGAGTCCGGAGGCCCCGGCCCGCCCCGTCTGGCGGCTGCCTGGTCGGTCGGCTGGGAGGCCGAGGACTCGAGGGAGGAAGACCCTGCGGGTGGGCGGAGGCGCGGCCCTGGTGTGCTGGGGCCGGACGGGGAGCAGCCAGGGATCGGGCTGAGACCCTTCCCTTCCCCCCACCCAGACTGACCTTTGATCTGCTCCACTTCGTCCTCGAAGGTCACGGAGCTCCTCCTCTTGGGGGGGCACGAGCAGTGGGCGGGGGGCTGGTCCTCAGACACGCAGTCCTCCAGCAGCATCACGTCCGTCCCTGGAGCCAAGGTCGGCGTGGGCACGGAGGGCCAGCGGCCGTGTCCTCGCACCCACCCGGGACCGCGCTCTCCCACGGGTGCCCGCCCACGGCCAAGTGCACCGAGCTGCCCGCAGCAGGTGCCCGGGAAACCAACACTGTGTCGTCGTCCTCCGAGGAGGGTGCAGCCAGCGTCGGGGCTGCTTCAGACACGCAAAGAGGCGGCCGTGTTGTTAGGCACGCAGAGGGGTGGGCTCTGAGCCACCAAGGGCATCCGCGGAGTGTCCGGTGGGCCAGACCTGGACCGGGGGAGGGGAGGAGGGCTGCGTGGAGGAGGGGGCCCAGAGAAAGAGCTGTGCGTTTTGAGGGATTCCTCTTACAGTTTAAATTTCTGTCATGGTGGTGAAAATGCGTGGCACTGAGTAAACACTAAACATTTTTTTCCATTACAGTTGACATTCAATAAAATGTATCAGTTTGTCGTGTACAGCATCGTGGTTACACGCATGTGGACCTCACGGAGTGGTCCCCCGGTAAGTCTGGTGCCCACCTGACATCGCACGGCTGTTACAACATTACCGACTGTACTCCCCACGCTGCCCGCCGCGGCCCCTCGATGGTAACCGCCGGTTTGTGCTGCTCAATCCCTTCCCTGTTTTCACCCAGCCCAGCCCCGTGCCCCGTCCGGCGGCCTCCAGTGTGACCTCCGTCTGCGTGAGTCTGTGTGTGTGTGTGTGTGTGTGTGTGCGGTGTTTTAGATTCCACACACAGACGGAATCCAATGGTACGTGTCCTCCTCTGTCTGACCCTATTCCACTTAGCATAACGCCCTCCGGGTCCGTGCGTGTCGTTGCAAACAGTACGATTTCACTCTTTTTTGTGGCTGAGTCACATGCGTGGCACAGACGTACCACACGTTTCCCCGATCGGCCGTGGGGGGGCACTCGAGCTGCTTCCACGCCCTGGCCGTCGTACACGCCGCCGCAGGGAGCATGGGGGTGCAGGTATCTTGTCCAGTCAGTGTTTCTGTTTTGGCGTTTGTCTGCGTGTGTTTTGGAGACATACCCAGAAGTGGGATCGCTGGGTCATACGGCGGCTCCACCTTTAACTTCCGAGAACTCTCCACACTGGTTTTCCACGGCGGCTGCACCAACTTATAGCCCCACCAACGTGCACAAGCCTTCCCTTTCCTCCACGTCCTCACCAGCACTTGTTGTTTGTTGGTTTACTGACGGCCATTCTGACAGGTGCGGGGGGTTAGCTCCTCGTGGTTTGGTTTGCATCCCACTGATTAGTGATGCCGAACGTCTTTTCGCGTGTCTGTGGGCCAGCCGCAGCTCCTCTTCGGAGAAGCGTCTACTCAGGTCCTCTGCCCATTTTTCAATTAAATTTTTTTTGTGGGGGGTGTTTTTGGTTATATAAGTTCCTCACATACTTTGCATAGTAACCCTCCGCCATGTGTATTAGGGGTGAATATCTTCTTCCATGTGCCCGGTTGTCTTTTCATTGTGTGAATAGTTCCCTTTGCTGTGCAAGCACTTCTTAGTTTAACATAGTCCCGTTTGTTTACTTTTTCTTTTGTTTCCCTTGCTCGAGGAGATAGATCCAGAAAATATTATTATGCGCATATCACAGCATTTGCTGCCTATTTTTTTTTTCTTCTAGGAGTTTTTTGGTTTCAGGCCTTACATTGAGACTTTAATCCGCCCTGGCTGGCGTAGCTCAGTGGATTGAGCGTGGGCTGCGAACCAAAGTGTCACAGGTTCAATTCCCAGTCAGGGCACATGCTTGGGTTGCAGGCCACGGCCCCCAGCAACCACACATTGATGTTTCTCTCTCTCTCTCTCTAAAAGTGAATAAATAAAAAAAATTTATCCTAAAAAAAAAGACTTTAATCCATTTTGCGTTTGTTACTGTATGTGGTGTAATCCATTTACATTTAAAGTAATTATTGATAACTAATGTAATTATTGCCAGTTTATTATTCATATTTTATTTTTTTAAATTTTCATCTATTTTTAGAGAGAGGGGAAGGGAGGGAGCAAGAGAGGGAGAGAAACATCAATATTTAGTTGTCTCTCATGCGCCCCCTACTGGGACCTGGCCTGAAATGCAGGTGTGTGCCCTGACGGGGAATCAAACCTTTTGGTTCGCAGACCAGTGTTCAATCCACTGAGCCACACCAGCCAGGGCTTATTATTCATATTTTAGATATGTTTTTTTCTTTTTTTGCTTAGAGGGGTCCCTTTAACATGTCTTTTAATATTGGTTTGATGGTGATGAAATAAATCCTTTAGCCTTTTCTTGTCTGGGAAGGTCTTTATCTGCCCTTCCATTCCAAACGACAGCTTCGCTGGGTGGAGCAGCCTTGGTGGTAGGTCCCTGCTTTTCATCACTGTGAGTATTTCTCACACCAGTCCCTCTGGCCGGAAACGTTTCCGCTGAGAAACCAGCTGGAGGTGTTCAGGGAGCTCCCTTGGAGGTAACTGACTGCTTTTCTCTCACTGCTTTCACGATTCCTTGTTTTCAGCCTTGGCCATTTTAACTATGATGTGTCCCGGGTGGGTCTCTGTGGCTGCATCTTGTCTGGGACTCTCAGCTCGTCCTGGCATGTCTGTCTGCCGCACGAGGCTGGGAGCCTTTCCAGTCCTCACGTCATCAGACAGATTCCGGCCCCTGACCTCTGCTTCCAGCACACCTGTGATGCAAATGCCGTGACACCTGGTGGTGTCCCAGAGGCCCCTTCCACTGTCCTCGCCTGTTCAAGCTCCTTTTCCTTTCCGCTGCTCTGAGTAGGTGCTTTCCGCTGCTCTGAGTAGGTGCTTTCCACTGCCTACCTTCTAAAGCACTGATCCGACCCTCTGCTTCATCGCGTCCCCTGCTGACTCCCTCAGGTGCACTCTTCATTTCGGAGACCGTGTTCTTCGTCTCCGACCGGCTCCTTTGTGTGGTCTCTGTCTCCGGGCAGGTTCCCGCCGAGTCCGCCTGTCCTCTCCCTAAGTTTCTGAGCATCTTTACATCCAGCGTCTCGGCCTCTGCACCTGCCGGATCAGTGGCCTCCATTTCACCTGGTTCCTCCTCCGAAGTTTCCTCTTGTTCTTTCATGTGGGACATAATTATTCGTCTCCCCGTTCTGGCTGACTCCCTGCGCTTGTTTCTATGTATTAGGTAGAGCGGCTTCCTCTCCCGGTCTTCACAGGGGCCCTAATTTAGGAGGTGTCCTGTGAGGCCCAGTGGTGCAGCGCCCTGGTCACCAGAGCCAGGTGCTCCGTGGGTGTCCCGTGTGTGTGCTGTGTGCGCCCTCCTGTGGCAGTTGAGCCTGACTGCTGCAGGCAGTCGGTGGGTGGTGGGGTCCTCAGGCTGGTTGGCCGTGACCACAGTGGATGAGCAGCATGGTGTGCAGAGCGGACCCCATGAGCGGGACTCCTCACTGGAGTGGGCCCCAGGCCCCAGCTGAGTCCACCCGCTGGGTGTGCTGTCTGTGGAGCCGCCTAGGGGTGCTCTGGTGTGGTCAGAAGCCGACCACTGGGTGTGCTGGCTTTGGCGCCTCTTCTTGGGAGGGAGGACTTCAGAGCAGGCCAAGGTCAGGGGCTGCCTGTGCCTGGGCCTGGCCTGGGGCACAGGTGGCTCACTCTGGGGCCACCTGGCAGGAGCCGCGCAATGGTCTGCAGTGGGACGTTGCCTGTGCTGGAGTGGAGGCACCAGGGGCGGCTCTGCTGTGACCTGAGGCTGGCGGCCACGCCTGCTGGGCTGGGGGCTGTTTAGCAAGAGAGAGGTACAGGCCACATGCAGGCCAGATGCTGCTTTGGGCGGGGGGTTGTGGACCTTGGGGAGATTTTAGACAAGCCTGTAGCATGGGCAGAGGCTGGCCACTGAAGGAGGTTCAGCTGGTGCACATGATGGTGGGGGATGGGGGCCTCCGGGAGTCGCCCGGGTGGGGTAAGAGGTGCCGGCCAGGTGGATGGAGACGCCGACTCGGTGCCCGTGCCTGTAGGCTGGGTGCGGGGAGGGGGCCCCACAGTGGAGCAATGGCAGCTGCCAGCACTTCTGTCCCAGGGAGAGCCGCCCCTCCGGCCCTCACCCTGAAGCCAGACAGTTCAGTTCCTCCCGGTATGTCCCTGGTGCTTTTTGGGCTGCTGTCCCTTGGCAGGGTGGAGCTCAGGGTGAGGGCTGGGAGGAAACTGAGGGCTGGGAGGAAACTGAGGCACAGAAGGAACGCCGGGGCCCTCCCAACTCCAGCCCCCACGCTCCTTCCACGCGGCACGGCAGGGGCCCGCCACCTGCGCCTGCCCCCGCGCCGGGGACACCGGACGGGGCAGACGCACCTGCCCAAGGCTCACCTGAGTCCTGAGAGCAGCTGAAGCCGGTGTCTCCCGTGCTGCTGCTGTTCCCCAGGGGCTGGCCGCCGGCCATCAGTGCCGTGAGGTGTGGGGACAGGCCCAGGTCTGAAAGGCAAAGTCAGCGCTGACCGGACTCGCCACGCGGCCACCCCACGGGGCCGGGCCCTCCCATCGGCCTCACCTCGCGCCCCTGTCCCCTGCCCTCCCTGCCGGAAGCGCGCTCAACCCATCGACGGGCAGGGCGCCCCCGGCGGCCGCCTTCCCCACTGCTGTGCTCCCGCCCCGGGCCCAGGGCAGTCTGCATTGTGACGCGGTGGACGTCTGTGACACAGTGGATGGGCCCCCCGGGGGGGGCTGTCCCATGACAACGCCACACCAGCGAGGCCGGCTGGAGAGACAACAGGTGAACGGTCCCGGGCGAATCCCCAGTTCCCCGTGGAACGTGGGTGGCCGCGGGGACCTCCTGAATCCCGCTCGAGTGCCAACAGGGAGCGTCTTACAGGAGGTTTGACCCCCGAGTGGGAGAGAAGGGCGCGGTGGTGGGGGGGTGGGGGAGAGCTGGCAGGGCGGTGGGGGTCTGGGGAGGCCGGTCCTCGCCCTGGGCCCCAAAGCTCAGGCAGGAGGGGCCGCAGTCTATGGGGGCAGATGGGGCTGGACAGCAAGTCTTCGTAGGGAGCAGCGGGTCCCTTGTGTCGGGGGGAGAGTGGAGGGAAGGGAACAGGAGGCCTGGCCTCGGGGACAGGGGACCCAGTCCCCGTGGACGCTGAAGCTGGACACCCTCCAGCCAACGGGCCGCCTGCCCGGGGCCTCGTTATGTAGGACAAAGGGACAGCCCAGACCACCAGGCGCGTGAGGAAAGGCGCCGGCTTGAAAGACAGAGGAATAGAAAAGGAGGAAAAGAAAACGGACCTCAGAGGGGTCTGTGCGGGGCGTCCGCGGGACGCTGAGAGAACAGTGAGCCGGAGAGGCCGTGCAGAGCGAGGGGGGACCCCAAGGGCGCCCCTGGAAGGAGGAGTCTGGGATCGGAAGTCTGAGTGCCCTCTCCCGAGGGGGACCTGTGTCCCGGCAGCTGACCCCGCGGAGCACTCACGGGTTGGGGGGGGGCACACTGGCCTGTACTTTCACACCGATGTTCCCGAGGGACCAGTGACGGCCCTACCCTCTCCCCTGTCCCCTGGAGCCAAGGAGGGGGGGCCACCACAGTGGCGGAGGGAAGGGCGGGCCCCTCGACACCTTCCCCTTCACGACGCTTGGGAACCGCCCTCTTGCCCGGGGTTGTGGGTGTGGTCGGCTGGGACGGGAGAAGACCCCGCATGACCACCCCTCCAGGGGCTTGGGCCCAGAATGGCCGGTGTCCCAGCAGGGAGCCTGGCCCGGGAAGGAGCCGGCGGGGACCATGCCCCGCCAGCTGGGCGGGCTGAGGCCGCAGTGGGTTTGGACACCGACTCTGAGGCCGGGTCTGCACCAGCGGGAGGGAGCGTGGCGGCCAGCCCAGTGTGGCTCGGCCGGGCGGTCCCAGACCACACGGCCAGGTGGCCTCGCCGCTCCGTGTCTGCCGTCACTTACCGCTGGAGTGGGCGCAGCCACCCTGCGGCTTTTCACCCGAGATAACCTATCCAACCCCTGGTACAAAGGGTTTTGGTTTCTTTTTTTAAGGCACAAAGCAACAGGCCAGGCCCGGCCGCAGGGATCCGAGCCTGGGGCGGCTAGAAGGGTCCCCAGGAGCGCTGGAGGCTAGAAGATTAGGGGCCTCATTCCATCCAGGGCGGGCGACCTCCCGGGGCCCCAGGGAAGGGACTGGGGGGAGCAAGGCGGGAAAGTCCAAAGGCCCCAGCCCCAGGCCCCTCACAGCTGGCCCAGGGGCACAGCACGGCCCCAAGTAAATGCGAGTCAGGGTCCCTGCCCCCGGGGACAAAGGCTCCACCCCGTTCTGGGAGCTTCCAACGTCAGGCGAGCGGCTTTCACAGAGGCTGCCCTCCCCCGGTGTCTGGGCCACGTTCCAGGTCCCCAGGGGGGCCCATGGGAGTCTGCTGACCAGACCGCACAAGCCGGAGGGACTTCGGTGGCCCGGGGACAGCTGGCACCCCGGGGAAACCTAACCTTCAGCACTTCTCTGGGGGCTGACGGAACGAGGAAACCCAAATCCCCTGATTGTGGCTGAAACCTGCGTCCGAACCGAACAGGACAGTGTGTGTGTAAGACTCCTGGCCTCCTGGGGTCAGCGGGGGAGCTCCAGGCGTTTCTGGAATTCCCCTCTGCCTCGGCGCCCAGGCCCCGTCTGGAAAGACGGTCCCTCCATGTCCTGATTCCTTGGGCCACGGCTTTGCAGGTGCCCATGCAGGTGGAGAGGCTCAAAGGCAAGGCAGGGCCTCCCGGTCCTTTCTTGCTGGCTTTGGAATGGATCTTACCGCCCTTCCGGGCCCTGGACGACCACCAGAGGGTGTGCACTCTCCAGGGTTGGGGGGGTGGGGTGGCCCAGGGCAGGCTTGGGACAGGGGTGGAGGAGTCTCCTGCACTTCTAAGCCATGCCTACAGAGGGCGCTAGACCAGGGTCTGCCCCACTTTGGCTGGGCCAGAGGGACCGGAGGGGGGAGTGGAGGCCAGGCTGCACAGCTGGTGGGGGCTGCATGCTGCTGTCCCCCGTCCTGAGAACCCCCAGGGAAGAGACAGCAGGGCCCCCATTCCTGCAGAAGGCCAGCCGCTTCCCCCCACACACTCTCCAACCCCACATCAGCCCACAAGCCGGCTTTCCGCTCAGTGAGTCGGAGACCGCCCGCTGCCGTGACCTTGCCAACCCAGCCGCAGGTGGTGGGCTCTCCGCCCGCCCCAAAGCCTCACGGACCGCTCCAGGGTGAGCCCGGCCGCTGGCGTGGGAGGGCGCTCCTGGCCCGAAAAGCAGGCGTGTCTTTGTGTTCCGTCTACCCGTGTCCCCTCACTCTCCCTGAGCGCGGGTGACGGTCAGGGTTACTCCTGCTCTGCACTCTCCTGAGAGGGGAGGGGCCGCCCTCTCTTTCCCGAAGAGGAAACGTCAGCTCGAGGGCCCGAGGGGAGACCTGCGGCCGAACGGGCTCCTCCCGGAACTCTCCGATAAGCGCCCTTAACACGGCTCTCCCGACAGCGCGTGCAGGTGATGGCCCCCTCTGACGTGACCCTGGGAACCCCGCTGCTGCTCCCCTGGGTCCCCACGGCAGTAACCCCCCGCGGCAAGACCCGGCGTGCGCGCCACGAACAGCGGGTGGCGGCTGAAAGAGAAACGGGATGTTCCAGAACAGCCTAGAAGCGGCTGCTCTGTCGCCCTGAGTACCTGCAACCGGAGCAACAGTGACCGGAGCAACCGTGACCCGGCCATGGGGAAGCCTGGCAGACCTGACTCAACTGTGCGGACCCCGTGTGCCTCCCACCCCAACCACCCGTGCGGCGGCATCTGGAGCTGGGGACTGTGGGAGGGGAGCGGAGGAGGTCAGGAGGGCGGGTTCTCGTACGAAGATGGCAGGGAGCTCGCTCTGTCCCATCCCCGCCCCCACGTGAGGACACAGCAAGGGGACGGGCAGGGAGAGACGCTGGCCAGCACCCTCCTGCCCAGCACGCGGATCTTTGACTCCCAGCCTCCCAATCGGCAGGAAAACCGACGTCCATTGTCTAAGACGCTCAGAGCACGAGAGGCGTGCTCCAGTGGACGCCGGGCGGACCGCGAGGGAGGGGAGTGTCACAGGTGCACACGGCGGTGACATTTCCACATGGGGCAGTGGGGGAAGGCTGAAGCTTGGCTCTGACGTGTCCTGAGTTACGAGGGACAATCAAGGACACCAGTGACCCGGGACGAAGGGCCCAAGGACGAGCATGTGCAGGGGTGAGCCCTGAGGTGGGGGCAGGGTGGGGGGCTCTGCTCTGAGAACGTCAGGGGGACAGGGCTGGCCGGCAAAGGCGGCTGGTCCGATGCCTGGGTTCTGTTCTCCCAGACGGAAGGGACTAGGGCCTGGAGCCGGCCACGGACGGGGCCAGAGAAAACCGACGTCTGGGCGCTGGCATCCCCTGCCTCCAGCCGCTCGGGGAAGCCATGGGAACCATGGGGGACCCCTCCAGGGCACCCCCAAAGGGAACCCATGTGCTGCGCCTGGAGGCCGCAGTCGGTGTGAGACCACCGCCCTCACCCTGCACACACGGCCGAGGGGACCGAGGGCTACCCCTGGCCGTGGGGGGGGGGGGGCGTCCCTCCCCCCCACCCCCCGACGGGCGCCCACGCTACCTGTGATCCTGTTGGAGATGCTGAACAGCCGGGACGTCCTCTGCCGCTGGACGAAGGGCTCCCGGTAGTAGCGGTCCCCGAAGCACAGGCCCAGCAGCTCCTTGCGCACGGTCTTGTTCCAGAGCCCGTAGATGAGCGGGTGGCAGACGGCGCTGGTGAAGCTCAGCCACGTGGCCCAGGTCTCCAGGCTCGGGGAGACGCAGTGCTCCCCGCACAGGGCCTCCGAGGTGATGACGCCCAGGTAGGGGCCCCAGGTGGCCATGAAGGCCCCGATGACCACCAGGATGGTGACAAGGGCTTTGCACTGGTTGGCCGAGTACACGACGCCCTGGAGGGCGGTCCGGCGGCTGCCCGAGGAGGAGGTGGAGGTGCTGGAGTTCTTCCGCCCGGGCCGCTGGGCGTCGCCCTCCGCCACCACCACGGCGCCGCAGTGCACCTTGCGGGCCTTGACCCTGGCCACGCGGAAGATGAAGCCGTAGCACACGAGCATGACCAGGAAGGGGAACAGGGCGCACCAGATCTGCCAGAAGGCCGTGTAGCCCGGCTCCCGGTGCCAGGCGGCCACGCACATCCACTTGAACTCGTCAAACTCCACCGACGACCAGCCGAACAGGGGCGGCAGGCAGCCGACCAGCGAGTGAAGCCAGATGTACACGAGCGCCAGGACGGCGCGGTTCCCCGTGATCTTCGTGGGGTACACCATGGGGTACAGGACGGCGTAGTAGCTGGAGCAGGACAGAGGGGGGCGTCGGCCCAGGGAAACACAACCAGGAGGGGCGCCCCTCCGCCCAGACAGCCCACCCAGGGGGAAGGTGGGCAACCAAGAGGGCTTCCCCCTCAAGGGGTGTGACCTGCCGTCTGTGGGCGGCGGGACCTGAGGGAGCCGCTGTGCCTGCTCTGGGCCCTGTTCCTCCGTCTGGGACACGCGGCCCCAAGGCCTCTGCCACGGGTGGGCCCCGAGGGCGGTCGGTCCAGCGAGGGGCAGGCCCGCCCTGCGCCGCCCTGCACACGGCCACGGAGTGCGAGGCATGTGCTTTTCCAGGCCACCCTCCGCCCCCTTCCTCCTTGAGGACGGGACCCTCTCTTGTCTGTGCTCCTGCAAAACCGCCGTGACCTCGGGGGACACCGGCCTGTCTGAGGCCTGGGGGACGAATCAGGCCATGCTGCTGGTCACCTTGCCAGGTGACCGGTGAAGACACTGGCCTGTGTGACAGCATCCCGACCAATGAAACATGAGGGATGCTGGTGGGGGCACGTCTGGGAAGGCGTCCCTGACTTCCAAGGAGAACCAAGGCTGCTGTCCACTCCCTCTGCCCGGGGCCAGGAGGGGCGGGCGCCTGGCCTCAGGCGCCTCAGGGGGCAGCACGGTGGGGTGGGAAGACCAGGCCGGCCCGCTCCAGCTGACCCTTTCTCCTGGGACCAGCCCTGCCCGGCGGTCGTGAAGGAATGACGCTGGATAAGCTGTCCGCTGCCACGCGGCCTCTGGCTCGTCTCAAGACCCCGTGACCACCGCCGTTTTATGGCGAGGCTGCTTTACTGTAACGGATGGTGTTTATGCCACCGGCTGACAAGCGTTCTGGGGTGCGCCAGCCCAGCGGACTTGACAGTGACGTCTCCCAGCTGCGTCCGGGTCCCGGGGCCCACCCGCCCGAGGGAGCCCGCCGGGCAGGCCAGAGTGTGGCCCGTCCTGGCCCACACCCGGGGGGGGGGGGGGCACCCTGGTCTTAGAGGGACGTGGGGGGTAGGACGCACGCCCGCTGAAGTGCACAGACCCACACTTCCATCACGGTAGAAAGAAAGCATTTCCTCACCTGCCCACACAAAGTGTGGACTTCACGGATTCGAAACTTCAGGCTTTACATTTCAGCCTCACGCAGGCCTCGCTGCGGATTCTCTCTGCCCCGCAGGGGAACGGGGGGCCGAAATCAAGGGGGTCCCTTGGCTTCCTGCCCCAACTGTCCCCTGAAGGTCTCCGTGTGCTCTCCAGCAGCTCCCTTTTAGACAGGCCCCGAGCACGACCCTCGGTCCCCAAAGGGGCTCTCCTGATGTCAGGCGCACCCAAAAAGCCGTCGCGAATGCAGGGCTGCCCCCGATTCACTCGGTCGCCCACACCCGTGGTGCCGACTTTGGTTTTCACGGGAGGGCTCGCCGGCAGAGAGCCAGCCTCCACCCATGGCAGCCACCCCAGGGAGCACAGCGACACACGGAACCCGGGTCCTCCTCTCTGTAACTAACCAGCCCTGGGTCCAAGCTCCAGAGTTCCACCCGCCCCGCCTGGCCATGACTCATGGTGCCCTCTGCTCTGCGGACAGCCGGCAGGGGTGTGGCCTTGGGCCCTGGGTGGACAGTCCAGCTAAAACCCCAGTGGTCCCAAGAGAACCTAGGGATTTGGGTCCTTCAGTGACAATATCACTGGCTCATCTCCTCTGCGTCTCCCTGCCCGTGTCCCCCCCACCCCCGATTCTGCAAGTGGCGCTGAACCCGGATCTCCCCTCCCCACCCCCAGGGAGCCCACCCTCGCCCGGCTGAACGAGTGACCGTCAGCACAAGGCCGACCAGTGAGCTGAAGCTGCGGGGCGGGGCTGCACCGCCAGAGCCGCGAGGCCTGCAGAGCCCACTCGACGGCCCGAGCAACGCGGGAGCCCGGGGCCCCTGCCGGGGGCGGCCGAGGGGCCCCAGCAGCGCCCCTGCGGACCGGCTGCATCCCATGCTGTTACACGCACACGCCGTCTCTCCCGGTGCCACCGTCTCCATTCCCCGGGTCGTCTCCCTCCCCTGCTCCCCCCCCCTTCCTGGACCGAGCTGACCCTTGAGGTCCCTGTGCTGTGGACAGGGGACAGCGTTTCCTCTTTGTGTCCCCCCCACCCCCCATCAGCCCAGCTCTGGCCCAGGTCAGGGCAACAGAGAGCAGACAGCAGACTAATCCCCACCCCCACACACACACTGTCTTCCTCAGCCTGGTCCTCACCTACAAGCTGCAAATCCAAGGTCCCTAGAACTTTCTTTAAGCCACGGAACCTCTTTTGAAACACACAACTACACAGAGAATTACATGTAAACACATACAAACATCACAGATTATAGACACATGGGCTTTGGGCTTGAATGCCCACTTCCGGCCTCTCTCCGGGCTGCAGCCCACCCCACCCCCCACCCCCCGCCCCGCGCTCTCTCTCTCCCTCTCCCTCTCTTCCTCTCCCTCTCTGCCTGGGGAGGGCTCCGGGCTGCATTCCATGGCACCGAACAGAAGGTGGTGGCAAAGAAATGTGTAATAAAAACACAAATAAAACTTCATGCGAGACAGATGAGCCACAGCCGAGGGCCTCTGGCTAGGGGCACGGAAGCGAAGGCAGGGGTCTTCTGGGGCGTCCTGTCTACCCGCAGAGCCAACACCCTCCCAAGAAATGAGACAGTCCCAGGGGCCAGCCCCCCACCCCAGGGGGCCCCCTTGCACACCACCCTTGATTCCTCCGCCCCCGGCCACCGCGCGGCCAGCTCACCGGTCGATGGCGATGACCCCGAGGGTCAGCATGCTGGCCGAGCTGATGAGCAGGTACAGCAGGGCGGAGAAGTTGCACCACACCACCCCGAAGACCCATCGCCGCCGGACGGAGCTGGTCACCACGAAGGGCAGCACCAGCAGGGACAGCAGGAAGTTGGACAGGGTCAGGCTGAAGACGAACTTGTTGCTGAGGGTGAGGAGGTAGGACTTCTTGTACAGGGTCACCACGACGACCAGGTTGCCCAGGCAGACGAAGATGGTGATGGCGACGATGGCGATGAACTCAGCGACCACGATGCCCCCGCCGCCGGCCGCCACCGCCTCTGTGAGGTTGCTCAGCTCCTTCCGGTGGCCCAGCGAGGAGTTGAGGCTCATGGTCAGCGCGCCTGGGTGTGGGGCGGGCGCAGCATGCTGGGCGTCTGGAAGGACAGCGAGGAGCAGGGGGCAGGAGCAGGGTCGTCGGGTGCGGTCATGTCACCTGGACAGGAGAGCAGCGAGGTCCCCAGGCCGCCCGGCTCGCCCAGGGCCCCTCTGCCGTCCTCCCCACCGAGCTGGACACAGGCGGCTACGTGTACACCTCCCCCCGGCCCTTGAACGAGGCGCCCCTCCGTTCTAAACGACCCTGACAGTTCCCCCAGGGCCGGCGGCTCGGACCTCGAGCGTACCGGAGAATCACCCGCCGCCGTGCCAGCTCCAAGGGCTGGCGCTCGGGCCCTGCTCACGGCCCGATGCTGGTCTCTGAGGTCAGAGGCCTGGCCTAGGAACCTGCATTCGAAGCAGGCAGGCTGGGGCGGTGGCTCCATCCCGAGTGGTTCATGGGCCGCACCCTGGGGCTGCTGCTCTCAGACCCGGGCCACTCCGGGGGGGTCTCTGACGGCCGCTGCCTCGCCGCCCCCCCCCCGCAACCCCGCCCCCTGCTCACTGGCCCGGCAGCACCTCGGGTGCCCTCTGGTGGGCAGAACCAGCCTCTGCGTGGTTCCAACTCATGCGCCCACTAGAGTCTGACAGTGGGACCCCTGTGGGGGCTATTGGGAGGTCCCCGTGCTAATCACCCAGGGGGAGCCGAGGGCGAGCCGCAGGTCCGGGCCCACAGAGCCCGACCCCCCAAGGTGCGGCCCCCCCACGCTCAGCATGCTGCTCGGCGCCTCGGCTGGAGCCCTCCCCCCGCCCCCCGGGATGGGTGTTAACGTGGAAGGTGGCAGATGGATGTTTCTCCAAAACTGTTGCCGCTTTAATCAGCCAAAGAAGCCCACCTGCTCGTGCTCCTTGCGCCCGGAAGACGCCGGAAGGAAGGCAGAGGCTGCTCCTGCACGAGCCAGGCAAGGAGAACCCGGCGCCGAAAACGCCGCCCACCGGCGCAGCCTCCCGCCGGCTGCCCCGATGCCGCTGCTCTCCAGAACCTTCCCCCCAAACCCAACACGTGCACCGGAACTCCTGGGGCCGCAGGGAGCTGGCGGGTTGCGGAGCAGCCCTGGCCCTCGCCTGTGGCACTAATTAGTAACAGCGTCCCCTCCAGAGGCAGCCTGGCCCCTGGGGCCCAGGCCGGCTCCCTGGGGCAAGACCAGACACGCCTTACCTCTCCTCCCCCCCCCCCGCCCCCCCCCCCCGCCCCCGTGGTCTTGAAACGCGCCGCGAGTGACCCGCTGTCCCTTCTCCAGATAAAACCTCCCAGCGCCCGAGATGCCTTCCGAGCCAGCCACTAGCTCGGACTCTCTGGAACGCACGTTCTATCAGGCAGTGGAGCGCCCTGCCGGGCTTACGGACAGTGCAAGTGTGCGGTCAACGAGAACCCGAAGTTTACACACGCGTGACCTTCTGCACAGGCAGGCGCCCCCGGTCTCGAACTTACGAGATGAATGTGTGAAGCCTAAACACAGAACGTTATTTCTCCTAAACCTGGTATCCGGGGCATGTGGGCCCGTACTCCCCAGGCTGCTAAAATATTCTGAATTTTGATTCGGTTATGCAACACGCTCGGCGCCTCCAGCTCTGTGCCGTGAGTACGCTTTACAGATGAGCCTTGCATGCCTGCGCCTTCAGGTCGCTGGGGGTTTCGTCTTTGTTTCCTGGGTCCTGGATTTTGTGAACGCCTGACAGGAAACCGTTCGCCGGGGCCTCGACCCACGGTCCTGTGCGAGCCGGCTCCTCGGACCGCATGAGGGAGGCCAGCGCGGCTGCCCACGGACACGGGACTTGAGCGTTTGGACCAAATGGCAACATGAGGGAGAATGCTCACAACTAACACGACAGAAAAAGGCCTAAGCGCTCTGATTTGTAAAGAATTCCTAATGAAGCCCTGGCTGGCGTAGCTCAGTGGATTGAGCGCGGGCTGCGAACCAAAGTGTCGCAGGTTCGGTTCCCAGTCAGGGCACATGCCTGGGTTGCAGGCCACGGCCCCCAGCAACCGCACAGTGATGTTTCTCTCTCTCTCTCTTTCTCCCTCCCTTCCCTCTCTAAAAATAAAATATTTTTTAAAAAAGAATTCCTAATGAGACAAGGAAGAGAATGGAAAAAAAGATAGAAAATGGATAAAAGACATGGATTGGGAACCATGGGAGGGGCTGGGGGTTAGCCACACGTTGGGGTAATCGGTTCACCGTACAGAAGACGCGGGAAGACCTCTCGCTCTGAGCCCGGCGGCAGCATTCGAGGGAGGGCACGGCAGACTGTCGGGGCGAGCCTCCCCGGATGCGCACCGGGAACTCCTCCCCGGACGACCGGCCGGCATTCACGAAGGAAACGGAGTCTGGAGAGTACAGGCTGGGGGAGGGGGCCGGACCAAGAAGTGTTAGAAAAGGAAGTGGTACATATTAGTATGAACCTCAGTAAGAACTGGGAAAAAATCTATATAACATGTGAATCGAAAAAGTTACACAGCGACAACAAACGAACGTCACACGCGTCGCGCATCCAGGAGCTTTGGAGGCCGGGTGACATTGAAACACGAGGCCACACGGAAGCTCTCGGAGGTGTGCTGGGGGCGCAGGCGTCCCGAGGCCGTCCTGGGGCAGGGACCTGGGCCCAAGGGCCCGGCACCCAAGCACGCCTTGCTGATGGGTGACTAGCCTTCAAAATGGTGTCCCCGTGAGGTCCAACAGGACTGTTAATGTTATAAAGGTGGCCACTGAAAGAATAGAAATGGGAGGAAACCTTGACTTTAGATAAAGTGCTCCTTGACCTGGTCACTTGTGAGCAGGCCCACGGGCCACCTGTAAAATCGGAGCCCGGGGTTGGCCGGTTGGCTGCAGTCCCTAAGGCCCTCTGGTCCCGCCCCCCAGAGGCAGGGGGCGATGCGGGACAAAGGCCTGCCCACCGGGGAAATCCACAGCCCCAGCCTCTGCCCGGAGCCTGGGGGGCGCAGGGCACCCGCCCCAGCAAACCCCCAGGGGGTGTACCTTTAAAGAGCCAGAGAGGAGGTCTGGAATGCCCCGGCCCGCCAAGGCTTCCGGGCAGGCAGCCAGCTCCCCCAGGGCCTGACAAGCAGGGGCCCATCCAAAGCAGCAAATTCAAGTGTGACTCACATTTCCACTGTCCTGGCCAGTTCTGCTGCCAGACACAAGGTTGTCCCACTCCCACACGCACTGCGTGCGCCCTGCCCAGCCCAGACAAATCCCACCCCCGTGCCCCAGCGTCGAGGAACAGCGCGGCCGCAGCACGGCTGGGGTTTAACTCGCCCGTCGGAGATGGGTCCCAGGGAGGGCCGACCCTCCCTCTGCTCGTCCTCACTGTCCTGCGCCCGTGGGGTCTCCTGGGCCCCACCCAGAGGGAGAGAAGTGTCTGCTGGAGCGAAGGAGCACTGGCAACAGCCTCCAGGCGTTCAAAGCCACCCCTCAAGTTCAAAGCCACCCCTCGAGTTCAAAGCCACACCTCAAGCGGGAGATCAAAATCGTTTGGGGTTGAAACAGCAGGCAACCAGGAGGACGGGGGCATCTGCTGTTCTATAGACCAGTTTGCAGGGTAATCCCCCAGGGGTTGGTGAATTCCGGAAATGCCTTGGTTCGCAAGGACGGAAGACCACACCACCACGCGGGTGGGTCCTCTTTCTCCCGCGTCCTTGGGCCCGCCGGGCGGCCCGCCTCACAGTTCGACCCTTAGAACCCTTAGGTCTTCCTCCACTGAAAGGGGAGGAGTCCCTGTCCTCCCCGGCTGACAGTGCAGCGGCCGGGGAGGCCTGGCGGCTCCGTGTACAGACCTGGAAGCCAAGGGGCTGGGGTTTGAGGCCCAGCTCAAGGGCCCACGGGGAGGCACAGGCGTGGTCGGAAGCAACAGCCCTGCAGGCGGGGACGGTCCTCGGCCCCACTCCTAACGAGCCGGGCGAGGCTGCCGTGACGCTGTGTTGGTCGCAGTCCGGGCGTGGGGGAGCCGCTCTTCACCTCAACCCCTCAGAGCACTTTATACCCATCAGCCCCCAGCTGGCACGGGCGGAGGTGGGGAGAAGGTTCTAGAGCCCACCCTGTTTTGCACGAAGGTGACTGAGGTAAAGAAGAACCCCCACCCCAAACCGGGCCACACAGAAAGGGGCCGCAGGACCCCAGGGTTCGCGTGCTCTGCCCGCCTCCATCCTTCCCTGGCACTCCCCCGAAAGTCCACCCCAGGACGGACGGCCCAGCCATCCAACCCGGAGGCCGGGCCAGCACAGAGGGCTTTGCTCTCGACCCCACTGGGAAGGTCCCGGACCCAAACGGCACGCAGGGCTGAGGGCTCTGTGCCAGAGGAAGGGAAGGGAGCGAGCGGCAGAGCCCAGTGGCCTGTGGCCCTGGTCTGAGCTCTCGGTGGGCCAGTGGGCAGACCGGCTGCGGTCCCCTCCGCACGTGCGTGCTCCCCGTGCGCACCCTGTGGCCCTGCATCCTGAGCAGGAGCCCGAGGTCTGGGGGGCCGGACGTGTGTCTGGATCCTGCCGCCGGCGGCGCTGCTCCCCCAGGACCCCCGCAGCGACTCTGTCACACGACTTTCTGAGACGAGCCCGGCTCCCCAGCAGACGCTGCCCAGGGCTCATCCTCGCTCCGCCCCTTTCCCTGTGCCCTTGAGAATCACCCCTGAGAACAGCACCCACTTGCAGAGCGCTGCCTGATTACCACGGACAAATGATTACCAGTGTCTGCAAAACACTGTGCCACATGCAACGTGCCCCACAGACATCATCTCATTTGACCTCGTGAGCAGGGACAGCGGCAGGAATCGCTGCTCTGCACGCTTTACTTCAGGGGGAGCCCGACCTCAGGAACCAAGGGGCCTGGGTTCAAGTCCTGACTCCGCTCCTTCCCGGCTCAGGAGCTGGACACGTGACAGCCTCTCTGGGCACCGGCTTCCACATTTGGGAGCGGGGAGAACGCGCCTGCTCGGAAGGACCTGCCCCGTTCCGCTGGTGGGAGGAATCCGTGAGTCAGTATTTGCACAAGTGTTTGTTAAATAAATAAAGTGGGGACCGGAGGTTCGGAAAGGTTGAGTGCCTGGTTCGAGAGAACAGTCAGTAGTCATTCCACGACTACTCGGTCCTCTGGCTGTGGACGGGCATCCACCTTCGATCCGTCCGTTCCCCGTAGCAGGTGAGGTTCTACGTGCTGCGGCTGCCTCTGCACACCCCTCCCCCTCCAGCCCCTTCCCGGACCTCCTGCTCCAGCCTGCTGTGTTACCTGCACCCGCTTCCAATTTGCTTTGCTCCTGCCTGTCCTCTCCTGGGAATACATTCCAGCGACAGGAATGAAGATGTCCTAAGTCTAAATATTTTATTGATCTCTTGGCCTAATGACTTTATTGAAGGAGAAAAAGAAACCAACAGATGGGGGAGGGGAGACGGAGGCTTAAGAATCACATGCAAAAAAAAAAAACCACAAACAACGTACCAATTCCTGACACTGGACTTGGCAATGAATCCTGGGATGTGACGCCAAAGGCACAAGCAGACAAAACACGGACAAATGCAACTTCACGAAAACTTTAAAATCTTGTGCATCAGAAGACACTAATCGAGAGTAAAAAGGCACCCCCCAGAATGGGAGAAAATATTTCCAAATCATATGCCCAATTAGGAATTAATCTTCAGAACATATCAAGAACTACAATTCAATAAAAACCAAACAACTCATAGCTGATAACCCCATAAAAAGATGCTCAACATCACTCGTCAGGGAAAGCAAACAAGCAAATCAAAACTACAAGATCCCACCTCACACCCATGAGGATGGCGAAGAAAAAAAAAGAAAGAAAAAACCGAACCTGACAAGTGCAGGCGAGAACGTGGAGAAATCGGAACCCTGTGCACTGTCGACGGGCGGGCGTAGAAACCAAAGTGGTCGTCCCTTAAAAAATGAAACAGAATCACCACCTGACCTAGCAATTCCCTCTCCGGTTTATACCCCAAGTAATGAAGCGAGGTCTTGAGGAAAGAGTCGTCGCTCATGCTCCCAGCAGCACCATTCACAACGGCTGCTGCCCACATGGAAGCCAGCTGACGACTGGGTTAGTGGCAATATATGGCGTATGCATGTGAGGGAATATTACTCAGCCCTGAAGAGGGAATTCGGGCACCGCCACAACACAGGCGAACCCTGGAACACGACGCTGAGGGAAGCGAGCCCGGCACAGCAAGGCAAATCCTGGACGATCCCCCTTCCTGGAGGAGGCACTGGAACAGTCAGTACCACTGAGGCAGGAAGCAGAGCGGCTGCCAGGGGCGGGGAGCGAGGGAGCAGGGGGCTACCGTGCACGGGGCACAGAGTTTCGGTTCTGCGGGAGTTCCGGAAACGGAGGGTGCTGGCGATGGCTGCATGGTAGAATGTACTGGAGACCACCGAACTGTGTGTGCCCTTAAATATGGCTGAGATGGCAAGTTTTATGTTGTATGTATTTCACCATAATAAAAAAATTTTGAAAAACATTAAGGCCCAGAGGACCGCCTGCTGTTTCTTCACCATCCCTCCCCCACCGGGTGGGGAGCGTCCTAAGACGACGGCAGGAGCGGTCGCCATGGCTCCGAGTCCGCTGACAGAGATGAGCCACAGCATGGACCAGGAGCCACCGCGGCTACCACGGGCAAGGCCACGTGGGCTGTGCTGGGCACGCGGCATCCCCGCCAGGGACCGGTCCGAGGCCAAGCCCCTGAACACAGCCCCCGAGGCAGCCTCGCCCTCCCAGGGTCGCGTGGGGCACCCAGCCCAGCTTCCTGCTCACCCCCTCCTCTGCCCAGGTCCGTCCTGAGCGTGGGGGAGGGGGACGATGGGGACACTTGGTCCTGAGAAGCCAAGCGGGCCTCGATGCCGCGGGCGGGCGGTCAGTCAGCTGACCGTCTTCAAAGGGCAGCCGGCCCCTCTCCCAGGCCTCCCCCCGTGATGCTGAAAACCGCATCCTCGCCCTCGGGTTTCCCGGTCCGCACGGACAGGGAGGGTCGTGCAGGGCTCCCAGAAAGTCCACAAACAACCGGCAGAAGTCACGGCGAAGACCCTGCCCTCTGGGGAGAGAGAGTCTTGGGTCACGAGAGGGAGAGAGAGAGAGAGAGAGAGGGAGAGAGAGAGAGAGAAAGAGGGAGAGGGAAAGGGAGAGAGAGAGAGAGAGAGAAAGCTTTAGGAGAAGAGGATGACAGCGGCGGCAGACTGGCCACACCTCACGGGAGGCTTTGGCCGTCGGAAGGAGAGCAAGGCCTGAGTCCAGAAGGCCAGCCCCGCCTGGCCCGGCCGTTTCCCGGGCGGGAGCAGAGCCGGACGCCGGCTTTTCCGGGGCAGCTCGGGGAAGCCTCCAGACGCTGGCCCCGGCCGCCTGCCCGGACCCGGGACCCCAGCGAACCCAGCAGGCAGGGCTGGGTCAGGCCAGGTCGGAGCTGCCCGGGCCCTTCCACGTCCACCTGCGGCCGCTGCCAGGGCCGCTGCGGTGAGTCACCAGGCGGCTGCACCTCGGGTGTGGCCAGGGACCCACGCCGCTCTGGGAGCTCCCGGCGGCCCGTCCGACCGCTACTCCGCACGGCACTTGGGTGTCCCTGGCTCGCAAGCCAGACGCGTCCAAAGCCAAACTTCACGCCTCTCACCCCTCGCACCTCCACCCACACTCCCTTCAGCTCCTGCCAGCCCCCCACCCCCGTCCTTCCTGTTGCTCCGACCCTAAATGTTGGGGTTCCTGCCCCCTCACTGCCTCTCCCACCGCCTGTCTGGTCCATGAGCAAATCTGCTGGTTCTCCTGGTGACGCGCCTCTCGGGTTCGACTGGGCCTCCCCACCTCCCCCAGCACCGCTCCGGCCCAGGCTGCGTGTCCACCTGGCTTCCTCCCTGTTCCCTTTATGCGTGTGGGGGGCCCCCAGCACCTTCCCCAGCTGAAGTGACCCCGCGGGGCAGGTGCGGTCATGCAGCCTGGGGAAAGTCGGGGGTCGCCAGCGTCAGCCATCCCTGTCGCTGCTTTATCTTGGTGACAGCTAGTTCAAGGTCCCCCTTAAGAGCAAAATTCTGAAGACGCCTTTCTGGAACTTTCCATGCCCACGACGACTCTTACCGGCACTTCCTGTTGACAGTCTCCCTTTTCCATGTTAGTTGTCCTTTTGGACATGCGTGTCCTCGCATGTTTTTATTTAGGGGAGGATGCTTCCCTGCAGGTGGCTGCGGAAGCCTTCCTCAGTTTCCCCTCTGATCTCCCAGAAGCACGTGGTATGTGGGAGGAGATACTTTATACCCCCCCCCCCCCCCATTCGTGAGTATCTACCTGATCTGACAGACAATAGAAGAAAACTTTTTGGCAGGGGAATGTGTGAAGTGCCCAGGTTCATCACTCTCCAGCATCTGGGACCGAAGACAGGCCTGAGAAGCAGCTCCTTCTTGTCTCGCTGTTTTTCAGACGCAACCGAGGCCCGAGAGGGAGGCGGGTGACGCCCCCCACACGCCTGCCTAGTCGCTGACAAAGCCGGGGTTTCCTGGTTCGGCCATCACTGCAGCGCGGCCCCTACCTGGCCGTCCCCAGGGCTGGCCGGCTGGCCGGCCGGCAAGTAGGACAGTGACTGCTCTAGCAGGGAGTCTCAGCGAGTCCACGGCAGATGGTCTCCGCCTTGGGCAAGGTCGCTAACAGCCCTGAACCCTGTGCGCCTATGAACCTCTGCTGCCCCAGGCACCCCGGCTGCTTCCGTTTCTGCCTCAGACGCCCTGTTCCCTTGGCTCCCTGGCCCTGTCCCCTCCTGCATCTCCCTCCGTCGTTCCTTCCCAGTCCCCTGTCCCCGGTCTCCGGTACCTACCGTCATGCTGCCCTGTGTCACTGTCCCCGGGATGCCATCAGGCGCTCCTTCCTTTCCCAGCTGCAAAGGGAAGCAACCAGCTGCTGCCTCCACATCCCCGGCCCCTGCACCGGCAGGCGCCCCTGAACTGCTCCTGGGTCACCCTTCCACAGTCTGAGTTCACAGAGGCGACACACGACGTACGCCAATCACCTCCCAACACCCTCCGCCCAATCAGCTTCCGACACAGAAGGGGGCTGTGGCTGGGGCCACTGGGGGAAAGAGAGCTCCCGCTCCCTGCGGGTCTGGATGGAGTGCAGCTCCCCCACCCACGACAAGGGGGCGGCCGGGGACACGAGGAGGGGGGGAAAGGAGATGAAATGGTTTCACTGCTGGGCCCACGCCTGCGGCCAAACACACTCCTGAGCTATTTCTGCAGTGCCGGGAGCCAGTAACTGTCCCTTTCGCTTAAGTCCATTTCAGCTGGATTTTGTGCCCCTTGCAAAAAAAAGAGAGTCCTATTTCCACTTTGTAAGGTACGTGATTACCTAACCACTAGGCTGCACACCTGAGATAAACACAAGATAACATTAAATGTAAGCTGTAACTGAAAAATAAAAAGAGTCCTATCTGGCATCTCCTCCCTCCCCTGAAGCCCCCTCTGTGTACCCGCGTAAACAACGACGATTCCAAAATCCGCACCTGGAGCCTAGAGCACTCCTTGGAGCTCCGGGTCCGTGGCCACCCACCCAAGGATGTGTTGTCCGTGTGTCACACTGGGAACCTCAGATATAACCGGTACAAAGCGGAATCCGTCATCTCTGCCCCGCCGGCTCCATACGCTATTCCCTGTGCTTTCTCTGCCCAAGAAAAAACCGCCACCGCGCACCCCATCTCTCGGGTCGCAACTCTGGACGCCCTAGACGACTCTCGCCAGGAAACCCGGACAGAGCGAGGCCCTGGGTCGGAGTTCGCACAAATCTGAGCCCGGGATTCCCATCCTGACGTTCTCCATGAGGTCACGCACGCAAAGCAGCCCGGGTTGACAGGTTCCAGTCCCCCCGCCCACGAGTCTCGCTCAGAACCTCGTCCTCACCGCCACCATCCCAGCCCAGAGCCTCGCCGTCTTCCCCTGACAACTACCAGACCTTTCCACCTCACCTTTGTGTCTCCGATCTGCCCCCCACTCCAACCTGCTGCCAGGCTGATGGTCCCCTAGGCGAGCCCGATCACGCCGTGCCACCCTCTGGCACCCGCAGAATGCAACCGTGAGCGGCACCCTCCACTCCGGCTGCCCCGGGTCACACTCCCGCTGTTCTCCCGTTCATGGCTCTGCACCTGACAACGGCCCATGTCCAGCTGTCCTTTCGGCCTCCTCTCCCACCCGCAGAGGAGCTCATCCCTGTGATGTGGACAATCACACCAGCGTGAGCACCAGGTGAGGATTTTCTTCGTACTGCACCCCTCCCCCAGGCCTGATCATTACTTCTGTGAACAGAAGTTTCTTTCTGCAGATTTCCTTTGCTCCCCAGGGAAATCCATCTTTCCTCGGTTTAGTTGTTCATGTAACAGACGACACTGCTGTTTCTTTAAACATTACATGGAAGGAAGGATGCAAAAGTAAAAATAGCAAAAAAAACACGTGGTGAAAAGTCACTATGAAAACGAAAGAAATTATCGCCGCCACGCTGTCCTAAAGGGGCCAGCTGACCGACTCAAGCCTGGCCTCCCCGGTGCCCGAGAGGAGAGAAACTAAAAAAAGGTAGAGAAGGAGTAATTTAAAATATTCTTGAATAATAAGTAGCAGAGAGAATGGAGAAGAAAGAAAAAGTTTAGGAAATTTTCATCTTAAGATGTCGAAGACTTTCTAAGCAACAAGCCTGGAAGTCACAGAGAAAATCAATATAGATATAATAACCACATAAAAATTAAACACTCGTGCACAAAGGTACACGATACTCAAAGACGGAGAAGACGTACAAGACAAGATATCTGACTTGCTAACGAGAAAAGGATTCAAGCCCAGAATTCACAAAGAGCCTCACAAACTGATGAAACCACAAACACTTCAATGAAAAATTGGGGGGGGGGGGAATTTCATGGTTCGACTGAGTCCCAGAGTCAGCCTTTCCTCTAAACTCCAGGTCCCGTGAACAGCCATCCCCAGTTCTGTCCACTTCTTTCTCTTTTTTTCCGGTTGCTGTTGTCAAAGAAAAACCTGGAGGAGACGCCGCTTCTCCCTCCGGGCATGGCTGACTGCCTCTCACGAGGACAGCAGGCGCGTCCTGAGGGCTGCTAACGCCGTGGGCAGCCCGCAGGCCACACCCCGCCTGCACATTCTGAAAAATGTTCTCCGTTAGTTGCCAACTTCCAAAATACAGAGCTGCTTTCCCCATAGAAATGGACAGGTCTCCCCCCTGGACCCCTCCTCCTTCAGATTCAGGTCAGGCAGCACGCACTGGGGCCAGGTTGCACCTGCTCCTGCCTCTTTGCAGGAGGGAGGCCTGCCCTTGGGGCGGACCCCACCCGGCCCTCCTGCCGCTGGCCTCCCCCCTGCAGGCAGGCACAGACAGAGTTTACACCACACAAGGGAACCTCCTGTGGCTGACATTTAGGTCAGTTTCGGTTCAGCCCGTTCTGCCTTCCACCCACCCAAACAAAGAGCTCAGCCTAGGACCACTGGTACCCCCCCCACCCCCCGCTCCTTGGTCTCACCGATTCCGACCCCACGGGGCTACAACAAAGGGAACGGTTTCAGGGTTTGAGTGCCGGAGACCTTGGATTTAGCTCTAAAACGCCCAGCGGGCCCCTGGATGACAGGCCCCTAATCTCCCTGCGGGGCGTTGAAGCAGCGAGGTGTGGACAAGTCCTCGGAGTTCAGGGCTCCACGCCTGATGGAGCCACGTCACCAGATGCGGGAAAGAGGCATCAGACATCAGTTGCCTCCCGTAAGCACCCGGACTGGGAACCGCAGGCGCCCAGCCCAGGGATTGAACCCACCACCTAGGCATGTGCCCTGACCTGGAATTAAACCTGCAACAAACCTTCGGTTACAGGACGACGCGGCCACCACTGAGCCACCCAGCTGGGGCAGAGCCCCTCCCCACACCTTGAGTGTACAGCCCTGTACAGAGGGCCGTTACTCAATAAAACAAAAAAAGCAGGTGAAAGTGCGTCAAGCATCTCACAAGTATAAAATAAGGGGGGTGTGGCCTAGGACAGGAGGAAAGGGGTGCTCTGGAGGAAGCTACCCCAACCGGGTGTCCCAAATCCAAATCCGTTAAACCAAGTTGAACTAACCCGCGCCTGGGTTGTGAGGTGTAAGGTCCTCCACCCTCTCTCCGCTCTTGGGGCCTCCCAAAGGCCTCGCCCCACCTGTCTCACCAAGTGGCCGCAGCGCGATGATTCTAAGGGAAAGCCACCTATTCTGGATGCGGTGGCTCTTCGGAGGACCGTCCGGGTGCAGGTCGGAGGGGAAGAGGCCGGGGTGCCGACACAGGCTGGCTCCGTGTTACCTCCGTCGTCCCCGTTGGACACATCCAGCAGCCAAGGCCTTTCCCTCCAAAACCTCACCGCCTCCCGACTCCAAACGACCTGCTCTCGAAAGCACTTCGCAGAAACCGATCAAAGATTCAACACGGCACAAAAATACCCTCAACGGTGTGACCTACAGGGAGGCCAGTGCCTGGCCGCGCGGTTGCTGGAGCGCAGACCTCTCGGAAGCGCGCCCAGACGCCACGGTCATCCCGCAGGCCTTTATCAAAGGTTCCGTGGGGTTACGGTCTGACCCAGGAGGCGCCGAAGGCTGGCCGCTCCCCCCACCCAAAGCTAACCAGACCTCCCTCTCGCAGATCGAGCGGCAGAGGCGCCACGGCTGGCCAGCGACTTCCAGGCGCGCCCCCCCTCCCGGTGTGGCGAGACAGCGCCCTGAACCCCACCAGAGGAAGGATGCTGCTGCTCACCTGGTGCTCACGGGTTCCAGCCCAGAGGCGAGGTCTCTCCGCCCCACACAACTGTCCCCGAGCCCACCTGAAGCCCCTCAGTCTGTGGGCCCGCGACCCCCATCAGGCAGTCCCCAGCACGCACCGCGTCCTCCTTTCCCGGGGGTCTTGGCAGGGGCTTCAGCGGCGCCCGAGAAACTGGGCGAGGCTGCGGGCAGGGCCGCTCGGAAACCCCTGGCCGCCGGGGAAGGGCGCGCCCCCAAGATACACCACAAAGAGCTCCAGCTCCAAAAGCCAGGCTGGGTGCGGCTGAGGGTACTTCCGAGGGGGCGGTGAGGCGCGGAGACCCCCGGCGCAGGCCCCGCCCCCGCCCTGCACCCCCAGCTTGGCCGCGCTCCATCCCCGTCCGCGTCCCCCAGCCCGCGCCCCTTCTGCTCACCCAGGGGCCGCCGCGCGGCAGCGCAGGGCCCGACCGGCCACCGCCCGCCTGGCCGCCGCCGCTTCCTTCCTCGGGCCGCGCGCGGACCGGAGGTTTCGGGTTTCAGCCCCGAGCCCGCTCGCTCCTCCCGCCCGGCCGCCAGCACGCGGACCGCCGGGCGCAGGCCGGGAACTTCGCGCCGCCCGCGCCTCCGCCCCCCGCGCCCCGCCCTGCGCTGCCCCCCTCGGTCCTCACGCCCCTTCCTGCGCGGCGTCCCCCCCCCCCCCCACCCCAAGCCCCGCCGCCCCTGTTCCATTTCTTCCCACGATCGGCCTCCGCGGCGGCTGCCTCTTTGTCTCGCTCTTACCCTCTCGGCTCGCCCCACTCGGCTCCCGCAAACCCCTGCGGCCCCGGCCCGGGCCTTCCAGGTCCCGTCCCTCCATCCCACTGCCAGCCGCTGGGACGTCCCCTCTCCATTTCTCTCGGCATCACACTCATACTTTCGAATTCCTCCCGGAGGCCGCGCCCAGACGCATCTCCTCCTCGGGGCTCGCCTGGACTCCGGGCGTCGTCTTCTCCGCTCACCTTCCATTCATCCGGCCCACGCGTGAGCGTCCGCGGGCTGCCAGGCGCTGTCCCGGGCCCCGGGGTCACGGGGCAGCCCCCGCGAAGGCGGCCTGGGAGGACCCCGGGGCCCGTGGGGGTGGCGGGGTGGATCTAAACAGACTCTCCCCAGGCCGCGGTTCCCTCCCTCTCAACCGAAAGGCCGGGAGCGGTCAGCGCCAGCACACTCAGACCCGCGCTGCGAGTCCGCAGGGCAGAGCGGAGCCTGCTCCTGAGGTTTCCTTCCCGTCTCCTGCGTTTTCTGGGCAGCCAAGCTACCCAGGGGACGAAAAGTTGCAGCAAACGGTAAAACTAATTTAAAAAGGCAGGGAGGGAGGGAGAGAGAAAGAAACAGCAGGAAATAATCGGGGAGAAGTTAAGTTCACCCAACTCCAGCAAAAATCTGGATCCCGTCCCCGGAGCGTGGTTCAAACCCCCCAGGAGCCCATCTGCCTTGGTACATGCACCGATTATTCCCTTGTCTACAGACTGGCACTGTGGGAACGGCTTTCATATTATTACTGGGCCGCGGAGGCAGCATTTAGAACCATAATTGACTGTCTAGCACCTGCCAAACACCCAACTTGTCCTCAGGGACACGGGGTAACGGGGAGAAAAAGAGTAAAAGGATGGCTTCGTACTCCGTCCGACAGGTGTTCAACACAGCCAGAACCTGGCGGCTGAAGCTCCTCCCAGTCTGGGTCCCCCGCGGGCGGGGGGCTGAGGGGGCCTAGAGCCGTCTGTTCTCCAGAGTGGTTTATGCTTTTACTCCGAAATCCCTAGTTGTTTATGTAATTTTTACAATTTGAATGGGCTCCGACACTGGCTAAGCTTTGTGACCCTGGGGGAGTTATTTCGACTTTCTGAACCCCGGCTTCGTCATGTGTAACGTAGGTGGACTCGTAGCTGCCTCTGTGCAGAGTTAAGAAGGTGCAATGAGGTAAGGCGAGTAAATCACCTAGTGCCACAGACCCTGAGCACCAGGGCCCTTTGAAAGCCGGTATTCCAGAAAGTTCTGAAAGCATACGCCCCCAAGTGGCAGACTGGCCAGGCAAGAATGAGAACCCACAACGTGGCTCTCTGGGCCCCACAACGCCCCCAACTCGGAAACAGCCCGTCCTCGCTTCCCTCTAGTCCACGGTGAGCTCTTCTTCCGAACACATTTGTTTCTCCTGCCGCTCATTATCACATACATTATTTATCACAAAGATTGTTCTTCCCGCCGCTCGTGAGTTCGGCACTGGCTGTGCATTCAGGACAGGAGCTGCGGCCAGGAGATGCATTCTTTTCATTGACCTTAAGCCTGGGTTTTCTTCCCCCCAGAGCTAATACTGACCTGCGAACAGTGTTCAGTCAAATGGAGAGAAAACAGGAAAATTGTTCAAGTAGTGATTTCACTGTACATTGCTGTACCATTGTGTGGAAAACAAGAATAATTTCAGTAAGAACTATTTCTGTGTCAGAAGACTAGAAGAAAGATGTATAATAATTCTCCTTTCCCAGATCTATTTCATAGGCCATTCTCCTTGGGGTTCCTCCCCGCAAAGACTTCCCAACTAACATAACGAGAGACCTGGTCCACGTGGACCCTAAATGCTGATTGAGGAATCAACAGATGACGAGACATCTTTGGTGTAAAATATCTTTTCAGTCCAGCAGTCCACATAAAACCAGTCGAAGCCAAATGGTAAAGTTTGCCTGTCTCTTCCGGACGGAATATTATCCCTTACTACTCATAGGCTGCATCCTCCCTGCCCTTCACCTCCGAGCAGAAGGTGAATGTCACCTTGGACAGAAGTCTTTCCTGACCAGTCCAAAAGAGATTCTCTAAGTTCTGCTACCCAAGTGATGATGTATGTCTGTTTCTCCTATTCATCTGTGTTTACTGTGCCTCCAGCGATACCCATCAGCTCCCCAAGGACAGGACCCCTGACTGTTTTATTCACCACTATAGGACGAGGGCCTGACCCAATAAAACTTTTTTTAAAAAGATTTTCTTTATTGTTAGACAGAGGGGAAGGGAGGGAGAAAGAGAGGGAGAAACATCAATGTGTGGTTGCCGCACGCCCCCTACTGGGGACCTGGCCTGCAACTCAGGCCTGTGCCCTGACTGGGAATTGAACCAGCAACCCTTCGGTTCACAGGCCCGTGCTCAACCCACTGAGCCATACCAGCCAGGGCAACTTTTTAAATAAATTAAACAACAAATAATAATAGATAAAAGTATACCTTCAAAGACTTCAAACTTTGGGATATATAAGGATCTCTTGGAATTTCTTAGACACAACAATAAAAGCACAATTGATTAAAGAGAAGTTTGATGTGTAGGTTTTTATTAAAATTAAAGGCTTTCCAGACTCCCAGGACACCATGAAGATTATGAAAAGACAACTCACAAAATGGGATAAAATGTTTGTGAATCACGTATCTGATGAAGGACCGGCATCCGGAATTTACAAAGAACACCTCCAATGAAAAGATGAACAACCCACTTCAAATATGGGCAAAGGATCTGAACACACATTTCTCCAAAGAAGATACATGAGTGAGTGTAACAGGGTGCAGCCAAGAGGGGAGCCCCAAATAGGGATTTGTAATAAGGTCCAGAAGAGCTTGGAGATAATTGGCTCCACACCACAGGGCCACCACACCTGCCCAGAATTGCGGGCAGCTGTGGCCAATTGTGGGAGGAGCCGGAAACGGGGCTGCAGAGGAAGATCAACGCTGGGATTAAACAGAGGCACAGCAGCTAGCCATTGGGCGTCTCTCTTTTTGGGACCACGCGTCTGTTTAGGACCACGCAGCTTTGGTGTCTTGGTTGGGACCATGAGGCTTGGGTGAGAGTCAGGACCATGAGGCTTTGGAAGTGCTCCCTTTTGCCACGTGGAGGGTGCTGGGAGGACTGTGTGCATTTGTGGGGAACTTTAGTTTGTACTGTTTCAAATAAATAATAAATTCCTTTCCTTTTCACTGATCTCTGGTATTAAGAGACATCTTTCCTCAGGGGGCGGGCAAAATGAACCCAGTAGGTGGGAAGGAACCCCTGGAGAAAAAGGGGGGTCTTTTTTTTATCATTCAGCACCCCCCCCCACTCTGTTCTGTAACATGAGCACAGGACAGGCCATAGGACACCACAATAAAGAGCGTCACAAGGAGTGTGATGGAAGGTGTGGAGAATTTAGAACCCTTGTTGGGCTTTAAATTATGTCTCCATAAAAGCTGTTTTACACTTCAGAGAATCTCTTGGGAAGTTTGCTAGAATGCTGAGGTTCAGGGCCCATTCCCAGAGTTCCTGAGGACAGAAATTGTGTTCGGCCACTGCTGGCTGTTCAGGCTCCATGCCCTCTCCTAGGGGGAGCGTGCCTTCACATTCCCTTTGGGAAGAACCTTGCTTCTTCCCAAAGCGCCGAGTCTCCCCAGCTCCAGGCGTGGGCTCTGAGGGTTGGCGTTGCCCATCCTCGGCAGCCGCACGGTTGGCTCCGGGACGGAGACGGCTCAGAGTGGAGGCTCAAGGACATTGTGCTGAGAATACTGGGGGAAGCCAAAATTTAGGAAATAGAGAAATTAGGTGCTGGCTAACCTGTGTGATCCTGGATGATGCCTTCCCGGAAGTTGTGCCCCAGGCCGGGTATGTTACAGGAGCCAATACATATCTGTCTGTTAAGTGCAGGTGGGTTTATGTCTGTTATTTGGGACAGAAAGACTCTATCTGTTTCTCAACATGACATTTTGGAAATCTGAGGGTGCTTTGGGGTTGTCATAGTGATTAGAGGACACTTCTGACACTTTGTGGGTGGGGACCCCGGGTACCAAACAATGCACAGTGCATGGGACAGTCCGAGACAAAACACAATTCCGCTCACATGTGACTTTTGAAGGACCCCAAACAGCTGAAACTCTCTTGCGTGGTTCTGTCGTGCACCAATTTGTCCAGGAACGGTGTTCCCATGTAAACTGAGGGAAAAGTGTACTGGGATTTGTCCGAACCTCACCAAGCATTGTTCATCATTTTGGGAAAAAACCTCATCACTGTGACCAGTGCCACTCATGGTGTCGGATTGACCAAGTGAGGGGACTCCGTCACATTCTCCTGGAAATGTAAGCAACCAGTCTGGAATTCCTGGTCCACCCCCAGGAAGGCGACCTGTCACATGGGCCCTCTCCATCCACCACGGAAAGAAGAGGGGACCTGAACAATACAGTCTCTCCCTGTCCTCCTCCCCCAAAGATGTCCTGGCCCCCAAGCAATCCTTTCTTTTCTTTGTCAGTAGCTCTCTAGACCACGCCTCTTGCTATGACAATCTTCTGTTGTGGACACCCCCTCGGAGCACCTTCTGGGAGCTCCCTGGCTCATGAGTCACTTAATAAAGCCAGTTACTTAGATCTTCATAGTTACTTAGTTGAATTTTGTTTTTTAACTGTAATTATCGGGATTAGATGACATAATACTTTTCAAATGCCTAGAACTTAGCCAGCTGTAGTTAACGTTAGTTATTATCATCAATTTTTATTATTATTACTATTATTAGAATCTGTCTTCAACTGTAGTGCACTGAATAGGAATAGAAGCATTTATGGTCATTTCACCATTATTACGACTCTTCTGAGAAAATAGCATAACCCACAGCAATAGAATTTGTGCCCAGGTGGTGATTTAAGAGTCTGCGTAAAAGGCAAATCCCAAGTATGTCAGAGATCTAAATGAAGATTAATTCCTTTATAACCTGGAAGCGGGGAAAACTTCCTTAACTAGACACCATAGCCAGAAGTAAGGATAATAGAAAAGATAAATTTGATTACACAATTAAACATAATTTCATGAAAATCACCCTGAGAAAAGTGCAAAAAAAATTAGTAGACCGAAGGAAAATATTTGCAACATGGTGCAAAGAAATACGTGGCAATTTGGATCCTGGCAGGAACCCAGTTCACACCCAAAGGGTCCCCAATAAAGAGATTGTCCAGGAATGGACATGCACAGATGAACCCAGCTATGGGCAGGGGTAAGGGGACAACCGGGGCTGTGACTCGCAGACACGAGTGGCATTAGAATGCCCGCAGCTCCCCGAGCGCGGAGGAGACGGGAGGACCTAACGTTACCGCGCTGGGCGCTGGGCGTTGATCGGGAATCAAACTCCCTGAGAGTTTTATTAGGGAGACGCTGGGAGGGTTTAGTCCTCTTAAAATGTGGGAACCACTGTTTTCCGTTGGGAGCATCTTTTCTTTATTTCTTATTATTTCCTCTCGGTTTGCCTGGGGGTCGTCTTTTGAAAATACCCAAGAGAATTAACGGTATTTCTGTTAACGTTGGATAAGGGAAAAAGACTTGTTCTCTCCTCTTAGGCCTGGAGAGCAGAGGGCCCCTAGTGGCCAGTGTTGGAACTGCAGCAGTGCTTGTGCTCGACTCGGTGGGCCTGGGAGGCGGTCCTGGTGCGCTAGAGGCCGGGGAAGGAAGGGGCGGTGGGCAGAGGAGAGAAGGAGGAAGAATGGAGCGGGGGGGGTGGGGGGGGGAGGAAGGGGGGGTTGGAGACTAAAAGAGAGAGGGAAAGGGAGATTGGGAGAGAGGGAGGCGCGCATAGGAAAGACAAGAATGCAGAAATGCGAACACAGGGCTCTACAACATACAGTGTTTTCAATGGTCACTTTTCACAAATAAATACTCCTCAGAATTTTATCCAGTACAATGCAATAATTTCTCTACCCAGAAAGATTAGAACATTCAGGTATTTTTGGTGGATATAAAGGGTAGACTTTTTACGGGAAAATAATATTGATGGAAGAACTGTTGCAATCACTGTTTGAATGCAGCCATATGTTATACGTAAGCTATGGGCTTAATCGGATTTAAACTGTTCCATCACAGATGGCAATGTTCTACCACGTAACTGTGCTAGCGACAAAAATGTGTTGAACGATAAATATTACCAGTGGGGTGGACAGGTAAAGAGACATGAACTTCAAGTTGAACTATTAATACTTTCTTTTTGCAGTCTGGTTAGGATGTCTCTGTTGCTCATAATGGTATTTGGGGATAACGTGGAAAGTTTAAATTTGAGGCCATTTGCAGAAGGGAGTTCTGTCAAATGTCTTTCCTGATCTCTGCCCCTTAGTCTGCCCTTGTGGTAAGCCCTGCAGGAAGGTGGGCCTGTGGCTCCCAAGTCTTACTTTCTATTAAATTACACAGAGAACTGAAAAAATTCAGATTCCTGGGTGCTTCCCAACACCTACTTATCGGATGTTCCTGGAGGTGGGTTGTCCTCACACTGGCGTTTGGGACCAGGGCCCTGAACTCTCACCCCCTGCTGGTAAAAAGTATACAGAGGGTGGGGCAAAGTAAGTTTATAGCTGTGAGCATGAGGAACAGGGTTTGTTCTTGTTATTATTTATTCATTATTGTATTATTTTCCATACAAACAACTGGAGACCTCATTTTGCCCCACGTTATGCTTATATAACTACTTGAAAAAGCAATCTGACAATATCTATTAAGATAAATCTGTGCCCTTTGACACCAGGAATCCTACTTCTGGGAATCCATCCCATGGAAATAAAAGCACCAACATAAAATACACATATACAAGAAAGTTTATTGCAATATCATTATTTGTTATGGCAAAAAGTATAAATAAAGTAAACCCCCATCCACAAGGGAAAGGTAGAATAAACTAGAATAGCCATACTATGGATTACGTTATTAAATAAAAAAGAGTTAAAGTGATATCAGTTGACCAGGAAGTATTTTTCACCATGCATATTGTTAAGAAAATATACCAGTGGGAACAAATTTTTTTGGAAGTATATAAAATTGTATCTTGTAAAAAGTATATTTGTTCAAGTCAGCTCAATATTTCTCTGAAGGTCTCTGAGCGTTTACAATGACTGGCTTTTATTTCTCCTTTCCTAATGGATTGCTTTTATTTCCAAGTTATGCCACAAGTTCAGAGTAGGCAATGCTTCTTTTTTAAAAATAAACTTGGAAAAACAACTTGGAGGCAATCAACTCTGCTCTTCTCTCATCTCCTCAAATCCTCTGGGTCTTCTACACCCCCTCTCCTTACAGCATTACGCTGCTGAAATATTGCTGCTGAAATATTTAGATTCTCATCTCTGGCATGCCCCTCCCCGCCTATGAAATTCCCCGCAGTCTGAATTCTCTTGTCCTCTCTCTTCCTCCCTTTCACAGCACCTGGCCTCCCTTCTATCTTTAATGTGCACATTTGGGGCATCAAGGGTTGTGGACAGGGCAGCTCAAGGAGATGTTGCAAATAGCTCCTTGTTGCCACTGAGCTCTTTGGTTAGATGGAACAGAGACTCTCCAAAGTTTTTTTCTTTTTATTTATTTAGTGACTGATTTATTGATTTGAGGGAGAGAGGAAGGCAGGGGAGAGAGAGAGAAACATAGATTTGTTGTTCCACTGATTGATGCATTCATTGGTTAATTCTTGTATGTGCTCTGACTGGGGATAGAACGCACAACCTTAGCATGGGAATGATGCTCTAACCAATTGAACTACCTGGCCAGGCCTGGTGCCTGCCCCCCACCCCAGGTTTTGGGTGGTGTGGGCGCGCTGGGGGCGGGGGGGGGCGCTTGCTCTAACCTCACGCATGAGATAAAGGAAAGAGCACTCCCAGCGCAGGAATTGTTTCTCCGTGACTGAGCCTTTTGAGTAATGGACCCCGCTTTCCTTCCTCTATGCCTGATGCTTTGACATTATCTACCGCCTACCGCGGTAATTTTCTGGGGCTGCGGTTCTGCCTCCTCTCCTACGGCTGTTCAACCGGAGTGCTGCTCTTCTCGGTCCTCAGATCGGTGGCTGCATCTTCCGCCAGGATAGCTCCTTCCCTCCCTTCAGGGTGTGCTTCCCCAGCTGGACAGGAGCGTCTCTGCTTGCCTGCTGTGCGAGTCCTCCTGCGGGCTCCACTGTGTCTCTGGGCTCCCGCCCACCAACCACCTCTGGGGTCCAGCCCAACCCCTGCCTTGCTCCCCGCCCCTTTTTTAACCTTATTTATTGGTGTGTGAGTGGGGAGGGGGGGCGAGACAGATCAGTTTGTTGTTCCACTTAATGATGCAATCATTGGTTGATTATTTTATGTGCCCTGACCGGGGATCCAACCCACAGTCTTGGTGTATCCCGAGGGCACTTGGTGTATCCTGGCTGGGCTAGCTGGTCAGGTAGCGTCTGGCCTTTCATACCGTGGACAGAGCCCTAGATCACCTGTCCTGTAAAATCGCCCAGGTGACGTCACCCAATGAGATCCGGGAGGCTGAGGCCTTGACCACGCCCCTTGCTGCCGAGCCCAGCCCCTCACTTGTTTCTGTTTCCCCTCTTCCCTTTTTCCGGTGCGTCATGACGTAAGACACGGGTCACGCAACGTTGGCAACTGGTCCCGGAAGCAAAAGGCGAAGGGGCGGAGAAGGAGGCGGAAAGGAGGGCGGGCGTCCGGGTGGGCGGCAGGGGCGGGGCGGGGCATGGTAACGGCTCCGCAGCCGACCGGGCCGGGCCGCAGCGAGGCGGTGGAACCGGTGTCCGCTGCCGCCGCCGCTCCAGCCCGTCCCGCGCTGCCCACGCGGGCCCCGCCTCGGCCATGATGATCCACGGCTTCCAGAGCAGCCACCGGGACTTCTCCTTCGGGCCCTGGAAGCTGACGGCCGTCAAGACCCACATCATGAAGTCGGCGGACGTGGAGAAGTGAGGCTGCGGGCCGGGCCGGGGCGCGGGCCGGGAGCTGGGCCCGGGCTGGGGGCAGGGCGGCTCCGCGCCGCCCCCACCCTCCCTGGGGCGGGGGCGGGACCCCGAGGCGGGGCCCTTGAATGACAGTCTCGGTGAAGACACCTATCGCCCCTCCCGTCCCCCGCTGGGGGTTCGCCGGGCGCCGCCTGCGTGAAGCTGTCACTCAGTCGGGGTTTGAGTAGCGCATGGCTGTTGGGGAGGACTCTCCACCTGCCCCTACCTGCCCCAGCCCGCGCCGCCTTTGCGCCGTGGGTAGCTCTGGGCGGCTGTGGCCCGTTTTCCTGGCGTTGGTAACGGGGATGAGACGTACGCTTGGTTCCTAGCGCGTCAGGTGTGCCCCGCACAGGAGATAGGGCAGGGGAAGACGGCCTCCGCGTCCAGGCGTTCACGGTCAGGTGACGGAGACGATTATAATGCAGTGTGAATAACCGATTCGGAGAGGTGTCTCCGCGGGGTTGCGTGAGGTCCTCGAGGGGGACAAGGCACCCAGGAGGCTGGGGCGCCTGAACTGAATCTTGATCTAGTTGGTGAGCTGGGGTGGGGGCGGGGGCTCGTGTAAAGCCGGGGGCCAGAGAGAGCGACAGCCTTGATGCATTTGTGATGCTTGAACTAACCGAATCATTAAATTTTTTTTCACTAAACTGAATTTATTGGGGTTACATTAGCTAATAAAACTATATAGGATTAAGTACAGTTCTATTAATACATCATCTGTATATTGTGGTGTCTTGGCCACGCGGTGGGGCGGGTAGTGCAGGGGTCAGGGAGAGGGCGGGCCCTGATTGGTCGGAAGGACCGCGTCCGTGGGGTGGGAGCCTGGGAGCCGGAGGGGTGGGACTGAGAAGTGAGAGGCAGCCGGATGGAGTGGAGAAATTAGAGGGAGTTTTTATGCCCCAGGCTAAGGAGTTTTGCGTGTCATCTGACTGCTACACCCCGTGCGATTTTGTACAAAGTAGTGACATCATCAGATGTACACTCCGAAACAGCGACTTCAGAGTGCCGCAAGAACTTTTAAAATCTTCCTACCCGACTAAAATGTAGTCAGGGACACTGACCTCTTTTCCCTTACATTGTCAGAAAACTGGCAGCAGCCAGCACAATAGACATCCGTTGTGAATGAATCAAAATTATGCCCATTTTTGCCAGATTGGCATAAAACTGTTTTTGGTGCGCTGCAGAATTTTAGTCACTAGTTTCTGTGTGCTGTGAGACGACCAAGGGTGAGAATCGCTGCTCGGAAAGATTTCTCTGGGGTGAAGTGGAGGACGGGTTGGAGACCAGTTAGAGGGGAGAGGGCAGGAGAGGCTTTAGGAGGTCAGGCCCCTGCACTTGATGTCCGGTGGCAGGAGGAGGGAGGGGAAAGAGGAACCTGCGGGATGTGGCAAGACTGCTGGTGGGAGCGGTTGGGTGGCAGTCATTGCTGCCGAACGGCCGGGAGGCTGGAGCGGGTGGGCGTGTCAGGCGGAGGGCAAGTGAGTTGGCTGAGATGTGAGTTGTGCGGGGTCGAAGCAGGTATTTGGATGCACAGGGTCCGGCAGGAGTGAGGCCTGTGTGAGTGTGGGGGTAGGGCAATAAGGCGGGTGTGACCATTTATAGTTTCAAGTTGAACATCTCACCTAAAATGTCATGTGGTGTGCGTGGGTATGATATTGCTGTGTTAGAGGACTACATGCTAATGATCTGGTCATAAACCAGGGGTGTTACTTGTGCCGGACCCCGTATTTATGTTGGAGCTTAAGAAGGACTTGTCCGAGGGTTCCAGTTCGGGGATTATCCCCTTAGTGCCGGTGCCTCGGACCTGGGGGGCCAGTGAGAGTCACCTAAAGCCTTCTAGAAGAGGAGGAAGGGGTCAGGCCCAGAGAGGTGAGCAGGGAAGACAGGAGAGGCATGAAAGGGTGTTTGCTGCCTGGTTAAAAATAAATAAATAGAAAAGGAACACTTTTGCAGCTCCACTAGGGAAAAAAATTCCCTTCACCCCCACAGACTGGCTGCCCGGGTTTCCCTCTCCGCCCTTTCTCTCTGTTACATAGTGGCACCGGGCACCGCGTACATGGGCGGCTCGCACAGCAGTCGGGTCCAGCTGTGTTTACGGCAGTTTACTTACAGACTGAGAGGTGCGTGCGTGGTGAGTTGTACAGGGAGTCAGATTCCAGGTCTTTACTCTCTCTGTTCTGTCTGAAATAGACCTGGCAGAGTACCTTTAGTCCGTCTCCCTATGGCAAGAGAGAGGCTTGCCCTCACCCACCCTGAAGTCTCAGTGACACTGTGCCCAGGGCGTGCGAGCCGGAAGGGTGCCCCATAAATGGATTGGGGAGCTGCCAGGTTAAGGAGGCGGCCTCTAGAGAATTCTGATTCCGCAGAGGCTCCCTGTCTTTCTGCGTCCTGAATGGCAACACCTACTGACACTTGGCATTAGGAATGGTGTTAAGATACTCTGTGTTTGGCTAGTGTTTAAGATAGTCTGAACTGGGAACATCTGAATTGTGTATGTTAGTGACAGTGATTCTTTTACATATCACCGGGCTACCTCACAGGGCCGCCGGGGGTGCACCAGGCTACCTCACCAGGCCACTGGGGGTGCACCAGGCTACTTCACCAGGCTGCCGGGGTTGCACCGGGCTACCTCATAGGGCTGCCGGGGGTGCACGCATGTAGTCGAACTGGACGTGTTGCCTTATAGGACTGTTCCATGGGAGGATCTCAGACAACCAAGAACAAGTTAAATAATATTTTATGTTTTCTGTTTAAGAACACAGAAAAATCTGTAATCCATTTTGAAAAATTTTCAAAATCAATAAAATACATTTGGTACGTAAGGTAACTAGAAAATTCTCTTACATGGAACCTCTGCTTGCAGGTTGCAGGGACCAGAGACCCAGGTCACTGTGGGTGATGGAGATTTGATAGTTCGTGAGGAAATGACTAGGTGCCGGGGACCGTCTCAGCAGACGGGCAGCGGTTCCAGCCGCAGCCATGTGCCAGCCCCTCCTCTCGGTCCGGTCATTTCTCCGTGTCCGTGTCCGCTTTGCCCCTGCTGATTCCTGGCGCCCTCACTCTCCCGCCGCGCCTCCTCGTGGCTCCTCCCCTGCCGCCTCTTGTGGCCGGGCGGCCCTCGGCTGTCACTCCTATTTGGGAGGAGAGCTCGGAGGTGCTCCCTGGGCCCTTTTCCGATCCAGCCCGAGTGTGCTGGGCAGAGCTCTCTGGCCGGAACGTAGGGCCCCTGCCAGCCCGTAGGTACCTGCCTTTGGTTGAGAAGCGGAACTTTCATCCCGAAATTGGAAGTCCTGGTTTTGACTGAGGCCATGGGTCACGGGCACGGTCATTTACACACACAGCTCCTGTTTTCAGAAGCAGGTGACTATTCCACCGAAACACTTTCTAACAGGGATTACCCGCTCAGCTTTCCAAAGGACCCAGTGACAGGGGCCACCCCTACTCAGCTCAGCCCGTCGGGGTGCCATACGCATTGCCAGGCCTTGCACTGTCGTCCACAACAGAGGGGCCAGAAGGCCAGATTTTTCAAAAGTCTCTCGTTTTGTTGGCAACTATCTCTCAGGAATTGTTGGCATCCGTTTCAAATGTTGTTCAGGCTAATCAGAACACATCTGTGGACCAGTCATTTGTGGCCCTGCTTTCCAGGGGGTCGACTACAGCTCTTCTCTAACGAGGCCGCTGGGCCCAGGTGTTCGCACAGCCAGCCGGCTGGCGGGTGGAGAGGCCTGGTGGCCCCGCCCACCGGCTGCGTGATCGTTGGTCTCCCAGACTCTCCGGGCACTGCCTGGCTCTTGGTGTAGTTCTGAGGCTCAAATTCCACTTCTCAGAAGCGACTTCTGACCGCCTACCTCAAGTAGGCCCCCCATTGCCTCGCTTTATTTTTTGCATAGCCTACCACTAGCTGGTACTGTGGCATGTATATGTGTCTTTTTGTTTATTGCCTGTCTCACTAGCCCACTCGCTAGCCCAGTGTCCTAACAAAATGCATAGAGAGAGTGGATGATGGGAACATGTGCAGATTTTAAACACGCCACGTTAACGAATGGACTCCTTCGGCGATGCGGGGTGAAACGGAGAGCCGAGCGCCTGCAGCGGTAGGAACGGTTCTCCCCGACTTCCGGTTGCAGGTTAGCTGATGAGCTGCACATGCCATCCCTCCCCGAGATGATGTTCGGAGACAACGTCTTAAGAATCCAGCACTGCTCGGGCTTCGGGATCGAGTTCAACGCCACGGACGCGCTAAGGTGCGTCAACAACTACCAGGGGATGCTGCAAGTGGCGTGCGCGGAGGAGTGGCAGGAGAGCCGGTGAGTGCGGGCGGCGGCGGGCGGGCGGGAGCGCGGGCTGGAGGGAACAGCCCTGACGTGTGTGCTTCATTAGAACCAAGGGCGAGTGTTAGTCCTAAACGTGGTAGTTGGATTACTCTGAAATCAGTTTTTCTCGTCTACAAAACGGAGACCAGTGACCCTCCGCTTGAGCACCCGTGGAGTTCCGTTGAGTCGCACTGGAGCCGAGCTTTGGGGGGCACTTTCGTGAGCTCTCACTGCTGTTGAGCTAAGGGGTAGCTTCCCCTGTAGTCCAATGGCCCTGTTTTTGAAGGAAAATGTTTCTGATCAGACTGAAAAATTGAGGACCTTTGAAATTAAGAAAAGTGTATTTTCCGTGGTAGCCAAGCTGGTAGTTCCCCCCTTCGAGCCTGATGCGCACTCAGGCCCTGGAAGGTGCGGCGGGAGCGGTGCAGCCGCCGCGCCCCAGGCGGTGCGCATGCGCAGACCGCCTGGGGAGGCTGCGTCGGCGCACGTGGAGCTGGACACTGGACGTGCGGGGCGGGGGGCAGGGGTTGCGTCAGTGCGCTGTGGCCGGGGGGTGTGCGCGTAGTGGGGGGCTCTACTCACCTGTCGAATGAAGTTGATTCGGTGTGACATGTGAGTGCAGAGGGTCGTATTCCGCGTTGCTAAGTCTGAGCCCTCTCGTTCTGGTGTTCGAGGACGGAGGGCGAGCACTCCAAGGAGGTGGTGAAGCCGTACGACTGGACCTACACGACCGACTACAAGGGAACGTTGCTTGGAGAGTCACTCAAGTTAAAGGTAAAGCCTGTTTTCTGCATTTATGAGCCATCCGTTGTGATGGGCAGTCTTGGCATCAGAACTTTCTAGTAATGGCTTCTTTGTTGCTACTATTTTCATCTACTTATTTCTGTTGTGGGAGGCTTCAGAACCCAATGTGAGGGGGTTTTGCTTATTGATCATCATCAGGAAGCAAAAGAAGGCCATGGTAAATGGAGCAGTTTTTACCGAAAACGTGGTTGGGGCAGGAACTGACTTCATGCTGTCACTGTCGAGGAGCGTGAGGGCATGTATCTGTCCTTTTGGGGTGCCAGGTGGCTTGGACAGAACCTGCTAGCTAGTGGCCCCCAGTTTTACAGCTGAACAGAGGGTGGGCAGATAGGACCCGTCCTGCCTGTGCTGTGTGTGAACCTGGGGCGACTTCAGCTCCTTGTCCGAGTCTCAGCTTCACCGGTCACTCGGTGAGCGGAAACCGCTGCCTGCCCGCAGGGCTTTGACGGGAGAGGGGCCGTGGGAAAGCTCGGTGGCTCTCACGCCCTGCCCTGCGTGCCTGGGGCGGCGCCTGTCCTCGGCCCACCCTGCGGAAGGAGGGCTGCTTCCTGGTAGTGGCTGTAGGAGGGTGGAGTCAGGGGTCTTCTGTTGGGGGCTTGGTTGTACTTTGAGAAATGATAGTGTGGCTGACGGGAGGGAAACTTGGCTTAGATTGCAGCCTCTCGACGCCACGTCCTATTGCAGAGAACAGCACTGTCTCCCTGTCATTCCTGCAGTGGAAGTCCTTACTGGAGACCCTGTGTCACGGGTTGGCGCTCGGGCAAAATGTCAGGGAGGACGGCCCGTCGGTGGGCCCCTTGTCTCTGCCGGGACTCTTAGGATCTGGGGGAGCCGGGGGTCGCAGTGGGACTTAGTTCTTGCCTTCAGCTGCTGCCACTCCTGTATTCCAAGCTTTTTCTGTGCTGCTTCCAAGACAAAAAAACACACAGTTTTTCAGAGGACAGTCATTCGTTCGCTCTGGAGCTCTGGCTGTGTGCCAGCGGCTCCTGGGAGCCCACGGCCTTCCTCCCGGCCGGGTGGGGAGGAAGGCCCCTCGGGCCCTGGAGGGCGGTGTGACTCTGAGGCCATTTGACACATCGTTGCCAGAGTGAGGATGTCGGGACTTGTTTGATTGTTCTTTAAAAGTTTTATTTGTGTATTTTTAGACAGGGGGGAAGGGAGGGAGGAAGAGAAGTATTGGTGTGAGAGAGAAACATCAGTTTCCTCTCGTATGTGACCCCACCCGGCACCGAACCTGCAGCCGCACCTGCAGCCCAGGCATGTGTCCTGACCGGAAATCGAACCGATGACCTTTCCGGTTGGCAGGACGAGATGCCGCCGGCTGAGGCAGCCCGGTCCGGTCCGTCAGGGTCTGTTTTACCTCGATGCCGCGGTCACGGTGCCGACTTCCGGCTCCCGGAGACTCGTTCACGTGCCCTTTCTCCCGTGTTCCCTTCAGGTCGTGCCCACGACAGATCACATAGACACAGAGAAACTGAAAGCCAGAGAACAGATTAAGTTTTTTGAAGAAGTTCTCCTGTTTGAAGATGAGCTTCATGATCATGGAGTTTCAAGTCTAAGTGTGAAAATTGTGAGTATTGTGATTTTTGTTCAAAATTTCTTTCTGTCTTCTCTCCTAACATTGGTCAGAAATGTAAGGCTCACTCTGAATCATACGGTCTTTACATGACGTCATGTGAAGTTTCGCTGGGGTCTCAAGTACATCTCACTGATCGCCATTATCAAATTCAGTCTTAGTCCATTGTGAAGAATTTAGCAAAGCATTTTTTTTAAAGAGAGGGGCTATCTCTTCTTGTCTCCCTCTTTTTTTTTAAACTTTATTTATTTATTTTTAGAGAGGGAAGGGAGGGAGAAAGAGAGAGAGAGAGAGAGAGAGAGAGAGAGAGAGAGCACAGAGCCAGAGCGCACTCCTGTTAGAACCTGGCCGTAGGGCTGTCAGGCTGGCCTGCGGGCTCCGCACACCCGCCGCTGCCCACGAAGGAGGGGCCGTGGGTCGCCCAGTGACTTGCCCTAAGTTCCCGCTTCTCCACCTCATCAGACCCATCGCTCCGTCTTGTGTTGTCAGCACACACTTTAGGTAGCCCTCCTCCCTCGTATTGCCCTGAAATGAACCGCACAGATAACGCGCTGCCCTCCGGTACGTGCCCATAACGCCCTCACTGTACAGGCAGGTGACTTGGGGTGAAGGGAGGCGCGGTTCGGCGTGAGCGCCCTGCAGCTGCACTGGGGGGCCCGGGGAGGGAGCCAGGCGCCGGCGTTCACGCACCGAGTCGCTGTGCCTGTGGCAGGGACAGACGGGGGTTGACAGATGCCGGCTACCAGGCGGTGACTCGGGTAACACAGCCTGGCGCTGCCTTGGGTAATGAATGTTTCAAAGTGATGAAATCAGTAAAATTCCAAGTCGCACAAAGTGTACTGTCTCCTTGATTTACGAGGTCATTGTCCTTCTGGATAATACAGAGTTCTGTATTAATCTGTAAAGCAGAATTAGTTCTCCTGTCAGAGAACTACAGATGGTTGTGTTCCCTGCGGGGACGCGGGCGAGACCTTTGGACGTTCCGAGGGAGGCAGGGTGGGACTTTGCCCCCCGTGGGTCGTCCTGCGTGTGCGCTGCAGGACAGCGAGCGCTCTGGCTGTGAATGCGGTTGCCCGTCCGTGCTGCTCACCGCACACGTCCAGACGCCCCGAGGAGAGAACCGCCGTCTGATGCGTAGAACCCACCTGTTCACGCTCCACCCACTCGGCCCTTCCCTGGTTACACTTGGGGAGCAGGGGTGCATGGGTGCACCCCGGACGGAGGAGGTTAGGGGCGTGCTCTAACGGCCCGGTGCACCAGCGCCCGACCGGCTGCACTGGCCTGGAGCCTCCGCCCGAGGCCTCCCGTCTGTTCCACGCGAAGTGAACGGAAGATGCGCAGCAACGAAGAGCTGGGTGGCTCTTTCATTTGGCGTCACTGGTGGCGACGTTGACGACAAGCACTGCCTTTTCTAAAGCGAACGTTATATAGTTTTCCCATTACTTAGGGATATGCTAAGAAGTCTTTTTAACAGCAGTGCCTTTTGACCTAGGAGAAATACATTTCTGTTGTAGGAAACTGGAACCGGGATGCTGCGTATTATAAACAAGGTTTTGAGCCTTAGTTGGCCCTGAAACAAAGAACCGCTGGTTCAGAGGTGTCTGTGTGGTGCTCATTCAGGACTTTGATGCTTTTAAAAATTTCATTCAGCACAGGGACAATGTGTGGTCTTCATTACAGTACTGACGTCCGTTGTTCCTTCCAGAGAGTGATGCCCTCCAGCTTCTTCCTGCTCTTGCGGTTTTTCTTGCGCATCGACGGGGTGCTCATCAGAATGAACGACACGAGGCTGTACCACGAGGTACCGTCCCCGCTCGGCAGACGCGCTCGCGCCGACCGGGTCTGTCTGTGCCGTCTCCCCGTGTGGGAGCCGAAGCTAGATCTGCCGTGTGCCGTGTGGCCCGTGTCAGTGCCCTGGGGACCGCAGCTACCGAGACGGCACGGCTGCTCTCCGAAGTTCTCGTGGCCGGAAACGTGTTCCACAGGACGCTCCTTGCTGTGGGAAGGGGGTTACGGTGCTTGTTAAAAGGTCTCGTATGTACTGAATCTGTGCTCAAGAGAACTGTCCCTCGTGGGGTCTCCCTCTCGGAGCACACCCGTGCCTTCCTGCCCCCCCCCCCAGGGGCGTGACCTCTGCCCCTCCTTCTCCAAGCCGCCTGGGCCCTTCCTCCGCTCCTGTGCAGCCCAGCTGCCTGTGCTTTAAATACTTTTTTTTTTTTTACAGTGAGCACTAATCTGTCTTTATAGATAAAAAGATTAAAACCTTAAGGAGTTTAATCTTGTGGTTTTCTTGTATTAGAAAGTACCCCCCCAAATAAAAATTATCAATTACTGTTTTAAAACCTAAAGAAAAATTAAATGGGAAAAATTGAAGTACAAAAAAAATGATTTTATATAAGCCATTTGGCAGGACTTTTGTGGAAATGGGAGAGAGTGACATTTTTAATTCTTTTTGGAACACAGAAGTAGCCACTGTTACGTAGGTAGGTGATGGCATTGATAGCTTATGGAAAAGCTGCGGTTCTGAACTTGAAGGGAGACCCTTTGCTCGTGTCCCCCTGACATGGAAATCATGAAATCCATTCTCGCGGTTGTGTCTGACGTCACTGTGCCTTGCGGGGGTGGGAATGCACAGCTCAGGGTTCTTGGTGAGAGGCAGCTGGCTGTTCCCTCACTGGGGAACGAGGTGGTCTCGCCGGAGTGCGCGCCACTTTCACACCTGCACGCGATGTAAGCAGTTCCGTGTAGCAGCAGGGACTGTAAAATCAATACAAGTAAACTTGTTGCAATGTTTTTTATTTTTCAACACAGGCCGACAAGACCTACATGTTGCGGGAATATACATCACGAGAGAGCAAAGTTGCTAATTTAACGGTACAGTATTTAAATACCGACTTTTTAGATGTTGGATTTGTATGTTTCCCTTTAAATACGGCATCCCCCATTACCCCGTCTGTCCACCCAGACCCACCTGTATCCCTGCAACCATGCACACCTCAGGGCTCGATAAGGTAAATCCTGCCCGACGTAACCTTGAACTAACCGCCAATACAAGACCAGTGAGAGCTGTGAGGCGTGGTAGCCGCCATCCAATCTGATTTCCACGTTTTATTCTGGAAGAGCGAAGACCTGGAGGTGTGGACTACCCTGAGGCGCACCCCGGGTTGGTTGGCACCAACTGGATGTGCTTTCCACTCGCTACCCCGTGATTTCGTTCGCTTGGTCCCCGCCTTTCCCCAGGCGTGGTGGTTCCGCACCACAGCGTGCTGGTCTGGGCGCAGCTTCTCTCTAGTCCTCGCTCCCCTGGGGCTTGTGTAGGGCCTCCTTGGAACTTCCGGTTCTGTGTAGGTTGTTTAAAAAGTGATACCTTCCTGCAGACTTGACATTCTTGCGACCCGTGGCGCTCACTGCTGCCGGGGCACGGAGCGCACGGGGGTCGGAAGGGCGGCCGCACACGGGCTCTGGGCGAAGACCGGTGCTGTCGGGGGCTGGGAGCCGCAGGGAGAGGGGTGTTGGACTGAGAGGCGTTCAGTTCAAACAGAAGGGATTTCAGTGAAAAAAGAGAGAGATTGATTAAATTCTTAGGACATTTAGGGCGCATCGTGAGTGCCGTGCCCACGTGGTGTTTGAGTCCATTCTGCAGCAGGGCTGGTCTGCGGCCACGCCATCCCGAACGCGCCCGATCCCATCTGATCCCGGCCGCCGGGCAGGGTCCCGCCGGGTTAGTACTTGGGTGGGAGTAGCCGGCCGAAGAGTCGGTAGTAACGACGGTGCCTGGTATTACCGGGGGCACTTAGTGATGCTCCTTGTCCGCCCGTGTCACGCTTCGTCCTGAAGTCAGTGGGCTTTACACCCAGCGCTCCTGGCAGGGTCGGGGCAGCCCCTGGGCCTGTGCTGACGGGGTCTCTGTGTTCCCAGCACGTTCCACCGGCCGTGTTCACCGAGCCCAACGAGGTAGCGCCGTACCTGCCCATCAAGGAGGCCGTCTGCGAGAAGCTCGTATTTCCGGAAAGAATTGATCACAACCCCACGGGCTCACAAGAAAATGCTCCTGTGGAATAGGACGGAGCCTACCACATGCTCGCCGTGGGATCTGACGGAGACCTGGGCTACGTGGACGGGGGTATTTTCATTAGGAGAATCAATTGCCTTGTCTATGTGCAGATTTTCAGTAGCCTGAAAGGAAAAAAATATAAAAGATTATTGTAGGCAGGTTCCTGTTTGTACTATCTGTCCTCAAATTCATATTCCAGATTTATGTTTCCTGGAATTAAACTCAGATTTCTAAGTTGTCACAACGTGGGCTGTCACTAGGAGTGACGTGTGTATGTCTCAGGAGCAGGGGGCATGATCTGTACCCTTCACGAAACACTGTTTTCCCCCGGGAGGAGGTCGGCGTAAATCCCTGGGTTGCAGCCCTACGACTCTGGCGGGCGTGCCGAGCCTGCGCGCTGCTGTGCTGGCCTCGCACCCTGGGCTGGTGGCGGTGCTTCGTCCTTCCGGGGAGTTGTGATTCGCCTCTTAGGAAACTGACCTCATGTTTTAATAACCTTCACCCACAAATTTAAAAAAGATATATTTCCCCCTAAATTTAAATTGGCTCTTTCAGACGTAGAACCAGATAACCTAGTTTTCCCCAAACGTAAGCTGTTCTGTCCACGAAGCACGCAAACGTGGTTGGGCCCCGCTGCCCGGCGCGTGGAGCGGCCAGTCCTCCGGCCTAGGTGCTATTTCTGACCTGCTTCTCCTCGTCCTGCCATTTTTCACTTCCTCCACGCGGCCTCGGAGGGAGTGAACGCCCTGAGCATTAAGTTGGTATTGGCCCTAAAAAGTTTGAAGAGTTCATACGGATTGTTTTTAGCACACAGTACAAATATCACATCAACCCCTAAATAACCACATTAATTTTCAGCTTAACATAGTTGAGAGGTAGCCATGGAGGTGAGGGGGCTTATTTTTAAATATAAAAGCCAGTTTTTTCTATTTTAACATTCATGTTGTTAACATTACAGGGACTCCAGTAAGATGTCATTAGTATGAGGCCTAGGTAGACCAGAGTGAATTTAAAATCAGTTTGGTTCTTTTGATGACAACCCTTTAAACATTTTTTATTCTTTTCTGCCTTTCTGAATGATCTTTGTGATGTGGAAAGTGACTGTTAAGCACCAAGGAAGGAATCACTTGAAATGGATTTTTAAAACTAATTATCCCCTGTCTTGGTTTAAAATAACTATTGTACATATTTCCACTTGATGGATAAATCATTAAATAAGAATATTTAAAAAGAAGTATTAGTAAAGCTCTTCAGGTGTTACCCTGATGAAATGTTTTAGTGAAACAATGTAATTGGACAGCCATTTATCGCTCAGGCTCGGGCGGGCTGCTATGTGTGTGCTTATTGAGCTAACTGTCTCAGCTGGGTTTGGTCACAGGTGACATTCGTCTGTCATCTGTTGCATCACCTGTAAGGCATAGGAAATCAGGATTCCGTTGACTTTACAAAAACACATGGCATGTTCACTGTATATGAAATATACCTCCTGTATTTAATGATTTCTCTTAGGATAGGAAAGTATACATACTGTACTCAGTTTTCTGTTTTATTTTACTTGCCATGCAGATTTAAACAGAATGGATATCTTATTCATACAAATTATAAATGAAAAACTTGTGAGAATATTCATTAGTTGAAGTTTCTGAGCAACATCATATATATATTTTTAAACTTGATTCAGATGTCTTAGTCCTTGAGTCAGCCTTAGATTGCTTATTTTGCTCCTTTGTTAAAAACTGTAGGGGATTAAAAGAATTGACTTTTTTTTAATGGAAGGTGGGTGGTGCATAGGAGAATGTACTTCTGAAAATGTTATGATTTTATTCCTGCAGAAAATACCAAGAAAACCTGTTTGCCCATTGCTAAATAAGTTACATACCATTTTATATTTATTTGTCCCAACTGTCTTTTGTAAGAGGAGAATAAACAATAAAGAATTATTGATGTTTTGCTATTTCATTTACTTCACTTTTTCTTGAAACTTAATTAAAATGGTTCGGAATACCTTTCTTGTTTGTGATTTATGTTTTGAATTTGGTCAACGCTGTGGCCCGAATCCCCAGACAGATTGTAAATGAAAATCTAACAGATGGTTCTGAATATATTCCCGGTTTAGCCTTTAGAGGGGCTCTTCTTCCTCTCCTGTTCTCCAGCAGTCTGTGGGTGTTGCAACTGGCCGGTTCTTCCTGTGTTGGGTTAATGTTTTCTGTTTCTGAAAATGTAAATACCTGCTATATGTATCAATCCACTTAGCTCTGAGTACTGGGTCCCCTGCGTGCTGCAGGGATCACAGTAATGAAGAGTTGTATGTAGTTCGTGTCTTCATGGGGTTAAAGTCCACCAGAGGAGGCAAAGTAAAAATAATGACAAATTTTAGTAAGTGCAATGGTGGAAACACCACTGATTTAAGAGAGTAACAAAATCACCTTTAGTAGAGGTTCTGCTTCTGAAGAGAATGTGGAAAGCCTCAAGAGAATGTCACTCCTAATTTAACCAGGAGAAAAGCCTGGGTAATCTACAGAATTATAGCTTGCTTGCTTGCTTTTCTTTTTTCGAGTGTATCAGAGAGTGAAGTTTGGGAGACAGAACTGAACCCTAAAGAGTGACGAGCCTTTGGACAAGAGATAAGACGTACCAATTGCTTCGTCTCAGAAAGAATTCGAGACAGGTGGCTACTCTACGCGCAAGTGAGAAAAAATCCAGCTAAAATTTTAATGCTTTTAAAAGGCTGAGTGTGAGCTGGCACATTAGTGTGGAGGAGCTGAGCATCTCAAATAAGAGGACTTAAACGCAAGGCCTCGACACCAGATGCTCTAAGATGTGCTGGGGCGGGACAGGGCAGCCGGCTCAGGCAGAAGGGACCGAGGAGGCAGAGGTGTGCAACCCGGCCTGCTTCCCCCAGACCCTTCCCTTGAAGGATGCAAAAGTCTTAGGCTGCTGAGGGGAGGAGCAACAAATCACATCAGCCAGGCCCAGGCCAGACCCTTGATTTCTCCGGGAGGGATAAAGGCGAAACCCGCTGCCTGGCAGGGGAGGGGGTGGTGGTCTGAAAAGCTCTGCATTGGACACAAACAAACAGCGGTTACTGCGAGGGGAGTCCAAGCAAATACCCCTGACCTGGGGGCTGGGGCAGAAAGTCCTGGGCCCAGGGCCCTGCAGGGGTAACTGAACAGGCATGCTCCGTCCCGGGGGCCCGGCAAACGTGGATTCTGCCGCCAAAGGGAACTGAGGCAGGAATTTACCCGAGTGTAACAAGCGTGTAAGGGGCGTTTGCTTTTCAAGTTCAGGGGTGTAAACGAAAATTACGAAGCAAAGCATGTTTGAATACCCATGGAGATGAAATCACGTAGGGGTGTAATTATTACACAACCATTTGACTGATTTGAATAGGGTCCTGTGCAAACTTTGCTGGGTGGATGTGTAATAATTTCTAACAGGCCTAAGTTCTTGGTGTGGACATCGACAAGGAATCTATGTACCAGTAACGACTCCTGGTGATTAACGGCACAGATTCATAACCAGAGCCACAAAGCCGTTGCCACTCTCAGGAAACAGGTACTAGAGCTCCTGCCACCTGAACCCACCTTTATAAAGGAATTCCGGGGATCGTCTTTCAACCAATAGGCCGAGACCTGCCCTGTCCAATCGAAACTGTGGAGCTCTAGCTTCATTTGCATTTCTACTGACCAATTAGAGCAGCTGCAGCTCCATAACTAGCCAATCAAATTGCAAATTTGGATCCCTCATTTGCATAAAAACGGACCAATCAGGGATGAGGGCGGGAACTTTATAAAAGCAGGCCTCCCCTTTGTGTACTGTGGAGCAAACTTTGGATTTCCACTCGAGTCCGTGTCTTCTCTTGGGTTAGCAAACTTGACGTGCATAGTAATCAGTCTCTTTTACCCCACCTCGGACTGGGGGCTCCCCTTGGCATTGGATTGGGGGCAGCGACCTTTTGTTGACATTGGTAACCTAACCTATAAATTATGCCCATTGGGTGTCCGTGTGTGAGGGAGGCGGCGGGGGTGGGGGTGGGGGGAGACGCGCGGACGCTCCGGGGAAGCTGTCCGTGGGTTTGTTTTTCTGAGCGGTTTTCTAGGGGTCCTCTGGGACGGCCTCATCAGCGCTGGGGTCCAGTGCGGCGTCGGGGAAAGGAACCCGCCACCCAGCATCCCTTCCCCAGCCCCCCACCCAAGTCCCACCCGGTCCCCAAGGTTTTGTCCAGATCACGCTCTCGGTGCGCGTCCGCGGGAAGCAGCGCCTCTCCTGCTCACGTTGCCTGCCACCAAGCTCGGGTAGACGGCGCCGCCTCCAGGTGGCCTCCGGATTCCCGGCAGCGTGGTCCCAGCCCGCCGCCGGAGCGTGGGCGGGCCCCGGGGCGGCGGCGCCACTCTCCCAGCCCGTCCGGGCGCCCTCGTCCCAAACCGGCCGGTCAGGGGGGCGGGGCGGGGGTGGGCGCCTGCGCTGGCCGCCGCCAGGTGGGCGGGCACCTGGGCGGGGCGCGCACCCGGAAGGGCCGCGGGCGGAGCGGCGCAACAGGCGGCGGCCGGCGAGGGGCTGCGGCGGCGGCGCGCACCGGCCCGGGATGGACAAGCTGAAGAAGGTGCTGAGCGGCCAGGACACCGAGGACCGGGGCGGCCTGGCCGAGGTGAGTGCCCCCCGCGCGGCCGTGGCGCGGGCTCGCGGGGGCCTGGCGGGCGCGGGGCTGCTGGCTGTGGGAAGGAGCAGGACTTCCAGGATTTCCTGGGAAGCAGCTCTGCTCTTTCCCCCTACCCCCACCACCATTTCCCATCCCCGGCCGCGCCCCCGCGCGGAGTGCCCCCGCTCCCCTCTTTGCCGGCGCTCCCCCGGGGCCGCCTGGGATCTGGGCTCCAGGCTCCGGCTGTCGGCGTCTGTTTACTTCAGTCCCGTGCCCCATCCCCCCACCCCCGCTCGGGGAAGGGCCGCGCCGAGGCGAAACCCAGAAACCCGGCAGGGGGAGGACGCATCCGGGGGAGGGGCGGCCTCGCTGGCCCGGGCCCGGCGTCTTTCGAGGTCCGCGCGGCCGTCCGGGGCCGCGCCCGGGGCTCCGGGCCGCCTTCCCGCCGGGTGGAGGTTGTGGGTGTGAGACTCACACCCGGCCCCAGCTCCTCTCGGTGTTGTGTAAGGTGCCTCCGCGAAACCCTGGCCGCCGGAGGGCGGGGCCGCATCCGGTTTCTCGGCGTGCGTGCTCGAGAGCCCCGCGGACTCCCCGGGCTGTCCGCCTGCTGTTGGATTAGACAGGTGTTGGGTCGCGTGGAAACCTGGGCACTGATGCCCCAGGGTGTAGAGCCCCACAGAACGTCCGCTTCCTCTTTGGGCGCTTTTTGCTTTGGCTTTTGTTTCCCTTTCTGCATAACAAATGAACAACATCTCTTTACTCTTGGCGTGTATCTCGTGCGCCTCAGTTTCCCCATCTTTCAACTGAAAACCTACTATTGCTCTCAGTTTGGTCAGCGTCCCCCGTGGTTTTCTCCCACGCTCCTGTCACCCACCTTGGGGTTGCTGACGTCACTGAGTTTTATGTGATGCGGGTTCCTCCACCCATCTGCAGTCTCAGCCTGCCACCCTCACCTGGAAGTAGCACTGCAGGAATCAGGTGTGGTAGGAATTGAGATTTGCCTTGTTTTATGTATTTTATTTAACTTTAACTTAATTTTTGTATTTTATTGCCATTTCGGAACACCTCTATGGGTTCTTTTCCACTTTTTGCTTTCATTAGTTGGTCAGGGCTCAGTGGTACTTGCCCGAGGTCTGTGTCCTGCCTTTCCGACTCCCGTTGGGAACCCTCAAGTGAAACCTCAGATGGGGGTGAAGAAAACTCAGGCGGCGACAGTCCTGCCCATCCAGAGCTCTGCGCCCTGCACACCGTCAGCGGGCTTTTATGGGCATCAGGCGTCCCTAGTGGGACATCTTCTGTCCCCAAAGACGCTTGCGGGGGAACGCTGATGGCGGGTGATGCCGATGCTACATGTTCACAAGTGACCCTGAAGCGGTGGGCAGACCCGGAGGGGACGACACGGAGTATGTTTCTGCCTGAGCGGTGCTGCTGCGGTGGACACGGTGCAGAGCTTCAGGCCGTCGGGAGTCCAGGCGTGTGCGAAGTCCGGCCTGAAAAGAGGAGGTGCTCCCCTCTTGTTCTGAAACTCCGCTCCCGGGTTCCTCTCTCCCAGCGCGCAGACCTGTTCACACGGTCACTGACCCGCAGGTCCCGAGTCCGAGCTCCTGGGACGCAGCTCTGAACCGGCAGAATTCCTCGTCGGGGTTATATTTGGCTTCATTCTTACGTGTTAGTGTTAGGTCAGGGCCAGCTGTGAAATGCGGGTCCTGCTCGGTGGGCTGACGCTTCCTGCTCCCTGAGGTTTTATGGCTGGTGGAACTGCGGGAATCTGGGGCGGGGGGGCGGGGGAGTTTCTGTCTGACGTGGCTCGTTGGACAGGTGGCTTTACAGTGTCGGTGAATTCAGTGCCCTGTAAGCTGTCAGAAGTCACCAGAAGCGAGTACTTTTAATACTGTCCTCCGTTTAATGCAAACAGCGGAAGGATGAGTGGTTCTGTTTCTCCTGCGTGGGGAACCAACCAGGTGATGATAAAAATTCCGTGGCCGTGGGTAATCGCAGGTAGCCTCACGACGAGTTTTCCGGTCCTTCATCTTCACCACTGCCCCTTCGGTCTGCAGGGTCCGAGGACTTCTTTCTGCAAGGGCGGGTTTTCCGTGTTTACAGAGGCCTGCCGGGAGGAGGAAGGTCCGGATGGTCCCTGGTTCGGCAGCGCCGGAAGGGGGCAGTATTCCCTTCTCAGCTTCTCGTCGTTACCTGCTGCTCCCCAAACAGTTCTTAGCTTTCCTTTTTTTTGGCAAGAGCCCCTCTCCTGCCCACAGCCGGAGTCAAAGGGACCTTTGTGCGCCACTGCCGGTCAGACGGCGTGTGAGCACGTCACCTCCAGGTTCTGCCCGGATACTGTTCCAGCGACTCTGGTTTCCAGAACGTGTGACACGTGTTTGGTTTCCCCTGAGTCCGGTTAGAAGAAGGGGAACAGCAGCTTCCCCTGCCTGCGGCCAAGAACTGGCAACCACCGCGGAGTGGAACAACAACGGTGAAAAGTCAGCCCCCCCTCCCCCGTTTGGCTGTCCAGGGCGACACCGGGGTGGAATGCAGCCTGAGAGGCTTGCAGGGCCAACACGTCACTCTCCCTCTGAAGGCAGAAAGCAGACCGCTTCCCGTGGCCGGCGAGTTTGATCTTTGCGAGGGCTGGAATCTCACCGTCCTGCTGTTGGGACTGTGTGGCCCCCTCAAGGCCATCGTCAGTTCGAGTTTGATATTTTGCCTTGTGGTTTATGCTCTTGAAGGAAAATTTAAAAAGGTTGAATCTTTAAAAATGTCCCTGTTGGCGCCCAGAGGTGCTCAGGTAGCAGATCCTGCCCAACCCCGTACCGTGTTTCTCCCTGCACGCAGCCCGGTGTGTTCTTCCACCTCGGCAAGGTAAGCCCCCTGGTCCTCGTGTGAGTAGGAGGAGCTGTGGCTTTTGGTTTGGCTCTGTTCTTGGTGGGAGGCCGAACAGGCCTGGCAGCGGGGGCACGGCCTGGTTGGGTGGGTGCCAGGCAGCCGATGACAGAGCCTCGCCGGCTCACTTTGGAGGCGAGGTTTCCTGCCATGGCCCCGGTGGCCTGTGTCGCTGGTGCTAACGCCCGGTCCCCACTGCATGTCACCAGCCCCGGGTGTGCCTTTCCGGGCAGGGTCCTGTGTTGCCACATGATCTTGCGGGTGCTGTGTGTGTGTGTGTGTGTGTGTGTCGGGGGGCGTATTGCAGTGTCATGAGCCCACTTTCAATACATGTGAATGTATGGGGGGTGGGGAGAACCCCGTTTGATAACCTGCGAAATGCCTTTCTCCTGGGTGGAGGCGAAGCCATCCTGTAGCAACGCCTGCCATCCCTGGGGGAGCCCCTGGTCCTTCCCTTGGAGCTTCTGGTTTGACAGGGTGTCTAGGGACAGGTCCTCCTTGGAAAACAAGTCTTGAGCTGGGAGCCCTCGGGGCTGAGGGAGTTGCCGGTCTGGTGACCCCAGCAGCCTCCGCCACCACCTGCCGTCCTCCATCAGCTGCTGGCAACGTGCTCCATGGTGTTCACCGCATCGCCAGGTGGCCGCGTGCGTGCCCCTGTGTGAAGGGACCCGGTCTGGCCGCCCGCCTCGGCTGTGCGGGGAGGCCCTCGGTCTCGGCGGCAGCCGCCTGTGCCCAGCTGAGCAGCCGTGGCTCCTTGCCTCGGGGACGGACCGGGCGGGTCTCTGGCGCACACACTTGGGTGCAGTCTTCGACGTGGGGAGAAGCCGTGGGGGCTACTCACAGGCTCTCCTGTCCCAGCAGAGTTTTTCTGGAAACGTGGCGGCCTCTGAACTTTGCCCTTGGGAGAGGGTAGTCTTGGTGGCAGAGCATGGGGATGAGTAGGGCGGTAACTCATTAACTGGGGCCTGCCTCACACTCACGTGGTCTGGCTGCCGCCCGCCCCGAAGAGCAGCGCTACGACAGGGAATGGCTGCACGCGTGACCTGAGGAGGGCCAGAGCCCGAGCCTCCCCCACCCCCGCCCCAGGTCTCAGACAGCAGCAGCTGCTGAAGCGTGGCCAGTGGGCATAGGGGACTGTGCCCAGGGGACACAGCCCCATTTGCGGAGCCCCTGCCGGGCGGAGCTCACGCCTTGCCCGTGGTGGGCCTGGTCCGGTCCGGGCTTGGGCTGCTGTGAGGCGTGGCTGCTTGCGGTCTGTGGAGTGGGTGGACCTGAGGCAGGGTGGCCACTGCGGGAGGTGTTAGCGGTGCAGGACAGGAGCCCTGCGGGTGCAGGAGGCACTGGGCGCCGTGCGTGACTCCAGGGGGCTCTCAGAGCTCCGAGCGTGCGGGACTCTGTGCTCCGCCCTCCTCAGAACAGTCACACGCTGCTCCCGACCCCCTGACCACAGCCCTGTGCGCCCTTCGTCCCGGGGGAGGTCTGCAACCCGTGTTCCCCACTTCCAGGTGACTGACACGTCTTCCTTGAGCTGGGACACCAGAATCAAAGGCTTCGCGGCGTGTTTCGTCACGGGGATTCTCTGCTCGCTGCTGGTAAGGCTTCCCTCCCCCCCTCTGTCTTTCCCCTGTCACCCGCCTCCTCCCCTCTGTCGCTCTTCGTGGGTCAAAGGGGGAATGGGGAGGCGGGGGAGCAGGAGAGGAGGGGGGTGGGGGGAGCAGGAGAGGAGGGGGGTGGGGGAGTGGAACGGGCGCCTGTGCGCGCGTCCCTGGTGGGGTGGCGGGGAGGACACCGTCTGCCCTCTCTCGCAGGGCACTTTCCTGCTCTGGGTGCCGCGGAAGGGGCTGTACCTGTTCGCAGTGTTCTACACCTTCGGCAACATCGCATCGATCGGGAGGTGACAGTTCAGTCCGCCCTTGGCCCGTTATTACGGGGCGGGGGGGGTGGAAGTGGACTGTGGTGGGGGGTGGGAAGGAGGGGCCTCTGTAGCTTTAAGGCTTTGGAGAGAAAAGGGCAGTCAGAACGCATCCCGTCCCCGTCCTGTCACCTCACGATGTGTTTATACCCGAAACACCCCAGGAGACGGCGGGCGGCGTCCCACCCCTGCGGGGTCCACAGGAGGGCACGGAGGCCCAGAGCAGTGGAGTGGCACAGCCCTCTCTCTGCTCTGCTCCTCCCGCTGCCGGAGGCTGAGCCCAGGCTTTCAGGAGCCTCACCGGGCCGGCGGCTGCAGGCAAAACCCGTCATTATTCAGCACGAGATCGCGGCAGACCTGGTCCCCGGGGCAGGGCGCCAGCCCGCCCGCCCGCCTGCCCGCCCCCTGGGCTGCTGGCGGCACAGACGTCCCAGGCCGAGCTCATGCACTCCGACCCTTCGGCCACGCCTGCGTGCTGACGCCGCCGGTCCCGAGGCCTGGTGTTGCCTGGTGGTGTCCCTCCCGAGAGGAGCCCTGATCCTACCCTGCTGGGCTCTGGGCATTCAGAGACCAGTGCGGTCGGGTTCCTGCCACCAGAGAGCTCACGGGCAGCCAGGCAGGCGGGCGCAACCTGACGGCAGAGCAGGATGTGGAAGGAGGGAGAGGTGCACAGGGAGGGGCAGCTGGCCTGGTCCCACCCGGCCTGGGACCGGGGGGGGGGGGGGGGGGGGGCTCCCTAAAGTGGGCAGCGTGGGAGCTGCTCTCAGCTCGGCCGATGGTGTCGCTCGTGGGAACTGCTGCCCAGGTCCACGGCCACCTCCTTTGCCTCCTGCACTGCTCCCTACTGGCCGTTCCTTACTGTTCCTGCTGAGCTGCCTATTAGGGGCTCCTGGTCCCTCCCTGCAGGTGGAGTCTGAGCCCAGGCCCTTGAGATCTGCCTTTGCCCCTCCCACCCGTCCCCAGCCCCGAGTGCTGAACCCTCTGCCTGCTCAGACACCCTTGTGCCTCTGCCCAGGCCTCATTCTCGTGTGGAACGCGACCCCAGCGTCACCTGCTGGTTGGCTTGTATTAGACCCTGGTTATAAGAGGCAGCTTCTCAGCTGAGTCTGCGTGAGCCCTTCTGTGACGAGTCAGGAAACGCCAGGGGCTGGCCCTGGCCCTGGCCCTGGTGCAGTGGGCATGAGGCCCGCTCTGTCTCCCCTGCCCCTGCTCAGGTCCCATTCACACAGCAGGCGCCCCGGGGAGGGCTTTCGGAGCCTTGGAACCTTGCAGTTGCGGGTTTGCGTGCCAGCTGCTTAAGCTCCCCGCTGCGTGGTCCTGGATACGTCAGCTGTCTCGGCCTCACTTTTTCATCTGCAAAATAAGTGTCATAGCAGCCGCCTCACAGAGTAGTGGAGGGGCGAAATGAGGTCACGTCTGTGGCGTTGAGCATGCTCCCAGCAGTTCCGAGCAGATGTTACCATGACTAGAAGCATCCCGTGGAGAGGATGAAGGGAAACGAGGTGCTCAGCTTTTTAACATAAACGACCTAAGCCTGTGAGGTGTGGTTTTCTTTTTTGAGTCGCCCGAGTCTGGTTGGTTGGCTGGTTGGTTGGTTGGTGGGTTGGTTTCCATGGGGAGGGAGGAAGGTGGCACCTCCGGAGAAGGTGACCAATGTAGCCCTAGGACCAGACCCGACGCACGTGCAGCCTCGCGCCACCGCCTGCTAGTCGGGCGGCCTGGACGGCAGCCCGCCCTCTGGGCTGCGGTCTCTCCGTCCGTGAGACGCGGGTGGTGCGTGCTCCTGCGGCCGACCCCGGGCGTGTTGACGGGGGAAGCGAGAACGACGCACCAGGGCCTTCAGCGCAGCTCCCGGCAGAGTGAGAGTCAGCCGTGAGCCGGTCACGCAGGGGGTGCAGGGCAGCTTGCGCCCCGAGTGGCCTGTCCGGCCTCATGGCTGGTGCGTGTCTCCCTGCAGCACGGTCTTCCTCATGGGGCCCATGAAGCAGCTGAAGCGGATGTTCGAGCCCACGCGTCTGGTCGCCACCATCATGGTGCTGGTGAGTCTGCCTGCGGCGGCGCTCCAGGGGCGGGACTTCTGGGGCCGCTCTAGGGCGTTGCTGCTTCTCAGACCTGGTTCCTTTCATCTTGACGCGTGCCCGAAGCCCTGGGAGGGAGTGGGCTTCTAACAGTGACCCCCCCACGCTGGGTTTCCACTGGGGGTAAGGTACTGCCAGTTCTGTAAAGCACCTCCAGAGGGCGCTGCTTGTCTAATCAGCCACAGTGATGGGGCAGTGAGTCAGCTGGACGCCCTCCAGGTGGTGGGCGGAGCCACGTGGACACACGCAGAGGCAATAACACAGAGGCACCGGGCTCGTTCTCTGAAGGGGGACTCTCGCACCTCTCCATCCTGTGACTTTGGGGTCACACCTGTTCTCTCCGGTCTTCCTCGTGGCCCACTGCCCCCTGCCCTGCTCTGGCGATCGTGCCTTCTGTCTTATCCCACCTCCCCATCCGCTGACCCTGAATGCCTGTCCTTCCTCTGGGCCGTTCACTTCCACGTGACCATCAGAGGCTTTCCCCACCACATTCTCCAGCCTTTTACTTAATTATCGGTGTTGCAGCATTTGGGACGTGGTGTACCTCTCACGTGGTCGAACAGGTGAGCTTTCCAAGCCCTGTCCACGTGTGCCGTTCACCTTGTGTCCTTGAGAACCTCGTGCTCAGAGCCGAGCTCGGAGGAAATACTTAGGACACGTTTCTGGCGAAGGTGCTGTCCGGGGCGGGTGGAGACGACGGGCCTGACGGACGCCCGAGAGCCTGCTGCTCTTGGTCCGTCGCGCGAGGGCGCGGCCTGCACGGTGCCGTGTAGAAAGGACTCTAAGAAAGGACCTAGGGAAGGTGTTGGGTGACAGGGAAACCGATCCCCCCCCCCCCGCGGGGTGTGAGAGTGGCGTCTCATGTGCGCCTCTGTCCTCCTGCGGCTCCTCCCACCCGGAAGCCCGGTGCTGGGCAGGAGTCGGGGGTTAGGGCACAGGCACGTGTGAAACCCGAGTTAGACTGTGTTCAGGCAGAAAGACCGGTGCCCGGGGTGGGCCGGAAAGGGGACTTTGTTCGCTGGGTAGAGATTTTGGGAAAATTTGCAAGTAGAAGAGGATTCTTCTCTTTTAACCCTACTCGAGTTCTTGTTGGCCCGTTCAGTTTCACTGCGACCTTAACTCTCCTGCCAAACACGGGCGCTCGCTCAGGTGGGCGAGATGCTGTGGCACGGGGGAGCCTTTGGCAGCCGCGGCTGCCACGGGGTCCGCTTCCTGCGGCTCGATAAGCGTTGGTGTAAGTTCGCCAGCAGCGATAAGTCCTCACGGGTCTTCCCGCGCTGCCGTCGTCACTGTGTTCGCTCAGCGATGTCTCCTTTCTCTCTCCAGTTGTGTTTTGCGCTCACCCTGTGTTCTGCCTTCTGGGTAAGTTGGGCTCCGGGTCGCCCTCCGCCTCGCTGGCTCCCGCGCTGGCCGCCGGCGTTCACGGCGCCCTGTCGTTTCTCTTCCAGTGGCACAACAAGGGGCTTGCCCTCGTCTTCTGCGTTCTGCAGTCTTTGGCCCTGACGTGGTAAGTGTCCCTTTCCGCCTGACCTCTGACCGCCGCATCGACGGTGGTAAAACCCCGGGGGGCTGCGAGGAGGGGTTGGGAAGCCCAGACGCTGTTCAGTGGAAGGATTCTCGGTGATGCTGCGAAGCCAGGCTGCGGAGCAAAGCCTGTCGGCTCGGCCCACTGCCAGTAGGTGGCGCAAGGGGCCGCGGCGGCTGTGGCCCACTGCAGCCTTCTCGCCGGGCTCACGGTTGATTCTGAGATGTTACCAGTGCTACTGAACCACTCGCGTCCAGGAAGAGCAAGGGTAACGAAGTGTACGGGGGCAGGTGAAAGGAGGCTGTGGGCCAGAAGGCCGTCCAAGAGGAAGGAGAGTGGGCAGGGAAAGAGAGCGGTGCATTTGGGCTGGAGGAACCCCTACCAGAGGAACAAAGGGGGCACTGTTGGCAGGAGGCGAGGAGACCGGAAACCACGTGGCTGTGTAGGATCAGCCTCTGCACCGGAGGCCTGCTGGCAGGACCAGGGGACTGCCTGCCGCTCGAGAGCTGAGGGAGGTGGAGGGCTTCGTTGTTTGACACTGCGGGTGGGGCTGCGGGGTCTCAGCCCTTCCAAACTGGTCCAACTTCAGCGGGAGGGTGGGGTGGCACACCCCCCGCCCCTTCCCCAGAATCTGTAGCTTCTGAGCCCTGCCTGTAATACTGGGTTGGTCAAAAAGTCCGTTGGGTTTTTTCCCTAAAATAAAAAACACATTTTAAAAAAATATTTATTTTTAGACAGAGAGGAAGGGAAGAAGAAAGGGAGGGAAACATCAGTGTGTGGTTCCCTCTCATGCACCTCCTACTGGGGGTCTGACCTGCAACCCAGGCGTGTGCCCTGGCTGGGAATCCAATCTGTGACCCTGTTCACGGCCCTCACTCAATCCCCTGAGCCGCAGTAGTAGACTTTTTAAGTGTGCAAGGATCAGTTACACCCCTCCGCTGGGAATGGATGTGGAGACTGCAGGCTTAGCACCCCCTCCCGTTGGCAGTTCGGGACTGTTGAATAGCTGGGCTTTCTCAGTGTTGGCCTTCGGGGACAGGCTGTGCTCACGGGCGGGTGAGCCTGGCGCGTGTCGGTGGGCAGGAGAGGGCCGGCCCGAGTTTAACGTGGCACACGTCGTGGTGGCAGGGGGTGCCAGAGCCCGGTGTGGCTGTCAGTGTGTGTGTGTTCATTTCCTGGGGGCAGAAGTTTGTGCCCACACACTCATGCCTGCCTTTGCTTGTGTGGTCGTCCCCCCACCCATAGGGACCTGATCCAAGACCCCTGGATGCTTGAAACCGTCCCTCCTGACGCCCCAGGCTGGTCCCGAGGGTGGTGGGCGGCCTCCTCCCCACACAGCTCCCCCCGGGGCCGCCGAGAGAGCTTGGGACCGGGGTTCCTGAAGAGTCAGAGCTTGCTTGTGCTGTCATCCGCAGAGTGGGGACTGGGGTTTTACGGTTTTTGGTTTTTAAAAAACGAGCCGGAGCAGAGCAGACAGTTTATCCCAGTGGGGAGAGGCTGCGGGGAGAGGCTGCGTCCTGCCGAGGACCGTAAATGCCAGAGGACAGCTGGCCCAGGGCCGTTGGCTGTGCTCTCTGGGCACGACTTCGGCGCCGATCTGCCCGTTCTAGGTGATCCTCCTCGGCCATGGATGACACCCTCCCCTCCCCCTCCCCAGGGCCCGTGGCAGTGTGCACGTGTGTGCATGTGTGTGCGCGTGCTGCCCCAAGGGGCGAGGGCCCCGGAAGTCACTGCAGACGCTGTGGCGGCTCGGACACCCGTCCCGCCACGCCCTTCCGTGCCCTCCGTGTAATCTGATCTGTTGTGTGTGTTTCTCCTTGTAGGTACAGCCTTTCCTTCATACCGTTTGCGAGGTAAGACCGACCGCGTGTAGGGCTGCGGTGTCTGTCGCTTGGGGACGGCGCCGTGCCTGCTGAGGGCCCGTGCGTGTGCAGTGCTTGCAGAACTGCCCGCTGTCTCACCTTGGCTGCGGTCCTTCGAGACAGGCAGGCAGGTGGCATGCACCTGATCAGTAAGCTGTGGTCACCTCCTCCACCCCCCCATTTCCCGCTCCCCGCCCCATCACACACCAGTGACGGGCGCTGACCCGGGCCCACACGGTCCTGCTGCCGGCGGCCTTCGGCCAGGGCCTGTGGTGCTCAGACGCGCCTTCCCGCTCCTCTAACCTGCAGCCTGGAGGGGGTCTCCTCAGAGGCGCGCTCCCTTCAGCATCACTGAGCTCGAGGTGGAGGGATCCCGGCCCGAGCTTGCCCAGCAGCACCCTCGGGTGGGAACGGTTTATGAAGGGGAAGCAGGCAGGGCCTGGGTCTCCCAGTGAGTGGTGACCTTGGTTGGGTGGCGCACCGGGCCCCTCCGGCGCAGAGGCTGACAGCTGCCCTGGGCCGGCCCCCCCAGCCCCAGGGTTCCGACCCTGCAGGTCCCCTGCAGTGAGCACGTTGGTGATCTTCGCCTCTGACTCTGCTCTGACGCCACCGTTTCATTTCCTTTCTCGTTAACTCGGTGGAAGCTTTTCCTGAACGGGGTTGAGAGTGTGGAAACCGTGTGAGGGCTGAGGAGGAGGGGTGAGGGCAGGGTTGGGAGGTGCTGGGGCTGATCGGCTGGGCGGGAACTTGAAAAAGCCCATTGCGTTCCTGGCTACCGTGGGGCTTTGCGAATGGGCCGTGGCCCTCAGACCCCCTGACGGGCGCTGTGGGCGTTGAAGCGGGATCCCCTGCGGCCGTAAAGCCCTCTCCCGCTCAGAACACCTCCCGGGAGGGACCACGGGGTGGAGCGCACCTGAAGAAACGTTCTAGAATCACCTTGGTGTTAAAGCACAGTGCCTGCTCATGCGGGTGCATTCGCCTGCGGCCCCCTCGGGTGGCCCCCGTGCCCTCTGCACGGGGCAGCGGACAGCAGAGCCGGGGTGAGGGCCCCGCCCCGCGCTGCTTGTGGGGAGCAGCGGTTCGCAGAGCGCCCAGCCTCCCTGTGCCCGCTCCCCGCTGATTCCCGGGAGCAAGTGCCTGGGCGGGGCTACAGGCCCCTGGGTCTGTGAGCTGTAGCAAGGTCCCCGTGCCCGGGAGCTCCTGGGAGGTGTCCTCGGCACATGTCGGCTGCTGGCTGCTGGCCGCTGGCCACTGGCTGACGGAAAATCCTCAGGCGACCGTTCCACTTAACGCATTGAGTGTGGTCTGTGCGGTCTGTGGTTCTGGTCGCTAGAAAGTGCGCCGTCCTGGCCCACTTCCCGGTCTCTGGGGGTCTCCACTTTGACTTCTAGCGACCACCTACTTTGTGCCGTGCACTCGTCCCCACCACTGGCTTTTCGGGTGGGCGGGGACATGCCCTTGTACATGTGAGACACTGGCCACTCCGACGAGACAGGTGACCAGCCCCACAGGCGGGGTGCCGTCTGGTCTGCAGCGTGCCCCTTTGGGTGCCGGGGAATCTGCAGGGGGCTCTGTCTCGACCACTCCAGGAGCCTGGGGTGACGGTCTCCTGTTTCCCCTTGTGTTTTCCTCCTAGGGACGCTGTGAAGAAGTGTTTCGCCGCGTGCCTTACCTAGCACGTGGCCGACGTTGCGACGCTTTGGGAGGCGCTATGGACGGAAGCCGGCGGACACTTTTGTAAATACCTTCTGGCCCTTTTGCTCAGACCTGTGCCTTTCCCGTGGCCGCGGCGGGTCCGGTGACCCGGGCCTTTGCTTCTGGAGGCGGCAGCGGGTCCCCAGTCCCAGATGTCTTGTAGCACAGTAGGGGGGCGGGCTCTGCGTCCTCTGGCGTGGCATCGGCCTCGTCCCCCCTTTTCTCGTTGGGTGTGGTTCCCCCAATTCTCATAAATAAAAACCGCATTGAGCAGCAGACAAGCCTTGGGAGCCAGGGGTCATCAGGTGGTAACGGGCAGCCCCGTCGGGAATGGCAGGGATGCACCAGCACCCCAGCACCCCAGGGACAGCGTTTGGGGCCCCCAGGGACTTCGTAGACTTGCCCCTCAGCTTGGAGACCATCGCCCGCACCCCATGAGGCATGGACACGCTGTTCCCTGGGTCTGGGAACCGGGACTCGGCCCTCCCGACGGCCCCATCAGCCTGCAGAGCCGGCTGTCGTCGGGGGCCCGAACGGGCACTTGGTGATGAGAGGTGCTGTTGAGCCTGCACCTCGGCCCTTGCGGGTCTGCCCTTGCTGCCTGTTCTTTCTCTCTCGGGTGTTCTGTCCTATTTCCTCCTGATTTCTGGGAGCCAGCTTGAGAGAGAACAAGGCGGCAGGGAGAATGCTGCTTTTCCTTTTGGACAAGAGCCGGCCAGAGGTGACAGTGTTTGCTGTTCTCTGCTGTATTTTTTTCCCTCCTTGTTTGTAAGTGGCCGGTCACGTTTCCCGTTCTTCAGGAGTGGGCTGTGTCGGGAGGGAAGGCGGAGCCTGCTGCGGGGCCAGCAGGAGGCAGGCGCCCTGCCCCTCAACCTTTCAGTAGGCCCCGAGTTGGCACCCGAGCCCCTGGGGGACACGCTGGGAGAGACGACACTGTGGGCCTCAGAGCCACAGACAAAGGGCTTTTGTGTCCCCAAGCTTGTCCTCACAGGCCTCGTGCCGAAGCAGCGTTGTGTCTCTGTGCACTGGAGGAAATTGAGGCTCGGGGAGGTCGCCACATGTACCCGAAGCCACGGTGGGTGGCGGAGCCGGGCTCAGAGCCTGGTGCCGGCTTCAGTCTCTCCCGTGGCCCTGTGGGTCCCGGTGTGGCTCCGGGGCACCTGCTGGAGCTGGGTCCCTGCTTTCACCAGCTAGGCCCACGACTCCTGGCCCCTGTGGAGTCTCCTGCCCTGTCTCCCAGGCTTGTGGCGTCCCCATGGTTCTCTGCATGCCATCGTAGCCCTTGCTGCCCGACCTCCAAGTGTCCTGCCTCGATGGCCAGAGCTCTGGGCTTGCAGCACCCCCAGAATCGCCCTGCGGGTGAGGTCTCTCTGCGGTGCCTTTCCGTCCTTCACCGGCTCCGGCTGCCCCCAGGCTCTTGCTCCGCGAGCCTCCGCACTGAAGGCAGCGGTGGTCTCCTTGCCTGTGGCCGCCGTGCTGTACTGACCCTCTGTGCTCGGAGCCTCAGACCGTCCAGCCTTCCCCTCTGACTGGGGAGGAGTGAGCAGGCCCGATGGGGCCCGCGTGAGAGGCCGGCCTGCCAGGCCCTTGCTGGGCTGCTGGGGGTGCCCTGCCTTCGGCCAGGGAGGGAAACGGAACGCCACCCTCCCTCTGGCGTCTGGGGGTTCTTTCCCATGCCAGTGTCTCTTGAAGATAGTGCGACTCCCCAGTGGGCTCCGAGCTGCCTTTTAGGATGTCGCCAGTGTGTACCGCACAGTGGCAGAGAGCGTGGGCTTGGATGTCAAAGGTGGGTGTGAGTTGTGGCTCTTGTCACGTACTAGTGTCATGTTGGACAAGCCACTTAACCTCTGGTCCTCGGACTGCTCATCTGGTTAAACACTCGGGGACAAGTCGGCCCTGCCGGCGGTTGGCAGGACACAGGGGAGGTGCGTGCCGGGAGTTAGCGCACGCATGGCCCAGCACAGGTGAGTGGCGTCTCAGTGCGTGGTAGGTGATGTCAGTCAGTCCGGGAATAGCTGGGGACCGTGGAAGGTGACGGTGAATTTGATCTCTGGCCATTGATTCACCCAGAATGAGTCCCCTGCCGCTACACGCCTGGTGCTGCAGGCCCTGCCGTGCGTGGTCTCACGCAGCGTTGGCAGTAACTCTGGCCGGGGGTCTTGGCCGCGGCTGCTCGTCTCCCTCCCCAGGGCGGCTGCCTCGTCTCTGGGCAGGGCAAAACCGTCCCCAGCGGAGTGGGGAGCTTCCATCGGTCACGCTGGCGGGGCGACCCCGTGGAGTGCTTACCTGTGCCCCACCTCCCACCGCAGGCCTCGTGTGCAGGGAGTGAGAACCGAGGGCACAGAGGCATCCGAGTGAAGGGGTTGTGGGGACTTCCACTGGGAACCGGTGAGGGACTGGGCTGCACCTTAGACGGGGGGGGGGGGCTGGCTTGGTGGCTCGGGCTGCTGCGTGAGCGATGAGACTCGGTGGAATGAGCCAGTCCCAGCCCTGCGGCTGGGGGTCCCTGTGGGGGGCGGGGGCGGGGTGCAGCCTGGGCCAGGGCCGCCTCTGTCCCTCGTGACCGCCGCCCGGGGTCAGCCGCGGGGCACAGACGCCTGCACAGCACGGCCTGCCCCCAGGCATCGCGCTCAGCACGTCAGCAACAGCAGGAAGTCCGTGTTCAGGCTCTTAAAGCTGCTCTGCGAGGTTGGGGGTGTAGTTTATTTCAAAGTCTAAGATTTTCCATGTTTAAGATGCGCAGTAGTTCTTGGCAGGTAGCGTGTTGTGCAGAGCTCACACACCTCCAGCCGGGGTTCCAGGTGGACGTCTGTGTGCGTGGCTCAGTGAGTGTGCGGACTCGGCCGCTCCGGACGAGGACGGGGACCCCGGAGTTCTGACTGGGGAGCTGGGGGCGGGACGCTCGGGAGCCCCCGGGGGACTTGGATGCCTTCAGAACACTGTGCCTGTTCTACCCCGGTGAGGTTTTAAAACACTTTGTTACAACATGAGTCAATTTTTATAATTGTGCACAGTCAACAATTTTGAATGCTGCTGATTGCGTAACTGAATTTTTTCTATCCAAAAATATCTTTGTGCTACTTTGCCTACCTTGAGACTATTTCATACAACAGATTGTGCTTTTCACTAGCTCATTTCAAAGAGAAAGAATATTGCCGATAATGATGCTATTTCCCCTGAAACATCACAAAACACTTTTTTTTTTTTTGGCTTTGCTTTTCCCCTTTAATAAATGACTGCATTACGATCTTTAATAAAAGCCCGTGTCGTCTCTGACTCGTGTCTGTCTGTCGGGGGGCCGCCACGCCAAAGGCACGGTGTGTGGCCGTGAGGGAAGCCTGCGTCTTCCGTGTGAGTCCTGGGCGGGCGGTGTCCCCGGGGGGCGCTCACGGCGGGGGGGGGGGGGGGGGGGGGTTCTGAGCTGCGTCCACGTGTAGTCGGCTCTTTCGGACGACTTCGGGCCGGCTGTCAGGCTCACGTTCCCCGGGGCCACAGCAGCCTCGCGGTTGCCTTTAAAGGGCCAACTGTAATTTCAACTCCTTAGCCGTTACGGAGTCGTCACATTTATACAGTCCTGAAATTATCTTGGCCCTTCAAATCAACTACAAGGCTGATGTGGCCCCTGGGGAAAAAGAGTCTGACACCCCTGATTTAGGGGTGAGTGAAAGGGGAGAAATTTCAGGTGTTTATCTTGGGACACCCCTGCACACCTGGCTCGTTTGGCCACATGGTGTCAACTAGGAGTGTCGGGTTAATTAGCATCAAGTTGATAATTTTTTAAAAATACTTTTCATGTCTGTAGGATTCGTAGTTGCATTCCTCCCTTTATTGCAGATACTGGCTCTTTGGGTCTGTTCTCTTGATTTTGATCAGTCTAGCTTGAGGTCCATGCCGTTTGTGGAACGTTGCAAAGAGTACTCAGTTAGAGATTCGAACGGATACTTAGCAAAGGAAGATGCGTGAATGGCCAGCGGACACGTCTAATACTGCGGCCGTGTGAAGATTAAAACCAGGTAAAACTCCGTTCTGCACTCAAAGGTACAGGCTTAGGCGGTAAAATTGTAATGACCTGCAAGTTATTTGCATAAAAGTTAGGACAGGGCTGACGTGGGGAGGGCAGGAGAGGCTGGAGGTTGGGAAGGGACAGGGTGTGCCCGAGGGCTCTGGGTGCCGGCCACGCCCCGTTTCTCCATCTAGTGACATTTATGGGTGTCCACTCTGATAAATCCTCGTGCCGCGTGCTTTTTGTGCTGCACGTACTTTTGTGATGGGCTATTTTGTAATAAAAATCCCCACTTTGGTGTCATCTATTTTAATTATTGGTTGTTCATTATTTAACTTTTTATCTTATTGCCTTTATTGTTTATTTTTTTACACTTTGGGATTAATTTAACGCTAGTTTTCTAAGGGTGGGAGCTTAATTGTTTGTAGATCTTCATGTTTTCTAGTATCGTGCTATGAGTTTTCCTCTAAGCACTGCCTTAGCTGCTTCTCACAAATTTCGATATGTTGTGTCTTCATTGTAATTCGGTTTCAAATGTTCTTATTTCCGTGTGATTGCTTCTTGGGCCCGTTGATGCTTGGAAGTGAGTTTAAGTTTCAGACACCTGGGGGTTTTCCAGATGTGTATCCGTGGTTGGCATTTTCCTTCTGCTGCCGGTAGAGGGCGCCCTCTGACGACTGGGACCCTTTAAAATGCATCGGGCCTTGTTCACTGGCCCAGCGTGCACACTGACTTGGCGGGGGTTCCCCGTGCATTTGCAAAGAGTGCGGGTTCGGCGGGTGGAGAGTTCTGTGAACGCCAGTTGGGTCCACTGTCTTGAGAGTTCACGTCCTAACCTGATTCTGTCAACTTCTATAAATTGTTGGGGCAGAGAGGTGTTATTTATAATTTAGATTTCATTATCTTTTTCATTCAATCAGTTTTTCTTAAATCTGTTTTAACGTTGTGGGCCACGAAACACATGCAGAGATACAATCAAAGACAGAACAATAGCAGAGGCGCAGCCCAGCGAGGCCCCCGGGCGTGAGGCGGAGCACTGCCCACGTCGCGCCGTTCCTGGCGCTCCACTCCCGCCCCGCGGTCACTTCCTGTGCCCCCTTCACAGGGGTCACTGCCATCTGCGCTGTCCGGTGTCACTGCCTGGGCTTTCTTCGGAACTTCCTTCTTCGTCATGCCGAGAGTGAATTGACACACAGCCCCATATAGGTGGAAGGTGTGCGGTGTGATGACTTAGCATTTGTTGCAAAAGGATTACCGTGATGCTTCGTTAACACCTGTCATGTCATCTAGACTTGAACAAATGTCCGTCCGTTCCCCCCCCCCCCCGCCCCCGTGATGAGGAAGCTGTGGCAGAGCTGGAAATGGTCCACAGCTGCCCAGGGCTCCTGAGCAGGGTCGGGAGGGAGAGCCGTGAGGTCGTCGGGATGGGAAACGGAGCTGGCTAATGGGCTGGGAATGAACACTGGTGTGACAGGGGTGTGATGAGAGAGCAAACCAGGTTGGGGGCTCCCCCCGCTCCCGTTGTTGTGCCTGGGCACTGGAGCAAATGCTGGTTCCCGAGCAGCAGCAGGGGGGGCTCCATTTCGGGCCCCGCGAGGCCCTGCAGCAGTCCGAGGGATCACCGTCGCCTGCCGGGGCGATGCCAGTGTCCGGTGATTCCCTGCACGTCTGTGCCGGCCCCTTCCCGTGCGGCCTCTGCGTGGGGACCAGCATGGTCTTTCCCGAGTGTGCGTCCCGTTGCTCTGAGGAGGGGCGGGGCTTCCCACTCGGACCCAGAGACCCTGTGTGGTCTTGTGCGGCCTGGCCTCTGCCTGCCTCTGCATCTCCGGTCTGCCGTCTCTCGCCTTCCTTCCCGCCCCACGCGCTCCTGCCCCGTGGCCTTTGCGCGCTGTCTCCTCTGCTCTGCTGTCTCCTGATTTCCCTTCAGATTTCGGGGTGAGCCTCCACTTGCTTCCTCGGGGAGCCCTCCCCCACACCTCCCTCCCTCTGGGCTGCCCTCAGCAGACCCCAGGTCCCACCGGGGCTGTGTCTGTGTGTGCTGCCCGCCCCGCCCCGCACTCGGCGCCCCACCTGAAGGAGAGGGGGCATCGGAGACAGTTGCTGCATGAGTGACAGAGGAACTGAGGACACTAGCAGGCAGGCTGACCGCGGCCGCCAGTGGGTTTCGTGGGTCCCCACGCTAGTTCACTGTTTCATTTCTCTAGCCTCTGAGCGCCCCACCTCCAGGCCCGGGTCAGCGTGTTCGTGTCCTGGTTCAGCTGCGTGAGGGTGTTGGGGGTGTGTGTGCAGTGCGTAGCCGTGCGGCGGTCAAGAGTCATTTAACCTTGTCACCCTGGTGGACAGCCCCAGTCCTGTTCCTCCCCAGGTGCTGGTCCTTCTGGTCGCCGCCGGAGACTGACCTGGAGATTTGGAATGACATTCTCACAGACACCTGGGAACTCAAGGCGGAATTCATTGGGTGACACGCCTAGGGAATAGTTGCAGTTGATGGGGGTCAGGCCAGTGGCTGCCAGTGGCCAAACTTTCGGACACTGGGTGGGCTGGGCTGTCCGCATGGGAGGTGTCTGACATGGCTCTTGCCACCGTGTGCTGGACCTGACCCCCCAGACGCTAATGAAAGAGTAATCCTCCCCAAATCGCCCCGGAGCTAGTAATCCCCGGGCTGCAGGTCGGTGATTAGACCAGAAAGGCCGAGCAGCTGTCTTTTTGTTCAGTTTAATTACGACCAGGTCCCGGGGTGATTGCTAATTTCCTGGCGGCCCTGGAGGTGGGGGGACAGGTGTCGGGTTGCCACCGCGGGGACTCGATGTGCAGACATGGGTTCTGTGCCCGGCGTGGGCGTGGGCCGGGAGCTCAGGTTGCGTGGCTTCCAATTTCTGCCCCTTGTGTCTGAGATCCGCCTTAATTAATACCCCCCTCACCAGCCCCCAGGTCGATAGCAGCAGGGCAGCTGCTGGACCTGTAGGGTGGACCTGTCGCCAGGCAGAGGAACATTGAGTCCCCTCGTGGCTGCAGCAGCGGTCAAGGCCAGGGTCACGGAGCTGGGCGTTGATCCTCCCAAGTTGTGAATGTTCAGGGCGGTGAGCAGGGGTTTCGCAGCCTGTGAGCTGGGAATTCGTGTCCCTGCTCATGGTGAGCGTGCAGGCCCTTCCACCCGACGCCCCTCTGTGTCCCCTCCATCCTGGAGGGGCCGCCCAGTCTGCAGCGGACCCTGGAGCATCATGGACAGGCCTCCTCCCCTCACAGCCACGGCCAGGCGCAGCCTGTCCCCCTGGGTCCTGCCTTCGGGAGAGCTCTCGCTGCTGCTGCGCTCCCTGCCTCCTCGCGGCACCAGCCTCGCCGGCCTCGCCAGGCTGCCCTGCTCCTAGAACACCTGTCCCGTCAGGGCTGCTCCTTGCTTCCGTGACGCGGTCGCTCCGACCACTCACAGCGGCCGGGGCCAAGCGCCAGTCCTGGTTGCACCAGCTGTGTGTTCACACTTCACTATGCTTTACTCGCACTCAAACTCAAATATTTCTCTAGTTGTGCTTTTTCCTTGTCCTAAGACCTTCCGTCCTGGGAGACACAGGTTTCCCATGGGAGCTGCATTTCTCGGGTGTAAATGTACCGTCACGGTGTTGGTCCCTGTGCCGCTCAGCAGGGCTTGCTTGTGGGGAATAAACCGAACGCCCAGTCCCCGTTCGACTTCCTCCCGTCCCATGACGCCCCATGCGGGCTGCACTCCTGTGTGCTGTTCAGCACTCGGTGTTTTTATGCCTTTTCTTGGAACACTCTCTCCTCCAGTGCAGTTCGCCTTCTGCCCAAGGCACGCTCCTCCTGCCCCTTCAAACCCCAGCGTTGTCCCCTGTTCCGCGACGGCGTCCCTGGCTGTCCGGTTCCGGGCCTCCTCAAGCGACTGCACTCCCAAACTGCCGTGCAGCTGACCCGTCCATCTTCTCCCTCCCGAGGGTGACGTGCAGCCCGAGTGGAGCTCTGTGATGTGGGTGAGGCACGGGCAGGAGCTGGTGCCAGGGAGGCACACCCATCCTCCACGCACGAGTCCCGTTCACGACATCGGGGGACACTGGGAGAGCTCAGAGACCCCGGCGCCTCCTGGCGCATGAACCGAGAGGAACTGTGAAGATCACTGTCCGGGACAGGGGTTTCCGTGGCTGTCCTTCCTACTCAGTGGCTCGATGCCCATGGTCTGGTTACTTCACCAACCTTCTGAGCTTCCCCTTTCTCCCCTAGCGCATGGATGCGGTCACAGCTCCTGCCCCATACATAGCGTTGTTGTGAGGACCGAGTGCGAGAGTGCACTGAAGAGCTTGGCATGTGCTGTGCTTGTCAGTTAGCGCTGCTCATACAGACGCAGTGTAGGAACACAATCGTGGCCATTCCCGCGCGCTTACTGTGCGGAATTGCTACAGTGACAAAAATCAGAGCAACGGTCAACATACGAGTAAAAGATAGAAGATCGGGTAAGTGAAACAGGACCCATTCATAAGAGGGAATAATTCAGAAACATTAAAGTAGCCATGTAGAACGTTATGTGGTAACACGGGAAGATTACCTTTAAAGATTGTTATTAAAGAATTAGACTACAAGTTAATAAATCTTATTAGTGTTCCCTTTACTCATACGGTTGAAGACTTACGGGAAAACACCTGACTCACCTGTCCCTCCCTCTCCCCGGAGGCAGACTCTCTCCTCTCTCTCCCTCTCTCTCTCTCTCTCTCTCTCTCTCTCTCCCTCTCTCTCTCTCTCTCCCTCTCTCTCCCTCTCTCTCTCCCTCTCCCTCTCTCTCCCTCTCTCTCTCCCTCTCTCTCTCTCTCTCTCTCTCTCTCTCTCTCTCTGGTGAGTTGCTTTATTGTTGCTCTGTTACACTTGTCTGCCTCTTCTGTTCTCTCCTCGTGCAGTGAACCTGCTGTTTCCCTCCAGTCTCCCAGACGCTGCGCGGGTGCTGCTCTGTGTTAGTTTTCCAGTGTTTGGCGTGACTTGCCACCTTCCTCCCGTCAGAGGTGGGGATGTAGCGTGCCACTTGCCCCACAGTGCAGGCTTCCCGTCTCTCATCATCTGAGTCCCGTAAGTTTTCCGAAAATCAGTGCTTATAGTTTCACTATTGTATTTGTAGCTGAAGTCCAGTATACCGTGATTATATTGATTATACAGGGTCCAGCACAAATAACGCCCCTCTTTTATTACAAAATCATCGGCGTGTCATTCTGTGACATGACAGTGTCACACTCAGGCACTGAACCTATAAAATTGTTTTTTTCTTCCCCAGGGAAAACAAAGGTTGAACATCACCAATTCCATATGGTTCAATCTAAAATATCTACTGTATTGCCCTGGCTGAGTAGCTCCGTTGGTCAGAGCATCGTCCCGATGTGCCAAGGTTGTAGGTTCGATCCCTGGTCAGGGCACACACAAGAATCAACCAATGAATGCGTCAGTAAGTGGAATGACAAATCGACGTTTCTCTCTCTCTAAAAATTAGTAAATTAAAAGATAAACTAACATGACACAGACCTCAGAGGTGACACAGCCTGGCAAGGGGAGCTGTTGGCTAGACAGAATGGGCTCAAGGTCACAAGGTGTGAGCCATGCCTGCTGCGAGGGTTCCCCACAGCCGCTGGGTGCCACTCTCCCGGAGCCCATCTCCCCGGCCCGCCTGCTGAAGAGGCTTGGGAGCTTGCCGGGTTTCCGGGAGCACACTGTTCCGGATATGACTAAGAGAAATGGTGTTTCCTTCTTTTCTCCGAAACACTTGACGCGTCTCTATATTGGAATTCTCCGGGCACATGCCTTTTTCGCTCTCCTAGATTGTGAAACTGTTTAAAGGCCGGGATCCACATCCTGCTGGTGGTTATGGACTGTTCTGGGAAACCTTGTTCACTGGATCACGGTGTTTTTGTTATAAAGATTCACGGGAGCAGTTTCTCTCAGGAAAACGGCTTGTTTTTATTGTAGGAACACAGACTAATGTATGCCAGATTGTGTTGCCCTTTTTGCCTTGGCTGCTGGGAAGCTCAGAGCCACACTTGTGTCCTGGTTCTCAGCCTTTTTGAAATCCCCACTTAGATATCTCCTGGTGTGTATGTCAATTTCTTGTTGCTTCCGGAACAAACCCCCCGCAGCCTCCCCATCCCAGTAGATGGCCCTGCCACCCTCCAACTCCCCGTTGCCTCCACGCCAAGTCCCTCGTGTCATTCTCTCGTAGCTACATCTGAGACAGATCTGGAGTCCAATCACATGTCTTTGTGCCACGGCCACCACGCCAGGCTGAGATGCCACCATTTTCGCCTGCACCGTGACACCAGCCTCCTCGTCTGTGTCTACTTCAGCGCTTGCCTTTCACTGCCTGTTGTCCCCACAGCAGCCAGCTTTTTAAACACACAGAGCAAGTCATGCCGTTTTCCGGTGTAGCCCTCTCTGATGTCCCATGTCCCAGGATGACTAAAGCCCGGGTCCTTATGGCAGGTGATCAGGCCCCCGCCGAAGCAGCCTCCCCCAGCTGTCCCCTCACACTGTGTCTTCTCACTGGCCCAGCCTCGCTTCTCCAGTGTGGTGCCCCTGCCGGCCCCCTCCCCCAGACCTTCCCTGGCCGAGTGCACGGCTCCTTGACGGCTCCTTGACGGTCTTAGCTGAGCTGTGTCCTCCCCAGAGAAGCCTTTCCCTACGGCCCCCTCTCCTTCGGTCCTCCCCACCCTCCTGGCACCCATGTCCCTCCCCCTCCTCCCCCTCTCCCGCAGCCTCAGTGACCCGGTTTGTTCCTCTGCATGGTTCACCTCTCTCCCCTGGGAGGTGCGGCCACCGCCGTTCCATCCGTCACGGGGCGTGACGCGTCACCAGGCCTCGGCACCTAGCAGGCACTGGATGTATTCTGTGTATCGTCCTCACCCTGACTTGATCATCTGTTTTTGCTTTTATTTTCCTTCGGTTTTGACCCCCAACTCTCTGCTGTAGCAAGAAGAACCCACACCCCTAGGGCCCACTCAGGGTGGAGGAGGAAGTGTGGGCTCTGCCTGCCGGTGGGTGGTGTCGGGTGTCCGGGGCGAGAAAGGAGCGCTGCCGCTAGCACCTTCCCCGGGGATGTGGGGTCCCCCAACCCCGAGTGCCACGGACGGTCTGAGGCACAGGTGTCAAACTGGTGTTCACCGGGGACCACATCAGCCTCGCGGCTGCCTTCGAAGGGCCGAAGGTAATTCCAGCTCCTTAGCAGCGAAGGAGCAGTCGCACTTATCCAGTCCTGAACCTATTCCGGCCCTCGGAAGGCGACCGAGAGGCCGATGTGGCCCCCGGTGAACAGGAGTCTGACTCCCCTGCTCTGAGGAAAAGGCCGGAGCGCCTCCCTGGACCCGGGACCAGAGCTGCTGTGCAGGGCAATGCCAGAGGCTTCTTTTCACCGGCTGGAGGCAGAGCGCTGCTCCCTCGGGGAGATGAAGGTGGTGCTGGGGAGGGAGTGGGGGAGGGCTTCCTCCCGCGGGCCAGGGCTCTGGGTCCCGGGGCGGAAGGACGAGGTTCAGAGCGCGTCCGTCTGTGGGAGGTGAGCAGGGTGCGAGTGTGTGTAGGGTCCCTCAGGAGAGAGGTGACCTGTCGGGGACGCCTGGGGGCAAGGGGTCCTCCGCTCTTTTGTCCTGATCTCTGACCTCTGACCTCCAACCCCGAGCCACCGCATGCAGCCCGCCTTCGCCCCCTGGTGCCGTGGTCACACTCCCTGGCGCGGTGCCTTCCGCCTCCACCTGTGCCCTCGTCCCCCGGGCCCGGGGCGGCCTCGAGTGTGTCCGTTCCTGTGGGTGCCACATGCCGTGGTTTGTACACACACGGGATTCGCCTGATTGTGGCAGTCTGGGCCTGGAACGATTTTAATTAATGGGAAAATGGTCCTCAATACACTGATTAGACCTCTTCAGGTACAACAAGATAAAAGCCTGGTAATTTGGATGGAGTACTCTTCTTAAACGGTTCCTCTGTGCTCGGCAGCCAATGGCAGCGCTGGGCTCGCCTCCACCTGATCCAATGAGTAATTAAGAGAGGGCTTTTTCTCCCCCCCTCCCCTCCCTGGACTGCCCCCCCCCCAACTGAGGCTTAACAGGTTGGTGTATAATTTGGAGACTTTAAGGGGTGTCATGCTAGGAGCTTAGGCAAGAGCCAGGCGTCTTCTCCCCGGCTCCCCAGGCCCTGGCCTCTCACAGCGGACGGAGAGGGCAGGCGGCGGGAGGTGGCAGCGGGCAGGGCCCAGGGCACACCGCTCAGCCCGAGTTCTCTGTCCGAGAGCGTCCCGTGGCCATGAGCGAGCCGGGCGCGCAGAAGGCCGGCGACGGCTCCGTCTCCCGCCTGCTCACCGTGGTGGAGAGCGAGCTGCAGGCCGGCCGGGAGAAAGGCGACCCCACGGAGAAGCAGCTTCAGATCATCCTGGAGGACGCCCCTCTCTGGCAGAGGTTCAAGGAGGTCACCAATGAGATGATCGTGACCAAGAACGGCAGGTGACTCGGTCTGCCGCCCCGCGGGGGCTGCCTGGGCTCGGGCGGGCGGTGGGAGCCCCGGGGTAGTGTGGAGGTTGCCGTGGAGTCTGGTGAAACACACCCCTGAGAGCCGTCTCACACGCTGCTCCCGCCAACGTAATTAATTTGTCCGAGGTCATCGGAGAAGTGGAGGGCGAAGCCACCCGTCTGGCGTGCATTTGCAGCGGGGAGAGTCTGGGGAACCGCTCTGAAGGGGGCATGCCCACGGGGTCGGGGAGATGCGCTCACCTGTCAGAAAGCGGGGGCAGGTGTGGGTGGACGGTGTCCCGGGGCAGACCTGAGCCCTCGCGTGGTGCAGACAAGGCGAAAGCCAAGTTTATGTGGGAGCCGGGCGGTTTCTGCTCGAGTGCAACAAACTTGCCAGAGGTTTCTGACTGGTAGACATGGCGAGCCAACAGGCACATTTTCATCGCTGCCTGTCACTACCCCTGCTTCCCGGGCCTGTGTGTGGCGTGTGCCTGGCTGAGTGTGTGTGTGTGTGTGTGTGTGTGTGTGAGAGAGAGAGAGAGAGAGGGAAGGGGGGAGACGTGAGCTGTTGTGGTCAAAGGTAACGAAAAAATGTGCCTCTTGAGAGAGGGGAAGGGGTCTCTTTTTTCTCATTTCGACAGGCGAGGGATTAACGGAACTGGTGTCTGTTGGCATTTCTTGGATTCTATTAAATCTCGTCCGCTGAGGGGCTGTCGAGGTAATTTTAGAAGCTTTCGCTTAGGAGAAGAGACACGACTGTTTTGCAAGAGGACTGTGCTGCTCCCTGCCTGGCCGCACAGGCTGCCGGCGTCCAGCCGCCGTCCACTCCCCTTCCTCGGCTCACGCAGCGGGTGAGGGCGGGCAGGGCTGTCTCGGTCACCCCCAGAGGGGCGCCCCGCTCTCCAGCGGAGAGGAGCCGAGGCCCCTGAACTTCTGGAAGGCTTTTGTCCCTGTGCGAAGTGTCTCCACTCCTGAGGCCACACTGTCCCGTTCTGTGGAAATAAAATGCGCAGGGTACACAGCGAACCGTGCCCGGCCGATCCAGGAGAACTCTGGAGCCTGCGTGCTGTCACGTGGTGCTGGAGTGCTTTGTCGGGGCGGGCGGGCGGGCCGACACGAGGGTGCCGCCGTGGTCTGCTGTGATTGCCTCCCCCCGGGGCCAGGAACAGCGGACTCGTTCGGTATCCGTGTGTTCCTGCTTTCAGCGGTCCCCACTTCTTTCCTGTGTATCAGGCATTTCTTTCTTTTTTTTTTTTTTAAAGATTTTATCTATTTATTTCTAGAGAGGGAAGGGAGGGAGAAAGAGAGAAACATCAATGTGCGGTTGCTGGGAGCTGTGGCCTGCAACCCAGGCATGTGCCCTGACTGGGAATTGAACCTGTGACACTTTGGTTCGCAGCTCGCTCTCAGTCCACTGAGCTACGCCAGCCAGGGCAGCAGGTATTTCTTTTAACGTCCATAACTGTTCCAAGTCTCGATCCATAGCTACACCTTGTTTCGGGTAGGAAGAGATAGAAATGGGTTTTTCATTTGAAGGCGTCACCCCAGATCCCTGGTAGGATTTGCTTTCTGGGCAAGCGTGAGCAGTGGTGCGATCGTAAAAACGTGATGTCCAATCCCGGGTGGGCTCTCCGCTCACTCCCCGAGTGCACAGGGTGGTGGGCACGCTGGCACCTTGCCCTGTCTGTCTGTCTGTCTGGCGGTCAGAGCGACCATTTGGAAACACACAGTGAGCACAGTCACCCAGTAAAAAATACATTTCATCTCTTTCAATAAGGACTAAAGGAAAGGTTCTGACGCTGTTATAAAATTCAGTTAAAATGTTGTTAATGTGGGTCACGTTGGCCCGGACTTTCTCCTGCCTTTTTTACCCACACAAGTTTTCCTCCATGTTTGACACTGAGAATCCTTCCCGTGGTCCAGGTCATCCGACGTGAACTCTTTGGTGCAGGAAAAAGTCCGACTGCGCTCAGCTCGGTTTTCTTCCTCTCGGGGCAGTCCTGCTGCTCCTCCCCCTCCCGTGATCCGAGTCTTTCCTGAGGTCCTCTCAGGGTCTCTGACCCTCTCTGGGTCCAAACTCTGCCGGGAGACCTGCACGCGCCTTCCTCAGATGGAGCTGGGACACAGCCTCTGCGGGGTCGGTGTGGGCGATGGGAACCGGCTTCCTCCACAGGGGCGGGGCCTCCCAGTTCCCCGGACCCCACGGTTGGCGCCGCCTTGCTGCTGCCGCCCCTGGCATAGACACGCCAGTCTGGCTCTGCCCCCTCTTTTCCCGCCTGCTTCGTCTCCGTTTGTCCCTTCTCTTCAAACTCCCGTCTCAGGGTGTCCTTTGTGCCCACGTCCTCGGACCTCGTCCCCTCCAAATGCCCTGCCCCCGCATCTCCCACACCAACTCCCGAGCCCGAGGCGGGTGGGCTTGTGGCCCTTGCCCGTGGAGAACCACCTCCCTGGCATGCAGCCCCCAGCCTGGACCTTTCGCTCACATGCGCCCCCTGTCGGCAGTGGAGGGTGTGACGTTCCTCGAAGCCTCCGGTGGGGTCCTCCGCTCCTGGGTAGCCGGGCAGGGGGGCTCTTATTGGGCTGAGTCGTGGCGAGTTTTGGGACAGCACAGGATGGAGTGATGAGAGAAGGAAAAGCCTGGTTTTCAAGGGGAGAGCCGTTTATCCGCATAAACTGGAGGCTCACGTCTGACACGGATGAAAAGTGGTAAGGAGAGAGGGTTTTCCCGGAAAACCCCGAACTGTCCCCCGGACCTGGGGTCCGACGCCCTTCACTCCTCCCTCCCTCCCTCCCTCTGTGCTACTTCACCCCCCCCTCTCCCATGTGCGTCCTGCACCCTCTTTTGCACTCGTCGCCCGTCTTCCAGAGCTCGCGGCTCTGCCTCCCGGGGCGCACTTGAGCCATCTCCGGTGTGTCCGCTCTCGGCGTCTCCTCTGCATCCTCCCAGCTCGGGACTCTCCTTCAGCTGCAGGAAAAAGAGACGCATTTCAGGTTTCAGAGGCAAATGCATGAAACCCCTTGTACCTCCGGTTCTCCTCGCTGCAACTCCCCCCCCTCCCCGGGGGGAGGTGCTGCCCTGCGCGTGTGTTCCCGCCCCGCTAATCGACTGCGACCGAACTCTGACTCAGGTGGCCTGGGCAGGCACGCCCATCTGCTGTCGTCAAGTGAGAGTCGGGGATCCCGGACGGAATTCGCCCACGGTGACGGGCGGTGGGCGCAGGCAGCCCAGGCTCGCTCCCGGTTCCCAGGGGGCCCCCTGCAGGAGCGGAGGAAGCCCAGGCTGCTCACCGGGCTAATCAGTGTCCGTGTGCCCCTGCGCCACAGACCTGCCTCCCCGAAGTGCGCCGTCGTGGTTTGTGAGGAGTACATGTACCTGTGCGATCCGTCCCTAACACACACACACTCACACACACACACTCATGCTCCCGTGCACCAGAGTGATGGCGGTTGCACGGACATTACAGTTTGGGGGGGGGGGGGGGGCGGAGGAAGGCGTTTCCAAGCCACGCCCCCTGAGTGGGGCCTTTGCTCCCCTCTGCTGCTCCGCCGCCCACAGCGCCCCCCTCCGCGTGCCTCTGCAGACTCGGTTCTCCCTCCTCACGCTTCCTTCCGCCCTGCTGCCTCCGAGGGCCCCCGTTGGGGAGATGAAATGAAACCCAGCCTCACCCCCGAGCAACAGAGTTCATGGGTAGCCCCACCGCCCGCGGCTCCTCCAGCGAGATTTGGGGAGCACTTGTTCACCTGCCACCCTGTCTGTCTGTCCGCCCCCTCCCGCTCCTGCTCCCTAAGCGGGGGACTGACCAACGTGTTTCTCAGCTCCTCGGAGACTCTTGGGCGTCTCTGTGGTGAGCTGCACCATGGGAAGAAGAGGCGGACAAATCAGCCCAAGGAGAAGGGTAGCTCACCCCTGGAAACAAGCGTGGTGGCCGTGGGCGCTGCCGGCAGCTGGACACAGGTCGCGTCCTGGCCCCACGAGGCGGGAGGAGCCCAATGTGGCTCTGCCACGGGGCGAGCTCCAGTTCCCAGCACAAGATTTGTGGCCAGAGGACTGACTGACATTTCATCCTCTTTGCATCATGGAGATGAAAAAAGACACAGTGTCCCTGAAGTTCCTTTGTGCAGTGACAAAAAATAATTACAAAGCAATAAGCCATCGCATTTCCAGCGTCCCTCCCAGAGCCAGGACATGGCGGCCCCTTCTTTGCTACCTTAGTAGCTTCGTCAGCGTCACACGCCATGCGGTTCACCCAGTTAACGGGTAAGAGTCAAGGGTGCTGGCATACTCACAGAAGGGCGCACGCAGTCCCAGAAATAATTGTAGAGCCGTCTCACCGAGCCCTGAAGAAGCCCCACATCCTTAGCTGCCACCCCCGGCCCTCCCAGCCTCATCTGCTTTCTCTCTCTCTGTGAGGAATTGCCCGCCTTGGGCACTGCAGGCTGACGAGGCTGGGAGGGAACGGGGGTGGGGTGGGGCAGTTCCTGGTCCTCTGGGACTGACTGTTCCCGGAGCCCAGAATCTTCAGGGTTCAGGGTGTTGCTGCATTTTTACTGCCGACTAACATTCCTCTGTGTGAACAGACCCCGCTTTGTCCAACCATTCATCATCCATGTTGTTCCCCTTTTGGCCAATGCCGCTAGGAGCACGCGTGTCTTCATGTGCACGCGTGGTTTCCTTTCTCTTGCATGTGCCCCCAGGGACGGAACTGTTGGGTCGTGGGGCGTTTCTGCACTTGACCGGTGGAGGGACTGCCGGGCTGTTCTCTGAGGCGGGGGGCCCCCTTCCACTCCCACGGGCAGTGCGTGGGGGCGCCCATCTCCCCGAGTCCTCCCCACACTTGTTGCCGTCCATCCCCGTGAACAGAGAGTGACGCCTCACCACTTGCACCTCCCGTTTGCACCTCCCCACTGGCCAGGGACGCTGACACCTTTCCCCGTGGTCCCGATTTCCCTGGAATGACAGGCAGAGCTGCCGACGGGGGCGGGCATGAGAGAAGCAGAGCCGGCACTGCACCTTCCCCTGTGTGAAAGGCCCTGCTCCATGCGCTGGGAGGCCTGGCACGATGGGGGGGGAGGGGGAGAGGGGGAGGGGGAGGGCCCTCCAGCCTGGTGGCAGTGGCACAGGCGAGAATGGAGTGTTGTCCTCCCTCTGCCCGAGCCACTCCGGCCTTGTCCTGCCTCCACCGCCCAGGCTTGTTCGGACCTCGAGGCGCTGGTCTCGGCTCCTCTGTGCGAGGGCACGTTTCCGTCACTCGTTTCTGGCACCCGCACCTCTCGCGACGTCGGTCTGAGCTCCGGGCTCAGCGTGGAACCACTGCGGGGCTACACGGCTGAGCAGCTCCGTGCGAGTCTGGGCGAGTGAGCGATGAAGTCCGGGCGGGTTCAGAGAGGCCGCTTAGGGCCCTACGTTCAGCAAGGGCGGGGGCGGGGGCCCGGCAGACGGAACCAGAACCGACACTCGGACTCATTCTTCACGTGGCCGGTCCTGGCGGCTGACCGCTGGCTCAGTGTCGGGCAGAGACGTGGACCGCGGTCGGTGTGGCGGGTGAAGTGCCCAGGCTCTGCATTCTGCCGAGAGGAGCTCAGACGTGGCCCCGAGGCAGGGCAGCGAGAACCCGGGCCCCCGCTGCACAGCCACCGCTGCAGGACGGGGCTGGGAGGGGGGCCCGCACAGGAGTTGGGAAGGAAAGGTCACTGAGGTGGGCGAGCCAAGGGGACAAGTTCTGTCGGCGTCCAGTGAGCTCCGGGAGCCCAGGCACTGGGCACGCGGGAGCCTGGAGCCTCGAGGGCCCGAGTCCTTCCTAGACCCGCCCTCTCATCTGTCCGTCATTTCCTTCCTCTTCCACCCACAGGTGACAATTCCCTTTCCACCTCGTCTCAAAGCTGGGCAGCGCTGCATAGTCGGATGTGCTCGGGGACCCTCACACCCTCACCCGTGTCCACCCCCACCTCCTTGGACCCCTTCTCCTGGCAGTGGGTCCATTCCTTCTCCCTGTTCCTTCTCCCGGCGCATCAGCAGCGCCAGTGCTCGCACCACTCCCTTGCACATCTCCTTTGTGACTGTCTTAAAGCCCAGGATGCTCTGGGCCAGCAACCTGAGGGTCTCGTGTTCCTGGCTCGCCTGGGGGTTCGGGAAAGCAGGTCGGACTGAGTAGTGTGGAGCGAGGTCTGTGGGGGGTCTGCGTTTCCGCAAGCTTCCGCTACACGGATGCGCTGGCTTGGGGACCCCTTTGGGCAGCAAGCGTCTGGACCCCAGGGGATGAGCTGCTCCGTCAGGGGATGCAGATGTAAAATCGGCGTTGGCCAATCAGACAGCATCGGGGCCACCGGGTGGGAGGGAGGTATGCCTGGAAGCCAGGACTCAGAGGACCAGCTGGAGCCGCTGCGGATGGTTGGTGACGGAGAAGTGACTCACGGGGAGTTGGCAGCCAGGCGGCGAGGGGGCTTCTGCCGAGTTCCGGTGAGCAAACTTGCTGCGTGTTCTGGGGGTGGAGGAAAGACCCGTGAGTCCAGGCCGGAGCGCATCCCGCAAGAAGCACGAGAAGTTGGCTTCGCTGTCACTCAAGTTCAGAGCGTGCACTGGCCGGTGCCTGCCCCTCACAGGTCTGTGGGGCTCTGCAGGGCGGTGAAGGCCCCGAGGGTCCTGCAGGAAGGGCGCTGGCCCGGCTTTGTCCAGCCAGGAGCTGCCCTCTCTCACTTGCCCCCGAAACCACGATTCCGCCCTCGGGGCTCTGACTGTTGTTCGGAGATCGAGATCGTGTTCTTGTGAGGCTGGGAAGGACAGCCCTGGGGCGTGGGTGTGGGTGTGGGAGTCCCACCCCTGACCTCCAGCTTCAGGTTCCTCTGTCAGGTGGCTAGATCGGTGGCTTGCAGACTTGAACGTGGAATGTAGCGGTTTAGAGGGAAACCGCAGTATGAAATGCGCCTGTGAACAGAGCCTCTGGTGGAATTGGGGCTGCCGGCTCAGCCCCCCTTTCCGTGGCCTCCCCACGGGCGTTCTGTGCACTCCCGAGGCCCGCCGCGGCAGAGCTCAGGGTGGACAGACGGCCAGACGAGGGGGCCGGTGTCCCTGACACGGGAACGCCCCTCCTGTGGCTCAGCCCTGCCTTCCCTTCCAGACGGATGTTCCCCGTCCTGAAGGTCAGCGTCACGGGGCTGGACCCCAGCGCCATGTACTCCCTGCTGCTGGACTTCGTCCCCACCGACGGCCACCGCTGGAAGTACGTTAACGGGGAATGGGTGCCCGCGGGCAAGCCCGAGGCCCCCGGCCACAGCTGCGTCTACATCCACCCGGACTCGCCCAACTTCGGGGCTCACTGGATGAAGGCACCCATCTCCTTCAGCAAAGTCAAGCTCACCAACAAGCTCAACGGAGGCGGGCAGGTACGATCCTTGGCCGGCCTGGCCGCCGGCCGCCCCCCAACACCAACCAAGAAAAACGAGTGTGCATTTAGTCAATTAGAGGGGTCCTCAGGGGCCTCTTCTCCCCAGGGAGCCAATTATTCCCCTGAGTCCAAATGTAAACAGGAATAAACAGCTCTTAATTGGTGCTTTCAGTTTTTAATGGACTCCCTGATGCGGGGAGAGAGCTTACTTAAAATCACGGGCCCTTTCACGGTTCTTCCAGCCAGGCAGGGAGGGGCGGGTGGGAGGTTTTGTTATTCCCTCTCCCTCTTTTTTGGCGAGAGTGGCGTGCTGGCAGTGGACAAAGGCCTTCATGGAAAGCTGCTCCTAATGAAATAATTGCTACCTCCACTTGGGCATCAGGATAATTATCAATAGAATATGGAATCAGCTTGGGGTTTGCAGAACACAGGGACAAACAAACCTCAAATTAGGAAGGGTTTACTTAAGGTCTTCAATTAGAGCGGACAAGATTTGGGGGCTTTTGCTCGCTCTTGTTTTCTCCGGTAGGATGACGGAGGCTCGTGTACGGTGTAGGGTTGTTCTTCGCTTTATAACCTGTAGAGTTTGGGGGGACTGCAGGGAAAGGTCTGTTCTCCCCACATTTCCCCCGGCCAGCCTGTTCGCCCTCCCCAGGTCTCAGCCCGGAGGGGAAGGTAACCCACCCAAGTCGTTGCCATTTTTGGAAGGTTCTAGATCTTTATGAAAGCAGGAAATTGAAAAGTAAACTGTGTTGCCTCCCAGATTTCACCACAGGAGACTCTCACCCGATCTGGAGGCATGGGGTGGGTTTTCCGTCACCAGTGGGGTCAGGGGGCGCTTCTCTTTGGGTAGGAGCCCTGGTCCGGGGTTCGGTTGCCGGAGTCCTCCGGCCAGTGAAGGGAACCCCTGTGTTTTAATCGGTCAAAATCGCAGGGTTCTGCTGAAAATAGGGACAGGAAAGGAGGGGAGTCGGGGTTTCAGCAGAAAACTGAATATTCTTTAGAAGAGCGCCCTGGCATACCTGCCCCCCCACCCCCGCCATAAGCACCAACATGATGGTCCTGCAAGCTTCTGGGAAAATCCCCCCTTCATGTCGCAGGCAGGCGTGGCGCCGCCTCAGGGGCTGAGGATTCCCAGTGGGCGGCCCTGGCTGGGGGGTGCGGGGCCGGGGCGACCGCAGGGAGCAGCCCGTCACCCCCGGGAGAGCCGGGGCTTCGCCTGTCCTGTCTTCCTCCTCCTCTCGCTTCTCCACAGATAATGCTGAACTCGCTGCACAAGTACGAGCCCCAGGTGCACATCGTGCGCGTGGGCGGCGCCCACCGCATGGTCATGAACTGCTCCTTCCCGGAAACGCAGTTCATCGCGGTGACAGCCTATCAGAACGAGGAGGTGAGGGGGTACGCGCGCGCGCGCGCATGCGTGCGGCCCGGGAGAGCTGGGTGGGGGGGGCGGGGTGCTTTCCTTGCCACCACCGACCTGGGCTGCGACCTGGGCTGCCGGGTAGGCTCCCCGGGGGTCAGGTGCACTCAGCTGGCTGCTCCCCCTTGTCCGTGTGCCGGAGGCCCGCGGGCACAGGAAGTGCTGGCGGCACTAGGCAGGTGGAGCGTTGTGAGAGATCCCACGCAAGTCTGCGCCCACGGCCTGCGCGGAGCTGGGGGTCTCCCCGTGTGCTAGGGATGCAGCAGCGAGTAAAACAGATGTGTGGTCTGTTTCCAGGCACCGTGAGGAGAGACGAAGACCAAATATAATGTGTCGCATGTGTCCCATGTCTGACTCATGATGTATACGTGTTAGGTGGCCCTGAAGAAAAACGGAGCAGGCTAAGGTGGGGTGGGGGACGACAGAGTGACGGTGGGAGTGAGAGCCACCAGGGCCCCGGGATGAGTTAAGGATGTGGGAGGTGACGCCAGCCGGCTGTCTCGGGGAGGCGGGTCTCCCTGCCCCGCCTCCCCCTGTGTCACCAGCGACCAGAAGCGCCGCTGGCGTGGGGTAGGCATTCCGGAATTGTTGAAAGCAGCGAATGAATTGGTCAGAGAAAGGCAGCTAGGGTTCGAGCAGGAGGCTTTGTCCTCCCCCAGGCTTTGTCCTGCCGCTGCTCACTCTCGCCTCGTCTGCACGTTCGCCACAGGCCGCAGTAAAAGGTCCTTTGCCAGAGGCGGCGCCAGAGTGGCTCCGTGCAGAAGCGAGCAGAGCAGGGTGCCGGGGGAGACAGAGCGAGAGGGAGGGGGTGACTCGGACTTTGCGCAACGCCCCGGGAGAGGACAGCGGGTTCTGTCTGCTCGCGCGTGTCCCGCTCGCACTGACTCCTCTTGTCTTCGTGCATGCAGATAACGGCTCTCAAAATCAAGTACAACCCCTTTGCCAAGGCCTTCCTGGACGCCAAGGAAAGGTGAGTTGAGACGCTGCCGTCGAATCTTGCGCACTGACCACCGCAGATGAGAGCTGTGTGGCTGGCCGGCCGGCCAGGACAGGCTGGGCTGGGAGCACTTGCTTGACCTTTGAGAGAAAGAGGCTTTTAGTATTTAAGTCGATGTTTAACAAGGTCAGTAAGACCCAGCACATGCGTGACCATCCGTTCCTCATGGAAGAGGCCCGGGAGAGGAATCTCTGGCTGCTGATGCCTGGTCAGCTGTTTTGCTGTGGATCCTTGAAAGCACCATGACTGCACTCAACAACGATGAAGTGTTTAGATTTTAACTAGTTCACTCTGCCACTCCCCACTTATGTCTCATGGTTTCAATAAGTTGTACTAAAAAAAAAAAAAAAAAGAAAACAAACTACATTTTGCCTACGAAAGGTGAGGAATTCATAAAGGTACGAGGTTCATCTCTTCCAGCTCCGAGAGGAATTAGGGACTCTGGGATGTGCGTGATAATTCTACCACTTTGGGCCAGTGACTTCAGCCTCGGCATCTTTCCGTTCGAGGAAAAAATGAAAAAATAAGGGAGCTTTTCATTGACTTCTGTCAACAAGGCGTGGGGTGCAGATGTGATCACCACTGATCTTACTGCCTGAGTTCCGGGCTGTTTACGACACCTCCTATAACTGTCTAACTTCCCCTTTCGTCTTCAAGGCTCGAGGTTCAGGGACAACCATTTATAACAATGCCCCATGGATCTGTCCTGGCAATATTTGACTTAACCTCAAGGATGTAAAAGACACACTTATCACTTTTTCAGATAAGTAAGGGCCTACAGAAAATCTGATGGGTGAGATGACAGAACCCAGGTGCGAGTGGCAGTAACGTGGTGCAGTCAGGAGCATTCAGGACTTGGAGTCCGAGGCTCTGACCTGGAGTCCAAGCTTTGCCATTTCCTGGCCGCCTGGTCTGGCCGACGTGTGTACCTCTGAGATCCACTTCTTAAATCTGCAAAGTGGGTGGAGTAACATTTCCCTCGCAGGCTGGTTGGCGGGTCTGGCCTAGCGCAGGTGCGGTTGTGCCTTGAAGTCCCCTGCAAACCGCGGCTGTCGCTAGCGTGTGGATTTTGTCAGGCGGGAGCGACGGCCAGAGGTCGGTCAGGTAACGGAGTGGGGACAGTCACAAACGCGGCGACTCCGAGAACCCCACGATTGCAGTTCAGAGAGTAGTTGTCCGAGTCCGTAAAGTGCCCCGGAGGAAGGGGGGCGGGGGCAAGGTAGTCGCTTCGAGCAAAAAAGGGTGTTTGGTCTTCAAGGACGGCGCTGCTCTCCAGAGAGACTTTGGGGCTGAGACCGGTGTGGTGAGCTGGATGGTGCGTTTGCTCCTCTTTCAGGAACCACCTGAAGGACGTTCCGGAAGCTGTCTCCGAGAGCCAGCACTCGGCCTGCTCCCGCTGTGAGTTGGGGCGGTGTGGGGGGAGGGGGGGCGTGAGGCAGGAGGCCCCGGGCCATCTCCCACCTCATCCGACCCCTCCCCTGTGGGACTGCTCCCTGCCCACCCCAATCCTCCATCCACACCCGGCGGGTTATTTCCTCTGCTCCAGGCAGGTCTCTGCACTTGCAAGAGCTCCCAGAGGGGCAGTTTCCTCTTACTCCTAGTCTGTTGTGTGTGTGTTTCTAAGTCACGAAAGCATGGTAAATGTTGTCAGATGCATTGTCTGCCTCGACTGAGGCGACTTTCACGAGTGAGTTTCTATGAAACACTCTGCAGCCTTCCAAAGTACCTTGCCGGATCCTTGCAGGGAAGGCGCGCCAGCCAGCTCCCTTTCAGCTCAGGGGTCCTCTCCGTGGGGGTGACGGGGGCCGGGAGGGCCGCCCCACGGAGCGGAAACACAGCAGCCTTCACCCCTCCCGTGTGTGGGGCCGCACCGCACAGCAGCCGTAGGTCAGTGAGCGGCGCACACGGCTGACGCCTCCTCCTCCTCCTCAGGCAGGCTCTTAATTCAGTGAAGTCAGAAGCAACTGAAGCTTCGAGTTTCCTTTCACTTACACGTTCAAGCAGTCTGTTACGTGGCTGTGGTTCCCGGTTGCAGACTTGGGTAGGACCTGTCAGTCATCCATCTCCAGAGAGACCAGCGGAAGGGGCGTGGCCGGGGGGTGGTCTCTCTGTCCACAGGGCCGACACGCAGTGTCGTTTGCATAGATCTTGGCCATGCCAAGTGGCCTGGACCCCGATTTTGGGTGTCAGGCTCTGTGTCTCCCCCTTGTCGGTTCCAGGGGGAGGCTGGATCTTCTCCAACCCGGACGGAGCGTGCCCCGCGGGAAATGCCAGTTACCAGTACGCGGCCCCTTTGCCTCTGTCCGCGCCCCACACCCACCGAGGCTGTGAGCGCCACCCTGGCCTCCGGGGACACCGGCAGACCCCCTACCCTTCTGCGTACGTGCACAGAAACCACGCTGCCTCAGGTGTGTGGCTCTGCCCCCGGTGACACCCTTGGGGGCGGGCTGGGGAGGAGAGAGATGGATAAACTGGAGACGAGCCCTTTTCTCCTAACCTAGGTAGAGTTCTGTTGTACGTTATCAGTGTAATGTTTTGTTTTACATACTCATGGTCAACTGTGCAGTTACTACCTTGCTGGTGTTTCTGTAACTTTTTCAAAAGATACCAAGTTTCCTGGTTCTCATGGGCGTGATGGCTCTGATGGTCCCCAGTTCGATTCCCGGTCAGGGCACATGCCTGGGTTGCAGGTCCAGTCTGGACGGGGCGTGTGCGAGAGGCGACTGCTCATTGGCCCCTGTAGCGCAGCCACAGCTGTGTGTGGCCCCAGGATGATGTCACCCGTCACCGTCTTTGTAAGGTCTGCATGCTCCGTCCACTGAACCGTTGTTATCTCTCCAAAGTGAATCTGGTAGAGAGCCCCGGCAACAATCTGCAAGTTTTCTCCGGAGCCGACAGCTGGACTTCCATACCCCCCACGCCGCACGCCAGCATCCTGTCCGTGCCCCACACCAGCGGCCCCATGAACCCAGGGCCCAGGTAAGACCAGCGCCCGAGACCCGCCCATCGGTTCTGGCAAGGGGGGGGCAGTGTATGTCAGCACCGGGGACACACGGGCATCCTTCTCCCCAGCTGCCGTGGGCGCCTCTGTCCTGACCCCTAAGCCTCCGGGCCCTGAGGGCGAACAGGATGCACTTTCGTTCTGGCAGGAGGGGAGGTGGGGGGTCAGCTGCTCGGCCCCGTGCCAGGTTTTGGGGACCTTTGGTATTTTACTCTGAAGTGGCCTGGGATCATTTGTCTCAGACCAGGCAGAAACACTGTGAATGGTGGTGCTAGCAGGTGATGGTGAGTACAGGGGAACCGAAGGGGGAAGGTGTAAATTCACACCCAGAACTCAGGACTTTTCACTGTCCGTATTGTATATGCTGCCCCCCTGACAGGGGGTGTGTCTGGCTCACGATGCAGGTATTAGGGCGCAGTGCAGCATGGGGGCGCATTACGGAACTCTCCTACTGGAGACCTGCGTCGGTTCTGACCTCTGGAACCCGGTGTGGGGGGCGAGGGATGGGGGCCCGAGGTCAGACGGACGTGGGTGTGAACGCCGGTTCTCCCTGGATTGACCTGGTGACCTCGGGCAACTTTCTGAGCCCCCCGGAGCTTCAGCCGCCCTGCCCTGCCTGTGCTAGATAAGATGAGCGGCTCCGTGGGGCCCCAGTGAGACAGACCGGGAGAAAATGCACCGAAACGCTGTCAGAACCGTCACCAGGTAGCGAGTCTGTTCTCAAGTCAGAGCGAGAGGCTCCGAGCCCTGGAGGCCCTGCCGTGGGCTCCAGCGGCTGTCCTTTCCTCCTGACTCTGTGTCAAGGTGCACAACTGGCCCCGCCTGACGGCCGGCCGGAGCGCTTTGGAAAACCCTGGTACCCAGGCCGGTGCCCAGCTGGGCAAGTCAGAGTCCGGCGGGGGGGACCCCGGCAGCTGTCTCTCAAACACTCTCTGGGGGGCTCGGAGCAGCCAGGCCTGTTGACGAGAGAGGTCCCGAAAGTGGTGCAGCCGCCGGCCTTCCTGCCGGGGGCCAGAGCCGGCCTCGGGCCGGTGGGAGAACTCGCTGATGGTGACCCTGCCCTGAGCGCCGTGGGCTGGGCCCCGCCTTCGCATCTTGTCCAGCCCTCACAGCCGTATCCGGACGTGTACGCGTAATCATCACCCCAGTCTGGGAGATGGGGACACGGAGGCTCAGAGATGTTCAGTGCTTTGGCAGGGTCACAGAGCTGATGGTGGGAGAGGTGGGGTTCTGTCCCAGGCTCTCCGGCCCCAGCGTGTCCGGTGACGACGCTGCACGGCCTCTCCTGGCCAGTGAGGCGTCTCGCTCACAGGTCAGACCGTCCAAATGCCCCTTTCACACCGCCGGCCCTCCGCACAGGCCCGAGGAGCGAGGCGCGGAGACGTGAGGATGCTCTGGTCACAAGCAAGCAGCTTGCCAGCGGCAGGGCCAGCAGCCTCAAAGCTCAGGTTTTGGGGGCGCTGACCGTAGGCTTACCCAGCTACATCTGGCCGCGCCCTTGGCCTCTCTGCAGAAACAGGGTCTGTCGGCGCCCGAGCTGGAAATCAGGTGGTGGCCAGGACACCCCTCCTAGGCCCGCGGCCCTCTGAACGCCGTGTGCTCGTCAGGGGCGACTGCTCCCTGGAATGCCACCCACGCCCGCCTCCCCCTTTCTCTGTCTCCGCAGCCCCTACCCGTGCCTGTGGACCATCAGCAACGGTGGCGGGGGCCCCGCCGGCTCGGGCCCAGAGGTGCATGCCGGGTCACCGGGAGCATTTCTTCTGGGCAGCCCCGCGGTGACCGCGCCCCTCTCCACCCAGACACCTGCCTCGGCGGGTGTGGAGGTTCTGGGGGAGCCCTCGCTGACCAGCATCGCCGTGTCCACCTGGACCGCAGTGGCCTCGCACTCACTCTCGGGCTGGGGTGGCACGGGCGGGGGCGGGCGCCATTCTCCCTCCTCACTGGACAGCTAGGCGGGGCCTGAGGGCGGGGTCTGCGGAGGACCTTCTAGCATTGGGCACTTAGAAACCCCGCCCACCGATCCCAGTGAGCGAGGCGGCAGGCCCTCCCCCTCCCCAGCGAGCTGCAGGGTGGGGTGGGTTCTCCGGTCAGCCCACTAGCCGATCGTTCAGTGTGGATGATGCCAATTATGTCCTTGGGTCTTTCTGCCCCGTTCCCCCGCGTTCTCATTCCCTCCGCAGCGTGTCCGCGCTGTGCTTCGGCAGTGGCGGGACGATGAGCACCTCCTTCTTGTCTCGCGAAGCTGCTGAGCGAGCCCCAGGTCGGCCCACCCAAGGCCACGCCACTTGGCAGCTTCGCGCAGCCCTAGAAGGGGTGTGGCGCTACGGGGCTCCTGCCCTGAGCACGAGAGAGGCCGCGGCTCAGAGTGAAGTTCGCAGAGACAGAGCGAACCGTGGCGTCCAGCAGGGGGCGCGGGGCTGGGGCCTCGAGACCGAGTGGCCCCCTTGCTCAGGAACCTCCCGCGGCTCGCCCGTGGCTGCTGGCTGGAGCCACACCCCCTCACCCCCAGGAGCTCCTCGACCATCCCGCCCCGCAGCTTCCCCATGACCCGGCAGCACCCTGCATTTCGGTCGAGGGAGACGGTCTGTCTCCGTCGCCTGTGTGTTCGGTGGGCTTTCACGCCCCCGTAACTTCTCCTGTGCCTGGGCCGCCCCCTGCCCGGCCCCACTGTGCGGATGCCACTGGCACCCCTCTCCCGGGTCAGCGCTGCTGTGGATGCCCCCCGCCCCCCAGCCAGGCGCACTTGGGCTCTCCCTGCGCCCCCTGCTGCCTTGCCTGTGTCAGGGAGAGCGCCCCATCCTGCCTGAGCTCTTCTTGCCTGCGGGTGTGCCCCTCCCCCACAGACCGCAAGCCCCTCTGGGCGAGGCCTCACCCTGCCCTTGTGCCCACGCCCTGGTCTGTGCCTTGCCTGTTGTAGGTGCCCAATAAACACTGGCTGAGCTGAACTGGTGTGAAGCATCGCCGTGTTTGCTGATGGGGAGCAGTGCAGGCTCAGCTAGGAGACACCTGTCGGGGTTGGGGTGGCTTGTGGTGTGGGGGCCCGGGAACACGCTGGGGCAGCCCGCTCTCAGGGTTGCCGACACATGGAGAAGGTGCCGGCCAGAGCGGCTACTCCCAGGCGCTGGTCCTTGGCTCCCCTGCGCTGGGAGCACTCGGGGCGCCTGCTAGAAATACAGATCCCTGGTTGCACACCACACCAATGGGACCCACATCTCAGGGGCCAGAATCCAGGAATTTGCATGTCAAACAAGAACTCCAGGTAATGGCCACGGAGTCAAGTCTGGAGAACACTTGCTTAGAATTGGGAAATAGAATGATAAATACTCCAGGAACCCAGTTTCAGAGAAAAGTGTCAACCTCTGCCCCGACCAAGGTCACTGCTGTAGCCCATGCCCTGGCCAAGGTAATTGGTGTAGCCTGTGCCTTGGCCAAGGTCACTGCTGTAGCCCATGCCCCAACCAAGGTCATCAGTGTAGCCTGTGCCTTGGCCAAGGTCACTGCTGTAGCCCATGCCCCAGCCAAAGTCATTGGTATAGCCTGTGCCCTGGCCAAGGTCACTGGGGTAGCCCGTGCCCCAGCCAAGGTCATTGGTGTAGCCTGTGCCCTGGCCAAGGTCACTGGGATAGCCCATGCCCCAGCCAAGGTCACTGCTGTAGCCAGTGAGCAAAACCACTGTTCCATCGGTTCCCCTTTGTCTCCACTACCCCACTACCCAGTGTGCTGATAGCCCTGGGAGTGAGGTGTCCGGACCTGGGTGGTGAGGGGCTCCCCCAGCACCGATGTCACCCCGCACTGACGGAGCCATCCCTCAGGGCCTCACAGAGGGGGGTCCCAGTTTCCACTTGGAGCCTGGCATCCGTCAGCCGCCCCCACTGTGTCTCCCACATGGAGTCCACTCCAGCCCGCCCGGCCCCGAGCCTCACTCCGTGTGTGCAACTTGGCCCTAACGAGTCCTCGCTCCGTCTGCAGAAGAGGGCCCTTTAGCAGGCCGTGCCCGTTTCGGGGCTCAGATCTCTGGAAATGAGGGCACCCACCCAGCCACCCGGTGAGCGCACTCAGGGCTACCTGGCCGGAGCTCGGGTCCCCCGTGTGTGAGGGACAGGGTCACGACGCGCTCACCCCACCGCTCTCTGCGAAGCTGCCTGCTCAGTGCGCCCCAGACAGGGCCCCCGGTTCCCCGGTCCCTCTGCGGTGCCATTAGTGGCCATTAAGGCACTGCTGTAGTGGCCTCCCTGCAAGGGGCTATTTTGGTAGCTTGTCAGAAGTGGCCGTTTCTCGTTCAGTTAGAAGTGGAGACTGTCGCGGCCTCCCGTTGCCCGGGCAGGCCAGGCTTGTCCCTGCGACGGGGTGGAGCACCAGAGTGCGCAGCAAACGCAGCCTGGCCTGTGCAGCCTGGCCTGTGCACGCCTGTTTACTCTCGCCCTTCCTGCACCTCCGCCAGCCCGGAGCCGACAGAAGACGCCCGAGGCACGGAGCAGAGGAAGCCGGTACCCCCATCCCTTCTTCACCTCTCTCGTTCAGGGGGATGGGGTCCTCCACAGAGGGTGGTGCAGCCTTAGGGGGGCTGGGGGGCGGGGGTGCGTGTGTCTCCTCAGTCTCACAGGATGCTCGGCTGGGAACCTGCGATGACGCAGGTGACACAGAGTGACAGCCGCTCTGCGTGGAGGGTCCCTGGCGTGAGCCACGCAGCCAGAGGCAGCCGAGTGCTTTCCAGGGTTTCCTCCAGAGTCCGGGGCTCGTCTGGGAGGCACACACTTAAGCTGGTTTTTAAAAAAGACAGAGTCCCTGAGATTCCAGAGAAACGCTGCAGCCTCTTCGTTACCCAGCTCAGGGCAGTAAAACAGGACCGGTGCCACGCCGGGGGGGCCCAGGCCCGCTGCATGGAATCCGAGAGAAACTTAAATCAATCCGGCCTGCACAGAGGGAGCGGACTCGCTCCCTTCAGGCAGGCGGAGCAGGCTTCCCCTCTCCCCGAGGCCTGGCCCAGCGGGAAGCCTCCCCAGCCCTCCCCTCCGTGGGGCTCAAACACCTTTGCCCCCCAGGCCGAAGCCAGGTGCTCCCAGGATGCTGCTGACGGCACCTCTGGAACCGGGGGGGTGGGGGGGGGTGGGGGGGGAAGGGTGGGAGGCGGTAATCCGAAGAGAGAGGGAACACTGCAGTTATTGAGACAGTAATCTCAGTAAAACATATTCGAAGCCTGGTGGGTGTTTGCCCCTGTGCCCACACCTCTTGCCCCAGAGGGTTCGGTGGGTCCCTGGGATCCAGAAGTGGCAAGTGCCCACGGTGACCTCAGCGGCTCGCCTGGGATGGAGGGGCTTCCTGGGCCGTGGGAGTCCCAACCTGGAGTCAGCCTGCAAGGGTTTGCCCGGGATGAGCTGGTCAGCCGGCACCCAGGGAGGAACCCCTGCTGTGGGCTGAGGGGGTGCAGGAGCTCGGGGTCCTGCTGGTTTGCTGGCCGGGGGGGCGCAGAGGAGGGAAGGCTCAGCCCCACCCACGGTCCTGGGTGGCTTGACTTCCCACGGCTGCACTCCTCCCAGCATCCTGTAGGGGGCTCTGTGGCTTAGCAAAATGCCGTGCAGAAGGCAACGGCAGCTTGGAGCTGCCAGTAGCGTTGGGTGCAGTTTAAAGCAGCTGCTTGTGTCCTGACAGACAACCTTGTCCATCTGTCCAGCTCTGTCGAACGTCTCCCAGCCAAGGGCTTGATGCGGTCTGAGACCTGGAGACACTGCCTGTGAGCTTCAGGTTTTCTTCTCCAGCAGGGACCCAGGGCCGGAGCCGGGAGTCCCGTGGGCTCAGAGCACTCCCACGGGCAGACGTAGGCTTCAGCCCCAGCTCACACTCCAGGCCGAGCCTGGTGGCAAGGAAGTCGCCCAGGACCCATTAGGTACTAGTGTTACAGAACACAGGGGGGCCTGGGGTGGCCAAGGGCGATATACTATTTTTTTAATAAAGATCTTTTTTTTTTAGATTTTATTTTATTTATTGGGAGGAAAGGGAGGGAGATAGAGAGTGAGAAACATCAATGTGCGGTTGCTGGGGGTCATGGCCTGCAACCCGGGCATGTACCCTGGCTGGGAATCGAACCTGTGGCACTTTGGTTCGCAGCCCGTGCTCAGTCCACTGAGCTACGCCAGCCAGGGTGATATACTATTAATGAAAGGAATCCCCCAGGTTCGTTGTGTCCACCGCCTTATAGGAAAGACATCTCTCAATGCCAGAGATTCGTGAAAAGAAAAGGAAATGTTTATTAATGCTATACAAACTTAAAGTAGTGACCTAATGTCTTCATCAAAATCCCAAAGTCCCTAAAACACCCACAAACACAACAGTCCTTCCTTCCCCCCTTTGCCCAGTCTGGGGTACTGTATCTCAGAAGAAGAAATAGAATTCTGTGGCTCAGGCAGCCCCTGGTTCCTCCCAGTAATCTATCTCAGCTGGTAGGCCTCCCTCGCTTCCCGGCACCATCGGCTGTGTCGCCGGGATCTCTGCTAGAGCCGGGTGGTGGTTCCCCCTTCTGAAGATATGGGGGTCTCTCTCCACTGCCCCAACCACGTGGTCCTCTCTGCACAAGGGCCACGGGAGTCCCCACTCAGCCAAAGCCACGTGGTTCTCCCCCCAGTGGCTGCTGTATCTGGGTTTAAATCCCCGCACCAATCTTCCTCTGCAGCCCCATTTCCGACTCCTCCCACAATTGGCTACACCTGCCAGCACTCCCATATCCTTCCAGCTTCACTGGGCTGCCATTGTGAGTCTGGGCAGGTGTGGCCCCATGTCATGGAGCCAGTCATCTCCAAGCTCCAACGCAGGCACTGTAACTTGGGGGACCTGCCCCCCAGTTACGTCTTGGGAGGGAAGTTACTTCCATTCCCCTGGTTCAGAGCATGGCCACAGCTATTTAACATATCTATGCAACCAGTTAAAGGCTATAGATGTGTTAAATGACCGCCCCAGAGGTTAGCTGCAAAGCTGTTGCTGTTCAAAACAGTTCTCAATGGCCCTGATCCATGTGTCCCTTCCCCCAATCCACACCTGTTGGGGAAGGTGAGGACATCTTAATATTTCCTGGACACCCTGAGTCCTGAACCTCATTCCAAATCCCTATCTGGGGTCCCCCCTCTTGGCTGCACCCTGTTACTCTAGCAGGTTGTTGGAGATGTGGGGCCCCTTCAGAGGCTTGGCCGGGCAGGGAGGGCCAGCGCTGCTGGCTGGCGCCCGCAGGTGTGCAGCACGCAGGCTTTGTCTTGGAGAACAGCGTGCCGAAGTCACGTCGGAAGAGGGGCAATGCTCTTGTAGCCATTTTTTTGGAGGTGAGAAAAAACCCCATCTGCCATGTCAGTCCAGGTCCAATTTCAATGCTAACTGCTCAATGTGGGGTCCTCTTGTTCCCCACATTTCAACCAACCCTAAATGATCATGCATCCCAATTCAAACTAAAACTTCTACTAAAAGATAAGTCTTCTCCCCCCAGACAAAGATGGAGAACCTCCCCGGGTAACTCCTCCTGTGCAGGGTGGGGGCGTGGGGGGGGGGTGGGGAGCTTTCCCAAGTTCCTTTTTGATTGACAGTGCAGCCTTTTGAAGCCTGTGGTTTCTGTAACCACCTCTGTTTTGTTTCCTCGGGCCTTCTCCTCCCTCCCCGAGCTCCTCAGAAATGTGGCTGCCTTGCCTCCATTTCTGTCTCCCCAGCAACTGGCACAAATGCCTGTGACGTAGGGGAGGCTGCTCGATCGTGTCTGAATTCTTTTCCCTCTAGTTTGACCTCCTTTCATTCCTGTGTCCTTTCATTCCTGCTGACTTAGTTTATCTTGATACATATTTTTAAAAAGTTATGCATTGTTTAAAGCCCCCTGGGGATCCCTGGAGGTAGGTGGCCATCGAACTAGATAAATTAATAATGCTAGGGGTTAGCATGTATCTGATTCTGGGTTTTCCGAAGGCACCGAGCATAAATATTTCAGCACAATGCACTCGGGATGGTGCAGGATGGGAAAATGCTCCTTGGTCCTGAGCCCGCTTTGGGGGACGCTTCCGTGCTTGTTTCTACCCAAACACGAGAGCAAATAAAATTCCCTCCCCGCTGCCTCCAGTTTACCCCGTATGGACCCTGAAAGTCCTTTTGAAAGGTGTGGCCTCCATCATGTGCTGGGTTTAGGGGTTCAGCACCCTTCCCCTCAATGCTGGCGGAGCGCTGTCTCTTACTACTTCAACCGAGCTGCGGGTCACTGTGGGATGCAGCCCGAGGCTCTCCAAGGTCAAGAGCGGGGGCCAAACGAAGTCAGGAGGAACGGGCAACACAGAAAGTGCAGTTAATGTAGAACTTGATGGCCCCTAAGGATAGACTCACCATTGTTTATGGGAGAGTCTCCTGCTTGGCATCGTGTCCCTGTCTGTGGGTCTCTCCACCCCTCAACATGTTTCCCGTGGGTTCTCCTGAGGATGAGTGGATTTCCCACGAGAAAGGGGGGAATGGGAGAATTTTAGACATCAATTCCCAAACCTCACTTCAGCCATTAGTTGAAACACCCACCCCAGCCCCTATCCATCCAGCTTCTTGGTGCGCCGCTTGATTAAACAGCAAACACTGGGTAGCCGACATTCCTTCCCCCGCCTTCTTCCTGACTCCTGCTAACAGTGCTAAGACTCAGGACTGGTGCCTGTTTTGTGCTGGGGACTTGACAGCACGTTCTCGTGTTGTCTCAAACACCAACATGTGAGGGCCCCACGGAGCAGTCTCACCCCATCCACGGCTCTGGGTCGGGCACCTGTGACTACCTCCCTGCGCCCCGGGCCACCCCCACTTGTCAGCACCACCTCCCAGGAGTCCCGTCTGCAGTGCGTCACCCCTCTGCTCGGACACCTCCAGTGGCTCACTGTTGCCCACGAGAATATAAGGGCCGAGTTCCTCAGCCTGCAGTTTAAAACATTCCGGAACGGAGCCCAGCGTGCTCTCTAGCCTGCCTGCCCCCTGTCCCCCTGTAGTGACCAGAAACCACGTCCCTGGGTAAGACAGACAAGTTCCTCCACGCCGTCTCTGTGAACTAGAAAATCCAACTCAACATTCCAGCCCCTGACCCCTTCCGACGAACAAGTTCACGGCCTCATTGCCGAAGGTTTGAAGGAGTCTCCTGGGCGTGTTCCCAGCCTGGGGCGCAGGCACAGCATGCACACCAGCTGCTGCCGGGGCTTTGAACGGGCCCCGGGGCCGCAAAACCACCACTGTGAGCCCTGGTTTTAGATCAATGCGCTTCAGCATTCTTCCAGAGCATGTGCTTCGCAGGGTGGCCCAGCCCTGCCTTGTGGAAAGTCGTGCAGGCCACACCTGGATGGTTTGCATCCCCTGGGGAGTTCAGTGCATGGATTTGGAATCCCTGTTCCTCTCTCAGAAGTCGTGGCATCAGCGCTCAGCACTCCGGGGGGACAAGGGGGATTGAAGAGCCTGGAGAAAATCACACTGGAAAGGCCTGGAGGTGGGAGGGAGTGAGGGCAGGCGCCGGCCTGTGGATGTGTGTGCCGGGCCTAGGGGCTGAAGGTTCAGAGCCCACCGTGTGACCCCGGGTCTGTCCCCAGCTCAGAGCCTGCTAGTCTGCCTCTATGGGCCACCCACTGGGAAAGTGGGCCTCTCGGCCGCGTCAATCCCCCAGGCGGACGCTAGATGGCAGCAAAGCGCCGGTTCACCCACCTGCCCACTGCATCCTGGCAGGACATCTTCTGACGCAGAACTTAAAAAAAGAAGTAAGTGATTCTGCAGATTTTTCTTTTGCAGAAAGAGCTACAGCCATGCAAGCCTGGCAGCTCTCATGACAGCCATGGCTATAACTGAGACGTCACCAGGACGGAAGCTGCCTGCTGGATAGAACAGGCAAACAAAACACACACACAACCCCCACCCCAGGCGAGCCACGGCTTATGAAACACCTCTGAGGACGCAGTGCCATTTGGTCCTGATGCTTCCGAGCCGACGGTTCGATGTCGGAGGTGTGCACGCTGCATCGCAGGGGCAGGGAAAGGGCCCGTGGGACACAGGGGAGGCCGTGAAAGCAACAGCGCTCGGCTGGGGTCCAGCACACCCCAGTAGGGCCTCCCCAGGACCACCCGGGTCTCAGCAAGCCCATCCCACCGCCCCGCTCCCTACTCCTGCTGGCGTACTCCGCTCGTCAACACGTGAGAGCGCTGTCCGAGCCCTTTAAGAAGCCAGCCTGTTTCAGCTGAAGCTGTTACACTTGCAAAAGCAATCACCTTGCTGGAGGCCGGTTTTCAGCTTGCTTGAAAGCTGCGTATGTGGCTCTGGAGATGGCGAGGAGGACCAGGAGTTGATGAAGGCCACCGAGAGGAGGCCAGAATCTGGGTTGGGGGTTGGGGGGGGCCCTGTCAGACACCTCTTGTTTTTCTTTCTCCGTCACGGGCATCTCCACAGCCCTGAATTTCAAGGGCAGTTGAGAGCCTTAAGTTTACAAGGAGTAAGAAATCCCGACTCTGCCGTCTGTGTGGCTGTGACTTCCGTGAAATGGGGACGAGGCACACGTGCCCCGTGTCTTCTCTTAGGAGCCGGGGCGTTGGTGTGAGATTCATCTACTCGCCGTCCTGGGTCAGTGGACCCCTTAACCCACACGAGTGCATTTTAGGCTCATCTTTCTGATATTTGTATATATGTTGCCCGAGATCCCCCCTTTTCCAGGACGCCCTCCTTGATGAACAAACGAGAGTGGGCTGGCAATGACGCCCCTGCTCGAATCCTGCAGCTCTATTTGCACACATTTCCTCAGCAAAATTAACTTCTCGGCTTCTACGGGAAGGACTTCCTGGTAAATTTGTGTAGCTTCGCTCATTGTTGGCACTTCCCCCATGTTTCGAGAATTGCCGAGCGGTGTCCCAGGTTCTGTCGGCCAGAGGAGGGCGTGGAGCTGAGCCCCTGCACGCTGGACGCTGTGCGGGTGGTCACCCGGACCCAGCTCCCCAGGCCCGGGGCCTCCAGCTGCCCAAGGCCCACCGGTGGGTTCCGTGCAGTTTAGGGTGGCCGGGACTGGACGTGCTAAGGGTCGTGGGAGTGTAGGTCACGGTTTCGGGCTCTTGGGGGGAACAAGGGCTCCGCTGAAGTCCGAGCCCTAACCTACCCAAAGGTACATGCGGCCACTGAAGGCAGGGCTGCCGCGGGGGACACCACGTGGGCTGGTCTGAGCAGCTTCGATAGGAGGCACCTGGGGGCCTGGTTGCTAGAGAAACCCCGGGCCCATCGCCTATCAAGGCCACGTGGCGGCCCGTGGTGGCCCACTCACAGCCTCTGAGGGCGAGGCCTTAGGGGGTGGGGCTTCCTCCTCCGCGTGGCCTGGCAGGGCTCCGCGTGCGCCCGGGCCGTAGGACCTGGAGGCCCGTGGCACGCACAGGGCGCGTGCGCATGCGGCGCAGTGCGCAGGCGCGTTGGCAGGCGGCAGCCAGGAGGCTGGGGTCCGCCGCGTGAGAGAAATGCGGTCACAGCAGCGGGGGTCACAGGAGTGGCTCTCAGGGGACCAGGCAGCAACCAATGCCCAGCCTGGACCCACCCCATGTGCTCACAGAGGCGTCGGGGGGAGAACGCATCGCCTTGCCAGCCCGGACAGGGACCCCGGTGGGGTGTCCTGGGCAGCTGGGAGCCCCTCTCAGGCCTCAAGTTGTTGTTGGAGCCCACTGTTCCGGTCTGCAGCTGCCGCCTCGGAGCCACACGCAGGCGTGGGCTGCCTCCGTCGCGGGGACTGAGGCGGTTTGGGGACGAGGCTCCTGCCTGCTCCACAGGCCCGCGGGCCGGGTGAGTACTGCACTTGCTCATGCTGCCCAGTTGGGGTCGCTGCGGGTCCGGGTGGAGCTGGTCACGGTCTGCAGAGGCCCGGCCTTTGGGGCGGGCTCTTGGGTGAACTCCGGCATCTCCAAATTGCAACCTCACCTCCTCAGGGGCGCTTACTTCCCGGAGGGTTGGCCTACAGGGGTCTGGGGGGCCTGCAGGTGAACCCTCACTTAATAGACACCTTGGTTCTGGAGAAGCATCAGCTTCGGACGGGGTCTGGCTGTGGCCAGTTTGCAGCTGCTGCCTCAGAGCCATGGGGGGTGGGCGATGGGCGTCCCCCTCTCTGCAGGCCTTGCAGGTGGTTTTTGGTGGGCCCACCCCAAAGCCAGGTGGTGGGACGGGGGCACACTGCCCACGCATACCGCCCAGTGGATGGGAGCCTGCGCTCTGGAACCCGGTGAGGGCCGCAGCAAGCCCTGGCAGGGGGGCGGATCTCGGGTGCTTGGGCGCCGGAGTCCGAGCCAGGGCTGGCTGGTGTAAACCGTTCGAGGTGAACACGCTGAGGTCCTGGAGGTGACACATGCATGGCGCTTGTCGATCGGGAGGCGGTGAGCTCTGTTAAGACAGATGGAAACCAAGTTCGGGATTGGGTGCGTGTTGGTTAACTGCCCTCATATTTTCCCTGTCTCCTCTGCTCCCTGACTTTGAAACGTAGTTTTAGTAATTTCCCCCCCTCTGAATACCAAACGTAGCATGCTCGTTGTAGAGGAAGGGGAAGCTGATTTATGGAAAGCCGTACAAATGGTGTCTACCATCAGAGGACACAGTGAAAGTGACCGGGAAGTCGGGGAAATTCGATTTGAGCACAAGCGGGGGGCGTGGTTTTTATTTCTGGGACTCTGAACAAATGGCTGGGTGCTGCGGAGGACCCAAGTCTTCCTCCACCCGTTGTTCCTGCTGCTGGATCTTGTTGTGAAGGGCGGGGGGGTTCCTGTTGCAAAAGGCACCCCCCCATAGCAGGAGCTGGGAACACCGAGTTTGAGCCTTTGGCCCTCTGTGGCTGTGACGAGCAACGTGCGGGATTTTTAAAGTTGGCTGCCAGCCTTCCCTCCCTGTCTGCAGAGGCGGGTGGATAATGATACTTAATGTGCAGGGCTGCTGCGGGTCACAGGGAGATGGCGCTGTCACATGCTCGGCACTTTGCAGGCAGCGGGGTTCAAACCGGAACGGGTGGGCCCAGTCTCCCGCTGATGTCAGAGGAGTTGCTAGGATTTGATACAGTTGACTGGCCCTGCGGGGTGACTCGCTGCTGCCTTCAGCCGGAGTGCCTCAGTGCTTGGGCAGGAGAAGGGGCTTCCTCTTCTACCCGCGGCTCACGGACGCGCAGTCACCGCCTTACTGGTCCCCGCAGCAGCGCTGGGCCGAGCTGGGAAGAAGTCCCTTCCCCCTTCCACACTCTTCCTGAGCTCCGAGGTCTGTATTTATCTCCTGCCCACCCCTGCGCCCCTGGAGCTGCCACCCTCCACGTTTAACTTAAGCCTGGTTGTTGCCTGTTTAAAAATATTTTTTTTTGCTTGTATTTTGGGGAAAAGAAGAAGAAGGCATCGCGGCCTCCATAGATTAGTTGGTGCAGCTCCATACTCCCAAGAGACACGTGATGGCAGGCTTCCCGCCCAGCCCCTTGCTCTGCCTCGGCGAGGTGTGGGACAGGGACTCACCTTCCTGCGACCTGGAGGGGAGAGGTGTCCTGCTAAGCACTTGCAAAACGAACCCAGGAAGGCAGGTGACAGTGTTAGGAAAAGAGTGCGAATGCATTTTCCAAGACAGAACGATAAGCCAGGAGCAAAGCAGCTGCTCAGCACCCATTCTTACGCGCAGGCCAGCTCCTGCAGCTCTAAGCTTTGAGAAGGAGGAATGTAGTCCCGGCAGTTCTCCGTGATGCTTACGCGTCCCCCTGGTGGGCAGCCCCTGCCCTCCGCGGGCCAGTTAGCCCTCGCAGAGCCACCGAAGTGGCTTTTAACCTGCTCGTTTACACCCCGCCCCACAGGTCTTGACACTTCCTCGCCTCGGAAGGAAGTTGTCCTTCTGAAGAGGCAAAGTGCAGCAGGGTCCCAGGGAACGGGCTCGAGTTAGAAACACCGCGTTCAGGCCTCTCCCTGAGCGTCACGTTGCATTTCCGTCTTTTAGTTTCCTTACCTCTGTGCACGGGGCTGCTGCAGGCAATTTGAAGATCGTGAAATGGAGTATATTTATTGAATTTTATACCGGGCAATGTTCCCCATCTTTTTAGGGAGTGTTCTAATTTTAATTTCTGTGTGAAATTTCATCTTGTGCATGTACCAGAATGTGTTAAGCCGTTACCAGGCTGGTGGGCTTATTGAGCTTTGGGTAGCTGTTCTGAACGCGCGACAAGTGCCTGGGACAGGGGCGCACGGCCCTGACCTTCCTGCTGCGGTGACCGGCTACCCGCCCCCCCCCCCGTCTTTTTTCTGCTCCTAATGTTTCTTCAGGGTCACTTCCAAGGAGTGCATGATCGGACCCAAAATTGCGTTTCTTATCGACCCTGGCTGTGCATTAACCATCCAGAATGAGCGTACTGGTCTGTGGTGTTAGGAAACATAAATGAGTGTGTTCATTCTGCCACACGCCCACTAGCGTTGTGTTATCATTTTTTACTGTTTTTTTCCCCTCCCCAAAGGCATCATTTCATTTCCCACAAAACTCTCAAGTGGCTTGGGAGAAACCAGGGTTGGTCACCAGCTCTCAGGCTGTGCTTACATGATTATTATCAGAGTGGGGGACCGGGGTGGGGTCTTAATCAGGGAACTGCACTTTTATTCCTTCCATGCTGGAGGTATCTTCCCCGCCCCCCCTAGTCTGGGGGGAAATTTTTCAGTCATCGGTTAAGATTCATATCATTTCTTTGCTTTACCACCTCCGACGAGTTCCTGGAAGACAGACCACGCGAAGGGAGGGCGGGGTGCGCTGGTGCAGGGCGTGCAGCTGGAGAGTGACTCGAGACCCCTGGGCCAGCTCAGGGAGAGGCGGGGCCTGGCACCCGGTGTGCGCGCTCTTCACGGCCCACCCACTCACCGAGCTGTCTGCAGGGGGCGCTGCCTGCAGGGGGCGCTGCTCCAGAGAGGAAGAAGGCTACACCTGAGACCTAGGGAAAGCGTGGTCCGGGGAAGGTCTGGGGAGGGGCGGGCAGGCTTCCAAAAACTGCCGACCGTACTAGAAAAGGTTTTGACATCTCGTTTGGACCCAGAAATCCTTACTCCGGAGAGAAGTTGATTCCAGGTTAAAAGATTAATCTTCCTGTGCGGGTCTCTTATTGTATTTATTCACAGTTATTTCTTCCCCAGTGTGGTTCGAAAGGGTCTGGTGCCGGTTTCCTTTTCCCCAGGGGGAGCGTGGAGACGCGTGGAGGGCCAGACCGCGTGGAGCTCTGCTGGGGAAATGCGCAGCGGTGACTTCAGAGCCTTTGCAGAAAAGGCCAGAGACACAGGCAGCTGGGGGCAGGGACCCCGCTTCTTAGGGCTTCCGAGTGTTTTGAAATGGCTGCCGCAGTCACTTCCTACGGGAAGAGAGTGTGAGAAATGGGCATCGTTCTGCTGTTTCGGGAAGGGCGGTTACCGGGCACGGCCAGGGGGCGCCGTGGGCACAGGGTGTTGCTGTCTCGGCCCCATGGCCAGGAAGTGCGTTCCGTGCCGTCCGGTGGAGAGTGTAGAGCCTTCGTCTGGACGCTGTGGTCACACGTACCCAGTCCCGCTGGAGCAAACAGGACCCTTTCTCCGTCTGTGGGATGGTCTCTCTCTCCTTGACCTTGGCTTTGTCCTGGTGAAGAACGTTCCTCCCAGCTCGACTGAAGGAAGCATTTTATCATCCAGCAGGTGAGACAAAGCTCAGAGGAACCGAGTAGCCACGATGGCAGGCAGAGATTTGAAAGTAAATTTAGTATTTTAGTAATTTAGAGTTGGGATAACAGGCTGAAACGAACACAATGAAGTTAAAACGTCACAGATTTAAAAAAAAATCGGTTGTCCCAATATAGCTCGGGCGCCGTGCCTGGGAAAGGCCTGGGGGCCATCAGAGACAGCGGGGGATGGGGGGGGACAGCGCGGTCCAGGGCGCATGTGCAGGGTCTGGGTGATGAGGGGGACGTTCCCCTGCGGACCTGCTGTCTCAGGACGACAGGGGTCACCAGTGCGGTGGGAGCCGGGCTCCGCCAGCAGGACTCACGGAATGGGGGAGTTTCTTGGGAGAGCAGGGAGAGTAAGGGGGGCGTGGGGGTCACGTTCAGGTCAGAGATTTTTCTAGAAGTGGAAACGACCCGGTCCGGGGATCGAAGGCCGGAGTCATCCCGGCACCTGCCCCTCCCAGCCTCCCCGAGCGTCCTACGGAAGTGTCAGCCCGCTGCCCCCGCCCTCTGTGCCCTGTTCCCGATGGTGTTTCCCGCACAGCACAGTCAGCAACGAACAGCCGCGTGTGCTTGTGTCCAGGGAGTCTTTGAGAGGCAGCGTGGCTTGGGGTGCCCGACACCCCCAGGTTCAAGTCCTGGCCCTGCTTCCTTCCTGGCGTGTAAGTTGGGGCATGCTCGTTGGGCCCTCTGAGCGCTGCCCGCTGGTCTGTAAAATGGGGGGTGATAATCGTACCCACGTCGGACAGGGTTGGGGACACGGGTGTGGCCGTAAATGAGCGAGAAGCCTGCGTAACTGCCTGCCTGCCTGTGCACTCGGTGACTGTTCTCTGCTGTCACTGGTGTCACCGCCCGGAACTCGGCCTCCGTGAGCAAAGTGGGATCTCCGGGATGCACTGACCGGCGAGGACCATTTCCGTGTGCGTGACAGGAACAGACTCGGGCTCGCAGCTCCCTGGGCAGCTGGAGAGGCAGGCCTGACGTGCAGGTGGGGACCCAGCTGGCTGGTGGGACATGGGACAGGAGTGCAGGTGGCAGTCACATCCTGGGGGACCTGGACAGCTGGCTTCTGCTGAGTGAATGGGATGGACCGTCCCCTGTGGAGACTCACAGAAAAGGACATTCTCCCAAGGAGGAAGTGGGCTGGTTCCCGCACAGTGTGGCAAATGTCCCCCGTCCCCGCTGCTACATGCAGGTGTTCCCGACGAGCTCCAGGTGTGGGGGGACCGCCCTCCCCCGGTGGCTGGGGTCCTGCGCCCCGTGGCTGGGCACAGCCCTCGCCAGCAGCCTCTCCTTCCACGCTGCCTTCTCTGGCTCTGGCGTTCGGCGGCGGGCCGTGAGCTGAGACCCAGAGGGCAGACAGTGAGGAGAGAAGACACGGCCGTGCCCTCGTGGAACGCACGGTCCAGTTTTACTCACTAGTGGGAGTCGTTTTCTGGTCCTGACTCACGTGTCACCCTCCCGGGCCCTGCACCAAACACGTTTCTGTCTGCAATGTGCACTGCTTCCGCTGCGTCTGGGTGGAAGTGCATTTTCGCAGGTGGTTTTGGAGCCTCGCCGCCTTACACGAAGATGGCTCTGCGGGGGCGAGCCTGCGAGTTCCTGAAAAGTGGCCCGAGCACCCTGAAGCCCGGGGCCCTGCAGGCGGAGCTCTGCCGTGTGTGCAGACTGTCACTGGGGGCCTGGGGGGCGCCCGGCCCCCGTGTGTGTGTGTGTGGGGGGGGCTGGGCTGGGAAAGTTGGGAGCAAGAGCCGGGGTTTGGGTTGGTTCTTGGGAAGAGCAGGAGCTCCTCGGGCAGGAGCTGAGCCCGAGAGGAGGAGCGGGGAGCGTGCCACTGGGAAAGGGGAGGGTTCCCTCTGACGGAGAAGAGGTGGGAGCAGGCAGAAGCGAGAGCACCCCTCCCACGGGCCGGCGTCACGTGGGTGCTGGATTCCAAGGGCGCAGGGGAGCCACTGACGACGTTTGCCGCGGAGCGGTGCCGTGGCTGGAGCCGGGCCGTGGTCAGCAGTGGGGAAGACCCAGGCAGTTTCAGTCGGCAGAGTCCTCGGAGAGCGTGGTGGCCCGGCCCGTCCCTGCGGGGGGGGGGGGAGGCCGAGGCCCCGCGAGGCAGGAAGGCCGTGCGGTGAGCCTGGGGGGCGAGGGCTCAGCTGTTCAGCTGGTTCATCCCTGAGCTAGTCCCCGCCCCCCCTTAGTTTTTTTCAAAGTCAGAAAACACCTTTTCACACTTCGTGAGGGTACACAACAATGTCAAGGCCAGATTCCAGCCGGGTGGGTATCGCGACAAGCACCCCTTTCAACTGGATCGCTTTGGAGTATTGTGTAAAAAGTTTCCAAGAGGGAAACTGAAGGCAGTGGACGGTGTGTTCATGGTCACCTGTGTGTGTCTTCATGACACTGGCCTTCCCCCGCTGGCTTCTCAGGCAGCGTACGGCTGCCTGGCAGCGGTTATCTGAACGTAGTCTCTCCTGAGTTGGGTTAAACAGGGTGGGCTCAGGGGGCACGCTGCGGGGCCTGCAGTTCAGTTTGTGTTCTGGGGAGGGAGTCAAGGAGAGAGCCGTAAAGGCCCTCAGTGACAGAAGCACCGCACCAAAGCTGGGCGCGCCCCCCTGGGGGTTCTTTTCTCCATCTCTGTCTCCCAGGAGCCCCAGCGAGGCGCCTGGCCCACGGCTGACAATTAGGTAACTGTCTGCTTGCATAAATAAATGATATCTCCATCTGTGCAATGAAGTTCAATAACGCTCCCCGTGGAAGGGACCAGAACTAAACGTGAAAACGCGGGTCACTGCCGGGCACAGCTCCGGTCTGTTCAGGGCAGCTGCCCCCCAGCACGTGGTTACAACTCCCGGGGCGGGGGGACAGGTTGCTGAAACGAGAGGGTGGGGCTGGGGGCCCCAGAGAGGCGGACAGAGTTGCACAGGGACGTGACCTTCGAGCTGGGTCTTTAAGCAGGGCGAGCCGCTCCCCCTGAGGATTGAGGACCCCTGTGGATGGGGGCGATGGAGGGGTGAACGCAGAGCTTGAGGACTGGGGGGGCGACTTCAAGGAGCCAGATGTGTGGGAGGGGCGGGGTGAGGTCGGAAAAGGTCGGGACGGTGCACATGCCAGTGCAGGGGCCTCGACTTGATCTGGGGTAAAGGGGAGTCTCGGGTTGGAATTCCAGCCCATGGGTGACACGGGCAGGTGCGTGTTTCAGGAGCCGCGCTCCGGGCAGGGACCCCGGCGAGCTGTGGAGAGCCACAGGCCTGGGGAGAGGGCAGCGGCAAGGAGGCCGCAGGTGGGGAGGAGGGCCAGCGTGCGGCCAAGGTCATTTCTCCCAGCAGCCTCCCTTTTCCGTGTCTGTGCCGTGGGGAAATGGTTTCTGTCTCATGGGGTTATCCTGAGGGTCGACGAGAAATGACATGCAGAGACTTGCGTGCATGTTGCCTGGCACGGAACAAGCACTTAGTAGGTGGTCGTTGTCGGTAGTTCGCCCTGGTGGGGGAGAGGAGCCCAGCCCTGGCTGAGGCAGCGGCTGGAGTGCAGGCGAGCAGGGGCAGAGGGGTTGGCCGGGAGGCGGGCGGGACGCTGAGTCACGGCGGCCTGCCGGGAGCCAGAGGGGAAAGCAGTTTTGTGCTGACTCATCGCAGCTGTCTGCTCTGCTGGCCTCATTCGAACACTCAGATGGGGCCCTGGGTGCTTGACCTTGGGCCTCTGGGGGCCAGGCAGAGCCAGCCGGAGGGGCCCTCCAGGTGGAGGGCAGGCACCCTTGTCCCCGGTGGGCTGCGCTCTGAGGCGCCTGAGGGCAGCCTGGGCTCCTGAGCCCCAGTGCCTCGGCCTCAGCACAGAGCAGGAGGCATGCTGTGGCATCGGGCAGGCGGCTCTGTGAGCCCCAGGCGGGTGCCCCTCCCGGAGGAGACTGAGGGTGCTGTGGAGGGCCCCGCCCTCTCCTTTTCTCTTCGCCCGAGGTCCCACCGCTGGGAACCGCGTCGTTTGGACTTACAGGCTCTCGGTCTCCTCTCAGGTTGCAGACGCCCCAGTGAAAAGTGGCATCGTCACAGGGAGGGGTGACAGCCACACAGAGCTCAGTGACAGCCATGGTGACAGCCACTGTCTCTGGAGGAGGATGGTGCAGCGCCGGGCCCTGTGACGGGCACCTTCCGTCCGTGGCCTCATTGAGCTGCTCCGACAGTCCCGGCGGGTGCCTGGCACATGGGGGCTCAGAGAGGTTAAGGAACTGGGCTGAAAGCACCCAGCATCCACCTGAGAGCGCTGTGCCCGGGAGAGAGGGGCGGGCGCGGCGAGGCAGAGGTGGTGTTGGCGTGGGGTGGCGGGTGTCCCGAAGGCAGGAAAGGGCAGCGGGGAAGCCGAGTTGTAGCCGGAGCCCCCCCCCCCCCCCGCCTTTCCCTCATGGTAGGGCCGCCTGCCTGCAGACACACGCTCTCATGCAAGGCTAACCTCTGATTAAGGTTGGACTTCGTGTCCACCCAGTCGGGGTTCCACCGCGCCAGTGTCCTCACCGGTCCTCCGGTCGGTGGCGTCTGGCCCGGAGGTCTCGAGGGATTCATCTCTTTGGCAGAGGGCCTCTGGTCACGCCGGTGGGGTATTTTTTTAGAGCGGCCTTGTCTGTGAGGCGGTCCAAGAACCTGACTGCTGTTGTTGGTTGGTCCGTTTGTTTGTTCATTCAGCAGACGCCCCGGGCACTCATGCCGCGTGCGGGGCGATGAGGGCGGGCCGGGCGGACGGAATCCCGGCCCTCGGGGAGCCGGTGCTGGGGGTGGGGGGGTGGAAAAAGTCGCGCAGTTGGCACGTGGTGGCGTGTAGTGTGACCAGTGCTGGGGGAGGGGACAGTGATGCCCAAGGGAGGATTCGGGGCACACCCGTGTGTAAGGGGAGACACTGGGGTGGCGGTTTACCACCCCTCGGTGATGAGGAGCAGGAGGCAGAGGCCACGCTGTCCTCCTGCCCGTGCCCGTCTGTCTCAGCCCATCGCCGTGTGTCTGCGTGTCTGTCTGGTGTCCGTGCGTGAGATTGTTGGGGCAGGTCTGGGGGTCCGTGCAGGCGGTAGGCTGGCGCACCCGAGGTCTGGCTCGGAGCTCTGGAAATGCGGACCCCGTTGGGCAGGGTGTTTGGTGGCTGGGTGCGTTATCTTCACAGCTCACAGTTTCTCGGGACATTTGTGCAGATGAAATTGATCAGCCGTGGGAGGAAAATAGCTGTTGCCTAGGCAACCAGTGGATGACTCACGCCCGGCTTTGGAGCAGTAGAAGCCATGAGACTGCGGTAATTTTCCAGATGCTTAGCCTGTCCCCCCACCCCCCCTTCCTTTGTTCCCTGCTCTCCACCCTGCATTTCTGTCTCTACACCCACCTGCCTGGCTCCTCCCAGCCCTTGGCCCTGCACCCTGCAGGCTCCCTGCGGGGCCGGCCGGGGGCCAAGCTCTCCGGAGCAGGGTCAAGGGCTCCATCCCACTGGTACTTTGTGGCTGAGTCTGCTGCTGCTTCCTGTCCCTGCAACCAGGAAGTGGCCGGGCTGTGCCAGCCCTGACGCCCCCCCGGCCCCCAGGAGAAACCTCAGTGAGCCTTGCACACCTGCCTCACCCCAGGCCGGCCCGAGCTCCCCACTCGCCCGGAGATCTATCTGCAGGGCTGGTGCTGAGGAGAGTGGTTCTGTCCCGGACCTCCCGAGCCAAAGGGTGCCCTGGCGGGTCTAGAGGTGGCCCAGCTCACCTCTGGTGGCCTCTGGGCCTGCTGGCCCTTGCCCGTCCTTTCCCTGCTCACAGTCTGGGGTCACGTGTTCCAGAACTGTCTCAATCATCTAACACAGTCCTCCCTAAAGTGCCAAGTAATGGAAGCTTGGCCCAGTTCCCCTCCAGAGGCACCCCATCTTCACAAGGGGCTGTCAGAGACGACATTTTTCGGGCCCCAAGGAGAACAGCCCCAGGCCATTCAGGTGTGGGCGGGGCAGGGGCTTTGGGGGGTGGGCTGCGTCAGTGGGAGGGTCTTCTCTGCACCCACGTTCCTGCGGACTGCAGACTTACAGTGTTTTTAAGGTTGGGTGCAGGGCGGTTTCTCAGTGCCGTACCCCACCCCCATTCCTGCACACGCACTGCACTCGCATGGTGCCCGTGCACACACATGCACACGGATACACACCCATGCACTCCACCTTGAGCAGCAGCAGCTGATGGGAAACACCCCCCCTCCCCGCCCCACTGCCTCACCCCCAGTGATGAAGGCCGCTCTACTCACTCTCATTCCCTGGGTTCACATTAGGCGCCTACTCTGTGCAGGCGTGGTAGGGGCAGTGGGTGGGGGTCCACGTGTTCTGGAAACAGCCCGTGGTCACGAGGGGAGCAGCCGGGTGAACGCAGCTTCTGGGGGAGGGGGTGCGGCTGTGGCTGCCCTTGGGCCTGCAGGGACTCGCCTTTGTCCTTGGCTCACCGGGCTCGGGGCCCCTGAGATCTTCCTGTCCCTCCTCCTCGGGCCACCGGCCTGCAGAGTCCCCCAGGGTGCAGACCTGCTCAGCCCTGCTCCTGCTCTGGCCTCGGGCTCCTGGTCGGTCAGAGAACACCCGGCCGGCCGCCCTCCCTGCTCTCGGACTGGTCCTCGGAGGAACACAGTCTCCCCGGACGGGAGAGGCCAACTCGGCGCACGTGCCGGCTGCCCGGCGGTGCAGGCACGGCTGCCGGGGTCCCTCTGGTGACTGTCCCCGACCGGGGGCCACGTGTCTCACAGGGCACCCTTTTCATTTCTGAGCAGATGGCGTTGTTCATCAGTGTATCCCTTTCTCGAGCAGTCCCTTTACTTGGTCACGGTGGCTGCTGTGCCGGACGCATGTTTGACATTGGAGTCGTCCTCCCGGCAGGGAGCTTATTGCCTGGGGAGGCGGCGTCACCAGACAGACAGACACCACCGTGCTCAGTGACAGGGGGGACAGCCAGGCGGCCATAGGCAGGGGACTCTGGCCCGGGCTGGGGCGAGGCCACGGAAGTGCAGGGACGCAGAGGCCAAGAGCCCAGGGCATGGCGGGGCGGGAGGGAACCACACTGGGGACAGAAGGAAGAGGATGCCTGGGACCGCAGCACCCCGTGGTGGGAAGGGCGTGGCGTGGGAGGAGGCCAGTGTGGCTTGAGTGTCCAGCGTGGGGGGACTCGGGCAGCACAGTGGCCCTCGGGGCTGAGGCCGAGAGAGTGTGGCTTCCAGGACACCAGGGTGTAGTGGGGGCACCAGGGGACTCAGTGCAGCCCAGGCGGGCACAGCGACTGCCCTCCCTGCCCCTCTCCTCCCCCTCCCCTCCACACGTCGCCTACCCTCCACTTCCTCCTCATTTTTTTTTTTGGTGAGGGGAATCATTATTTAATTTAATCTTTCTCAGGAACGCCATCTGCTGAGGAGCAAAAATTGCAGTCTCAAAGCCTAGTGTGAAGTTATGTAAAAATAAATAGTCCTTTTTGAGTGAACATGCGCAGATGTAGCTGCCATTGCCGGCAGCTCTTGGGGGTGGCTTCTAGGAGTCCTGGGGGGTGGGGGGGTTCCGGCTGCCTCGGCACTCGGTCCCTGAAGCCCTGGGGTGGCCTGGGCTGTCCGCCGCCTCCTCTGGTCTCTGCAGCGGGGTCCCTTTGTTACAGAACAAGGGGGGCCTGGGACGATATAAGCCCCCAGGTCCGTTATGTCCGCCGCCAGAGGAGAGACGTCTCTCAATGCCAGAGATTCGTGAAAAGGAAAGGAGACGTTTATTTAATGCTATACAAACTTAAAGTAGGGACCTAATGTCTTCACCAAAAATCCTAAAGTCCCTTAAAGCACCCACAAACAGACACAGTCCTCCCTTCCTTCCCCCTTTGCCCAGTCCAGAGTACCGTATCTCCTAAAGCTGCGGGGGCCCCTACTCTGGCAAAGGCACGTGGTCCTCTCTCCCTGGACCAGGGGAGTCCCCACTCTGCCAGAGCTGCGTGGTTCTCTCCCTCAGGGCCGAGAGGGTCTTCACTCTGCTAAAGCTCTGTGGTTCTCTCTTGCAGGGCTGCGCATGGTTCTCCCCCTCCCATGGCTGCCGAGTCTCGGTTTAAATCCCAGCGCCAATCTTCCTCTGTAGCCCCATTTCCGGCTCCTCTCACAATTGGCTACAGCTGCCAGATTCTGGGCAGGTGTGGGCCTGTGGCGTGGAGCCAATTATCTCCAGGCTCTTCTGGATCTTATCACAGATCCCTATTTGAGGCTCCCCTCTTGGCTGCACCCTGTTACAATCCCTTCTTTCAGATTTACACCCGCTTTATAATCTTATAAAGGACAATGGATGAAGGTCTCATCTTCTTGTAACTGCTTCCGGCTGGAAATGGACGTTGTTCTACCCACCCATGGGTCAGGGGTGCCCTGAAAGGGGGTGGGGGATGCAGCATGGAGGGATTCCTTCCTGTAAGGGGAAGGACCTTACAGAATCCTGGTCAGTAGGCTGTCACCAGGAAGTCTCAGGCTCGGTGTCCAAAGGCTGGCATTACTGGACCGTTGGCATCCTGGTCATATTCTGGAGGTGACAGATTTGGAAAAAGTTGGAAGGCACAATTAGATCATAACCACTAAACGACAACGGCAAGGGCTTAGGTAAGGAATGGCTTATCAGGAGGAAGGTGTACAAGGCACGCTACACCTATCAGAAACTCTTGTGGCCCACTATACTTCACTCGGGCCAAGGGGAATATGTTAGGATTTACTCCTTTCAGATTTCTGGGCCCTTTTTGTCCAAGCCATCAAGATAGAAAAGGCAAAATCAGTTCAAAGTGAAACCCACAGACCGCCCAAACCATTCACCAGCCCAACCCTTCACCAGCCCAACCATTGAATCTCAGGGGGCGATGATGAAAATGGGCTCCTTAAGTGAGGCCTGTATTACCGTCAGTCACTCAGGTAATGAGGTTCTAGGCATGTGCCCTACAAAAACAGAAGCACACACACACGTTAATTTACACAAAAATTCCCAAGCCGGTCTCTGTGCCTGTGAGACCGTCTTTTGGGAAGACATCTTGTTACAAGGCCCTTGCTACAATGACATTTAACAGTGGCAATTTGACAGATCCTTTGTGCCTGTAAATTGAAAAGCAAATTTTTAAGACACTTAGTTGTGCCATTTCTGATGTTCAATCCTGAGTATTGTATTTTCCTCACGCCATAATTTTTCTCCTTAAGATCACCCTCACTGTTATTAAAGGGACTACTTTGAGTCCCGCTTTTAAGTTTGATTGTTCGTTTGCATAAACACACCAAGAGCAGCCTGGATCACTTGTGATCCTTGAGTCTACTTTGCTGGAACTCACACAGGCAGCCCTTAGATTGACTTCTCAGTCCGCCCCCCCCCTTGGGGCACCGAAGCAGAGCCACACATCCGCCAAATGGCTTCGCCTGGACCAGTGGTTTCACTCACATCCTCGAGGCCTCCGTTGTGCTTACAGGTTCCTTTTGGCCATCTTTCAGGAAAGCAACCTTCGTTCCTTCCCTGGAAAGACTGCCATGAACCGCACAACCAACCAAAGTACCAGGCTTTTTTCGTGGGCATACGCTCGCTTCACAAGTCAATCCCAGTTCTCAGGGCTTTCTGGTGACGATCAGAACCCATACATGCCTCCTTCAGGGGTGACATTCCAGCCAAAGTCTTGGTTAACAAAACCACTATTAACGACTGGTCTTACTGGTTTTATGCAAAGAAACCTTATCTTATCGCTCACTCCTTCAGAATGCCAAATTCTGGAGGGATCAGGTAGGGAGAAAAATACAAAGCGTGAAGGAAAGTCCTTTTCCTTCTGATATCCACCAGGCTTCTCAAAACTTTCCTACAGAGTGTGAAGTGTCAACCTTCCCTGGAATCCTCAATTTCCTTTTCAGAGCATATACAGAGCGAAATCCAAAACATATAGAGTTCCAGAATAATACACAGGTAGAAGCATTCTCTTGCACCCATGCGTCCATGGGTGCCTCGCAGAGACATGCTCCTCCAGGTCCGGTCTCTTGGCAGAGACATGCCCCCTTTGCCTCTGGCTGAAGCACTCGTCAGCCCCAAATGACCCTTCCTGGGTCCCGAGTGGCAAAGGCATGCTCCCCAACCGGTTACAGGTGACCTTTCCTAGGTCTTCAGGTACAGGTTTCTGATCAGAAACAAAACCAATGTGAGAAATTTGCTCTTTTTCCACTAAAACCATAAAACAAGTAGTTCAGGTTTCCTCTACTCCAGGTTTAAAACTTTCACAACCTTTACACATAATTTTGGCATCCAGATTTAACCATCCTTCTCTCTTAACCCTGGTTCCTTTCCCCTTTTGTGATGGGGTCACTCATTCCTCCAGTGCCCCTCCTCCTTGCAATAGGCACATTGACTACGGCCTAGTGCGCCTTTCTTCTCCGTAGGGCCCCTTTTGCCTCTGGCCCAGTGGTGGGCACCCGATGAGTTTCCCTTTTCTGCCCCAGGGCCCCACTTCTTTTGGTTTCCCTGGGCTAACTCCACAAACACTGTGGCCATTTTGCCTTCCCTGCTTCGCGGGCATTGTAGACTTTAATGCTATGTCCACTAGCTGGGAGGAGCTCATTCCCAGCACTCCGTCTACACGCTGGAGTTTGTTCCTGATACCCGGAGCGCTCTGCCCAATAAAAGTCATGTTTACCATTCTCACGTTCTCTGGTGCCTCTGGATCAACATCCGTGTACTTCCTATATGCCTGATAGGTCCTTTCTAAAAATTCAGAAGCATCCTCATCTGGCTTTGCTGGAGAGTCTGTATCACATTCAGACTCCTGCTTGGGCACTCCTTTCCTAAGTCCTTCCAATATGCACTTTCTATAGTGTCTTAAAGAGGTTAAGCCATCTCTGCTATTCGGGTCCCACTTAGGGTCCATCCGAGGAATTGCCTCCACTGGGTTAAGAATCCCCTCGGTGTCCTCATCACGGAGACGCTGGGCCTCCTGATCAGCCCTACTGAGAACCAAACGTCTTTCATCTGCTGTTAGCAAAATGTTCAGGAGGGCCTGTATGTCTGCCCAGTTTGGGGGATGGGAGTGGCAAAAATAGAGGCAATAAGATCTGCCATCTTCTGAGGATCACTCCTATATGAGGGATTGGCATTCCTCCAGTTCAGCAAGTCGGAAGTGGAGAACGGAGTGTGGGCCCAATAGTAACCAGCGGGCTGTCCTTCTCCATTTATTCCACCTATCAGGTATTGCCTCAAAGGGTACTGGCTGGCTACACCTTTGGAGGCTCCCCGGTTATAGGAGGTGCCCTGGCGAGTTCTGGGGGGTGAGACACATTCCTCAGCAGGTGGGGGCGGAGCAGTTGGCTTTACGGGAGGAGACAGTACTGAGGTGGCTCCCACTGCCTGTGCAGGGGGAGGTACCCCAGCAGTGGTAGTTCTCATGCCGTGTGAGGCTGGAGGGGTGGAAACCTCCACCAGCTGTGAAGGTGGGGCCCTCTCAGAGGCCCCTCCTACCTGCGGAGGGTGGTGCCCCAAGGCCTCACCCTGCAGAGGGGGCCAGGCCCCTCCTACTTGCAGAGGGTGGTGCCCCAAGGCCTCACTCTGCAGAGGGGGCCAGGCCCCTCTTACCTGCGGAGGGTGGTGCCCCAAGGCCTCACCCTCCAGAGGGGGCCAGGCTCCTCCCACCTGCAGAGGGTGGTGCCCCAAGGAGACGCCCCCCCCCACCCACAGGGGCCTGGACGGAGGCAAAGCACAGGCACCTCCCAGCGGCTGGGCCACCGGGACCCCAGAGCCGACCCCCACCCATTGGGGCTGGGGTGCCCCACAGGCAGGCAGTGCGCAGGGCCCTCCCACCTGTGAAGGTGGCGGCAGAACGCAGGATGTGCCCACCTGTAAAGATGGCGCCAGCCAGCCGGCCCTGGTTTCGAGAGCCAAGGGGTCCCCTCCCATATGCTGGTGGGGATAGCTAAAGGAGCCCCACTCGCGAATCTGTGGCTGGAGACTTCTCCCACCTGCAAGGGCTGGGGAGTCGTGGCGGCCCCCACCTCTTGGGGAGGTCGCAGCACCACCGGAGTTCCCCCCTGCCTGCCGAGCTCCCATTCCCTGGGTATCAGAGCATCATGATGACTTATCTCCTCATTCTCTCTCTCTTCCTGGTTCCACTATCAGGGAGGGGTTCTGAGACCACGTTTCCCTCTGGACCATCACACGCCTATCTGTCTCTGGCACAAAGCTGTTGTGCAATATCATAAATGCATTAAGATAGTAGTAACTCTTCCGATAGTTCATACCAGCCTGCAATACTGTTTCAATCTAGCAGTGAGGCAGTAACTCAAAGAACCATTCACGGCCATCTCAGCTCATCACCCCAAAACATGAGTGGGCCACACCGTGTTACAATAATAAACCATTAACCGCCTAGTCAAGGGAATCTTGTGTGTCGAACTAGCACAGTAGTTCTCCCAATCCCTTAGGATCCTACCCAATGGGCTCCACGTGGGGACTGGCTCAGGACTACTCTTACAGTTCCGACAAAGCAAGCAAAAGTTCAAACAAAGCAAGCAAAGCTTACAGATGGCGTAAAGACCAGGTATTTCCAGATCCATTATCCAAAATTCCCGCTCCATTATTCCAAAAAAAAAAAAAAAAAAGCACTCAGAAACCAAGTTTTCAACCAAAACACTTCTACGTCTCTGCTGTCTCCCCCTGTTTCATTTCCTTTTCACCTTTCCAGGCGTGAGAGGCGGCCGATGCCCTCAGGAGGAGTGCGGAGAAATTAAGTCTCACTCTCTCACACCTGAGGGGGTCGGTCTGCCATGGACAATTATCGTCCCATCTGGGTCGCCAAAAACTGTTACAGAACAAACAAGGGGGGCCTGGGACGATATAAGCCCCCAGGTCCGTTATGTCCGCCGCCAGAGGAAAGATGTCTCTCAATGCCAGAGATTCGTGAAAAGGAAAGGAGACGTTTATTTAATGCTATACAAAGTGAAAGTAGGGACCTAATGTCTTCACCAAAAATCCTAAAGTCCCTTAAAGCACCCACAAACAGACACAGTCCTCCCTTCCTTCCCCCTTTGCCCAGTCCAGAGTACCGTATCTCCTAAAGCTGCGGGGGCCCCTACTCTGGCAAAGGCACGTGGTCCTCTCTCCCTGGACCAGGGGAGTCCCCACTCCGCCAGAGCCGCGTGGTTCTCCCTCTCAGGGCTGCGGGAGTCCCCACTCTGTCAAGGCTGCGTGGTTCTCTCCCTCAGGGTCTCGGGAGTCTTCACTCCATCAAGGCCTCGTGGTTCTCTTCCTCAGGGCTGCGGGAGTCTCCACTCTGTTGTGGTTCTCTCCCTCAGGGCTGCGGGAGTCTCCACTCTGTTGTGGTTCTCTCCCTCAGGGCTGCGGGAGTCTTCACTCTGCTAGAGCTGTGGGGTTCTCTCTTGCAGGGCTGCGCATGGTTCTCCCCCCTCAAATGGCTGCCGCGTCTCGGTTTAAATCCCAGCGCCCATCTCCCTCTGCAGCCCCATTTCCGGCTCCCCTCACAATTGGCCACAGCTGCCAGATTCTGGGCAGGTGTGGCCCTGTGGTGTGGAGCCAATTATCTCCAGGCTCTTCTGGATCCTATTACAGATCCCTATTTGAGGCTCCCCTCTTGGCTGCACCCTGTTACACCTTGTCTCTCTGGCCACCGTTCGCTCTGCTGGCTGCTGCTGGCTGCCGTCTGCAGCTGGTGCGCCTTGTAGCCGCCTCCCCTCTTCCACCTGCGGGTCTCTCCCTCTCTCCTCCTCCCCCCACCCCTCCCTGCAGTCGGTCCGTCAGAGCCCAGCCCTGGACGGCTCGGCCTCACCCTTTGCCATAGTTTGTCCCCCGAGTGGCCTTTGCGAGGGGAGCCTTCTCTGCACCGTGTGGGCCCCCACGGCCTGGGCAGCTGGTGTGGGTTCCGAACGAAGGTCCAGTGAGGGTGAAGGCGGTCAGAAAGCCCCCTCGCAGGGCCACCAGCAGCGGCGACCGGGTGGGAGTGAGAGTGGAGACTGATCAAGGAGATGGTTGGTGGGGGACAAGGTATGGAGGGGGACCCGGTGTGGGGTTCAGGAAAGGCAGGTCGGTAGCAGGCGCCTCAGCTGCTGCTTTATGTGACTGCGGAGACTTCGGGACAATTGTCTGACCAGGAATAATAAACAGCAGGCGACCCAGACTTGGGGGGCAGGGAAGGTAGTCAAGTCTGGATGGGCATCTGCAGTCTCAGAAGTGCAAGCAGAGCCCTGGCTGGTGTGGCTCAGTGGACTGAGTGCCGGCCTGCGAACCAAAGGGTCGCCGGTTCGATTCCCAGTCAGGGCACATGTCTGGGTTTTGAGTTAGGTCCCCAGCAGGGGGCGTGTGAGAGGCAGCCACACACTGATGTTTCTCCCTCTCGCTCTCTTCCTTCCGTTCCTTCCCCCTCTCTAAAAATAAATAAAATCTTAAAAAAAAAAGAAAATAAAAAGAAATGTAAGAGGAGCCGAGTGGTGGGTGGACATGAGTCCCAGACTTGGAGAGTCACTGCGTGTGTTGTAGGTGAACCTCCAGGTGAGGGCGGCAGACGGCCCAGAGCAAGAGGCGACGCCGCTGGGGTCCTGCTTGGGGACACAGACCCTGGGAGGTGTGGGTGTGGATGGAGGAGGTTGTATGCACAGGGTTCTTACTGGAGACGGAAAGCCTTGAGCACCTCTGAGTGTACGGTCCTGAGCCGGTGAGGGAGTGACAAGGATGTGCTCAGGCTTCCTTTCGGTTGCCCGATCTGGGGACCTCAGTGGGGACAGGCCCCGGGGAGGCCCAGCGAGGACCACTCGGAGCTTCGCCAGCCTTTGAGAGAGAGAGGGAGGAGTTCAGGGGCCGGAGACAACAGGTTTCGGGAAAGCACGGCCACTCAAAAGCATCTGAAGCGATTGCTTCTGTTCGGGCTGGGAGGAAAACATCCCAGTGGAAAACGGCAGATTAAAATGAAAACGACCAGCACCGATGACGACAGTCCTTGCAGCGAGAAAACCCTGAAGACGGCCCGCCTGAGCGCCCTCCGCACCGGAGGGTCTTTGGGCTCATAGCCCTGGGCAGGGAGAGCTCACTGCCCGCTTCGAGGGGTGTGATGGGACCCTCGAGCTGCGGGATGGGTGTTTGTTACATTTGGAGGCAAGTCTGACCTCAGGTTAATTTCAGAGTATTTTCCCCTGAGGTTTCTCACTTAAAAGGTGCTAAAATTCTGACGTGAACAAGAAAATGTCTGCTTTCTCCAAGGGGGAGACCACTTCTGCCTCTTTGCAGAAATGCTTTCTGAGGCAGAGTGACGCCGAGTGACGTCTGGACTGGACCGAGATGTCGGCCTGGTCTAGCATGGCTTCGCTCAACAGCCCTGCGCCCCTCCCCAGGCTGTCCGCTCCTCCCTGCCTCCCTCCCTCCTTTTGTCTGATGGGAGATTTTGCAATCCACTTTTTCCACTTCAGAAAGAGCAATTGTGTATCAAAGTAAAGAGTATACTCCAGATCATTTGGAGAAGGAAAAAAAGAGACTGATACTTTACCGACACTTTGTACTTTCTGAGTACAACCCGTCCACCTGTGCTCTGGAGCTATTTTTCATTTTGAAAGTGGGCGGGGCATTTGGAAAACGTGGAGTTGTAAAAGAGGGAGATGCAATCCCTCACAGTGCCACCTGGAGACAGCTGCTGCTACGGCCGTTCTTCCTGACCTTCCTTCCCGGCACTCTCTTATAAACGAAATCCGGAAACCGGGACTCGGTGTTAGTCTGAGTACCACTTTAAAAAATGAGTATTATCGCCCTGGCCAGGTTTTCTCAGCTGGTCGGAGGGGCGTCCTGTGCACCGGAAGGTTGCGGGTTCGGTCCCCGGCTGGGGCGTGTGCGGGCGGCTGCCGGCCGGTGTTCCTCACACCCGTGTCCTCGCTCACACCAGTGCAAACGTGCCCTCGGGGGAGGGTTAGAAAATAACACGCTGGGAGCATTTTCCATGGCACGGAGTCGTTTTGAGAACCTCGCTTGAATGACTGCTGCACCTTGTCCTGTGATTGTCCCGTGACGTGCTGTGTCTGTCGTCCTCCTGCTGTCCAGCGTGTGGGTCTGTCTGTCCCCTGGGCGCTCGGCCGCCCCCCTGACATGTCACCCTTTCCTCGTGCCTCCCCTCTTTCGTCACTGCTGCGTCCCTGTCCTCGGGCCGTGCACGCCTGCGGGTGGGCAGTCCCATGCTCACTCTTGTCTCCCTCCAGTGGGCCCTGCCCCCCATTTGAAAACTCTGGTCCTTCCACGCTTTTGCATTTCCCCCATTTCCGTGTCTTTTCCTTTCATAGTGTCACCGGTCCCCTAGCAAAGCCCTGAGCGTGCCATCCCCCCAGTGACACAGCTTCCCAGCCCCACGGCCCTCCACGACCCTCTCACCCGACCTGATCGCACCGCACCGCACCGGTGCCTCCAGGCAGCCTGTTCATGCCTCCCTCCCGGCTTTCTGTCACCCGGAGCGTGACAGCCACCCCTGGAAGTCACATTCACCCTGAGCCTGTGGACCAACACTAGAGACTTCCTCACAAGACGGAACCACCCATCCATCCATGCATCCATCCATCCATCAGCCGCGCCCTGCAAGCAAAGGCCATTGAGCCAGTGGTCCAGGCAGAGAAGGCCGTACACCGTAGCCCGTAGTTCTCCATCCTGCCCCCCGCGATGCCCCCCAGGGTCAGGCTGACAGCTGCAGAGTGGATCAGTAGTGCCTCCTCATTTCCCCGGTGGCGTGTCCTCCTGTCGGGGACAAAGGGGGGTGAAAGTGCTGGGCCCTGATCTTCGGGAACCAGCACCAGGCCCTGGGACCTGCGCTCACCTTTCTGAGGAGCCTTCGGGCCTTGGGTTTTCCTTTCTCCGTTTTAGAGAAGTCGAGACGCTGGGTGTTGGCCATTGGCTGGTAGCCACAAGGAAACACGTGGGCAGGGGAGGGGCAGCCACGCCCGGGTGGACGTGAACTGGCTGGTGGTTTTGCAGACATTCGTTCTCCGGGGGCCCCGGCTGTCCTGCTTCCTGTCCCTGCCAGGTCTCCACCTAGGGCCGCTGCCCTGGGGCGTGTGCACCGAGTCTGGGAAGAGGGGCCCGGCCGGGAAAGAGTGGGAATGAGAAAACGTTGCTCATTGAAAACAGCTTTTCGGAGATGTAGTTTGTGTGGCGGATGCTTCCCCCGTGACGAGCACAGTTCACTGGTTTCCAGCACAGTCACAGGGTCGTGCGCCCATCATCGCCACAGGAAAGGAGCTCGGGCCCCGGGTCCTTTCTCCCCATCCCCACCTGCCTCTCATCTGCTCCTGTCTCTGCGGATCTCCCCGTCCTGGGGATCTCCTGTCAGCGAAATCATACACCCTGTGGCCTCGCCCGACTGGCTTCTCTCCCCTGGCGCAGTGTTTTCAAGGTCCACCCACGTGGTAGCAGGCATCAGCGCCCGCTCCTTCTTCCCTGCAGTATAATATTCCCCATGCAGGGGTGCATTTGGGCTGTCTGTCCTCTTGGGCGTTCCAAACAGTTCTGCTCGGAATGGGGGGGGCAGTTCTGTGCCGACGAGTGTTTCTGTTTCTCTCGGTCACGCGCCCAGGAGCGGGGTCGCTGGGCCACGCGGCGGTTCCGTGTTTAGCTCTCGGAGGAGCTGCCAGGCTGCGGTCCGAAGCCGCCGCCCCGAGTGACCTTCCCACCAGCAAGGCACGAGAGAGCATCGTTCAGAGACATTCTTGCCGACCTCTGAAAATGTCAAGGGCACCGCGGGGGTGAGAAACAGTGACCTGGATAATTCCAGAAGTCAAAGAGCATCCAAAGACACTTGAGTTTTTCCTGGGAACTCTTGGGTCATATCAGGGCTTGTTTTTGTTTTTGTTTTATTCCTGAGACGTAGCTCTCGATGGCCAGATGCCACTGGCAACGGGCTGCGATAAAGTCTCTTGATGACCTTGGCCTGTTTGGTCTCTGAGCGTTTCATGTTCATGTGATAAATTCCTGGGAAATCCTGAGGAATGATGCTCGGAACTCCGGGACCACTGACTGCCCTGTGGGTCAGGGTTAGGCACCCTGTGTGCATAAATAAACGAACTTAGGCCGTTGTTTGTTGTTAAAAATAAAGTCGGGGCAGGGCGACGAGCGTTTTGAAGTTTGTGCTCGTTTCCTGGGGCCGCCGTAACGAAATCGCACCGACGTGGCGGCTTCGGCAGCAGAAATGGGCTTGCCACCGTGCTGGGGGCTGCAGGTCTGGGATCCGGGGGCAGCTGGGCTGGCTTCCTCCGAGGCCTCTCTCCTGCTCCTGGGGTCTCCACGTGGTCCCCGTCTGCGCCTGCGCGGATCCCTGTGCTGGTCTCTTTTCCTGAGGGTGCTGGCCTTTGGGGCCCGCCCCCCTGACCTCATTTGACCTTAATTACTTCTTTGAAAGCCCTCTCTCCAAAGAGAGTAACCCTCCGAGTTATTGGAGGTCAGGACCCCAGCGTGTGGATTTCGAGGGGCTACAAGTCAGCCCCCAGTCAACTCCACTGTCACAGAATTACATTGTACTTGCTGCACCTCAGGGGTCTGGGCTGGGGAGGAGAAGGATTTAAAAAGTGTGCGCCACTCTTGTTGTGTCCCTTCGGGTGTGAGCAGGGCCCTGGGACCCGTGCCTTTTCACGCACGGCCAGCTGTTTGTTCTCGGTGCGAGGCGACCGTGAAAGGCGCGGCACGCCCCCGAGGGGGCTCTAGAAACGGTTGTGGAGTGGGCACGTGCTTACCCACCCACCCTTCCGCTGTTCCCCCCGTGCTTCCCACAGGTATCGGGTCCCCAGAGGGTCCAGTCCCTGGTGGGCTGGTGGGCTCAGGTGCTGGCGTCCGACTGGGCACGCTTTGCCCGAGGAGGAGGCGTCTCAGGGCTCGTGTGAGGCTGAGCACGTTTGCAGCCACCGCCGGGACCCACGAGGGTCTCTCCGGGTGAAAGTTCACCTCCACCATCCCCTTGGTCCACGCTGGCCCACCAGGCTCTGTGCCCTGAGTTGGCCTCCGGGGGAAAGACTCGAAGAAGTCAGTACTCTTTTCTTTCTTCTTTTTCTACTGTCCTCAACAGAACTGTGCAGCCACACAGAAATCCTATTTTAAATTCCATGAATCAGCTCTCCCCAGTGAAAGAGCTTACCATTTTGGGGCCGGTTATTGTGAAGCGCCGTGCAGGGTGTGCAGCGACAGCTGCCTCTCCGCAGGCCCGGGTTCCAGCTGCATCGGCAGTTTGGGTTCCAGGAGGTTGTCGGGCTGGAGGGGCTCGTGCCGCAGGCAGGAAACAGCCAGTGAGCCCAGTGCCCCCGGAACTGTATTCAGATCCCAGAGCACGGAGAGAGTGTCTAATTCTGGAACGGCTGGTGGGGAAGGCCGCTAATGCTGACCCTGAAACGAGACCGACTTTGAAAATCACCTGGGAAGGCAGGTCAGGACTTGGGATGCAGATGGAAAGTTCTAGAAAGGAACATTGGGTGGTGGCTGGGCCACAGAAGATCTTTTTTTTGTTTGTTTTCTTTTTAGAAGGTGTGATGGTCACAGCCAGCCTGTGACCAGGAGGCATGCCAGGCCTGGGAATGGAGGCCGGGCCCCTAGGGGAGGTGCCGAAGGGGCCGGTGAGGCTCAGACGGGCGTGGCTGCTCGGATGGGGGCGGGGCCTCCTGAGGGTGGTGGGTGAGCCTGACACCTCGGCAGTGAGCCGTAATGCTGTTTTTTCTTTCTTTCCCTCACTCCTTCCCTCCTTCCCTCCCTCCCTCCCTCCTTTTTTAGTGACCAGAAATGTTAAACAACAAAGCTCTGATTTAAACTGGGGAACTGGGCCCTGGCTGGTGTGGCTCAGTTGGTTGGAGCATTGTCCCGTAAACTAAAAGGCCACGGGTTCGATTCCCGGTCAGGACATGTGCCTGGGTTGCATGTTTGGTCCCGGTTAAGGCACGTGCGAGAGATTCATGTTTCTCTCCCTTTCTCTCTCTCCCCCACCCTCCTCTCTCGCTAAAAGCAATGAAAGACTGTCCTCAGGTGAGGATTAAAAAAACAAAACAAAACTGGGGAACTGGAATGAGCTTCAGGAACCCCGTGCATGTGTGAGCCAGCGCCAAGGGCCGCTGAGGAGCGTGCAGTCACGTGTGTTTGGCTTCCTCCGCACACGCATCGCGCCCTGAGACCCTCTCCCGCTGTGGGCGCGCTCCTGGCCGGGAGGAAGGAGATGCCCTTTTCAGGGCTCGAGGGTCCCGGGGCCCACCCGGGCAGAGCGGGCGCACCTGCCGAGGCGTCCTGGGCTGGCAGTGACCCCCTGTGTCTGCCTGAGGCCTCCCTCGCCCCCGCGTCTTCCCAGACCAGCGAGGGGCGTCCCCGTCCCTGCGGACTTCTCGGACAGAGCGCTCCCTGACCCGCCCCTCCCATGGTCTCGGGGCGAGGTCCCGCGTCCTTGTGCGCCCGTGCGTCAAAGCTCGGAATTGGGCCCGGAGCACAGGGGGGCGGAGACACCTGGGGGTTGCGTGTGGTGGGCGCCCCGCATTCAGAAGGCTGCAGACGAGCTGCGGTGAGCCGTTCGCTCGGTTGCCACGGAAACCAAGCCGAGCCGGATTCAGCGTGGGATCGCGGGGTGCGTGCAAAGGCGGGGTCGGACGTCTGCCTCCCCTTGCTTCCCTCTTTCTTCTCTTGTCGCACCTTCGTGGGGGGTGGAGGTGACGCCGGTGAGGCTGACCGGGGGCACAGCGGACGTGCCCAGGGCGCGGGGGTTCCGGAGCCTCCGTCAGCGCCCAGCGCTGCTGCCCAGGCGTCCCCCCACTCCCTTCCAGGCTGCGGTCCCGCCTGCTCGGAAGGAGAACCCGGGGTGGGGGGAGCAGCGAAGAGAGAGTGGGACAGAGTCCGAGTCCGCAGCCGTGGTGCCTGGCAGAGCCGCCACTGGCCACGCATGGCCGCTGAGCCCTTGCCGTGTGGCGAGTGCGAACCGACACGGGCTGGAGATGGGAACCACGGGGCAGACCCCAAAGCCCGAGCGTGGCGCAGACTGTAACCCGTCTCATCACGTGCTAGCGTCGACTCCACGGTGAAATGGTAGCTGGGCCCCCCTGGCTCGACAGGATACGTTACTAAAATGAATCACGCCTGTTTCTTTTTCCTGTGTTTTTAAGGCGCCCGTAGAAAGTGTAACATCACACGTGAGGCCCACACCGCAGCCCCAGTGGACGGCCCGGCCCAGGGACCGTTTTTCTGGTGCCGGGCTGGTCCGGCCTCGCTGACAGGGTTTCCTCTGCAGCCCCTGCAGCTCCTTCCTCTGCCGGACCGGGGTGTCAGCACCCTCTCCGGCTGCCCCGCGGGGGGAGGGTGGAGATTCGGTTGGGTGCTTGAGCGGGTTCCCTGCTAGTGCACTGTCCGGAAGCCCCCCTGGGGGCCCAGGCGCTCCCCGCAGAGCCCGCCTATGGGGCGGGTGGGGGAGGGCTCCTCTGGAGGACAGACACCCCGTGCCTGGGCATGCTCCTGTGTCCAGCTGAGCATTCGCAGCCCTGGGGTGGGCTGAGATCACAGATGGATCTTTTTTCTTTTACCTCAAGACACGAACGTGCAGACACAGCTTGGAACAGCTTTATCATTTTGCAAAATTATAATTGCTTTCTCACGTGGTGATTGGAACGATTAGAAATAACACTCTTCATAAGGGCTGGTGTGATTTTGGGGGCGCAGTGATAGGACAGACTAAGAGAGGACCCGGGAATCTGCGTCCTTATCAGTCAGTTTGGGGGAGTGGGACACCCAGGGGACCAGTAGGTGGTGGCAGCTTACACGTTGTTTTTGAGACAGATCGACATCACACTGTAAGTTTAAGGTGTGCAACGTGCTGGGTTGGCACAGTTACCTGTTGCGTATGTTTACATATTGCTGGAGCTCTTAGGAGGCCAGGACAGTGGCTTCGGTTTCTGAGGCCCCGAGAAGCAGGTGACATGTGGGGAGCTTGTCCCCAGGCGCTGAGCGGGCCGGGAGCCCCCCCTGGATGCAAGGACTCGGGCATCGAGCCTCCCTTCGTGGCCCGAGGGCTGTGACAGGGGAGGTAGCGTGAACTCGGCAGCCGCACACCAGCAAGCGCAATGCAGACGGAGTCCGGGCCGGGGCAGCGCCGCTGCTGAGCCCCGCCAAGCAGCAGAGGACACCGTTGTGCTGCAGAGCGGCTCCCGCAGCAAAGACGGAGGAATCTGAGCCGCTGGGATTCTGTCCGGCCTTTCCGGGCTGTGAAGTCTGTGCGGGAATTGAACGGGACCACGGCGCGACCCTGAGCACTGGGACCCCCCGCCGAACCAGACAGAAGTCTCTGAGGCTCCCTTGCATTCTGCGTTGGAGGGGAGCCCAAACAGAAAGGCCCAGAGAGGCGTGGGCTGCAGGGCTGTGCCCGGGTTTCCCCCAGAGAGGTCACGGGTTCACAGTCTGACTTGGGGCACGGGTGCCAGTTTCTGGTAGGTGCCCGTTTTCCCCTGCCGGTGGGGGGGCTGACCCCTGCAGGCCCGAAGGGCTGCTGAGAAAGGACAGTACTGCGCTCTTCCGGAAACGCCGGTCCTGCAGGCAGGGCGCGCCCAGAGACAGCAGGTGGCGCTCTTTCCCCTGGAACGGGCGGGCATCCGCAGCCTGGCTGCCGACTGCGCCTGGCGCCGGGGATGCAAGCCCAGTGAGATCTGCAGTCCGCAGGCACCCCAGGGACCGCGGCAAAATAGCCGGTCGTGACTGCTCCCAGGCGGAACTGTGAGCCTGCAGGCTCCAGCTGGGCTGGGGCTGTGGCACTGGCCGAGGTGCATGTGCCCAGCCCCCTCAGCGCCAGCCTCTGCATCCACAGAGTTGCTGGGGCCCAGGCTCTGGCTGCACGGGTGTGGGCTTTAGGCCACGACAGGGATGAGTCCCGGCATCTCTGGGTGTGGTGAGCATGCCTGTCACCTAGCCCAGGTGAGACGTCCAGGCCCTCCTGCCGTGCCAGGGGAGACACTGGCCCCTGGAAACAGGATGCGGGGGCCCCCTGGGCCGGCAGGAGCCGGGCCTTGCTGGGCAGCGCTGCGGCTTCTCAGAGAGGAGGGGCCCGGGGCTGAGTCTCTTGTGAAGACCCCACACACAGGAGCCAGCAAGCAAGCCAACACAAACCAGAACAAACACTGGTCCCCTGACGGAGCGGGGAGATGACTGGATCGGACCCAGGAGTCGGGGGGTCTCGGGCTGGCGGTGGGCCTTCGGGCTGTTCCTTGTCGCTGGTCCTCAGCCTCGCCTCGGTCGGTTGTCAGTGGGGATTCAGTGCTAGTGTTTCCTTCAGCCCCACGCTCAACAGCGTGTATGTGTGTGTGTGGGGGGGAACAGAAGGAGCAGGAGGAGCAGGAGACGATGATGGAAGAGGAGGAGAGGAAGAGAGAGGAGAGAGAGAGGGGAGGAACAGGAGGAGGAGGAGGAGATGACGGAAGAGGAGGAGAGGAAGGGAGAGAGAGAGGAACAGAAGGAGCAGGAGGAGCAGGAGGAGGAGGAGATGACGGAAGAGGAGGAGAGGAAGGGAGAGAGAGAGAGGAACAGAAGGAGCAGGAGGAGCAGGAGGAGGAGGAGATGACGGAAGAGGAGGAGAGGAAGGGAGAGAGAGAGGAACAGAAGGAGCGGGAGGAGGAGATGACGGAAGAGGAGAGGAAGGGAGAGAGAGAGAGAGAGGAACAGAAGGAGCAGGAGGAGAAGGAGAAGATGACGGAAGAGGAGGAGAGGAAGGGAGAGAGAGAGAGAGGGGAACAGAAGGAGCAGGAGGAGCAGGAGGAGGAGATGATGACGGAAGAGGAGGAGAGGAAGGGAGAGAAGACAGAGGGAGGCAGGAGAAGGAGGAGATGACGGAAGAGGAGGAGAGGAAGGGAGAGAGAGAGAGAGGGGAACAGAAGGAGCAGGAGGAGCAGGAGGAGGAGAAGATGACGGAAGAGGAGGAGAGGAAGGGAGAGAAGACAGAGGGAGGCAGGCTGGCGTGCACGGCAGGATGGAGACACGTGTTCCCGGGGCCGGAGGAGGCCCCTGGACGCCGACGTCCACTGCAGTCACTCGAAGCACATGGGCGCCACACCCAGGGACCAGAGCCTTGCCGCCTCAGCCTCCGGGGACCGAGAGGCTCCCCTAGCAGTGCCCGAACCAGCGCCCCTGTGGCGGTGGTCTTCCTTTAGTGGCTGAGACAGCCACGTGCCTCCCAGGAAAGCCACGTCTTCTAGCTTCTGGGGGCGGGGGGCACCTTGGACACACCCCCAGGGGGACAGACTGAAGCCCGCTTTCGCTCCTGGCACTGGGAACCCTGGGGAGAGGTGAGGGGAGAGAGGGGACGTAGCGGGTGACCTGTGGGGCGGAGGGCCATGTGACACCCCTGCTTGAGTGACTCGGCGGTTCGTGCAGTTACGTGTCCGGCGTGTCCCAGCTGTAAAGGGACGGGCCAGGGTGTACCTCTCGCTCTGAAACTAGAGTTTTCACTCCCGTTCACCTCCCCAAAGGTGCCTCCTAAACCCCAGGGAACCTTTGCCCCTTCGAGGATGCCGGACCAGGCGAGCGTGCATTTCCCTGCTTCTCGAGAAGCGAACAGTTACGAGTCTGTCTCTCCCTTTTCGGCCTCACAGGAAGCAGTCTGGTGCAGCACCTAGCAGCCGGTTCTGGGAACTGAGACTGTGAGCCCGACGGCGGCAGGAAACGGGGCGGCTGGCACGCGCAGGAAACGGTGACCAGAATCAAGTATCTAGCAGGTTCAGGGCCCTGGCTGAGAGCTGGGGGAGGGGCTATCTGGACACCTTTCTATGCTGCTAGATATTTTTCCATGATGTGACCCTTAATGGCTGCATCGTATTCCGAGGTGCGGTGCACCCAGCCTGGCTGCGTGAAGTCTGGGCAGTGGCGGAGTCCCCGGGCGCAGGGGGAACTCCAGAGAAGAGGAGAGTGAGGGTTAGATGTAGAGGGGCCAGCGTTCCCAGCTTCAGGGGTCCGCTCGGGACCAGCGTCGTCCCGAGAAGCTACCACGTTCGTGCCGTGTGATGTCCAGACAGCAAGGGGAGGGGCCGTGCCTTCTGGTCTGACTTCATCCCGGCTACCTTCCTAATTCAGTTCGATCTCGAGCCCTAGAGAAGGTTGACAATTCAGGTTTCCAGCCCTCTTAACCCCCCTGCAGGAAGCATCATCCAGTCGGTCAGCCTCGTTTGTAGCTTAGGCCCGCAGAGGCCAAGTGCGAGAAGGCGCAGGCCCCACAGCCTTCCAGCCGGGGGGCGCCCACCCCCAGGGAGGCTGGCCGCAGTGGGAGCCTCCGTCTGGTCTGAGTCTGAAAGAGCGGTGTGTCCCGAACAGAAAGCGCGTGGGGGATTAAGCTGACCTCACCCACTGGCTGAGGATCGGACCGAGAAGAGAAGCCCCGGGGACTGTCTGTCCGGAGCCGGCAGAGCCCACGCGTGTCCGACTCGCGGACTTCAGCCGTTAATCAGAGTCGTGCTCTGGGACGCTGCCCGTGCACCCGCCTGCACCGCTTCCTGTTTGGTTTCAGGTCCGAGAGAACAGATTCTCGCAGCGGCAAGGGCCTCTGGGGCCATGTGACCTCAGCCCCGGTGTCTTTCAGGCGAGGCTGGGCGGGGGGAGACGCTGAGATGGGAGAAGGGGTTGGAGACGGCCCAGGTGTTACTAGGTCGGGGCGGCGGGCACCATGCTCTCTCCCCAAGAACTCAGTGGCACCTTGCACGCACAGCACCTGCCGTGGAGTGGCAGGCCCCAACAGCCTGTTTTGAGAGTGGCTGCAGGAGCCAGCGGTGGGGCAGGACCTGGGACCGTCCGCCCCGTACTCAGTACCCCGGCCAACGGGGTGGGGTGTACGGCAGAGGCCTAGCGTGCGTCACCTCCTCTCCAGCTCGGGGCAGGGCCCCCTCAGCCTCTCAGCTCCCAGGTCAGGCACGTCCCAGGAGGTCACTGCACTTCACTCTTCCCAGAGCAGGAGTGACTGAGGACGGCCGGTGTGTAGCCAGAAATGCCTGAGAGGGGTGGGGGGGGGGGCAGGGGGGGAGATGACGCCGGCACTCCACAGTGGCAGGGCCCCTGCGCGTCAGCGGCGCCCAGAGCTGTGGGGACAAGCTGGGGGCCTGCTGGGGGCTCTGGAGTGAGAGGCGGCCTGGCTGGCCGTGGTCACTGACCAGCCTGTTCCAGGGGACGGTGGGGGACCGCAGGTGCGGCTGTGGAGAGCCCCGCTCGCAGTAACTGAGCCCCACCCTGCGTGTGTGTGTCCCCATTTTGGGAAGACGGAAAAGCACCTCGTCGGGACAGAGGCGCCCGGCCGGTGGCACGTGTCCTGGAGAAGTCAGACTCGGGGCCTGCGGTGCCTCCTCTTTGTCGGGCTGGCGTCGGGCCGGCCTTGGGCGGGTCGGAGAAGCCGGAGAGAAGGGGCCTCCGCTCCCCTTCTGCACGGGCGGCTGGCCCAGGGTTATGCTCCTCCCCGAGCACCCTCAGGGCGTGAGTCCGGGGTCGGGGGTTTCTCCCGGAGCCGGCTGTCACCCGGAAGCCTGGGTGTGTCGGTAAGAAAGGGAACCCTGTGGACTTTGGCCCCAGGAGCGGGCCCCATGGGCAGCTGCGCGGTGAGGGGGTTGGCAGCGGGAGTCTGTCGCTGAGCCACGCACGGAGCTTCCTCCCAGGCTCTCCTGACACGCCGGGTCAGAGGGGGCTCGGCCGACAGCACCCCCAGACCCCGCAGGAAGCCCCCCCTGAGAGGCTGCTCTCGGCTGGTGAGGGTGAGGAGGAAGT